>NC_091824.1:122747634-123347634 GCF_038994185.2 Dermacentor albipictus | reverse complement strand
CACTTAATGTGATCGGAAGTACGAATAGATGTATAATCAAGTTGCTCAACGCTACTACTTGAGCGTGCCCTGCGGAGGTGTCGCACGGTTCGGTGGTCAAATCAGCGTTGCCTTCTCACGCCTTTGAGCACTCTGTCGAACAGCTTCCGCCGCTCCCGATTGCTCCGGGGTGTGCTGTCCCTGCGATAAACAAAATGAATTGACGTCAAACAAAGGGGTTGCTCATGAAATGTTTTTAAGACGCTCCTCTTGCCTGATGTGACCGCACCACGTGAAATCTTCTAGGTAGTGAGATTGTTCTCGATTTACCCACATGTTTCGAACAATCCTGATATATTCTTTAAGTCGAGTTGAGCTGCTTTCTCGCCAAGCAGCTAGTCGCTGGAAAATGCAAACTCTGCTTTTCCGCTTATGACAAATTGAACGGTGATGGTATGCTGCAACGCGTTTCACATTGACGTATACCTTTGTATTTACGTCCGTGTGCAAATGTAATAGACCCTGCTTCCTTTGGTTTTGACCCCCGTTTTTGCATCAGCTAGCAAAGATGTCGTTGTTTCTAGTTGAGGATGTTCTTTAGGCATACGAGTGCAACTTAATGAGAATGAGCGGTAACTGTTTCGTCTGGTGATGCCCAATCGTGGTTTGAAAAATGTGGGAGGTGATAGGATGCGCCTTCGAGTGCGAAATCGCTATTTTTACCTACCACAGTGTACAATGCGCGCAGGTCGCAGACTTTCAGAAAATAGTGAGTGTTACTTGCTGGCGCTCTTCACTTTTTTCTGTTGTTCATTTAGTCTCGAACAAGGACCTTTATAATCACTGGCGTCGAAGCCGTCCCGCGACAGTTGAAGAGAGCGGCAACAACCGTGCACTTTTCTGTGGTGTCAAATAGCAAGTTTTTTTTTTTTTTAAGGACGAGGCACATGACACGAGAAATCGTTCCGTGATGTGTCACACGTACACACACACGCACGCAAATGGTTGTAATTTCATTCACCCGGAAGCTGATCGAGCCGCGTGAATTTGTCACGCGGGCGAGCAAGATGTTGGTGAAATGTTTGTATGGCGACTTCGTGTTTGTATTGTGGCCAGTTTGATAGAGGCTTGACCCTTCTGGTTGCATTTCTTAAAGAAAGCACGGACCAATGAGCAATTTTTCAACTTTTCAAATCTAGGTATTCTTCCCACATATCGTCTGACGTCGCTTGGCACCTCGCATTCGCTTGAATGGCGACCGGAGCCGCTATTAGCTGGGCAAAAGTTCGACGTGAAAAAAGAGCGCTTTTGACAGCCGTAAAAAGGAAATGTGCAGACGGGACCAAGTAGGAGTTGGCAGTAATTAAGCACGAGGCCAGTTCACACTTCTATTTCGTGAGTGCCCTGTACACGCGTGTCTGTCCGCGGCTGAAGCACAACTCGCGAAGAGATTGCGACGCACGCTAGCCTTGGTGCATGGTAGCTCGGTGCAACCGAGCCCTGACTAGTTCATTAATGCGAGCAACCATAAGTTAAATGATTCTCACTAGCAAATAGGTTAAATATTCGGGCTGGCGCGAACTCATGTTTTTGTGTCTACCGTCAGAGTTTTCGTGCCTAACGTCAGTGTCTAACGTCTGTACGAAGTATACGCTGTGCCACCAGTAACTGGCACGTTGTCCCTGGGCAATTGTTTCCGTTGTCCGCACTATAGTAGGGAGTAAAGCGCACGCACGAAATTGCTGGAGATATATACCACTGGTAAAGAACGGCCTGTAGAGCGAAGCTTGCTATTTGTGAGAACAAAGATAAATTTCTTTCATCTTAAAGTACGCTGTTGTGTCGGTGTGTTGGTAAGCGTATTTAGGGGAAATCTTAGCGTCAGTACATCACATCAAGAGTCAGATGTTGACACATCGAAGCCCTACTTTCGGCTTACTACGCACTCGCTCTGGTGGGTGGCTGGAAGAGTTTTCGGGGAACAATTGGCTTCGATTTTCTCTCCATATGTCGCAGTGATGCATTACTGCGGGGACAGAGGGAGCTGACAATTGACAGAGGGGTTCTCACTTATATAGGTGCATCGCTTTCCCTCTGGTATTTTAAACGTTAATGTTATTTTGTTCTCTGGAAAAGCATGATTGACATACACCCGTCGTTTAGCTGCTTCACTATCGTACCGTGCGTGTGTTAAAAACTCCCCAGCTTCTCACGTTATAATTCTACCAGGTTTGCGTATCCTTTAAAACGAAAATAACGATGCCATTCACCGCTCCAGATCACGACTTGATGTGTGTCTGCACAATCAGCTTCAAACTGTTCCGCCGGAATCGTTCCTCAGAGTATCTGCGATGCGGAAGTCATTGTTCAGCACGTAGTGCCCTATACGATCACCCGCTTTCGCCGAGTCAAAGGTTAATGGCAAGCGCGCTCAGGCGACTGGGTGTACTGTGCCTATCCGACCAGTGATTGTGTGATTGTCTCACTTCTCTCGGCTATATGGAATCGCCGTAGTCCGACGTTCTCTGTTTCTTTCTTTCGTTAATAAACAATGTGAACACAACACCACGCTTCCTTCTCTCTTCAAATATCATATCAAGTTCAGTGCGAAAGCGCGAATGAACGTAATAACGATGAGCAGAAGAAGCCCAAAAATCTAGTAGCTTATATATCCAGCGCATTCAATATATATATATATATATATATATATATATATATATATATATATATATATATATATATATATATATATATATATATATATATATATATATATATATATATATATATATATATATATATATATATATATATATATATATTCCCCGTGTTCATAATTCTTCATCGCTATATGGTATCCTATATATAGATGCTCCTGTGTTCCCATATGACCCGCCGTGGTTGCTTAGTAGCTGCTGCGTTGGATATGCTTTCAGAGCACAACGCAAGCCATGTGACCAGAACGTACCTTCGCAGCCTCTTCTGAGCCCAGCTTTTTTTAACCGGAATGCCAAAACACGACTAAGTGATCGTCCTTACAATGATGCCACCGCGGCGGCACTGGAAGGGCGTTTCCACAAAGGTGACAGTTGAGCGAGCCGTATACTTGCCGTATATCTCTGGTATCTCTCTGGAAAAATTGCCGCCTGACTGGTCGCTCGAGGCATTTTGCTTGTGTTCTCGGGCTTCTTTCACGCTCGGAAAAAATACTTTTATGTAGCACGTATTGAGGAACAGAAAGCTGTATCGGGAGTTTTTCATGTCGCTCTAAAATTTTCTCATTGACACTTTTCATCTTGTTATATTTGAGAAGTTGATTAATTAAGACTAATTATATAGCTAGGCAGGATTAAAAAAAATATAGTTTGAGTACCCCAAAGTGGCGGCAAACAACATTACTTTGTTTCTGTCGAGCTACACGGGTTTTGCACATTTTTAAACTCTGGCTAAAGTTAGCTGGGACACCCTGTACACTCGAAACCACAAAGCGACGGCAGCTGCTCGGGGAAATGGTGTTGCACGGCTCCATTATACCGTCCGTCTCGGAATCGCATAAAGCGACGGAGGTTACCTTCCAAGATATCGTAATCTTCCAGTAAGAAAACGACATGAACCGTGATGGTCGCCGTGTTGTGGAACGGCTCTTCTGATCGATTCCGGCCACAGCCCTTACGTAATCTGTTGAATGTTCATTAAATATTTATAAGGCATGCATCTTTTTACATGCGCTAAGCCTGCATATGTGAACACCTTCCGTGCCTCTAGTCCGTAGCTGTCCTTTCTGTTTGTTATTCTCGACTCAGCGAAGACGATATAGCTGATAGTGGCGTGGCTTACAATAAAGAATGCGACATTAATTCAAATCAAGCGCGGCGAGGCACATGGGGAAAACTAAGCGTCAGTAAAAGAAAAAAGAAAGTAAGGAAAAAGGAAACTAGTGGATTTTATCGCTCGTGCAAGTGGCCTAAGGCCGGGCGAATGGTTTCGCCACGCCGTCAGCGACTTGGAAACCTTGCAACACTGCAGCGAATTCGGGCCGTCATTCGTCTCGGCGTTCGTGTCGACCTCAGTGGAGTAAGTATATCGGTGCCAACAATACTGCCTGCCAACGAGTCACGCGACCGTAGCGCTCATGGGCGTCTAGTCAGGACCACGTTGTCCTATTGAGGCAGCCTGCTTAAAGAGCTTTAGGCAAGAAAAAAAAGAAATAAACAAAATGTAGTGTGTTGTGCATTGATTGAACCTGACGGTGCGGACGGGACGACTTCGCGTATGTCTCCAGTGCGCTGGCTCGACGGTCGGCAAAATGGCAATCGCAAACAAGAGTGAGCCGAAGCGAATGGTGTTATGCGATGGGTTAGCGCGGTTGCTGAGAATTCGGGACAAACCAATGAAATTGGTGAAGTGAAGACCACGTCAAGCTTCGAGAACAAATTTAGCCGTACATTTAAAACAGTCGCTCGAAGGAGATGTGTCAGTCGTATATAAAATTCGAAGAAAATATGGCAGATATCATAGTGCTTCTGGGGTCGCTGGGTGTGTGCCACTGGGTTTCAGTTTGCTTCGATTTTATATATTGCCATTACGAACATTCTCTTTCACTTATAAATAGAAGCACTACAACATATAATCTCTACTATTAACATTTACAATATTCATACAACCGTTCTATACAAATCGTGGATGCTTCGTATTGCGTAGATGTCAACCACAGGGGGGCCTGCCAAATTTTTTTCTACCGTAGAAAAGCGTCACGCCGAAAAGAAATACGAAACGAAATTAGAGAAAAGGTAGGCTACACGAGACGGTTATGTGCGGTTGTCATTTTAAATAGTCCATTCGATTCTTTTCCAATCCGCTTCCTCGTTGTGGGTATATATGAACCAATCAATTAAACAACAACCACAACAATAACAACTATGATGATGACGAAACTTTATTGAAAGGGGGAAGGGTAAAACGGGACGTGGTTGACGGATCGGGCTCAAGTAAGGCCCTGGGCCTGCTTGGCCTTCTCCGCCCAGTCCACCAGTTCAAGCTATCGGTCGACGTCCCCGGAACTGAGCCAGGCTGTCCAGTCAGTCTCGCTGCTCACGAGGGGATGAGAAAACGGGAGCGAGGTTTACACTCACCCACACTCACCCACATTATGTGTGTGAGTGTTCCTGTTTGTGAACAGAGCCTACATTGGTCGCTTTTCTTGGCCGCTGTGATTTTGTTAATCTAGTTGTTTTTAACAGAACGTATCCGAGCATCTATGCGTCATCTATTCAGAAAATTTCGTCCCACACTTCCGCACTGAACTGCATAGAGGAACCCCTTCTCTTTACGACCAACCTTGGAGAGGCAAACGGCTCCTGCAGATTGCTTTAACGTTGCACGAGGTCGGGATGTATATGGCGATAATTGCAGCAATCATGCACGTAATTTGCATCCTAACATCCCAGCATCAGATAACCCCGATTGACCGATATATGCTACCAGCCTGCCAAATTCATACTTGCCAAATTCGTTTTCCCTCCATTAAGAGTGAGCACTTGTTTGCGACAACGGAGCAAACAGTTGGATGCACGCATATTGCTCCCGATGTCAACGACACCGACGCCCCCCCTCCGTGACAATGGCAGTGTCGAAACAAAGGGAACATCCACCGCTAACTGCCGCACCACGCCTCGTTCTGCATGTTTGTATTTTTGTCGGCACAATGCAACCCGATGCGCGACGGGGCCGGAGCACCTTCGTTTTGTCGTCTGGTCTGGTCTTCCTTTCCAACGAGATGCGAAAGTATACGTCCAGTAGTGCCGGGTAATCCGAGCGCCCGAGAGAGGGCCACAAAAGGTTAGAAAACAAAAGGGCATACGCGGTCAGCTGATACCCGTGCCACCACCGCTTGTCCTACATGCGCGTATACAGGCTCCCTTGTTCCCGAGCTCGATGACACAGTTCTTGTCTGATTCGCATGCAAATTGCCCTCAAGATGGGAGGGGCCCACTTAGCTTTTGTTCCCTTTCCTTTCCCTCTGTTTTTCTCTTCTCGTAGAGAAAGCATTTCCACGCCACGCGGGGAAGAAAGCAAAGGGCTATATACCTCGCATGTAAAAATTCAGGGACGCATGCGCCGCGTGTGAAAACTAAACGCGTTTACCCTTCCCCCCCCCCCCCCCCCCACTACCACCAACATCACCACCAACACCACCACCAACACCACCATGATCCCCTACGTTCCATTGTCACCCGTGCCTCGGTCATTTGTTAAACTTAGCGGTCGTTTTCGAGAGATGGTGATTTTGGCCAAGTTTGTCTTTGCATTTTATTTTCTATTCTTCTCTTTTGATTCGCACGGACGGTGTCGAATGAATGTACCCGCGTTGGTCTGCGCTGCCCCGCTATTATAGTAAGCCTGCATCTGCCGTTGGGCACGCAGGAACTGCAATGGCGACGCCCAGGGGGATATTTCGGGACCCTTTGTTGTCCACTAGGAACGATGAGTCCGAGTGGGTCAAGGCCCTAATTGGCCTCATTAACTGCCTGGGCCTGCACTTCCCTGGCTTTGTCCCGTATCCTTTTGTTTCACTGTTTGCGCTTGTTCTGACAACTTCAGACTGCTCTCTGTTCGAGGATGCGCATGAGGATTCCGTTAGATGCAGGCCCGTATCTCGGGCTACTCGTTAACTGTAGCCATTATAATAGCGTGCGGTTATGGTGAGGTGTGATATGTACGGGCCGACGCATGCAGGTCGACGACACGCCAAAAATATGTGTAGGAAATGCGTTCCATGTGGTTGCTCACTCTTAGGGGCCGGGGTTCCGTTACGAAGTTAACAACGACACGACTGTTTGTGCTGCACACTTCTGCTTGTTTTAAGGTGAAAGAAAAGAAAATAGCTACACACCATTTTGGGAAGGGTCATCCTCCGGCTAGCACTGTATTCATGTCCGGGTGGTTACGGGTACCTATGGCAGAACCAAAAAGAAGTGAGGCGCGAGGTCCTTATACAAGTCTAAAAGCCCAAAATTAGAACTGCTGATTCACTACTCTTCCGCAGAATATGAAATTGCTTTTTGCGTACGAGAAGAGAGAGAGAGTGAGAGAGGATTCTTTATTGAGAGAAGCGGAGAGGTTGGCTGGATTCGAGCGTGTTTCTTGCCTGCTACTCTACACTGGAGAAAAAAGAAAGGGGAAAAATACGTGCGAGTTAACTTGCGTAATCAAATGCATTCCGTTTGCCTTCGCCAAACCGTGGTTCTAAAAGTCAGGTCCGTTACAGAAAAAGAGGGTGTCAGAAAATATGTTCACCATACCTATTACCAATTTTATGCCACAAAAGGATGCGGCTGGCCAGCGACAAACAGTATTCCCAACGGAGAATTTCGTTAATTCGGCCCCTCATCGTTTGTAATATCGGTGCCTTACAGCATCGGATCACGCACACAAAAGCAAGACGCGGAGTAACCGTTTCGATCGCACTTGAACGTCCTTGGCGCTCAGAGGTCCTTGTTACTAATCGTACCCTGTCTCCTTCTGAGTGGACTGTATATAACTTCACGGCTTCCTCTCGTCGAAGTTTCAAGTACGGCCCTTTAAAGTTTCAGATCGAGACAACATTCTCCGCAAGTAACGTGCACCAGCGTCCCACGGCTCCCCCCAAATCCACCGACCGGCGCGTGGGAGCGACAAGCCGGGCTACGACGGCCGGAGTCTTCGTGGTCGACGTCGCATACTTGAGCATCGGCGCGGCACGAAGGACTTCACGCACCGCCGACGCTGTGATCTGCGAACAAAGACGTAATAAAAAAAAGAAACGTAACCGGCGGCCGAGGCGAAGAAGGGGCGGCGAAAGCGACGAATGACCGCTTGTTGTCCGCCGAGACAATACATCGGCTGGGATCGTTTGCTTTCGTAACAACTCGCGTGTACACACACGCCTAGCCGCGTCGTGGAGGGAACGGTGACCGAACGGGTCGCGGGCGCTAAATGACCCGTTCTCCTCCGGATGGCAGCGTCTTCTTCGGCAGTCTAGACCTCCAGACGCTGCGCGGCCTTCGCTCTAGTATGCTCGCGCGCGCCCGCATCGGCTGGTGAAGGAGAAAGTGAAAGACGCTCGTGCTCCCTGTGTGGCCACCTCTGCGTGAGAAAGGAAACGTTGGAGGTGGTCTGTAATATACGACCTTCTGTGTTCACCGTGCGCACTGGAGCCACGAAAAAAGCCTTCAGAATTGCGTTCCTGGATCTGGTGAGAGAGAGAGAGAGAGAATAAACTTTATTCAAGAACCCCGATCCGGGTTCGCCAGCTTTGTTCTAGTTGTCTGCCAAGCCGAGCGTCGTGATGAGCTCCATCATGGCACGTACGTAGTCGGAGGAGGAGTCCGCCAGCCACTCCTCAAGTGTCGTAGGTCTACGGGTGGGTGAGAGTTTGGCAAGGCTAGCCTCAATAGCGAGACGGCTCCCCGGACAATCCCACAGAATGTGAGCATTATCCGGGAAGCCGCCACATGCCATGCAAGCAGGTGGGGGAGGTTGCGCGACACTGGGTTGCTTGACGCGCGGTGACATACCACGTTGACATCGCAAGAGACGTTCAGGCGAACCAATTACTGGCCTCCATTGCCAGGCTAAGTCCGCCTGTAGCTACAATCCGCCACCACCACCACCACCACCACCACCACCACCACCACCACCACCACCACCACCACCACCACCACCACCACCACAATTTCTGGATCTCTCGATTCGCATTTCTTTTCACGGGTTTCGGGCTGCTCGTGCCGATAAACAAAATATCGAAATATCTAACACATTCTATTCTGCACGCAATACGCATAGCGTGGTAGAACACTTCCGTCTGGACACCTATGGCCTGTTGGATGCGGAAAATACGAAGATAACGTGAAATATGGGCGAACAGGGGCAGAAGGCTACTGGGTGCCGTTCGACATTTTGACGTGAAGAAATGTCCCTGTCATCATCAATCCACCGCCCAATGCTTCAATAAAATGACTCATCTTTGTCAACTTCAACATGTGCCATCGTTTCTACTAGATGACTTGCCTTTTTGTCGATCTCATTTCAGCGCCGTCGTTTCTGATGACCCGTCTTTGCCAAATAACTTAAACCCTCTGACAAAGAGAAATCCTTCTGTCCTAACTTTGGCACCGAAATGAGGGGACCCTTTCACTTGTCACCCCATATTTATTCGGTTAAATGTGCGTCTTCTAAGTGTCTCACTTAGAAGTGTCTCTCCTTGGGTTGTTGAAAGAGTTCTTTTTTTCTTATTTAGCTCATGGCGCCAACATAACCTGTTCGATGACAGGCGATCAGTGCGAATATACTTACGAATGCGCTTGCTAACTGGTCCCGAACGCTGCGTTTTCTTGCAACCCCGCTGCATTTGTATTACAAGTCCAGATGGAGGCATCGAATGCCTCGGATAAAACACATTCCGTAACGTCGAGAACATTTCCACAGTAGGGTTCCTGCCTTTGCCCTTAACCGGTTAGTCTGGCCCTCAGCTGGGGCGCCAACGTAGCTCGGACCTTGCAGAATTACGGGGCTAAGCGAAGACGGCGCCTCGATTTGAGGACAGCTGCACATCGCGGTTCTTATGATCCCGCTCTCCTCCACATCCCACATGCAAGGGTCGCCGCGATAAATAGCCGTAATTATTACGTTCTGGCCACCTCCGACCCTTGCTATTTGGCGAGAGCTCAGTCAAGACATACTACACAGTAAACTGCTGTATTGACCTATTGTTGGTTTGCAACCTGTAAAGGCGAGAACAACCGTCCTCTCTCCTGAACCTGCTTCTCTTGGACGGTCGCCCGCTTTCAGAACAAAGGACTCTGGCATCCCAAGACGTCCGTGGAAAGCACGCGGCGCGTAACAATGGGGTTCCTTGAGTTTAACGGCCTTCATTCAAGGCTCTAAGCCCAGCTGTATCAGAACTTGAACAGAGTAGGAACTGGCATACAAGGCGCTTGTGTGTGAGATAGGACAGATGCTTGCACAATGTTGACAGTTGCGCGAGTTGGCGACGAAAACACCTTAGCGTGTGATTGCAGCGCGCTGTGTCCGACACGATGAATTGAATAATTGGCTTTCTTTCATTCTGCTTCTTTGGTGCCGTGTACTGTGCGCCGCTTCACACGTTATAAGGCGATGCTAATATATATGCCACCGGACTCTGCCTACTTTTTTATATATGTGAGTGCATATATATACGTAATGCATAGTTCACTCCACTGTTATCGACACCTTAATGCCTTCGCTTCTTCCTGCATGCACCACGGTGACAGAGGCGTGCTTCTTTCTCGGCCGACCTCTCCACCCTTGCTCCAATACATATATTTGTCCGTGTCTCTTCTAGTCCTCCTAAACCTTTCTCCTCTGTATACAGTGCTTTCTTTAGGGCAAGCTCGCGAGCGAAGGCGAACTCTGCAACCGATATCGGCACGATTCCCGTAATTGATTACCTCTTTATGTACCTTCTGTTTCACCGATCGACTCTATACTCGCAGTAGCAAGCGATCGGCCGCTAATTGCAGGCCCGAATAAGCTTCGCCCGTCCTCTTCTGAGCGTATACGCCTTTCAGCTTCGACGAGCGCGCCGGCCTCAGCGGTGGCCTCAGCGCGGTTAGACGCGTCGTCGCCGCCGTACGAGATAGCATCTGCGCTGACCACTGCGCGCGACCATTGAGTGCAACGACGTCGTTGAATGCGCGCGTGTGCCAACGCACTGGACGGCTCGCGTACACAAAGACTGGGAGCATCCGCCGGCCGCATAAATTGTCCGTCCAAAGCCCCTGGCCTGTGTAAACGCGGAATGCGTGACGCGCTGACCCGCACTAGGTCACTCGCAATCGTGACGGCTATATTTGTTTCTTGGGCATCATCACGTGCACCGAAGCCAGTCCCCTCCCACCGACCGACGGCGGCGCACAATGCCCGCTTTCTGGAGCACCGTGCCTCCGAGTGAAAGCCTACCCCCCCCTCGCGCAGAGTTGAGTTTTTTCGTTCGAACGAGTTCCGATCTTTGGAAAAAAAAATTGTGGCAAAAGCGCGCGTTCGGAGGGGAGAACTGTGCCGATCGTGCGTCCGAGAATGCGGAGGAATGGAAACCGCGCAGCGGCGGCTGTTTTTGACGAGCCGTCGGCTAGCGTAACCATTGCGGATTCGCTTGTACATATCTGCATGCATGAGCAATGACGGAATAATCGGCTGGAATGAGGAAACCTTTTAAGTGGAGGAGTTGCCAAACTTCAACAGGCAGGTCGATAGTTAGTAAACTAGGGAGGGCATTGAGGAAGCGACGAGTCTAAGTTGAAGGGAATTCAATAATAAATAATAAATTTGTTTTTAAACCTCGAGGTACAGTGATAGACACTACAAAAAGAAAAAAAAACAGCACTGTCACTAATGCTGTCATCACTAAATTGTATCGCATGTGATATATGTATCCTGAGCGATAACCTGCGCTTCCTCAGTTTTAATAATACTTGGATTTTTTTTTCTCTTTTGATAGCTTCAACGAGCAACGACACATTATACAGGCTGTGAGAAATGCGATGTGCCTACTAGTAAAGAGCTGTGTAATGTATTAGATGCAGTTTCAAAGAGCGGCGTCACACCGAAAATATTCATTAAGAAGCCAGGGCAAGGGCTAATGCCTTTAAGGGCCCAGGACGACAATATAGAAATGCTATGCTATTGTAAATTTTTTTATGCGTGGACTGGTGAAAATACCAGTGTGTAACGTTATGTGAGTTATAATTTTTAGGCAATAGGTGAAAGAAGGAATGTCTAGTAGAAAAGTATCTATAAGGCAAAATTATGGGCAAGTGCGATCACCATAAGAACATACATCGGGAATTGTATTAATTACTTCGCCTGCTCCACTGTTACGGCCATTATTCTAAAACGTTTCAACTGTACTATCCTATGTGCCAACTAGAAGAGTTGAAGCACTGCCCAGGTTTCGTGTGTTTGTGCCCTTCGGTTACCCTTAGCTTCCTCATGCTGTAGCAGCACAATATGGAATTAACATTCAGCAATGTTTTAAACTACAAAGAGCGCGGCGACAGCTTCAAGGAGAAGCAATTATATGAATTCGTTCACCTTGCCAGATCATATCCGAACACTCCTGCTTCGACAACTCCGACAGCTTCGTTCTTTTGTGCGCGCGACCCTCTGGACTACGTTGACGCCTGCAATCTTCTATTCGCCGCTCAAGTGTTTCATGGCACGCGAAGGTTCGATCTTGCCGGAGCTGGCTCGAGTATTGGCCTTCGAACAATGCAGTCTCGCTGCGCTATTTTCTTGGCTTGTTTGTTACGATCTCATTTCACAGCTCCAACATTTTCTCTCCAGCGAGTACGTCGTGCGTGTGCGTATACCTGGATTTTTCTCACTCGCAGCCTACGCCTCTAACAGCGAGGTTTCCGGTCCGCTACTCCCAGTGGTTTCTTTCGCCGTGCACTCATTTGAAATACTCGATTTTATTTATTCTTCGAATTCGAACCGAACCAACGCAGTTCCGTGTCCTGGAGGTAGCAATACCGGCAATTCACGGTGCGAACAAACACCTTCCGTTGTTGTGGACTGCTCAACGAACAATATACTCGGTTACGTGTCCCACGGTGGTTCACCATTTTCCCTGCGTTCCAGGACGGCGAAAAAGTGAAGAAAAAAAAAAAGAGAGGCAGTAAATTTGGTAGCGCGTCGACATGTCGTCGGCCGCGAAATGTTTGGGTGCCGACGTCCCTAGTGGCCCGCTTCTTTCATCTCGCTTTCCTCGTTAAGAAGCGGAGAGGGTACACCAACCGCCCGCCCGCCAGCCACTGCCTTTGTCAGCTGCGGCCTCTCGCTTCAGGAAGCTCACCCTCCTGCAGACTGGAGAGGGGGTCGTTAGAGAAGGAGCTCGGAGGGGTCACCCACTGGGCTGTAGCGGCGATCTGCGAGCGGACGATTCAAAACACACACACGCTCGCTCGTATCTCGTGCGAAAGGGGACAGAGTTGTAGCGGCGCGCACGAGTACGGCTGTAGTGTGAGTGTGCGCGCGTAGAGAAGACATAGCCGGGCCCGGCCGGCTACTCGGAGATGAGGCCGCAGCGGTGGTGAGCCCCAGGAAAAGTGACAGTCGTGCGTTCTTACGGGATCATCGACGGGATCAACGCACGTGGGGGCCTCGCATTCGGTGCGCGCGAATCACCGTCGTTGCATCGGCAAGCGCCGTCACGCCCGCTTGCCCGTCTTGACGCGTCGTCTTACAGGGTCTGCCTCCCTCGTCTCACGCCGGTGCACGCTTTCCGTGCTGCCGAGGCTTCTCCGTGAGCCACACCGCGTCGTCCCTGTGTCGCAGTGGTTGGCCCCCCTCCTGCGTTGGAGCGTGGATAAGAGAATGTGAGTAGATGCACGGCTTCGTTCCTACTTTCACTGCGCACGGTGCAATGTACGCGGTCTAGCGCGCCCGAGCGTTCCGTAAGTTTTCTGCCCTGCTGAATGTGTTTGGGCATGAGTGACAGCGAGGAAACAGATGTGGTACGCGGTTACAGTAATGACGTGAATTAAGGAATGTCTTAGTATATATGCGCGTCTTCGGAAAAGGCGTACACTATCGTGGTTAAGCGGAACAAGAGTAGCAAAATTACAACCCTGACAGGAGTATTGTAAAATTAAGCTTGAAGAAAGCGGCATGTATTAGTATGCTTGGCTATCGACGTACGACGTACCAGGAAGACAACTTCTACATTTGTATGGAATATATTAACAGAATTCTTGCATTTGTGTGCACGTTAAAATCGCCCTGTTCGCGTTCAATTTTTGCTCAATAGAACAGTGCACGAACGCTTCATTTGGATTGAAACAATCATTATAGACCTATTTCATCGCGGAGCAATTACCTTTCTGTTGTTCGCTTGAAATGTAACGTGTCTTTATCGTTTCTTCTTTTTTAATTATTGCAGTGTCAGATTCTAGGAGCTCCAAATTGATAAGGGCAATTCTGATCACGCTTATGCGTCTTACTGCTTAATATTGCTTAAAGAAGGAATTAAGGAAACCGGCATCGCAATCAGCATGCATGCGCTTTATCCGCGAGTCCCCGGGTCCTTTCAAACATGCAAAATGGGTATCGCTCTTATACGGGTTGAATTTTTTTCCATTTGACAACCGCGTGCCTCGTCGGTCTCGAACAGCTGGATTCAATTTTCAGGCTGTCGCGCTCAGCTCGCACGCCGGCCCGTTTGTTATTCAAGGCCTCGTTCCACCTTTCAGGTGGGTGCACGGAATTCTTGCGGCGACTGCACTGATGCTTTCGCCGGTCATCGTGGTCCCTTCCGAGGCCAGGATACGGGACGATCCGAACCAGCCGTTCGCTCACACAAGGTCCGGGATAGTTCGCGGCGTGCGCCTGAACGTCGGCCACAGACCCGTGGACGCTTTCTACGGCATACCTTACGCAGAGCCACCTGTGGGTTACCTCAGGTTTCGCAAGCCTCGGCCGGCGTTACCTTGGAAAGGCATCCACTACGCCACGCACAAGAGACCTCCGTGCTCCCAGAAGTCCTGGGAACTCACGCAGGGTTTCACCATCGACGCGTCGAACACCACCGAGGACTGCCTGCACCTGAATGTGTGGACGGCCGCCCGGTACTGCTTCCACCCGAACATCGGGCTATGCACCACCAAAGCCGTGATGGTGTTCTTCCACGGCGGCGGCTTTCAGTTCGGCGGAAACAGCTACTCTGTATACGACGCCCGATACCTGGCCCTCTTCGGCGACGTCGTGGTGGTGGTGCCCAACTACAGGCTCAACGTGTTCGGTTTCTTGAACGCCAACGTTTCCGACGCACCGGGCAACATGGGCATGTACGACCAGATCCTGGCACTCGAGTGGATCCAAAAGAACATCGCCATGTTCGGCGGGGACCCTGATCGCGTGACGATGTTCGGCCAGAGCGCCGGCTCGGTTTCCATAGGCTACCACCTACTCTCACCACTGACCAGGGGTCTCTTCAAGCGGGTCATCATGCAGAGTGGAACTCCTTACTGGAAGGTTCCGGACAACACCTTCACCGGCAAGCTCAAGGTCCAGCAGCTGGCCGTCGGCCTCGGCTGCCCCGTCGGCGAGCGGGGTAACGTGCTCGCCGAACCCGGAAAGGTCATCGACTGCATTCGTTCCAGGAGCCGCTCGAGCATATACCGGGCCATGAAGGACGTGTTTGGCGTCGAGGAGCACTACATGATCCCGGCCTACTACAGCGAGTTCCTTCCTTTCGAACCTGTCCTGGCCACAGAGAGGGGCCAGTTCCAGGACGTCGACCTCATGATCGGCAACGTCAGGAACGAAGGCACGGGCATAGTGGACCACTTCTTCTGGAAGATATTCAACTTCAAGGACTACACCAAGATCACCGTGGACGAGATATGGTTCTACAGCCTGCTGGTCTTCCGCGTCATCTTGGGCAAGAATCCCGCGCCCATCCGCGAGCTGTACCTGAACGACCTGAACGAGACGGACTCGTGGATGGCGCTGAATCGGTTGTCCGACGCTGTGGGCGACTTCAGCCTCATCTGCCCGTCGCAGCTGTTCGCCGAGGCGTACGCCAAGCGTAAGAACAACGTGTACTATTACATATTCAACCACCGACCCTCGTTCAGCGTCTACCAGCCGTGGACTGGCGTGGCGCACGGCGACGAGCTGGGCTTCGTGTTCGGCTTCCCGCTCCTCTACCCGCAGCACTCGACCGATGAAGAAAGGGTCCTCTCCAGGCGGATGATGCGCATATGGTCGACGTTTGCGAGAACTGGGTGAGCCCACGCATGCTCCTATATTCAGAACCAGTAGCAATTCGTACGAATAGGAGTCTCGTTTTGACGTATACAGGGGTCGCGCAAACAGTCCGTATGAGTGTTGAAATTTGTCGCCGTCAAACTTTACTTAGCCCATCCAGATTCTAAGCCCAAAGCTTCTCGATGCCAGACAATGTGTTGTCCGGTGTGTTTTTCTTCCCTGTCTCTATATAACGAAAGTCATATTTATAAAGTGACAGAATTGGTGTTCTATCGCGATCTAATAAGTTTTAAATTAACGAAGAAATAAAGATCATAGAGCAAAAAACACAAGGACAAAGATGCAATGTGCGGGGCAGAAGCAGATTTCTTGCACTCTGTCTTTGTCCTCGTCTCTCTGCGCTATGATTTTTACTTCGTCGTTATGAATCAGCTCGCCCAAGAAAACTTTCTTTTTCCCAATTCGAATCTTCAGGTCTAGGTAGAGCGTATCGAACTATGATTGCGCAAAATAAACAAAGGGTTTCAATATGATCAGAGCAATAATAACTGCTCACTAAACGCTATGCGCGACCAGTGTTGTGGGAAATTTTCGAACAAATTTATATATTGAACTGTTACTTTTCGTTCCCAATCATTCGGTAAAAGTGTGAGAGCCTCAGTAAAACATATATAAAGAAGGCGTACAACTTAAAATTGGCGACAAAGGGTGTTCAAAATACGGAGAAAGTTTCTCTCGTAAGCCTGATGCCACGTCCTGACTCCGAAACTTTGTGTAATACGAGATAACAAGTCTCATTGTAAGAAGCCACCAGACGAACGACAGATGCTTCAGTCTCCAAGACAAGAACTAGCTTATCTTGCCCACAAGGCTTCAGATTGTAATTTTTAAAAAAATTATGTCACTGCAACAGGAATTTTCGACGTGACAACTGTGAATCACAGTATGAGTCAAATAACTATGTTGCTACGACGAAAATTTTCCCGCTGTGATTTTCGTCCGGGCGAGCATTTGCTAAGCGGTACTACATTCACTGCATGAAATACGAAGGAACCGAAGAGAAAAATTTGTTAAATTGTCAGATTAACGTTCTTCTCCCGAGCTATGAGGTATACACCGTACGTGATGGGCTTCAGATTAATTAGTCTCGATAATGTGTGTTTTTTAACGTGCACCGGAAACATCGTACACGAGCGTTCTTGCCCTCAGATGACATCGAAATGTGGCCGCTGTGGCTGGGAGTCGAACTCGCAGCCTTGTGCTGGGCAGAAGAACGCCACAACCAATCATCCACCGCGGCGGGCTAAACACCGTAATAAAAGGGCGGAATCCTGCTGGGGAATCCTTTTCGCAACGTTATGAAACGAAAGGCTGACGTATTCCTGTAGTCAGAAAGGGGAAAAGGGAAAAAAGGAAAAAAAGAAAAGGAAGTACTCCTGGACGAACAACAATGGAGCGTGGGATAAAATAGCACCGTATAACTGTACTGAGACGTCCCCGTTACGATATGAAAACGGCCGAGGTGACGCCCGTAGAACGATGAAACAATAGCGTCATCGTCTTTGTTGGCATAAATATAGCTCAGGCACGAGTGAAAGCGTCGGTGGGAAGGGCCAGAAACGTTGGCTCTTCCGTAACTTTCTGTCTATATATCGCCGGAAGTCAGTTCAGAGACTGTGCTTAAGGCAAAACATTAAATGAATAAAACATGAGCTGAAGCGGCAGTCTTCCCGTTATGGTCGTCACATGTTTAGTGTGGGCACTGTTGCGACGCCTATATTCAGCACAAGGAGTCTGCGTTATGCATTTCTTTAAAACGTTCTATTTTTGGTCGATGTTGAGTTGTTCCTGTATCTATGTGCCCCCAGAGAGAGAGAGATAGAGAGGGTGAGAAAAAAGGAAGTTGAAGTTAACCAGCGTTATACGCTACCCTGCACTGGGCTGCGCATATGCTGCTTGCCAATTATTTCATCATTCGCAGCACAACAAGCAGCTAAGTAAGTTCTGGGAAATATTACTTGTCCCCAATTTCTTGCTTTTTCGGCATTTTCTTCGTGTTGTGTTGCAACGTATTTGACCGTTGACCTTGACAGATAACGCGCTTCAGCCGCAACGTACACCGACGGAAATGGCATCCAACATTTGCATGCAGTTTCTTATAGATTGCAATCTTTTTCTCGTATCGACAAACAATCTGATACCTTCGTGGCGAAAGTTTTATTGACTGAGTAAGCTTGCTTGCTAAATATTATAAGGAAGAAACTTGGCCACAGTAACGTACCAGATATAGTCTTTCCGGGGGATAACTTGGCAGTGGGTGATCCATCCACGCCCTGCGTACGATCCATGACGCGGATGATCGCTTCCTGCCATGTCATCCGTGATCTCTCTGCTATCCTCTACGCCTCCTCTATCGAGATGTAAGCTAGCTTTATGTTAGCTGTTTCCGCAAGACAGTAAAGCAGGAAGCTGGGCTCGGTAACGTCCTGGATGGTTTCATGGTTGTATAGCTGCACGTCTTGTCTCGAACAAGACGAGCTACCACGTTCGCTGCTGGAAGAGAACGGGATGCGTCGTTGCTCGTTTTGTCAGAGCTCCATCTGTAGCTACACGGCTGCGAAACCACAACGCTCCTGCTAAGCACAACTCCCAGCGATACTGCCTTGCGGAAAGAGCTAACGTAACCAATGCGCAACGTTGAACTAAAAACAAAGACAGGACCTTATCGCCATGCCGAACTGCTGACAAAACTGCAAGGGTTGGGTCCCACCACAAAGAAGACAAACGCTTAACTGACTCGAAGTTCCAAGGCCAACGCTTCTTCTTTCCGTTTAAAGGAGAGAGGGAAAAGAAACATTGCCTACTAAAACGCGCCCGGAGAAGCTGCGGAAACGCCCATTCAGCGGTGGATAATCGGGGCTTATAGGACGCGTGCTGGAAAAGAAAGTCCCCGCGAAGCGATAGCGAAGCCCATAACGAAAATAAAGAGAGGAACCAAGCGGAGCGAATCGCTTCGACTTCCGCGACGAGATTTTCCTTTACCAGGAAGACGGAAGCCCAGAGATTGAGCAGCCGCAGACGGAACGTAGATGCGTTCTGCTTTACTTCGCTACTGCGTTTCAGACCGCGACGTTTTTTTGTTTTTTTTTATTTCTCGTTTGCGGGTGGCACGAAATGCTGTCTTAACTGCAGCGAAAAGTTGGCGGGCGACCACCCCGCATGGGACAGGAAATATCGCCTCTGAAATCTCCGAGTAGTAGTAAGTAGACCACAGCTGGTTGAACGCAGCGCTGAGCTGAGGGGCGGGAGGGGGGGGGGGGCGAAGGAAGAAGAAAAGGAAGAGATAAATAAGGACAGCAGAGAGGGGAAACGTGGTCGTTCTCCGGCCCCACGTGACGTTGATCATTGGGAAAGAACGAACTTATCGAGAGATTCCCACTCGACCGTGGAAGCGTGCTCACCGACGGCACCGCCTTTATTTGCCCTTTTACTGCTACATTACCGAGTAATTACTAAATGAGCATCACTTCATGAGCTTGCGCTTAGCGAGAATGTTTCCTTCTGCGTGCGCGTGGGCTGTTCGCAAGATTAGTTCCATTGCGATTTTCACAGGTTACATATGTGCTGTCTATCGTGCCGAAATGCATGAAATACTTCTCTCGTCTCAGAAAATGTTCTGGACGGAAATTTTCTTAGACAGTAATTCTCGGGCCGTGGCCGCATCCATCGCTGGCGCAGAAAGTTATTCGTGTGCTACTGCAGTTTTTTGAAGTGCACCGTCCTCAGTGACCGTCTATAGTCCTTTTGAGCGCCCTGTTATGTGTGCACAGCGCTGCAAACTCTCTGTTCCACTTCCCTTACCCGCAGCATAAGGTAGCAAATGGTACGCTCGCTCGGTTGATTTTCCTGTATTTCCTATCCTTCTCTCTCTCTCTCTCTCTCTACATGAGAAGATATTGCAATGTTCGGCGATATGAGAAGATGTACCTCACACTATAACTCCATCACGCACACGTATACGCGTAGTTTGTGTGTACTTACGGTTTATTTATTGATCTATGTGTATGTGTGAAGAGAGGTGTTGGCATCGTGAGTGACACAATTAAGTTCTGTCATGGCAAAAACCAGTTTCACAAATGTTCTCAGCATTCAAATTAACGCCTCCCCCCGCCTTCTTTAAAAAAATTCAGTGCCCTTCCATTCTGTGAAGAAGGATGACCAGCGAAGCTGTGAATGTGGGCCCCTTACTGGCGAACTGAACCTCCGCCGCGGGTCGGCCCGGTATTGCACAATTTTCGGGATCGGTCAACGTATCGGGAGTGCTTAACGCCAGGATCAACGCGGATCGGACCGGCATTACACTATATTCGGGATCAGCCCACGTATGGGGAGTGCTTAACGCCCGATTCACCTCTGCCGCGGGTCGGCCCGGCATTGCAGGGAGGGAACGGGACTCATGACTTTAGTGAAGACGTATGCGGTCAGCGCATGGAAGACGACGCACAGTCTTTGTCAAAAGATCTGAAGTCCCTTCGCCAGTGAGAAAGTCGCGCTCGGTTGTGCTGCAAGCCTTCTGTAGATGCATCCAGAACTGCGAAATTCTGGGGAGTAAGCTGGCGGTGCTGTCACGATCAACTTCTGGGGCTCAAATGGACGAACGTTCTCCCGACGACATATCCAGTAGCTCCAAAAATTATGACACGGGCTGTAATTATCGATGGCAAAATCTTGCGCAGCAAGTAAGTGAAACGTTTTATAATTAAGGGAAAGCAGCCTCTAAGTGGATCACACCTTTGGTCGTGCGCGCTGTATATCGTAGACGGCAACTGTACAATGCAGGCTATACGTGCGTGCCTATACACAGGCAGGCTAAGCGAAAATCCACTCTTTTCCCAAGCACTGTTTTCCCAGAAACTTGTAGTGACGATAGTACGTGTCGTACGCGCCTGTTGAAGTAAGGACTGAATGGGTGCGCTTAAATAGATTCGCAAACAGCTAATTTACCAAAAGAAGATGGTAATATCGAAACATAAGAAAAATTCGGGAAGAGGGCCAATAAGAAATTATATATATATATATATATATATATATATATATATATATATATATATATATATATATATATATATATATATATGTATGTTATGCCAAGACAGGTACTAAGACAGTCAATCCTGGAACACGGACGAAGATGGAGGAAGGGACGAGTGATTCGTCCGTGTTCCAGGTCGCGCTACTTTATGTTTACTGAATGTGCACCAACAAGCCAAACTACGAGTGATACTAAGACAGTCGTCGCTCGCTCCGGCTTTCGTTTTCTCCCGCATTTGTATCGCTCCCCGCGGCAAGTTATCGAAAACCAGTTGAATATTTACTTGTTTCTTTTCTTTCTTCCATTCTTTCCTTCTTTCTTTCTTCCGACACTTCCGTCTTCTTCCTTAGCAGCATCATTATGATTGGAACGACGTCTCTTCGAATCACATCGAATTGCACAAAGAGCACTGATGACGATAATGAGGATGAAGACGGTTTTCGCAAATAGGACCAGCTTTGGATCGGAGCGCCGACCACGTGGTACCCTTGCCTGCGGGAGCTGCTTACGTAATGTTAAATACTTACCAAGCGTTGGAACTTCAGCGCCCTCTGGCATCTTTGTCGTCCACTCATTGCGTTCGAACACTCATGGTGGGTGTGAAGCAGTGCGAGGGCAACGCGCCAGAAAGAACGGGCGAACGGATGTCTGTCTGTGTGTACCTTTTATGGTATACTTGGTATACCTCTACGTGGGCTTGCTTGCTCTTGTGATGTGCAAAAGACTAGTTCCCACACTCGTCGCAATATTAGACTTGCCTGCCTGAGCTTCCGCTTATCTAATCTCGATGCTTGGTGAGCGGCGTACGCACGCATCCAACACTTTAAGGTCAGATCATTGTCCGGCGGCAAAACGGCTTTTTTTTTTTTTTCAAGCGAATGTTGGCTACTGTGAGCTGTGATATGGGGAGGAGGGGGAGGGGAGTAGACCCCTTAGTGGAAGGCTCTGGATTAATTTAAATTAGCCGGAGTTTTTTTTTAACGTACACCCAAATTTATGTAGGCAAGCGTTCGTACCTTCAGCCCCCTTGAAATGTGTCTCCCGCGGCTGTAAACCGAACCCACGGACTCGGTTTCTGCAGCAGAACGCCGTAGTAGCTGGAACCCCTGGCGCATAGTGGCACTACTCTAGACAATGCACCGTGACGATGCAATTTTGACGCACGTTTTTTTTTCTCTTCCATTCTTCTACTTTCAGGAAGCCGCCCACGGTCGGGGGCCAACTTTGGCCAAGGTTCACACGTGATCACGCTTTCCACCTGAACATCAACCTCAAGAACTACTCACACGGCATTGACTTCCGGAAGAAGCTGTGCTCCTTCTGGAGGAAGTATCTCGTTCCCACAGGTTCCTGGTGACCGTGGCCACACTCGCAACAGACTCCCGCGCACCCATCTTGTGTACAGTTCTTCGTATCATGCTATGACATGTCATGTCGTTAAACACGTTACGAATATGTAAATATATAACAAAGTACAAAACGGCAAACCGAGTGTAGACCCGCGCGAGTTGCATCACGAGACTGCAGTTTCCGTTAGACGCAATGCTAGGTCGGGTGACTTTTGTATGTCTTCCACGCGTGTAGCGCGAAAATGACCAGTAAAACGTTTCTTTGCTGCGCACTTTCGCAAATTGTCACCTCCTATGACGCAAGTGTGGCAGCTGTTTCTTTTCTTTTTCTTTTTTTGTGAAGTAATTAGGAAAGGTGTTACGTAATTAATTTAACTTTTGGGGTTTTACGTGCCAAAACCACTATGTGACTATGAGGCATGCCGTAGTGGGGGACTCCGGATTAATTTTGACCTCCTTGGGTTGTGTAACGTGCACTTTAATCTAAGTGCACGGGTGTTTTTGCATTTCGCCCCCATCTAAATGCGGCCGCCGCGGCCAGGATACGATCCCGCGACCTCGTGATGTGCAACGCAACACCAAAGCCACTAAGCAACCGCGGCGGTTTATTAAGGTAGGTTTATAGTAAATTTTGGGCTCTTTCTGCTCAATCTTTGTACGCTGCATCAAGCTTTTAGAGCTCTGATATGAGCTTGGACCTGAGTTGGGGCTCCATAATAAGCAGTACTCCTTCATAAGGAACCCTGCATTCACACTCTCGTGGCGTCGTCCAAAGCGGGACGACGTCGACTGAACGCGCCGTTCCGATACCGACCGTGGAAAAAAAAAAAAAAAACGAATGTTTTCTTAGCCTGGGCAAGCAGGCCGGCAAAATTGGGAATTGCAGCATGAACATACATTTTTTGAGAACGACATAGTATTTTTCGCACGGTTTTATTGGCTGCAAGCACAAACTGCTAGGAAGTTCAATGTTTTCTGAGATGTCATATTCTTAACCCGCCGTGGTGGCGTATTGGCTAAGGCGTTTCGCTGCTAAGCCCGAGGGCGCGGGATCGAATGCCGGCCGCGCCAGCCGCATTTCAATGGGGGTGAAATGCAAAGACGCCGACGTAACGTGCGTTGGGTACACTTTGAAAGACCCCAGGTGGTCAAAATTAATCCGAAATCCCTCACTGGCGGAGTGCCTCCTAATCAAATCATGGTTTGGGCACGTAAATCTCAATCCGAGAACTTTCTCAGATCAGTTTGTGAAGCTTTGACGCTGACCCTACAACATGTTTTATTATTCTGTGGCCTGTGCTGCCTTTATATTCGTCCTTGCAACGCAGGAAATCTTCAAGACGCAACACAAGCGCTGTGTAGGCGCAGACATCTTTTTTTCCCTGCGCGCGCGCGCGTTTGTGTGTGTGTGTGTGTGTGTGTGTGTGTGGTTGTGCGTGCGCGCGCGCGCGCGCGTCTGTGTGTGTGCCTGCGTGCGTGCGTGCGTGTGGCGAGAGCACACATTTCTACATTGTGGCCCCACTGAATCCACGAACAACGCGTGCGCGACCGACATGCATTTCGTGGAGCGGCGTCAAGAGAGAAGGTTGTAATCCGCCTTGCCTTTTTTCGAGTTCATCATGCTATCAAGAAGCACCAACTCTTCGGCATCTGTCTGGTGAACGGCGGAGAATGGAATCGTAATGACCCGATCGGCCAGAGCCGATTGTGACCCGCGACCACCGCAAGTACTTTCTTTTTTTAGAGACGTGATCGCATCGCGCAGGGTGTGTTGCCTTCGCTCGACAACGGCAGTTGGCCCTTGCACGTCGAACGTGTCTTCCTTAGGTTGTCGCGTGAAGTACTACAGCCCCAGGCATGGGCTGTTGGAATCGTTGGACATTAAAGACTATCAGTGGCGTAGCCAGATTTTTTTTTTGTTTTTTTCGAGCAGTGGGTTGGGGGGGGTAGGGGGGGTCACGTGCCCGGTGTGCCACCCTCTGGCTACGCCACCGAAGATGATCGACAGGACCTCGATAGCTAGACGGCTGCTGCATCTGCGCCTGCGACACCGGTGGAATGTTCCAAGTATACCGAGATCGTACGGTAACTGACTCGCTATAAAATTCTTCCCTGGTTCCTGTATGTGGAAATGAGGCAGAGCAAACGGTGCAGGTGCCGACAGAGCGCATGTAGAGCGGGTGACCGAGTATAGCGCCATACGGGATCGCCATTCCATCTGAAGACCAATAGCCGGTCTCAGTGCTCGAGGCGTGTACGTGACAGATAGTTTCGACTGCTGATTCTGATAAAAAGACATGGTGGAGGAAAACTGACAACACAAGCCTAACCTTGTCTTCGCTTTCAGTGATAGCTATCGCGGACGTTCGGGGGATAAGCGACAGGAAGGTGTGCACTCTACGGCTTTCGCTTTAGCTTGAACAAGCGAGTAGAGCGAACATCGACGGCATAAAATATATGTTAGATCCGTGGGCGAATACATTATGGACATCCACAGTGAGCAGTGCAGCCTTTTTCGAAAATCCCAGGCTCATTTAAACGACCTCTGAAATCCATCGTACGGAGATCACTAAATTGATCATGAAATCGGTTAGGCTGTATGAGGGACGCTGCCGCAGTGGAGTACGGGAAACGTCTCGTGCGTGCTGCGGAGGGCGTGTATGGGCACTGTAGGTTACAGAAATGACGTAGACCAAATACGCAACTTGCGTTTATCCACGCATTAGAAAGCTTGCGTGCTCAACTTACGTTACAACTAGATGGGAGTCTTATAGTGTTTATTTTTTTTTCAATTGTGCTCGTTTCCTATTTGTAGTGGGCTCGTTTGCGTTGCACAGGGTGTTTGGCCACCACGACGCAGAAGAAATGGCCCCCCATACTGCGCCCGAGACCGCCCTGCGGTGCTACAGCCCGACGCACTAACATATGGTTGAGGTTCCTGCGCTTAGCGAGCGCCTATGGAGACATACACGTTCCACCGTGGCGAAAGGTCTTTAGTATCCCTCTGTTTTGCTCTCCGAGTTCTTCCCTGCCATTTCTGGACCCTCAGTCTCGTACGCAGCAGGAGCGCCATAGCCGAGCAAACACGAAATTTCTGCAAGAAATTGCACGATTTGATCGATTATACCAATACTATGGCCGAGTGGGCTCTCTCAAACGTGACTATACTACCGTTGGGATCAACAAACGTATACTGCCGAACTTTGCCTACCTGCACGCCTGGGCGATAGGTTTAAAGTTAGCTCCGACTGTGTCATTCGTGACAGGACAACGGCTTCATTTGCGCACACGACACGTGCATGATCGAGCAATGACTTGTACACAACGATATCAAACTAAAGGGCTTGGCTAGTGTGGCTACAAAGATATGAGCGAGAAATAACATAAGATGTTCTCGTTACATGCGGCTTTAGCAGGCGACCCCCGATGCTGACCGACCTGGATAATGCTATGTTCACACTACGGTCGTAACGCGCGTAACAGTTCTTTTGGCGTATCGAACCTAACGGCTGTAAAAAACGTTACGGCAGTTAAGCCGGCACCTTTGTTCACATTTACTGCTGCTTAAATTACGGCTTTTACAACAGGCCAATCAAATTTGGAGCTGCAGAATCGACGTCACCAGCGGTCCAATATGGCTCCTGCCAACATGCGAGCGCTGGTCGAGATCGAAGAAATTCACGCTCAAAACAAACTTATAGTCATGTATTCAATCGCCCAAAGACGACGAAGGCGACGCAGAAGGGTTTGGGTGCGGCAAGTATTTCTCGACAGGGCCGTGGACGGCGATTTTCACAACCTTATCGCCAAGCTCCGAGTTGGTGACGCTGCGATGTTTTATAACATCATGCGTATGTCGCCCCAGCAGCTCCGCTTCCTTGAAAACCTAGTGAGACCACTCATCGAAGTTCGGAGCAAGCATCTGCGGCCATCGATATCCTCAGCGGATAAACCAGATGAACTGAAAACAGTCTCGCAAGGCGCACTGCAAAAATTTTCACGAACAGAGCCAATCGTGCGCACGGAATGGCGGAATGGCACTTCCCGCGCCCGGAGCTGTCTGCAGACGGAAGGACGGAAGTGTCGTCACCGGTTGTTGAAAGACGAAAGCTTATCGATCATTGGCTGTGTAGCAACGGTCGTAACATAACAGTTGTAAATGTTGCCGACCCTTTAACACTCTCACCCACAATTTTTGCGAGAATTGCGCACGTTGGTACCTTTACGTTCGCAGTCTGAACTAGACGCATACTCTTGTTGCGCTTCCGCTTACGTATGTTACGAAAAATCGGCGCCTTACGAACGTAGTCTGAACATAGCATAAGACGTATCACACGAAAAATGAAGTGTTCGGTAAAGCATCACACTTTTCCTCCACACCTTGTGCACGCAAGGGCTGCGATGTTGCATGCAAGCGCTGGTAAATGTGGCAAGAACGACGTCCAAGTTGCCTGGTGACGCTAATGAGCCGGGTGCACCGTAGACTAAAAAAATATCTCAACAAATTTCGAACGCGACTCCTTCATGAGGACGGGCTCTTTTCAAATATTCAAGGCGAATTGCAATAAGCGATGCTTATCTCAGTATGCCTGCGCGTCATTCCTGTGCTCAGGCGCGTGTGCGTGGTATGCAAAGGAATAACCGAAAAGACAGGCGAAAGTTCTCTAGGTGCCAGTTGATTGATTGGCTGATTAATCGATCGATCAGGTTGAGCGTCCCGAAGCAACAGTTACAACGTTATAGAGTGCTCTTGATTAATTTAGACTAGCTTAATTTCGTTAGCGCCCAATGAAAGTGCGATTTGCCACGGCCATGGCCTATGCATTCTTGCATGCAAAAGGCCACAGAGGCCCTTCCGCACATATTGAAGGCGACTGGACTGCACGAACCTTTGTGACTGCGGACATTCCTGTGTGAATGTGCTTACAATGACTGACTCTATTATCTTTCTTATCTTTCTTCATTATCTACAGGGGTTGATCCATGATTTCGACTTTTGGGGGGTGTTACCACAACGTGGGAGGTGGGGAAGGAGGGGGGTTCAAGGGGCTAGGGTTATTTTTACCACGTTGTTTTATTTAACTAAGACTGCACACTTTTTTTTTGTCACAAATGATAACGGAAAACCTGCGAATTTGCAGAAGTACACTAATTAACCTTTTAAGCAAGCATATTAAAACACATATTACAAGAGAGTTCGTCCTTGTTGGTGCATGTCGAGCTGATGTTGCGCAAAAGTACTACAACAAAGGTGGAGACAGGCGGGCACAGAGATGCCGGCACGAGCGAAAGCTATATAGAAAGCCAGAATGCGTGTTCCCTGTTGCGGTGTTATGAATGCATTACGTTATTTAAATACTCATGGCATTCTGTGACCACGTTTGAAAATTGCAGGAACATAAGGGGCAGCGTTTAGGTTTTTTTTTTATTGCACAAAATTTATTACTTTTTCTATGTAGAACAAAGTGAAGCAAGTACCTAATTAATCTACAAATCTTGATAGAATAAAGTGCAGACGTTTTCAAAACTTAGTACAGTATGATTCAAACACAATTACAACATACAACACAATTAAAATATAACAACGAAGAACAAAAAGTATATATGCACATTATGTGCGCCACAATCCGGTACATACCATATCCAAGGAAACTATACTAGGCCAACCGTGGCTGGCCACATTCACGAAATAATAATTTAAAGAAGAAAGAAACTGGGACTCCAGTCGAGAGGCAGCTCCAGGGCGACGGAGCGTGTGCGGTCGAGCGTAGGTAAACCCGTGATAACAGGGAAGTGCCTGTAGATGTCCATTAACCACGACTATAGTACGGCGCGCAACTCTCAGCGCCGGCAGTTGTATAGACGAAAACGCAGGGACGTATCTTGCGTTTACCGCGGCATCAAGGTTTCTCCGCTCCCTGCAGGTCGCAGTGCAGCACTGTCGTCTGCGTCTGCGCGCTGAACATCAAAATCGGGCCTCAAAATTAGGGCCACGTAGCGTCCAGCTCCGCAAGAAGTAAACATTTCATAAAGCGATTACCACAAGTGCGTGGGATCATCGTAATATTTTTCCAGTAGGAGTGCCTGTCTGTTAGAGGGGAGGGCGATGGTGGTTAGTCTGGAATAATATTAGGGGTGTGTGGGAATCCTCCTGAGTGGGGGGGGGGGTTGTATAAATCCCTGATTATATGCTCCTCCCCTTTCCCCTCCCCAAGTGTAAGGTAGTCAAGCGGGCATGTCCTTGGTTAACCTCTCTACCTTTCTCTCTTCGTTTCTCTATCACTCTCTCTCTCTCTCTCTGTCTCGATCCCCACACGAGCGTTCTTTCCATTATGCTTGCTTGGGAATACTGCTTCCGTAGCCGAGAAGCGAATCCGCGATCACGTGATCAGCAGCAAGACACCATATTTTTCCTAGTCGCGGCGGTTGGCAACTATATATATATATATATATATATGTATATATTTAAAGGTGCTCCGCGGAATGTGTAAAGAAATGATCCGTGCCTTAGGAACCGATTAAACGAATAAGGAAGTCCTTGCTCAATTAGAAGGTTATTGTGAGACATATTAACTTAACAATTCTTTTTAGAGCACAGCTCTTTGGCGTCCGTTCCTGGGTTTCGCGTCGTCGTCGTCGTCGGCCTCGTAACCAGCTCGCCGACGAATCTGCTGCTCCGCCGCCGCGCATGCGCGCTGTCGGCTCTCCGGGCGAGGGAGGATGATGGAAGGGAGGAGGAGAGACTGTGGAGGAGGGCTGGCTACACAAATGGCTCTTTGGCGTCCGTTCCTGGGTTTCGCGTCGTCGTCGGCGTTATCGTCGGCCTCGTAACCAGCTCCGCCCCCCTTTCATCCCCCCAGCGCTAGCAGCGACCGACTGATACCGCTTTCGTGAGTCCGCTACCGCACTCACGAAAGACGTCGTGCACTTCCTGCAACTCGCATTAACCGTCCATCGATCCACACCGATGTTAGTAGTGGGGGACGTTAATGTTGACATAAAGACAAACAGCAATTTCCTAACACTTATGCGGGAGAACATCCCGTTCCTCTCGCTCGTAACGCGTCCCACGGCTGTGACAACCTCGCGAGGCACTTGTATAGATCTCGTCTTTGAGAATCAAGCATTGGTGTACCAAGTCGAACATATATCAGTCTATTTCTCCGACCACAAAGCTTCGTTCATGACTGTCAAGAACTGTTAGTGGAGTCTTTGTTAAAGGAATACGTGTGAAAAATAAAAAAAAAATTCTGTGATAGCGCATACATGTGTTGCTCGATTTCTTTGCCTCAATCTATCGAAAAGGTGAAACAGCTTATTTGCTGCGCTCAAATTTCGCATTAGGAAGTTACGTAATCGTCGGTAATTTTTTTTTATATATTTGGCAGTTATGTTCAGTAGTGGCTAGAAAATAACCGTAGAAACTGAGCTGCGGGTCAGTTGTTCCTTGTTCACTTCAGATTGCGGAATATTGCTACACGTGACCAGTGGCGCAGCCAGGAGGAGGAGGAATAAACTTTATTTGTGCACAGCAGATTTGAGACCTAGGCCTCTACCTAAATGACGGCCTCGAGCCCTTGGGCCCTGGCGGCATCTGAATATTTTTTTTAAGAGGTGAGGGCGAGGAGGTGGGAGGCACGTGCCCGGCATGCCCCCTTTATCCGGCTACACACCTGCACGTGACCACTATGCTAAATTCGTTACCAATTTTGACGGAATCTTCGACGTGCTGCCTTCCTTCAGCAATAGAGAAGTCGTAGTTTTTCGTTCCTCGCTATACCTGCCGCCAATAATTATCTTGTGCATGTGGTGCGGGCCTGTGTTTCAAGTCTTTCTCTGAAAAAAAAAGCGACATCACTGACTGCAAGATATGTCAAAACTTACTTACTGAGTAATTACGAGGGTTCACTAGGAAATGCGGAAAAGATCTTCCTGCCGTGTTTGCTTTTTTTTTAGAGCGCAGCTCTTTGGCGTCCGTTCCTGGGTTTCGCGTCGTCGTCGGCGTTGGCCTCGTAACCAGCTCCGCCCCCCTTCGCTGGAGTGGGAGACGAAGGACACGAGCCGCGAATGGCGGAGACCAATGAGAGCGGCCCCTTCAGTGACGTGCGCGCGCGATGCTGGTGTCATGCGGACCCTCCTTACGGCTCGATGCGCACTCGTGTCTGGTCTCAGCCGATCCGCTCGTTTCGTACTATTGTCTGCTCGCGCCACAGCTCTCGCCCGCGCCTGTTTGGTTCTGTTGGGTCGGTCTCGTTCGCGCTTGTTTTGGTTGTTATTCCGACAACAAACGGTTACAAATATCCCTCGAGGCCAGCGCACCTTCCACAACTTAATGCGGTTAGTGTAAGACTCGTATCTCCGCGAATCCCATTCATGCAAGTGCGACGACTGATGCACGGCGGAGGCCAATATGGCATTAAGGGCCCAGTTGTGAACGTCTTTGTGAACGTCTTTGAGAATCAAGCATTGGTGTACCAAGTCGAACATATATCAGTCTATTTCTCCGACCACAAAGCTTCCTTCATGACTGTCAAGAACTGTTAGTGGAGTCTTTGTTAAAGGAATACGTGTGAAAAATAAAAAAAAAATTCTGTGATAGCGCATACATGTGTTGCTCGATTTCTTTGCCTCAATCTATCGAAAAGGTGAAACAGCTTATTTGCTGCGCTCAAATCTCGCATTAGGAAGTAACGTAATCGTCGGTATTTTTTTGTCAAGAAAGTCTGCAGCATCGTGAAATAATATTGTCTTTGACACATTTATTGACAGTGCATAGTAATTTGTGACTGAAGGTCTTAAGAATACACATTATAAACGTAGGCGGCCGAATTTTTAAAGTATTAAATGTAAGATTTTGTCTGCCTCAGCATGTATTAGTTACACTTCCTGATGAGAGACACCAGCTATCGACCAAGGTACCGAGCCCACGATGCCTAGAATAAGCTCGCTCCACTCCGGTGAGCCAGTACATTCTGGAATTATGAAATCGAATAATGTAAACAACCCAACAAAGAAATAATAAATTACTAATAAATAAATAAATTATGAAACATAGGCGTCCCGAGACTATCACAACTTTCGATAGGTAAGTGCGCAAACTTGCGGCGAAATGCATCGGTCTCCCACTCATTTTTTGATGAAGTCCTCCTTACGTGTTGCGCCGTAACAACATGGGCTACATTCCCTGTTGATCTTCTTTCTCATTTGTTCGGTAATTCACTGTAACGAAGCTTGCGGTACGATGGCAACACTCTCGGTTAAAAAACTGTGCTTCCGACGTACAGACCGCTGAAGCAAAGAAAGCAACTGAAGTTGGCTTTTCCGCATAACGACTCTTATTGCGGAGAAGCCAGCTTTGACAGATGTGCACAATGAATTAATGAACTCGTCGATAAGCACGCATGGGCGTATAGACAGTTTGTGAGGTGGATTGCGGCTACCATATGCAAGCAATTGTCTGCAGCACATAAACGAGAACTAGCTGAAATAAACATGACACCACGAAGTTAACCTTCGCGGCCAGCACGGGACGAGGAAACCACGTGGTGATATCATGTGTAGTTCATGCAGTTACAAAATGTGTTACATAAGGCAGAAGTTCCGACGTAATGTGAGCAAGTCTTGTTTTAAATGAAAATAAATATTTCCACTTGTGACCGGATGTTGTGCGCCAAGTTTAAACGGAATACAATGCGACACGCGGGAATAATGAGCCGTTTATAAGATAAAGTTCATATCTCTGTCTCGCTTTCTCTCGTCAAATAGTTTTCGCCATCCGTAGGGATGCAGTCAAAAGGTAGTTTGTATGCATTTCCATGAAGCCTTTTTCCGTGCAAGCATGCGCACGCACTCTGACGTCCAATTATTTAGCAGTAGAAAGGCATGAAAAAAAAAAAAATTACAGGCACCTAGATATCCTTACGTGATTTCAATGCGAAAGCATTAGTACTTAAGAAATCACATTAAATCTCCACCTTAATTTACCTTACTCTAATATGTACCAATCTTAGTCTACCTTAATCCCATCTTGGGAGTGGGCTAGGTGTGACGCCGTGGCTGTTCGCCATGTGATTTCGCAATGCGAACCGCAGCGAGCCCAGCGCTGGGAACGTGATGTCATCACGTGGTCACGTGGGTTTTGGTACATAGTATGATAACAACGGACCCCGGATTTTCCGCTTCAAGGGGCATATAATGCTTTCGAATTAATAAGCGTGTAGCAGAGATCAGTGTTTCAGATCACTCTTCTGGCTTTCTACCTCTCGTTCATGCTAGTGAATTAATGCTAGCCCGCAGTCCTTAATTGATGCTGCTTCCACAGTTGCAACACATCTGCTCTAATTCGCTGCACAGGATTTGACCAGAGATATACTGGAAAACTACGAGATGTACGGAGCATATGTACGCACACTAACATGTTCAAGCCAGCAGCGGCCTCCGGTGCGAGTCACCTGACTGAACAGAGCAAAAATTAAAGTTCCCTCGCAGACGAGACGTTTATTTGAGGGATTGCCAGCCGTTTGTGCGCAGGTGCGAGTAAGATCAGGGACGAGAGAGAAAATGTGAGGGCTTTTCACTGGGGCTTTTGCTCCTTGAACATGTGACTCTGTCTAGGCACTACGGAGGAGGTTTCTTAGCGCGTGTTGTATGCGTTTGTCCCCTAGACACGCCGGCATTGCGGCGTGCGGTCGAATTTGTTTACGCTCCGCCGCTAGCTGCCCACGCGGTGAGGCAGTGGGCGCGGACTCCCCATATGGTGATCGCTGTGTCTGCAGAGGCAAGGTTCTCACTGGTGTTGCATAAGTCGCGGGTCACTTTTTTCGTCGCGACGATAGATTGCATTTCTGCTATCACTGCTGCAGGAGGGTACACGTAACCGGCAAACGGAGGCTTCAGGAGAGCACCTGAGGTTATAATAAAGCAGGCGGCGCAGGATCTCCAGGGCACGCAAGGGGTTGCGGGGGGATCAAGCTGGAAGCAGGGCGGCACGCGCAGGCCTCGGCGAGCCCCAATTCACGGACCAGTCCGGGTTCTAGCTTTGGTGTCCCCGTTGCCGCTTCGGTGTCCTGGATGCGCCGCCAATAATGCGAAATAATGACACGTTTCAGTTAGTAAAAGACAAGATTTAACAAATATAATTACGTCTAGCCGCCAGCGTGTGACGCTAAGTTCAGCACTGCATTGCCCTGCGTCTTCTGCAACACCAGCCAGAACTTTGCCTTCGATGGTGCGTCGGACCGACTTACTCGCGCCTGCGTCGCTGAGTCAGTCACCGTCACGGCGGCCTTTCAGCAGCGTCCGAGCGTAAACAAACTCGACCCCACTCCGCAATTATGGCACGCCTAGGGACAAACAGCTAGAACACGCGCTAAGCAACTTGCTCCGTAGTGCCTAGGCAGAGTCGCATTCAAGAAGCAAAAGCCCCCAAGTTTTCTTTCTCGCGCCCTCTCATACTCGCGCCTGCGCGCAAACAGCTAGCGTTCCCTCAAATGAACCTCTCGTTCCCTCGCGGCAGCCCATGAGCTTCTCAGTAGTTTTTCGAGATGGCGCTATCTGTCCAGCCCGTTCGACCCGTCAGCAGGCTACCGACGCAAGCCAGCAAGCCAAGCGCTCGAGAACCAACGTAACGTTTTGCGAGAACTGCGCCAGAGTACGCCACCAACGCCACGACATCCGCGTGGCTATCAAAACAACAGATCTTACACTCCCGGCTCCCCTCACCCTGTTTCCTCGTGCTGTCGGAAGAGGAGCGGTAAGCTGGATGGCGATACTTTAGATGGCGAGAGAAAACTGGCGAGGAAAACAGAAGAGGGAGTGTAGGTGAGAGAGTGCTGAGGCGCGTCGGTGGGCGCGTCGCGCTCCTCAGCGTGGCGCGAACTTTCGATTTTGCCGCTGACCCGCGTTGTCACGGGCCGCACTTCGAATAGAGGTCTGCGTGTTTGAACCGGAGGAAATGGGTGGCCGGCTGACCGCAGCCAAGCCAGGGCGTCAGAGCATACATCAATCCACGACATCGGCGCTCACGGAAGCATTTCTGAACGTCGCCACGGAGTTTTGTATAGGTCATTCGGCTTCGACCGATTTTACCGTTACGGGATTCTCGTTCCGGACGTTCCGAAAGAGGAGCCCGCCACCTCCTTTTTATAGCTATACTGGCCGGCACGCACGCACTCACACAAAGTGCAGCGCTGTCTGTGCTCCATGATCAAGGCCCCGCCGTCGCTCCCGGGCTTCCCGAAATAGAAAATCGGGCGCACGGACGGACGACCGCCGAAACCGGTGCGCGCTGGGAGAGGGTGAGTGCGGATGCGAGACGCCGAAAGTGTCAGTCAATATATGCCCGATGCGTTGGCGCCGGCAGGTAGGCGTTGCACGGACGACTTTGACCGAGTTGTGTGCGACCCTCCCAACCTCACTCCCCACCCCCTTCCCTCCTCGCTCGACGACCCCCTTCGGAAAGAGAGGGCACAGGAGAAGGTGAAGTTTCGGTTGAGAAGGGCGGGAACTCCCTCTCCCACCGGAGCGCGAAGATGCGACGCGAACTCGCGCGATGGGCACTGCCTGCACCGGTTCGGGCCGCACAAACTGAATGCCACGACCGAACGCGTTTTGCTCGCGCGGCGTGGCCTACGTTGTTGTATACGCGCGTCTTGACTATTTTGGCAATCTTTCGCTCCTTCCCTCTCTTCTGGTCCCTCGCTTTTCCGACGGATGACAAATGTGTCCCCGCGATGGCGCCGTTTCCGCGTGCTATTTTGTGAGCAACGGCAGCTGAACATTCGCTTCCTCTTCAGCCTGGCGTAGGCGACCCGTGAATCCGCCCGTAGACTTGATCGATGTTTTGGGTGTCACGTTGTGATCTTTGGGTTCCCGATTGGATTTCTGGCAGCAACGCGTGCGTTATGGTATGACGAAACCGAGAAGGGAGAGGCTGGTGGGGAAGCTGTTCTGTCCCAGCGCTAAACGTTTTCCGAAAGTTCGAAGGAACATTTGAATTATCCGAATGTACACGGCACGCTGCCTGAATAGCGTTAAATATTTCACCTGGACTCCGTGAAGTAAAGACTGCAAGCTTTGCAGTTGCAAAATTGGTCCTCGCCCTGATATCGATTTCGGCACTGATGTCGTTCCCGGGGCAGTAGCTCTGACGTCCGAGCGATCAGGAGGCTGATGTAGCGGTCTCGGTTTCGATCCCCGAATGCGGACATATTTCTTCAACGTTGTAGTTCACTTTCCGATGATGCTTCAGCGGGTCCATTTGCAGCATTCTGCAACACTCAGCTGAAGAACGTTCCCCACACTTGCAAGCTCCTCCGTCCCTTATATTTCTGCGTTACTTATTTGAACAGGAAAAAAAATGAAGCGTGTATGGCCTTTTTTTTTGTCTGCTCTTATTGATACACTCGTGTCTTGGCGACAGCATTGCGTCTTATTTTCTGTGTTTTAGCAGTGAGGTAGCATGCAATAGAAACAGATGCTTCAAGGACTGAATTTAGAGCATCTATAAAGAAAGGGAAAGTACCACTCGATCTTGGGAAAACATCTTTAGCGTCAGTGGACGAGGACGGAAGGAAGACGTTGACAACAATGCGCGAATTTCAGCAATTTTATTCCGAGAAGAAACCACCTTTATATACCATCCACGGTAGCGCCACACCTGATCAATGTGTCAAACTGAGCTTACCAAAAAGGTCGTTTCTCTATCTAGCAGGTCGATAGACGGAACGCTTACACAGCCTTGAATGCTTCGATTGATAGTGTGTGCCTCAATCATCTGGCGTAACTCTTTATCTCCGTGCCTGGCCAGAACCTCACAATCACCAAACAAAGGAGCGCAGCTTCATTCCAGACAGTGACCATAACAGATGACCGTCACGGTAATTCGTCACATATAATCTATGCTCTCTTAAGCGGTCGTTAAGACATCGTCCTGTCTGTCCTGCGTACTTCTTAAAGTAGGGCAGTGGTAACTCACACGTCACTGCATCCTCTCAAACCACAAAAGGATTCAGATGTCTCTTAGAACATTCAATCGCAGCTTTTCGGCACGGTTCTGCCACCCGACACACTTTGCTAAGTTATTCTGGTGCTGAAGCAGCAACTCTTGTGTCCAGACGACTAGCACATTTTTATAAGACAGTGTGCCATCCTATGTAGGTAGGGCACAACCACTACCTTTCGCTTGTTTTGAGTCAGTTCATTTGCTGTATCCCGAGTGGTACTCTTTACACACCTTTTCAGCAACATCTCTACTACAGAAACCTGCAAGGACTTCGGAAACCCTGCTTTAAAGAACCTTTCCGCCGATTGATTCTTCAGGCTTGCGTAAACACTGTCTTGGCAAGATTTTTTAAACGCATTTCCAAGTCATATGTTGGCAATGCTCCTTTTAACAATTTTCTGATGGGCGGATTTGTACGGTAAGCGGGGCTTATTACATCTAGGCTTCATATATATATATATATATATATATATATATATATATATATATATATATATATATATATATATATATATATATATATATATATATATATATATATATATATATATATATATATATAAGAGGCAGTTTGGTACTCAAGGTAACCAAACAGCTGTATGCTAGATCTCGTTTAAGCGTAAATATGTCGACTCCCGCAGAGAACAACGCGTACGAAAAAAAAAGTACGCGAATCTTCTTCGATTATAAGAACGGTTTAAAAACTTCCACGCCTTCAGCATAGGTCTAGTGGTACTCTTCAAATATTGTTGGTATGTTGGCATATTGGAATTTTTTGCTTTGAGTAAAAATCAGAAGACAGCTATGCAAATCCAACACACATGCATGAAACTATCTGAACCGAAGCTTCCGGGAAGCAGTTAAGTAAAATTTAAGAAAACTAAATGCAATGCGTAAATTTTTTTCTCATCCTATGCAACGTGTAAGTAATGTCATGCACCGCTTATGCACTGCGCAGGTCACAAATTTAAAGTAATACAATGTTTGTGGCCCACGCGGTATAGTCCAGTGTCTATGTCGTTACAGTGGCTGAGCTCGAGGTCACGGCTTCGATCCCATCCACGGCGGCCGCATTCCAATGTGGGTGGAATGCAGCAACGCCCGTGCACATAGATTTAGGTGCACGTTAAGGAACCCCATGGGATCGAAATTAATCCGGAGTCCCCACACTACGGCGTGCCTCATAATCAGATTGTGGTTTCGGCAAGTGAAATCCCGTAATTAAGCATTATGCATTGTTTGTGTTTGTGCGCTACGCCGTTGCACGCTAACACCGAAATGCAAACAGCAGTTCATGCAAATGCTAAGGCACACTATGAGACGTAGACGTAGTGACGTCACAAGGATGAAGGCGATGTTTGACGTCTGTCGAGGGGAGAATGTTGAGGTGAAGCCTATGCTGAGAGAGGTACGACACAAGAGGCAGTGGATGAGGTTAGCTATTATTCGCCCGTTTCGTTCCTGCGTCTACAGCCCAATGAAAGCTGGCGTGCGCGCACGTATACTCTCACACTTGCCACGAAACGTAAAAGTGTCCGCCAGTCATGTCAGAAAGATAGTTGGTATTTTCAGGACAGAAGTATGCGCGCGATTGTGGCCTGATGTTTAGAGCATGCGGGTGTCGGGCTTGTACACCGAGGTTTGGTCACAACATTGGACAGGTGAGTCTTTTATTTTCTGTGCGGGTAGCTTTTCGACAACACAGCAGCTGCCACTGTCACCAAAGTCCGGGAGAGGTCGCAAGAAAAGTTTCGCTTTAGCTCCCTGATACCCAAGGAAATTTCAGGGGCATAATCACTTTTCGGGTCGGTTCTTATTACCGACACCCAGTTTTTTTTTTCTTTAATACAACGATTAGGTGCGGAAGGCTATGTACGAGGAGGAAGTGACCATTTTCTAACGTTTGTGCTTGTAAAATATGCTTTTGTCTACCTAAATACAAAGACGATGAAGTAACGCCGTGCGGCGAGTGGCCCGCCTTCCCCCATCCCATCTCTTTGCCCATGCTATCCCCTTCTATATCTTGATGCTATATCCTAAATTTTCCAATCATCTCGAGGTATGTGTAATGCACTTCACCAGTGATTGTCATTACCTGTTGCGATACAATTGCTTAAATCCAATTGATGTTAAAGTTCGGGAATGCTGACGCCAAGAATATGTCTAAACCACTTCCATGCAGTTTTGCAGCCATCTGACTACATATTTGGGAGGAAACCTTGCCGTGATCACTACCGAGTTAACTTAGAGAAAGTGCATTGAAAGCAATGTGCAATTCAATCTACAAAGGGTTGAAGGAGGTTGACACTATTTACATTTGCTAAGAAGGTATGCGTACTGCAACACTCGTACTGCTGCCAAGCCCGCCCTAACAGCTGAGTGTGCAAAGATTCTTCGTTGTGCCCGTTACGTTTTCTCCTTTGTGGAGAGACAGCCACGGACACGTACGGTATTTGGTTGTAAAAAGTGATCCACCGGAACGAAGGCGAGGAGGCTGCAAAAATGTCGATCGTTGCATCGGCCGAGTTCCATTACGCAAGGCGGCGGATCGGGGAGAGGTCGAACTCAGCGACCACCAATTCTTTGTTTTTTTTATCTCGGCCTTCAAATGAGGCTTCGGCTTTCGATTGAAAAGAGCGCCGCTCGGGCGCCAGTTCTGCAGATAACTTCGGTCGCCTTCAGCTCGCTCGCGCAGCCCATTCCTGCAGCGCCACGAGGCGCGTGGCCGTGCACACGCACTCACTCACACGCACACACACACACAAACACGGACGTACGCTCAGACACCGGCAAACACACAAACAAAGGCGAGGCAAAACTATCCCGCAGTGTGCATCGGAAAAGGACACCAAACGCCGGGAGGCGGCCGACTTCCTCGTAGATTGAAGATTCGCGAGGAAGATTACACGCGAGAACTTGCGATAAGGAAAGGAGTCGTTCTTCACTTCTCTCTCGGTCTTTCTTTCTTTTCAACCTTCGGGGCTTTGTCGGCGCGCGCGCTTTGCCCGGAAAGTGGAGCGTGTCGCTCGCGGCTTCGCGCAGCTTATAGGGGGCAGCCGCGCACCGCACGGGCGACAAGGCGATCGAGCGCTGCCGGCGAATTCCTCGCTTGTTTTCCCATCGGCATCTTCCGCGCGCTGCTCCCGTTGTGTGTGTGCGCGCGCGCGATCGCACTGTCGGAAGAGCCGAGGGATCCAGCGCGCACTCGTTGTCCTGTTCGCGGCGGGATTGCCGCCAACCCGCTCTTTCGGGCGCGATGGTTAGAACCGATAACCACCGCTTCACAACTCTCTCTCTCTCTCTCTGTCTCTCTCTCTCTCCCTCGTGTAAGTTCTTCTTCCTGGCCAATAATCTGCACCATTATTTTTTAAAAACTCCTCGCTGTTAAATCTAGACAGTACTAACTGCTTACTTAGCCTGAAACGAGGGAAAGTTATTGAGCACTTTGTGGGAATTCATGTGACCGAAACGCGGGCGTGAAGACGAGGAAATGGGAAGCACGAGAAGGGCGACACAAACGCCCTCAAGCTACTGAAATGTCGCGCAGTGATGGAAAAATAGGAAGGCGCAAAACGCGCATGATCGGGGTAATGCAGCGCCAACCCGTCAATCATGTACAGGTGCAGGTACTCGCGAAATGTATAAGTGCTGAATCGCCATGTCCAAGCGGCTATGTTTGCACGTTGTGTGTGGTGTACGTTGAAATAATTCCGAGACCCCTGCTACGGCATCTCTCTTAACTCACTGCACACTTTAGCTATAATTTTGGAATAGCGGGCTCGTCAGCCCCACATTAAAAGAAGATAAAAAAGATCCCTATCACTGCAATGATGCCGAAAGGGCATGCTCATTTTCAGAGAACGTGTCGTTTTGTTGGTCTATGCGCATCGTGTCCCACATGCCCACGTGACAGATAAATTTCAGTTATAGTTAATAATATTTGGGGTTTTACGTGCCAAAACCACTTTCTGATTATGAGGCACGCCGTAGTGGAGGACTCCGGAAATTTTGACCACCTGGGGTTCTTTAACGTGCGCCTAAATCTAAGCACACGGGTGTTTTCGCATTTCGCCCCCATCGAAACGCGGCCGCCGTGGCCGGGATTCGATCCCGCGACCTTGTGCTCAGCAGCCCAACACCATAGCCACTGAGCAACCACGGCGGGTTCAGTTATAGTTATATAAATTCCAGTTATAGATATATTCAGATAGATAGATAGATAGATAGATAGATAGATAGATAGATAGATAGATAGATAGATAGATAGATAGATAGATAGATAGATAGATAGATAGATAGATAGATAGATAGATAGATAGATAGATAGATAGATAGATAGATAGATAGATAGATAGATATGAACCAGACGCACGTCCAGTTTGCTAGCCTGCGCAGGGGAAAGGGGGTAAAGAATAGAAAGAAACAAAGAACTACCAACAAGACTGAGGGTCCTGCGTGAAGGGGCTACCGTTGAAAAAATCGCGTAGGGCATGTCAATGCAGTTCAAATTTTTGATTGAATTGAACAAAACGTCAACAAAAACACAACATAATTTCTATAACCACTTTTGTAGGGGTTTCAAGAACGCACGATATAGTGCAAGCGTTCCGCAAGCTTTTTGCAATGCAACGAGAAGACGTGACCTTTGCGCTGCATCTCCTTCCACAGTGCTTAACTGGAACCAAATCAGAATTACGGATCGGCGAAGAGAATGATCGCATCTAGGTCGTCGGACGCGTGCCATAGGGAGTGCGATAAGGTCGCTCGGATGTTGCGCCAGCATCTTAACCACGTGGCGGTGAGTGTCTCGGTGGATGCTATGCAGCTCTCGTTGGCATTATCATGGTTGTGTCACCAGCTTGCCTGAGTACTATAAGCTGCTATATTAATCACTGCATGACGTAAATAATCACTGTGCGAATAATATGTATGTTTGACATATTCTATTTTTGCTTCATTGCTCCCAATAAAACGTGCCGCGTTAAAAAAAACAAAGAGAAAAAAAGCAACAACGGAATACCGCTATTCGGTTTATGGGAGAAAGAGAAGATTGAGAAACAATAGAAACATTCAATACACTGTAGAAATCAACTTTGTGCGAAGCATTTAGCAGGTATAGCTGGATATCCAGTATCATTTGGGGCTATACAAAGCATTACCTAATACAACCTGTGTGACGGAAGCATGCGTGTGTGACGACAGCAGCAATGCGATAACTACGGCGACGACGATAGTATGATGGGGAAGGCCTGACGACTGGATTTTTCGTTTGTACTTCGGAATAAAACAAATAATTAAAAAAGTAAAAGTTACAACCTGTTCCCTTACGACCTGAATCGATCCCGAGAGTGGTATAATATCGAATAGCGTCTGCGTGCGCATGAGCTGTTACAAGGAAAGGACTGGAGGAATGTGGGCCGATCTCGAAGGCGACGCGGTCAAACACGGCGTCCCAAAGCGCTAGCGGCCCGCAACCTTGGGAAGAATGGGAACGCGGGCGTCACGCACGCGAAAGACAGTGGCGAATTAGGCTATTATTCGAGCGTTTCATTTCTGCGTCTGCAGGGGGCACGGGTACTGGGGCCTAATGGAAATGCACGCGCTCCCGTGCGCGCGTGCTATGCGACATGACCCACGTGTCAGCTGTTTGAAAGAGCGGCGTTGGCGCGAGAGATTTGGCTCAACGATAAAGAAAAGAAGAAAAAGACATGGGGCCGAATGGTTACAGTGTAACGTTGTGCTGGGTGACGATGTTTCCATCACTTCATCTGAAACGAAATTTTAAGGCGAAGCTTTTCCTTTAGGCAAGCCCTCCCGGACTTTGTTGATTGCAGTTGCTGTTGCTGCTGGGTGCTACCGCTGCTGTCTTGGCGAATAGCTCACACGCAAGACAGCGCTTGTATAACAAATTGGCTTATATGTAGCCCTATCCGTACTGCCCTACCGCTACAGATGTGCCGGTGGCTGGCTCTGTTCTCCATCTCCACGGTAGTAAGCGACGGAGCAACAAGCGATACCTAAATTTCCTCAGCGCAGCAAAGATAGACTTTCAAGCGCCTAATTCTTTTATTAAAACGAAGCTGTGTGTTCCTTCTTTTCTGGGGTTCCGCGCATCTGCTCGGTCGGTCTCTCGCCGAGTAAAGTGGACCGACTCGGTAGACAGTGTAATCCATGATCGCGTGGGTCACAAGGGGAGGGGGGGGGGGGTGCGGGGTTACCACGCATTTCCATCTTTCCGAGCAGGCACGTAATAACTTTAATTCAAAGCGAGTTGCAGCTTTGTAGCATTTAAGCAAGTAATCGCTTCTCGAAAGCTATATATATTCCATTGTGTGCGCTGCACATGCGCAGTATTTGTTTTTATTAAAAAGGCTAGAAACGATGCGAGACGGCAACCTACCAACCACAAAATGCCTGGTGTTTCGTATTCGTGCTTCGTGGGTTCGTGTTTGGCACGTTCGGTAATGGGGCAGAGGTGTATTGTACTCTGGGAACGAGAGATCAACTTTGTTGTTTGAACAGCTTATTGATCGAGCCATCGTCGCTTCCAATACGTCAGACGTTGTTTTGAGGTAGGGGAATTCATTGAACCTGCTGGACGTGCTGCTCTAGGAGTCGCCATAGCATGAGGCAGAGGAGTTCTGGTGGAGTGATCCGGCTCACCCACGAGTGGGGAGGGTAAGGGAGGAGAAGCAAGGGTTGGCGGATATGCGGGGATTATTTACAGCGTGGACATGTCCTGTAGGTGTGGAGGACGTCTGGGTATAGCCTCAACTGACAGGCGCGGGCACACACACACACACACACACACACACACACACACACACACACACACACACACACACACACACACACGCACACACACACACACACACACACACACACACACACACACACACACACACACACACACACACACACACACACACACACACACACACACACGCACGCACGCACATAAATGAGAGAGAGAGAGAGAGAGATGAAATGGGGAAATCAAAGAGGTTAACCGGAAGATAAGCCAGTGTGAGCGTTTGTGCTGCGTATACATTTCTCTAAACTGATAAACCTCAGCGCACCATGTGTTATGAGAGTCGCGTTAAAAAGCGATCTCGATGCCAGCATTGCTCGATGAGGCCTTGCGGAGGCCACACACACACACACACACACACACACACACACACACACACACACACACACACACACACACACACACACACACACACACACACACACACACACACACACACACACACACACGCGCGCGCACACGCACACACACGCACACACGCACACACGCACGCACGCACATAAATGAGAGAGAGAGAGAGAGAGAGAGAGAGAGATGAAATGGGGAAATCAAAGAGGTTAACCGGAAGATAAGCCAGTGTGAGCGTTTGTGCTGCGTATACATTTCTCTAAACTGATAAACCTCAGCGCACCATGTGTTATGAGAGTCGCGTTAAAAAGCGATCTCGATGCCAGCATTGCTCGATGAGGCCTTGCGGAGGCCAATGTGAGTGTTTGTGCTTGGCGGACGAGGGAATCATCGTGGCGGTTGAAAGTTAGAGGAGGCGCGGGAAGGGTACATGTTGACGGTCCCATGTCTCTGTTAATCTGGACCGACGCTGTTTTCGGTTCTATATTAGCGACGAGGCCTCGGACTGAGAACTCAATAAACAGACGCACGATGAAAACATTCCGAAGCATTTCACATAAAGTGTATTCTTTTCTTTTCTTTTCTCTCTCCTTTTTAGTGGTATCCCGGCCACGACGGCTGCATTTCGATGGGGGCGAAATGCGAAAACAGCCGTGTACTTAGATTTAAGTGCACGTTAAAGAATCCCAGGTGGTCGGAATTTCCGGAGTCCCCCACTACGGCGTGCCTCATAATCAGAAAGTGGTTTTGGCACGTGAAACCCAATATTAAGAAAAAAAAAAGGAATTTGCGCGAGGTGCGGCAAACGTAAAAAAAAAAGAACGAGATGTGCCAGTGAGCCACTAGCAATCTGCGGTTAAGGTGTTCGTTAAGGTTAAGGTGTTAAATGTAAACCACATCTGTAAGACAAACTAAACGCTGAGATACAGTTGTGGATTTAAACGTTCGCATATACAAGAGAGGAACTGTTATGCCTTGTGCACCGCACCAGTAAGTGTTCTCACATATGCAAAAGAAAGAGAGAGAAAGAATCTGCATCTTGTGCACTGACCCCGTCACAACCGTGTTCTTTCTTGCCGGCTGCGCCGTCGTTTTTGTGAATGCGGATAGCTGTCCGCGTTTCGGTTCCATTCGGACTAGAAACGAAACGTTAAGCAATTCGAGCCTTCGGGCACCCCTACCCCCCACGGGGGGGGGGGGGGGGGGCATTTTCGACGCGTAGATTCAACGTCGATCGCGGTAGTAGCTCCGTCGTTAAACGGAACGACATTCCACAGCGCTCGCCAATCAGCCGCGAAATGACACGGAGCCCCTGTTTCAGTATCTGCTGGCCCCGAATTGTCCGTTGTTCCATTAGGAGAGGGCTAGACCGAGCTGGCTTTAATCTCGCCTTATGCAGATACGGTGACGCCGTGTATTTCACGGCGTCGTTCGTCCTCTCATACTGTCTGTTCTAAACACGCGAGAAACAAAAATAAAAAAGAAAGAAAAGAAAAAGCACAGCTGAGAGGATCAGCTGTTCAGGTCGTTTTTTTTAAAATCATTTTCTTTCTTGCGCCTGCTTCACATACTGCGAGGCCGCGATTATCGGGTTGGCTCAGTGACACTCGCGCTCCCGTTTTTGTTTTTCTCCTGTCTTCATTTCTCAGGTCACCGGGGCATTACTCGTGTGTGACTGTGGTGTCGAGATGCTCGCAGTCCGCGATCTCCTTCGCCGCTTGTCACGTCCTTCGTTTGCGCGGAGAATACGACGATGCGAAGTCGTTATTCGCCCCGATGGCAACTGGCGCCACAGTTTTCGCGAATGCGCATGAAGCAACACTTACCGTCAACGGTCGTTGGAAGAAGGCGACATGCTGTAATATGATGGGCCATTCGACACATTACAGTTTATTTGCCGGTTAGAATGTTAGTATTTCGTGCAGCAAACACCGTATATAGAACCATAATAATGGCGCTTATGGGGGATGCCAAGACCTTAATTGAGGTGCCCAGAAAATGGCTGAGGGATAATAGAACAAAATAAAAATAAAAAATAGGGATAATAGAATTTGATAAAGATGGCTACAAGAAGAAAAGGATCCCTTTCCCGCTCCCTCTCCTCCAAAAGAAGAGAAAATGAGAGAAAGAGGGAAATAAAAATTTTAAAATATACATATTCTGGGGCCTTACACGCCAAAACAACGATGTGCGCTCATTCGCCTGCGAAGTCTTGAGCCTGCAAAATGTTATAGGATGGCGGCAACGTGGGCGATTTCCTATGTTCGAGGTGCGCACATGAAATGTTCATCAGGTGAACAACGATTGAACCAACCGATTTCAGCAAGCCAGAAGGCCAGCCTTTCGAGGCCCTGAAAATGGGAACGCGCATGACCCGCTCAAAAGCGGCTCGGTTGTTCATGACAACGATGATTCGAATAGCTTTGTCGTCCATGGAAACGTATGTAGTTCGACGTGGTTCAGCAGTCAAATTCTACTTTTGGTCACCAGCCAAAATTAGGTTGAAATAACTTGCTTTGGTTGCATGATATACCTCTAGCCCTTAGGATTTTGCTACACCAACAGAACACCTATAGCGCGATTGGGATGGATGGTGGCAAGCTCTACTTACGTGAAAGAATTACTGTGGCGCGAGGAGCACTAGAATTGTGAAATAAATTACATGTATGTATTCTTATTCAAGTCAAAGAAAACCTTTGTACTCTTTTTGATAATCGCTATGGTGCATGTTAGTTAAGATCCATAGCTCTGTACTACTCCGTGTCTTTTATATCAGGAGTTTCTCTTTGATTCCCCTTTATCAGTGGCGTAGCAATGGCGGGGGGGAGGGGGGGGGGTCATATACGTCTGAAGACACCCCTCTTTCCGCCGGCTACACCCGGGGTGGGGGGGGGGGGGGGACAAAGGACCTATGGGCCCCGGTTGCCACACGACCTAGCTACGCCACTGCCCTTTAATCTTCTTTATCCTCTTTATTAGAACTTTCTCTTTTTATCCCTGTACCACCTTCAATTCACGCAGAGTATCCAACTAGAATTATGTCTGGTAAATCTCACATTTCTGTACATCTTGTCTGTCACGTTATTACGCGAGAGCGTTAAGGGCCCCGTGTCTCAGAAAATCCGACGTCAGACATCGCTTCGGCAAAAAGAATTTCGAACAAAATTCCGAATCACGCATACCCAACCACTCTTCTACCACCAAAGTTACTCATACCTTGTCTTTCATTCTATACAAAGTTATTCCTCGGCATTTTGTGAACAGAGAACAGAATGAAATATTAAAAGTGGGAAACAATAGCAGGAGAGTGACCTATGCTGGAGGGCGCGTTTATACCATAAAGCTTGCCTGCGTGCATAGCGTTCGCTGCCAGAACTTCCCCGCAAATGTTACGGTTACATAAGCTGCAGTTGCCGGGAAGCACGAAAAACCGTCAGGGGTCTTTGAATGCTGTCGCGTTCCACTCTTAAAAGCTAAGCTTTAGGCGTCCTCCAAAATTTTCTGTCGAAATATCAGAACGGCAAAAATGCAAGACACTAGAGACACTCGCATGTGTAGGCCATGACGCAACAGAAGTTCACCGCCTACCTACCGTATGCGAAATGCCACACAACGCACTCTTGGTCCTCTTTGAAGGCGAAAATGAGAATCACCAATTAGCGAGCCCTCTCGTAGAAGGCGGACACCTCTGACAAGGCGGTCGCACAGCATTCCGCTCGCAAAGCGTTCTCGACCATGCGTAATGAACAGGGCGCACGATGTCCTTTGTGCTGGGCGAAACGTGACCTGCCGCGGCTTCACGTTGGCGAGGTCTCTCGAGGCTTGCTCAACGCGACGAGGACGCCCCGGGCATAAAAGTGGGGTCCGAGGAAAATGAATTTCCGCCTTCTTCGCGCGGAAGAACGTTCACTATATAGAGTACGTATATGCGCGAGTAACAAACAGCTCTGCATTCGAATCGAGGCAGAATTTGCATTCTTGAAATGTGCGCAGGCGCGCCCAGAGTTTTGTCCGCTTGGTCCCCAAGGGCGTTGGCGTTGAGTCACGGGAAAAGTAAGTGCAGGCAGTAAACGACTTTAATAAGGGTGTGACGCGTCTGCAGGCGTGGCCGCTACTGTACGCGCTTAAATTGTCCGCTGTAAATTAGTAGCTTTCTGTTCTTTGTTTTTGATGCGAAAGCGTCGAATGGCCCATAGAGTAAAAACGCCGGCGTCTGTAGCAGCGAAGCGGCAGATATACTCGCGGGCAACTTTCTGTGGATATGAAGGGAAAGCTACGGGCACGTGGCTGCTGCACATGTGTTAACGCGCCAAGTAGTCCGGCAGTGTTGACAGTGCTTTTGGTTGCTCGGAACAGACGCTGAATCGACGTTGCTTCCACGTGCGACAGTTTCGCGTTTGCCCGGACGCGGGACGAAAAAGCCACAAAATAAGTTAACTTGTGCACTCAGTGGTGTGTTCTGTCTCCTTTATAACTGTTGCTGATAAGCTGCCCATGTTTTCTCTTCCCCCAGCGTAACCTAACGTGGATTAAAGTGCGGGACTTTATTCAGAAGCGCTCTCACATGTGCGCGCTTTGCCTCCGTAGCTTTCCCTTCGTAGCCACAGAAAGTAGTCCGCGAGTATAGATTCTCGTTGGCTGCGACGCCACGTCACGAACGCGCCTTGACGGAGCAGAGAGAGCGAAAGGGAACACCTGCTGCTGCGCTAGCCAACACCCTCTCAATATTGAGAGGGTGTCGCGCTAGCGCGCCAGGTGTTGCGTGAGGATAGAGGGCATCACTTCGATGCGTCGCCCGATGGGCTTCGTCGCGTCGGTGGCATGCGGCGTTGGCACCGCAGGCTGCTACTTCTTGCTGCCTCGCGCAGCATGTAGCATTACTCGCAGCGCGAGACTCTAACCCCCGTATGCAGAAATGCAACTTAAGTTGAAGCCCATGCTTGACTTGATGCGAGTGACGCCTATCGAGAAGGCGCCGAAGGAAACGCAGTGAGCGTCTTTGGGCACGTTAACGCCAGGCGTCATCTAAATCAAGTCAAGCATGTGCTTCGACTTAAGTTGCATTTCTGCATACGGGGGTAAGGACCGCACAGCGGTATTCAATCGGACATTAACGCTTTCGCATTCACAAATCATAAGAAGTGCTTAGATGTCCTCGGATTCTATTTAGAGCTATTAGCTAGGACGGTTCTCACAATTAAGTTCTTGTGTTAGTATAACAGTTCGGAAGAGCAGTTGATGCAAATCGTAATGTTGGTCATATTTTTAGCGAATGTGGCCAGACACTATGACAAAACGAACTTCGAAAGAGCTTTGAGAACTGGGACACTGGTTCTTTTAAGTGTTGAACAAGTACTTGAACATGAATGTCGAGTGACGTTATGGTGCGGAAAGATCTATCTGCTAAAGTTTGCATTTCGAAGGCTTCAACGTCTGAAGGATACAAGGAAATATCTTCGCCTTAGCTGCCTTATCAGCGTTCCTCAGCAGTTTGGACGTGCTTCAACGTAGCATTCCTCCGTTAGTCAGAGAAACCACCCTGTAGAGCAATTACTCCCAGACCGACACGAGCTATTAAGGCTTAAACCGTTCACACATTCTGTACCTGGCGTAGAGACAAACTCACGGATACTGTCAGCTCCAACTTCTAACATTCTCGCAGGTTTCTCACGATGGCGGAGTCAACATGTCGAGGACAGTTTCGGGAATTAAGAATAAGATAACTGTTTTTTACTTCTCCAGGTAACCTTGCAAATTTTCGTGGGAATGATGCAAATTTCGCAACCTATCGTCCATTCTGATCACTAAAGACATACTAAAGATATACTAAAGACTATCTCTCTCTTTTCATTGATTACATGAGTGCTCGTCTACTCAAGAGACGTGAGAACGGATGCGTGAATCGAGCTCATCGATGTCACGCCGTCCTTGAATGAATTCATTCGTTCAGAAGTTAACGCCAAATTATACAGAGCGGGAAATTTTTTGAAGGCCGATGGCTGCAATAAATTCAGCTGTTCCCTAATGAAGAAGCAATCCATCTCGCAAACATTTTTAAAGCAAGGAGCCCACAGTGTAAAACAGCGTATAGTCAACGAAAATAATAAGCGTACAACACGGGGAAAGGGAAGCATTCGCTATAGAACGCAGTATCCACAGTGGCAGCTCAGGCTTGAACAGAAACTCTCGGTGCGGGATTGAGACAGGCCACAGTTTCGAGCACCACTCCTTCAATAACTTTTTTTTTAAGATAGTCGGTAGACCTCTATGAGGGCATCCACAGAGCCACATTAGATTAGTCCAATTAGATTCTCGCAACGTAACGCCCCGTTCCACGCTTCGGTTGCGTCGCGGTATGCGTATATTTGGCTTTCCGTTAGGCAGGTTGCAGATCCGGCACAGCAGTGGTGGAACTATTTGTGGTATCGAGGTGGGCCACAAGTATGACTACAGTGTCTGGTGTTTGGGGCGCCGCCGGTGCAAATTCGACGGAGCACGATACACGGCCTCGCGACGCGGAAATCCTGAAGGGATCGAGAGGGGGGCTCCTGCTTAAAAAAGAAAAGTCTTCGTTAGAGCTGCAGAATACACGAATGAAGAGCACACACTTTCTGGCGCAACCAAACTGTATATGTTCTCTCTCGTTACCGCTGTCAGATGGGACTTCTTTTCCAATATACCCTGGTTCACGCTGCGCCGATCGCTGTCTTCTCATCGAATTTACAAGTAAAATAAGCCATAGGCGCGCCCGCGCAGTCGTTAAACCTTGGGAGTTTGAAACACGAAGCGTCGCAGATCACAAAGTATACGGATCGCGGGTTGACCTTGCGTACAAAGAGGCGCCGCGAAGAAGGCGTTCCCATCACGCCCACATCGGCGTCTACTGACTTTGGTCTTGGGAGTTCTGCGAGGAGTTAAACGGGCGCTCGCATACCCACACATTCTCCGGGTCGTTCCTATACGCTTTGCTAAGCGGTACTTCACGATCTTTCTTTTTCTTACTGCTCCTTCGATTCTATCGATTCTTGGAGTATCCGCCGTGAACGAAAGAAAGTGGGCAATCCTTGGCGCGATCGCCAGGTGCGATAACGGCGTGCCACTCGCCGTTATTGGCGTCGCGGTTCTGTGCTTTCTTTTCGCGCTCTTTTCTCGATGCTGGCGTTCAGCGGAGCGATGAAGGCGTTTTGTTCTGTTGCCGACTGTGCGCCGGACGGCATTGACCCGAATAGAAGAAATTCGACAGAGGCGGCGGTGCCTGTAGGGGGCCGGGGGACTGTCTCACTGCAAAGCTGGGCGCTTGTGTCCTCCGTACATTGCTATACACGTACTTCGCCAACCGTATCCAGGTGTGCGGAGCCGAAACGATGCAGAGCGAAAATGAGAGGTCGGACCTATTCTTTTTCTTTTCACTTTCCCGCACGCTGTCACTGTTGACCCTACATGGAGCGCTTTGGTTCAAGGACCTATTTAACGAGCACATATCGAGGAGAAATGTGGTTGTGGCATTCTTTCCGTGTTTGCGTATTAGTAATGATGGATGGAAGTAAGGTATTTGTTTAAATGACTTAGCCCGGTCATTCGTTCGCCATGTGTGAAACAACGCAGAAAGGCGACCTCGTTACACTTCTGAAGTTTTTGCACTCCTGGGCTAACGTCCGTGGTCAATGGATAGTTAAAGACCTTTCTGCTTTTTTACAAGCATTTCCCACAAATATCGTTACATTAACTTACGGTCTCATCGTACTGCGCCCACATTTACGCACAAAAGGGTTCTTATGCTGTAACATGTACATAAGGACAGATACAAGGCAATTGTAATGTCGGACAAATTAGCGAAGTCGGCCTGCCATGTAGCAAACAGCCCATAGGGACGAAAAGCTCAGTGAATTAGGCCCCTGTCGTTGACTGCGTTTTTGAGCATCTTCAGGTGGCCTGCATACACCAACATATGCAGACTAATAGCAGTGTGGTATATCTACTACATTCATGCGGAGCCCGAAATTACACATATATTATATAATATGCAATATACTGTGTAAAGTTGCAAGGTGGCGTTCTCTTGATAGTTCGCATCTTTATTCTTGTATACTTTATTTACTATACCCTAAGTAGTAACTATGTTGCAGTGGAATAAATGGTTCAGAGCAGGTGGCCTCGGTTGGTGTCGTCAGCTCTATTAATAAATGGATGCCCATATTTCTTTCAACTAGAGTAATTCGTTTTCCGTAAAGAGCAAATACATGAATCGGACCCGTTGCTTAGCGTGCAGCCCTTCGCGACCGTCTCGGCGATCGGGCATCTGCTATAGAAGTGACCCAACTTAGCGGTTCTCCGATAGAAGTACCCATGGCAAGTGGCCGGCATCGGTGATTGGGACATCTCTTTACAGGGCTCCGATATGTCTTGGGAGCACTTTACCCCTTTATTTAGAAGTCGGGCATCGTTCGCAGGATGTAACCGGTGTGTACACTTCTCGATAGCCGACCCATAGTTGACATTTTCTTCCTAATCCCTCCGATCTCTTTAACGCTCTGGGCCAATGAACCGTCTACTGTAGTAAATGTTTTGTCATCATCATCGTTCTATGGACCACCTGTGCCCGACTGTATAACCGATTAGAAATTTAACAATCTCTACTGGTTTAGGCAGTGTCGTTCAGATTATGTAATAGTTTTGCTTCCTTGTGAGTTAATATGGTGACACGAAACCGCCGACACGTGCACGGAACTACACTATGAAAGCCTGAGTCGTGAAAAATTACTTGTTTCCTTTTGAGCACGTAGCACGCTGCTTAACTCGGTGGCTGAGCACCTTACGTTACAGCGTGCCAGACACGTTGTCACGTTGGCGGAGGTGCGCATAATACTGTGCCTAATACTTCTAAAGAGAATGATACTGCGCATACGTGGGGTAGCATTGGTGTAGACCTTGTGCTAAACGGCAAAACCTCGATATATTTTTCGCTGTTGTGCGGCAAAATGATCTTGTACACCAGAACCCCATATTAAAGGTTCTAACGCATGCCCGGACTTCACGTGTGCTTGATTATACATTTACCTTTTATTTCACCTTCGTTTTTGTCACTCTTATGTTAATTTCATCGGAAGTAACAAGCCCTCAGAGGCTCGCCTCTTCAATTTTCTTTAAGTTTCATCTTTATTCTTATGCTTGCTGTTCGCGAGTTTATGTTGTGACGACGAACGTGGGACTCGTGTCCGGATGGACGCATTGTAGTGAAGTTCGACTAACGGAAGTAGCATCTGAGTTCGGCTCTCTGAGGCCCCGTTGTACCGAGCTGGCAGAGGATATGTGCAAACGCTAGCCATCCTCCTTTCTTCGACAAAGACTCGAGCCATAGCACAGTACCTGCCTTGACTAAGCCTGGAGTGATTAGAACCGCTGCACGTAGGCCCTGTTTCGGCGTATCTAGGAAGCTGCCGTTCTTTATCAGTTTGACGTAACTAGCGAAGGTCTTTGAAGTGAAGCTCTGGAGTGAAAGCCCACGGCTGTAGGTGACACTCTAAACAAGAGTAAAAGTAAACGAACGTGCTGCCAACAAGAAGGTTGACAAGCTTGACATACGACCAAGACCGCGTAGCGTTGAGTTCGACAGGCTGCCTCAACTTTTACTTCGCGCCGGCAGCTCCACGTCTGTATATTGTTAATTAGCCTTGCATGCGTCGATCAGGCAGCGAGCTAGCGCTCGAAGCTTACTCTGTCGAGAAGATCGGCCGTCGACACGATCTGGCTGCCCATCATTGTCCGATGCAAATTAGTGACGTCACCGACAGCGGTCTTCACTGCTACGATGTCAAACTGATCTCGTTCTTGCTCCCCTTCCTCGATCAAATTTGCGTAGCTACAGTGTATGTCGTAGGCGTCGTTCACTTGTTCGCGTGAGTGACACGCAGTTTCGGTCAGCGATGGCCGGAAGACGTTTGTGCCGGACATCGCGGCGATGTTAGGTTAAGTACGCCGGTTCGCATCAGGTCACGCAGCTAAGCAGCGTTCTGTTCGACCAGCGGTTCTGAGGGAGAACCCCTGTGAGTCATCTCCAACACCTGCAGAACTAACATGAATACAGTCCAAAGCATCCAAGTCCAAGCCCTCAAGATATGCCTCGGTCTACCGTGGAGTGCGTAAATGACTGAAGTTATTGCAGTCGCTCAAGATTACAGTACTAGAACGCACATTACCATTGAAACAATGCGTGAGCGTGCACGTAAAGCCCCTCGCCCGGACCCTTACTCACCACCCTCGCAAGTCTCCCTGTAGAAAGGCCCCACACGACATTCGGTGTTAGATAAATGCTTTATTAGCTCTGCAAAAGCGGTGCTCAAGCACCGTCGGGGCCGAAGCGAGGACGTCCGTAAGAGCAGAGGCGACGCCGGCCGTGCGCTGCACGCAACTCGAGCAAGGGGGTCGCGGCGGCCCACGTCGCGTGCGTGAACGAACGCGTGTTCCGTTATATCGCGCTAGAGGAGGACGACGTAGCCTGCTCGGCTTGCCTGAGGCCGAGCCGATGGGGCAATCGGGGTGTTGTCATCGCGAGCGTGATTGAGTTCACACAGCCATGCAAGCTCAGGTACGCAACGCGCGCGCGCGCGCGTGTGTGTGTGTGTGTGTGTGTGTGTGTGTGTGTGTGTGTGTGTGTGTGTGTGTGTGTGTGTGTGTGCGCGCGTCACGCCGTCGTCGCGCGTCACCGCCGTCTGCGCGACCAACAGAAGTGAAATGGAGGAGGGGTAGGGAAGTGTATTGACGTTACAATGTTGGACGATGACAGCGACGTTTTCTCCATTGCTTGCGCCACGCAGGCAAGCGTCACTTGCCAGAGGCGCCCGAGAGACAAAACGGCGGTTCCCCCCCCCCGAGGCGCCGCTGTCAAAGGGAACGGCGGGCGCGGTTAAAGGCCTCTGAGCGCCTCGCTTTGTGTGTGGGTTCATGCAGGCGTCGTTTGAAGAGAGTAGCACGTACAACCGCTCAGGACCCGAGCCAAGGACTTTGGTAGGAGGAAGCTCGCTTCATTGTGCCAGCTTATAGGCACATGCGGGTTTCAATGCACCGAAGGTTCGGTCTGAAGAAAAGAAAATTGCGCCGTTTGGTTACTGTTGAATTCTTTGAAGACTGGTATTAGTCGGCGTAGGATGGCAAGGTGCGGATAGTTTGCGAACATTTGGACAGGTGTTGCGAGTTTTGCATACTTCAATGAGTAAGTCTTTACCACCGGTCCGAGTGTGTCATATATTACACAGCGCTTCTCAGTGCATCAGTCGAAGCAATTTGAGGCGTAACCAACCACTCGCTGAATGGATATAGCGGTGGCTGAATGGATGTACTGCATGCTATAGGGCAGACATGTGAGGCACAGGCTGCCATGCAAGAAAATGTAAGAAAATACGTGATAATTGAGGTGTAAGGGTACATATATATGTAACATTCTATTGCACATAATTGCAATTTACCATGCACAAGTGTAAGGAAAACGACAGTAGGAAACCGAAGTACAGCGGCGATGTTTTCCATGTAAAGCTAAACAGCCTACTAGGGTCAGCTACGCTTTACCATTACGTGCATGGCTGTAAGGAACCTTTCGCGTTTTCATGCCATTATTCACCACAAAAGGGTAAAAAGGTGAGAGAGCTATACATCGTGGTAATCAGTGAGTCAAATTGAAATTGAAGTTTGATTGATCCATCAGTCACTTTTGTGATTCCAATAAAGGAAAGTTCATTCGCGCATCTCATAGTCAAAGACTGTAAGTCGGGACCATCGACGAAAAGTTATGGAAACCAAGAATTATGCAACCAGCAGGTGCACGTCGAAAAGTGCAGAAACTACAATGTAAGGAACATATGAAAATACGCGAAAAGCGAGAACGCTAACGATACGTCAATACGATTATAAAGCGGATCATAGCAGCAAGAAAGTGGGTGCTTAATAAATAATCATTTATAAAGTTCTAGAGCAGTGTTAATGAACATATAGTCGTTAATGCAGACGGTAAGCTAACACGTACACGACTAAATCGTCGTAAAGGCTGAAGTTAATTTGCAGCAATTAGCGAGAGTCTTAGGAAGATCAGAATGTTTGTTGTACAAACAAACCTTGCACAATTTACATTTGTCCGAATGCATACAGGACCCACCAGCACAGTGGGTGCCGTAGAACACCACGCGCACTATCTCCTGCTTGAAGTAGGTAAAGGCAAGGCGCAGAAGACCAGGACTTAGGAAGAAGAACACAAACGACAAGACGGGCGTTTGTGTTCTTCTTCCTAAGTCCTGGTCTTCTGCGCCTTGCCTTTACCTACTTCAAGCATGAACCAAGTAGCCCAAGCAAGAGTTTTACTTGAGCACTATCTCCGTCGCTGACGTTAGCCCGCCGTAACGCAGAAGCAAGAACAGATAATCAGTTCGGTGTCTTTCTGCACTTTCGCAACACGGTTGCGATCATCCCTTTATGTAACGGCTTCCCGCGATGACGGTGCAGGTGGACGTGCGAGCGAGGTTAAGGACAAAGGAGAGACGTACGCCACCCCGCACAGTGAACAAAGCACGGGAACGCCGAAGCACGCACATACCAAGACACCCATCCTCGTCTTCTCGCGACTCCCATTGCATATTGTAAAACGGCTCTTCTCTCGGCCGCTCGGCGGCGGAGTTATCACAGCGCGCGGGTCACGGATTCGACGCGTCAATGCGCAGCGAATCGCGTGCTCGACCGAGCATCGGAACGCCGGGAGCCTCACGCCACAGAACGCTGCGTATATACCGCATCGCGATCCTAACGGAGGTAGCTGGAGCGAGGAGACGGCAGCAGTGACCCCCTAACCGTGATTGCGCCGGGGCGCGGGCGCGCGGACAGGATGTCCCACCAACGGCGGGAGGGGTGCAGAAAATGCACCCCTTCCACTTAAGCTTCCTGCTGCTGCTGGGCTCGCTCGCTTTCCCAGTCCGGTGTACTACGTATATACGACGACGGAACGTTCCTTAGCGTAAGGTGTCCCTCGCCGGCCCAGCGCTTTTCCAGCAGCCGCTGGCGGACACGGCCACCGCGTCTTCCCCTCCAGAAGGGAAAGAGCGGGCGGAGGAACACCCTCCGGCGGGTCTCGCCTCCCCCAACCACTCGGATGGCTGGCGGCGGCCTTTCTCCACTCTCCCTGGCCGCGGCGACCGAACCGCACACACACACACGCGCGGCTTCTTGCGATTTCGGCGACTCGGATATTAATCCTCGCCGGTCGCCGCCACCCACTCCGAAAACTGCGTCTCCGTGCGCGCGTGAGTGTGTGTTTGTGGACTTTGGATGCCACTGCCATCACCGTCGTTTAGCGCGCCGACCGGCGTCCACACCCAGGCGTCATCATCAACCATGGAGTTCACACTCGTCGGCGAATTCAGCAGCCGAGACGGTACTTTTCTGTAGCGTCAGCGGCAACGACGTTCCTCGGCGTGACAGCAGCGGTGATCTCGGCGGTGGCGTGAATATTCGTCGCATTGAACGGACAGCGGCACCAGTGGAACTGGCTGCAGCATCTCCACGCTGAGCGGTGCCGTCGAAGATTCGACCTCGGGAGTTCACCCGTAGGGAAAACTACGACTGACCAACACTTGTGCCATAGCGCTGTGCGTACTTTGTTCTCCGTCGTTCCAGTCACCGGTGTGTTGCTGCTGAGCAGCTTCGTGAATATACTGTGCGGACGCTTCCGGAGGAAGAGCAGAGATGAGAAGAGACTGATCTTCAATTTTTCATAGACCGTGAAAGACAACATTGGATGCCCGCGTCGAGAGCGAGGATAACTATGCAAGTGCTTGGAGTGAGTTCCTTCCTTTCTATAGTCTGCCGGATAAATTTTGAGACTTTTTTTTGTTTTTGTTGGTAGCGCTGGTAATTTGTTGCTCACATAACCTGGAAGTGTCTTCCACAGGTACAGCAAATGTGGAAGTGAAACGTCGATAGAAAGACCTTAGTTTCAGTTGTGTTTGGCTATTTGTTTTGTCTGTACGTCTTGCCTCTTGAGCGCGTGAGTTCAAAGCACCGAAATGGCAGTCGCTGTTTTTAATTATTCTCATGTCGATTCCCACCGGATGATGACATTCACGTTTCAAATACCTTTACCAGCGGCAGGCCGTGAAACGCTATCTAACAAAAGCAACTTCACCTTGCTTGTTCTAACGTAACCTTTAGATCCATTGAAAGTCATAAGACCGTTAGCTGAGTGCTACAAAATGGCTCGGTCGGCATTCGCATACAAAGTGCTTGCTATTCTTGTGCCAAGTTCACTAGCACCATATAAAGTCGTACTGCGTTAAGCCAGCCTGCACACTAGCTGTCACTACATTAGAAACAGGCATTAAAGTATAGTAATATCGATAGCAATTCAAGTGTTTCAGTCATCAAACCCTTTCTTACTCAGCAGTTACTAACCCTAAATGGTTGCTCAATGGCTATATGCCCAACCAACACGCACGTCTTGGTAAGTTTTCAAAAGTGGATGTGGTCTTAGCTAATAGCGATTATCATCATCATAATTATCATCGTGATTTATTTTTTTCCTTAAATACCCTGATGGGACATTACATAAGGGGGAGAAGGGACAGCGTGAAATTTTACAATGCGTGATACAGCAAAAATGATATGAGCGTAAGGTCGGCTAAAAGGTGTCTGCTTTGAGCCCGACTTGCGTAGATGTAACGCGGTAGCACATCGAATGCATCGGGATGATTTACAATGCAGCCCACTCCGCAAGGGGACATGCATGTAGAAGATACGGGCCACGTGAAATCACGCGTATAGGTTTTCGCGGGACCGTGGATGTTTAAACACTCAGCCACACGCAGTGTTATGACGGTGAATTCCCTGCACAGCTGCCGGGCATGGCTATTCCGGAACTCTGGGGTGTTCAAATTAAAGGAGTGGCGGAGCGAAATATAGTTTAGGCTAGATTGGTGGGGTAACGCTCCTGTAATACGCTTACGCGTGAAATAGGTATACCTCCCACTTTTATTTATTTATTTATTTATTTATTTATTTATTTATTTATTTATTTATTTATTTATTTATTTATTTATTTATAACAGGAGGCTGATTCGTTTGTGAGAAGTCGCCATGTGCTCAGCGCCTGATGTTGCCTCAAATGAAGTGCTAGCTCAAATAAAGGGTGGATGTCTCATTTTCCCTTCATTAACTACTCCTCTCCACCTTGCGGGTTGCCGCAGAACTATTACGTCAAATCGCTAGCCCATTTGGATGTATGCGACTAACGTAGCTGCTAATATAACTTAACGCAGTTCATAACTTACGAAAGCTTCAAACTTAAAAAGATATTCCGCCTTATATTTCTTGTCACATGTCATAATAATACGTTCCGGACTTTGGTAAAGAAGGCATGGCGTAATGTTGATGTGGGGAAAGAACCTATGCGACGTTCTTATTATCTCCTAAGTATAGAGTTGTCGCATTAATTTCCCTAATAATTTAAGAATCCCAACCACTTTGCAATCCTGAGCTATTTTAATATCGCCGAAGATGGTAGGACGCTACATATCCATTAAAAACTAGGATAACCATGGCTTTCAGTTCAGAGTATGTCTTTTCTTTTTTCTCCATCCACGGAACAAGTGTCCAAAAATATGCAAGATCACTCTGAAGACCTCAATGAGAACGCCGTCTTTGCAGGACTGCCGCATTTTGACGCAAGCTGTTACAGTGAAAATATTGCCCATAAAATTGCGAACACATGTAACGTTTAAGCCCACACTGTTTTGAACGTAACTTTCCTATTCCGAGACGTGCCACTTACCGTCTAATTTGGCTGACTGAACGAGGACCGACTTTTCACGTCCTTCCCCGTGAGCCAAAACGTCGCGGCTTTATTCTTCGTCTCAGACGACACTCTGCGCTTCCTTTCGAATCTCAACCGGCGGAGACGCAAACGTTGTAACACACGCGAACAGACAAGGACGGCAGCCCATCTCACGTACGCACTCGTTTCCTCAAATTGCGCACCCCCCCAAAAAAATGAAGAAGAGAGGAACGCGACAGCGTGTGCGGCCGGCCTCCTCCTCTCCGTCTATCCGAGACTATTTTTATTACTTTCTTCCGCCTGCGGCGGGCGCGTATGTGCGTGTCGTGCACGGAAACGCTTCCCGCTACAAAGTCCGCTCTGCTTTACGTTTTCCCTTTCTTCCTTCCGCGTACAGAGGAATGCGATCTCGGCGATTCTCCTCGGGGCACTGTTGGCCGCCTTGCGAGTCCGCACCGCCCAAGGGATTCGCCCCAAGGACCACCCGGTGGTGTCCACCAGATCGGGATACGTGATGGGCCGGACCAACGTGTTCTTCAACAAGCCCATCGACACCTTCCTGGGCATTCCGTTCGCCGAGCCGCCTCTGCGGGAACTCCGCTTCCGCAAGCCGACGCCGGCCAAGCCGTGGGAGGGCATCTACAATGCGGTGCAGGCGCCCTTTCCCTGCCTGCAGTACGACACGTTCGTCACCAAGAACATCACCGTCGACGCCTCGAACAGCACCGAGGACTGCCTCTACCTGAACGTGTGGACGCCGGCGCTGCACTGCAACACCATCGAGAACTGCGGCGCCAAGAGCGTCATCGTGTTCCTCCACGGCGGGGGCTTCGACACCGGCGGGAACAGCTACTTCTTCTACGACGGCACGCAGCTGGCAGCCCTGGGCGACGTCGTGGTCGTGGTTCCCAACTACCGGCTGGGCGTCTTCGGCTTTCTGAGCGCGGGCCACCCCGACGCGCCGGGAAACATGGGTCTCCTCGACCAGCTGGCGGCGCTCCGGTGGGTCCGCGACAACATCGTCCACTTCGGCGGTCGTCCGGAGTCGGTGACCCTCATGGGCCAGAGCGCGGGCGCCATGTCCGTCGGCTTCCACATGGTGTCGCCGCTCAGTCGCGGCCTCTTCAAGCGGGCCATCCTGCAGAGCGGTAGCCCCTACCTCCTGCAGCCGGCGAGCCTCAAGGCGGGCGTCGAGCGGGTCCAGCTCCTCGCCGAGGCCGTGGACTGCGCCGACGAGAACGTGACGCTGTCCAGCCACCGGCATCACGTGCTCGAGTGCCTGCGCTGGGCCAACGCGTCGGCCCTGATGGCGGCCAACAGGGAGCTGAACGTGTTGAACCCGGCCAGCTACTTCCCTTCTTACGGAGACGAGTTCCTCCCGGAAGACCCGCGGGCGCTCATCGAGCGCGGTGAGGTCGCGGATGTGGACGTCATCATCGGCACCAACAGGAACGAGGGCAGCCCGTTCGTCAACTACTTCATGGTCAAGGTCAGAGATTGAAACGTGCCTGACCTTGATTGTTGCTTCGAAAGGTCGGCGTAGCATCGCGCTATTGTGCGAATTTTTCTCAAATTTCTTTTCTTCTTTCACCTTTTATTCCCTTTACCCTTTCCCTAGCACAGGACAGCCAGCCGGTACTTACGTCTTTCCTCCCCTTTTGTATCTCTCTCTCTCTCTCTCTCTCTCGACAACTCGGCAGAGTTCCCACAAAAGTGTACCGTTGAGGTAAAAGGCGATGCGATGACTCCTGTGAAGAGCCGGTTCTCACAGAGTAATGGCCCCTTTAGCTTAGGTTTATTAAAGTTGCATATTACAGATGTTACCGATGCTCGTATGTTGGAATGGCACACACACAAAAAAAGAAACAATTGCGGTGTCTTCGGATTGTGCCGGCTGTAGTAGGGCTTCAGTAGGCCTGAAGATTAATATGCAGAAGACAAATATAATGATTAAACTGGCAAGGGAACAAGAGATCAGGATGGCCAGCCAGCCTATAGAGTCCGCGAAGGAGTACGTTTGCCTAGCAATTACTCACAGGGGGACCCTGATCATGAGAAGTAAATTTACAGAATAATAAAATGGGTTGGAATGCATATGGCAGATATCGTGAGATCCTGACTAGAAGCCTACCACTGTCATTGAAAAGAAAGGTATACAATCAATGCATTCTACCGGTGCTAACATATGGCGCAGAAACTTGGAGATTGAGGAAGAAGCTCGAGGACAAGTCAAGAAACGCACAAAGAGCGATGAAACGAAGACTGTTAGGCGTAACGTTAAGAGACAGGAAGAGAGCGGTGTGGATCAGAGAGCAAACGGGGATAGCCGATATTCTCATTGACATTAAGCGATAAAAATGGAGCTAGGCAGGCCATGTAATGCGCAGGTTAGGTAGCCGAGAGAAGTGCACTCGAAGACGACAGACGACTAGGTGGGGTGATAAAATTAGGAAATTCGCAGGCGAAAGTTGGAATCGGTTGGCGCAGGACAGAGGTAATTGGAGATCGCAGGGAGAGGCCTTAGTCCTGCAGTGGGCATAAAATAGGCTGATTATGACAGCTAAAAGGCATATTGTGTGAACAAATTATGTGAAATTTGGTTTTATGCTTGAAGGCATCCTGATATTATGAGAAGATGTGTGCACGAATTCCGCTCTTATCTGAACAAGCACCGCGGTTGTGTGAAACAGCACATGCGTTTTATTGTAGACACACGTACTACACGTTTCATACAATGCTTCTTTTCATTAGACGTTTTGCAGTGCCGCTGCGTGGGCGCTCCCACTGACTGCCGCCTGGCTTCTCCTTCCCATAGCGGACGACGGGCTGAGTAAATTCAGAAAAGGACTGTTTTCGCTTTGTGGGTGAATTATTATTCGCCAGTGATTCAAAGTTTGAATTGAAAGCGTAAACCGAACGTAAGTGCTCGTTATAATTTTTCCCACGCCCTTATTTTAGCCCGATGACGGTGAGCGAATGCTGGTTAACCTCCTTGCCTTTCCTATCTTCAAATTCACTCTCTCTCTATCGGTGAGCTAATGTAAGCCAAGTCTGCATGTGCGCATGCACCCTCCGATGAAGCGATACTCCATTACGCGTACTTTATTTTTCTTCTGTTTTTTTTTTGTAACAACAGATAGCTGTTACCACCTCAGAATGCTTTGTAATCCGTATTGAACATGATGTGCGAGAAATCTCTCTATAATATTGTTTTCAGTGTCGTTAAAGATGTTTCTCCGTCGTTCTCACTGCCTCTCGCAACCATCGCGACTCCTGATCTTGCAAGACTGATGGTTGCCGGTCATGCATAAGAAGCGATGAGTCAGAGCTATATATACACGAATACCTGCCTACTTAGCTAACTTCCCGTTATATTAGCTTATAGGTCACCGAGTTGGTCACTCGGATAAAGAAAGGGTGCAAGTAATCGAAATTGTGCGCTTAAGTTGCCTTGGTCTTTCGAGCTTCAGCGAAACTGCACTCGGTTAAGAACATTCCGTCATGCTTTATGTGCTCACAACAAAATTTTCAGTTAAACAAAACCTTTTTATTTCTGTTCTTGCCAAAACGTAGGGAAATGTGTTTACGGGGGAGACGGTCTCACGTTATCACGACTCCATGCTTGATTCCACGGCGATTATGCATACATGCGTCGGTGTCCTGACTCATCGTCTCGTCCTGCTAATAGAATGCGCATTACCGGACGCGAAATCCGCGTTAGGAAGCACGATAGTGCGGTGACGTCAAACATGCATGTATAAGCGTGAGTGCGCTAGCTCATATGGCAATCACATCGGAGCTAAACATCTTTCTTTTTTTTAAGTTCATTAGCCTAATCTGTAAAAATGTCCATTCATTTATGACAGACAACACGTGAACTTGCGTTTTATCTTGTTGGCAGTGCAGGGTATACGCTGATACCACTTAGTGAGTGAGTGAGAAAACTTTATTTCGAATCAGAATGATTCGCGTCCAGCGAGTTAGTGGGCTGCGGCACCCGCCGAGGTTACGGCCAAGAGTTCTTGCCTCTAGGCGGCTTCCTTGGCCCGCTGGACTGCCCAGAGTTGGGTCTTCCAGGTTCGAGCTGAGCACCGCGGCTTGCCTTCGGGCGCGGAGGCTGTCGATGGAGGCTTCGCTCGCATTGTCCTGTATTAGTTTCTGGCATTCCCATAGCATGTGTTCTAGCGTGCTATGAGTATATCAATACTATATATCACTTAGTGTTGGCGGATAGTAGTAGTAGGTTAGTAGTAGTAAGTGGTTCTTTATAGAATTATATAACGAAAAAAAAAATGATCAACCCTTTCCTTACAGGTAAAGGGAGGTACGCGAAGCTTGTCCTGCGCGCACCTGACCTTCGTCACGGTTAAGTAACCCACAGGTAACGATGCCGGATTGCTTCGGCATCCAGCTGCCTCAGCTCGGGTCCTCTTCCGTTGCTGTCGGATTGCCTGCGCTCGGGCGGTTCTAACGTCTGGATTGGCGCCCGACGGCGAGCCCTTTCACGGGCGAGTTCTTGTCGCCGCTCGTCGAATGCTACCCGTTCCTCGGGGCAACGCACAACGCGTGTCCGTTCCAGCCGTTTCCTGAGACTGAATTGAACAAAAACGAAGCCGGCACAGTGCGTGCGACACCCTTTCCTGCCCTTTCCCTCCCCTGCGGAAGCGAAACGGCTCAGATTGGAAGCGCGCGTGGCGTTAGCGCGCGCCTATGTAGCTGGAATCCTTGCTAACGACTCACGCTCTGGCGCCGGCGCAGCTGTCAACTCACCAAACCGCCCTTTCTTTCCCGCAGCTGCTATGCTCTGGGAACAACTGGTCTTTTATCGCGTGACCACGACGACGCCACTTATGACCCAATACAAACTTCGCTTGAAGAGAAGCGACTGAAATTACTTCACTGTAACTTTTTAGCGCAGTTTGCTGACACCTTAATGTTCGTCAGCAATAGAGGAAAGGCGGAAAGGGAATAAAAGGACACGGCGAAAGGATAGCAGAGAGGATAAAGCAAGGAAACGACACTATTTACGTATATACAACCAAGCGACTAGGTAAGCTATTACCATAGTTCGCTTGTGGAATTACTTCCTCGATATAGCTTGTCACCCAGCCTCGCACATCGGCGCTGTTAGGTCACGTATAGTGTAGCCGGGTGGCGAATCCCTATAGCTCGAGGAAGTCTCAATATGTTTTGTGAGCTGCATATCGTGCGCAAGTAGGTTTGCTTTGACTTTTCCTTTCTGATTCTCAGATTCGGACACAGATCAATCTTTCTCCACATCAACCTCTCTTCATGCAGATACAAATATTATGCTCACCGCTGTAATTCGACGTTAGGTCTGGGTGAGTGGACCCCTCTGACAGCTTGTTCTATCCGTCTAAATTTCGTCTCTTCTTCCCACACGTCATGCCGGAAGAGCTGGAGCTTGGAACGGTCCGTCAACTCTCTTTCGCAACCTACAACTTACCCTCTGGTGGCAGCTTCTCGGACGGAAAAGAAGCACACAAAAACGACACCACAAGGCTATTCTTGACGACGAAATAACTTATTCAGATTCTGCCCACTGCCTGAATGGCTGTTTATATATAGCTCTCATCTGCATCCTTACGCGCGCGCACAGTGCTCACTCTGCCTCTTTACTCTTTTATTATCCTTTTTTCTAACCGCTAGTAGGGTAACAAACCGGAAGCTCGTCTTGTTGACCTTCCGGCATTTTCTCTTCTTTCTTTCACTCTGCCAATTGATATCCAGTGGTATAGCTGTTTGGTGCGTCTGCCCCCCCCCTCCCCCCCCCTTTTTTTTCTGGGCACCTTTCAGCGCCGCTTACGTGTGTATATGTTCTCCCAATTTTATCTTTTCCTCTTCCTTGTGTCCTTGTTTTTCACGTTCTTTTTCGATCAAGCGTTTCAACCAAACTTGCGGAGGTCGTCGTCCTTATTTCTTGCGATTTGAAAGGTGCCTTTCTTCTGTCTTGTACTCTTCTACTCAAGGTTCTGCGCCAAGAGGACCCAAGGCTCTTGACCCGCGACGAAGTGGGCTTCTACCTCATCCTGCTTTTTCACCACGTGTTGGGCGAGAGTCCCCGTGAGGTCACGTCACACTACCTGCGTGACGTCAGACCGGAAGACGGCCGCGGAGCGCTGGCGGCCGCGGGCGACGCCATCGGAGACTTCCTGTTCCAGTGCCCGGTCAACTACTTTGCCGAGAACCTGGCGGCGAGGAACCGTACGGTGTACATGTACTACTTCGACCACCGGCCCTCGTACAGCTGGTGGGGGGACTGGCTGGGAGTGGCCCACTTCGACGAGTTCTTCTTCGTGTTCGGAACGCTGTTCCGAGACATGCACATGTCCACCATGGAGGAACTCGAGTTCAGCTCGAAGCTCATCCAGATATGGTCTACGTTCGCCAGGAAAGGGTGAGTGCGACCGTCACGGCCCATTCTCCAGTGGGAAGGGATGCAGTAGCACTGGTGATATCGTAGAGGTGGCCTTCCTGAGCACGCCAGTTGGAGTACTGGGCCAAAGCCTTCCGTGTATAAGTGGGTGTCTTGAATTACATCACAAAGCCCAGGCGCCATTATACACCAAGGAAAGTTACAACTTGCTCATAACTGAGCTGATTGGTACATGCTAATCTTGTGGTTCGAGCGGCGCTCACAAGTAAGCGAGGTCCACAGAGAAAGAAATGCCCTGCATGTCTCGCGCGTTTCTTGTCTGTTGTCGTGGTTTCTGGTGAGCGCTGCGTCAACTATATTTTGCAGACCTTTATTTCTGGTCGAGAGTTGTACATTAGTACCATAAACGAATTATGAAATGGTAATTACGCAAGATAAATTAGCACGGTAATTAATGAATCATTTGTTTGCTAAACTACCCACAATTCCATCGTATCAAAGGCGGTATTACAGGCTATTCGCTAAGCTTCTCGCGCCTAAACCGGGATTTTGAAGAATATCAAGCTCAGCGCAGCAAAACTCAGCGCAGCAATTATGATGCGTTAGAATTTGGGTTGTTAGGTATTAATGAGGACTTTATAAGTATGAGTGCACGGAGAACCAGGATTTATGGGCTGCTTAAGATTTGGAGAAAACAGAAAGAGCTGAATTCGGGCAAGCCGGCAACGCCCGAACGTTTTGGTCCGTCGCAGCTTATTGCGCAATGCGCAGCCGTTATCGCACGTCAGTATATACACTTCCCAAGCTTATTCCTGTGTCGTGCATTTCGCGACTTATGGCGCACAACTCGCGGGGCAACCGGTGCATGTTTCTCGGTGTCAAGAACATGCCGCGGGCAATCCCGACCCGCAAAATGCGTTTCTCGTTCGCGCGCTGAAACGAGCGCGAATGCAAATTTCGCGCCGAATTCTAGGCCACGGCGTGGTTTATACGTATACGGTGGCCGGCCTCCGTTTTCGGTCCGTCCCTTATTCGGGGCAGATTGCTTATGCGTGCGCGAACGTACACGCACGCGCGGAGATGCAAAGGAGGGAAGAGAAATGTCTGCCGACACGCTCCAAAAAAAAAGGAGGGCTCGGCAACCTTGAGAAGTGCGCCTTTTCGTTTGTCGCTTTGACGCTCAGCGTGTCCGCCACCGCGCCCGAAGAGTGCGTCGCCGCTCTCCCGCTGTGGCGCCCACGTCGCCGCAAGTCCTCGCCACTTAAGCCAAATCTGAAGAGCCGCGGTGGCTGGAAAAGAATTAAGCGCCTCGTCAGCCGAAGGACGCGCGGTCGGCAAAACGGTCGTTCCGAAAGCATGTTTACGTTGCTCCAACTCCTTCGATTCGCGCGCCCCACCACACGCTGTGCGGAAATGGTCGCACGATGATTAACGGCCATGCCGAGACGACGCTTCAATAGCGAGAGCCTCCGCTTGTCACTCCTGACGCTCTTTCTTCTTTATCTTAATTATTACTCGAACGGAATGAAGCGTGAGTGGGAGGTCATTAACGTTCGAGTGGCAGCCTGGCAGCGCCTTCCTACGCGATCTCATGATGGTCACGTCCGTGAAAAGAAAGCGAACGAAGATCGCGCAGGAGCGACGAGGAAAAACTCGAGCTCCACGAGGAAGAATGTCTGGCGAGGAATTCCCTCGCAGGAGAGCCGGATTTAGAATTAGCGCTCCCCTGCAATGTGGTTCGCGTGCCTTTTAGTCTCTTGACTAAGGAGGTTAGCTCCCAAACGACGAGCCAAGGCCTAGCCCTCGTCTGTGTACGTTTTTGTGGCGTACATCTGCTGCCACTCTGCAAGTTCCTGACGTCCCACGCCCGGTTGCTTTCGTATTAGTCTTTCGCATTACCCGCTTATCGCTGATTTATCATCCCGCATACTATAGATAAGTGTCAAGTTGGTCATCATAACGAACGCAATGCCACGATGGCGCGTGTTTGCTTGCGGTGTTAATTCTGAGACGTTCCACGCCCTCTCTGTTCATTCTGCTCATTGGTGCCAAGAAAACATGCACTCGTCAAAAATAAAAGGAAAATGAAGAGCATTGGCACCAGTATGTTTACTCGCCAGACGAGGTTTCGTCGAGCACTTGAATACATTCTGCTCATTCGTAATCCTCGGGACGCGCATTAATTACGTCGCATATTTGATAACACTTGTAGCCATGACGAACATCAAAAGGTAACCAACCGTGTCTGCCAGCTCACTTTTCTGGATGGGACATGCGTTCATTATTCAATCGTTTCATATCCCTCTCTCGCAATCTTCAGGCCACGCCAGAATATCCAGTCTGTATACCAGATGACTGTCACTATCGCCGTCATATAGCAAAGGCGACAGAATTATATTACGCCGTCAAGCTGTCTATGCAACGTAAAAAAATAATGAAAGAAAAACGCCACGATATTGGACTGCGAATGCGGAAGTAGCGGTAATACATTGCACGTGCACAGAGCTTAGAACCAGTTCGGAGACAACTAAAGGGTTAAACGGTCAGGTGAAAGTCAGAGCCGTGATTCATTCTTTTACTTCTCTCGTGTCCAACTTCTGTTTTCGCGCTGATAGTTCCAACAAGCTAGCCCGAACCTGCTCCCTGCTTAACTAAATGGTTGCACAGACACGTTTGACGTTGCGCTAGGGCGTTGACGTGTCACAACATCGCACAAATGCCTGCAGAAGTGAGAGAAAAGAGATCGGCAGCCATCCGCGGCTCTGAATGCGTCTATTGCTACACCATGAGGCTCTCGCAGCGGAGGGTGCCATCTTCTCAAGAACGAGGCATTCTTTATGCGCATAACGTCGCATTCGTTTCACTACAGTACTTTTCCCTGCGGTGGCCCCCGAGATACATGTGCAGGCAGCCGCCAATCTCCGAATCCGGCGTGACGCACAAAGCTCCGCGCAAATGGCCAATCCCCGAAGCGCGCCCGGCTTGGAGCTGCACTTCTCTGGTGACGTCATTTCAGGGTGAGGGGCAAAGTTTTATTTTTCTTCACACTACGGTGCATGAAGGGGAAGCTGAGAGTGAGAAGGTGTCCTGACGACGACGACGACGACGACAACGACGACGACGACGACGACGACGACGACGACGACGCGATAACTATTGCGATTGACAATGAGGACGACGACCCCGGCGTAACGGAAAGGCCAGACGGACGCAGAACACGCAGTTTCGAGCCTTTAACTGCTGTCGCAGTAAAAACGTGGTACTGCCTGAACGCTGTCAAATTGTCAGGTCTTGTAGTGGCGGCCATGAATCAAACACTATACCAAAACTGAATTTAAGATCTGACCCTTTATTCGGCGAATGTGCACGCAGGAAAACAAGCAACACTAGAATCACAACCGTGTAGGGGGCAAGCACCAAATTGAATTGGCGCTTCAAGTCCGTCCGTGTATCACCGTACATTCCAAAGTGATCGCTGATGCACGCGTACATTAGAGAATGTACTGCAATGCTATTCGCGTCGGGCGCCCGATCTGATAGGACGCGATTAGTTTGCTGTATAACTGGCGCCAGCTAGCACTCAAGAAAATTCGGACCCACCGCGATGGCTTAGCGGCCATGGCGTTGCGCTTCTACAAGCCCGAGGTCGCGGGTGCGATTCCCGACAGTCGCACTCCGAAGGGGGCGAAATGCAAGAACACTCGTGTGCTCAGGTGCACAATAAATAACCGCAGGTATGGTATGGTATGAAGAACTTTATTGGGTCCTGAAGGTCAACCCTAGGTTGACGCGGGCCGCTCCCACGTTGGGACTGTCAGGCCGAGCCCTCCAGCCACACCGCGGGCCTTCTGGACTGCCCGTAATTGGTCAGAGAGTGATTCACTATGTAGCATTTGCCGCCACCACTCTTGTTCCTTGTCACAGTCTGTGAAGACCGCGGGGCACTGCCAAAGCATGTGGTCAAGAGTAATGATGCCATTGCACTTATTACAGTTGATGAAAATTATTTCGGTATCTCCCACTATGGTGTGCGTCAAACCAAACCATGGGTGTGGTTCTCACGCGTAAAAACCAAGAAATACAAGAAAAAAAAAAAAGAAACGCAGATAGAGCAGGTGCGTTTTGCGCCGAGCGATAACTTAATTTTGCTAGCAGCGATAATGACGTAAAAAATATTCACCAGCAAAACGCAAAACAATGTGCGTGCGACAATATTGAATATGCGGCAGAGCTCATGCGACTTCGACACTTCACACCAACGCCGGCCCTGTTTATTGCGCAGAACTAACAACAACGTTGCCTCGAGCGATCTTGTCATTCCTTTCACGCAGCCGTATAGTTGATCGCTTACATTAGTTGCCTCCTGACGCAGACTGACAAGCGCCGTTGGAAACATTTCGTATAGGATCCGTCACGTCTGTGTGTCCCTTGCTGTCAACCTGTCAGATATGACAACCTTGCCGAGTACGCCTGTGCGTGCACGCGCAAACTCAGCGACGGCAGCAACTTTCTTCGTTTGAATATTCAGCAGCCTCCGTTCCCCCGAGACATTCGGTTGCGTGCTCCTGATCGCTTTGTTGGTTTGCGGGTACCGCCACTTAATAAGATTTCACTGCTTCGTAATCCCCTGACAATCGCATACTTCAGCACACCGTCGCATACTATCGGGCTTGATTTTTAGCAGATCTATAGTATAGGCTGTGATGAATAACTATCCTAGTTTCGGCTCACGTAGAAGCTATAGCATCTTTCAAGAAAGTTGCTCGTTTGTTGGATCGTTCTTTGACTGATGCGCGAAAAGGTGGTGAGCAAAGTGGGCTATACAGTAAAAAAAAACATATCTGTATGAACGTATTGCAGTTTCTTTTTGTTGGTTTGCAAGCCGCTCTGTTACGTAATTGTGCAATCTATTTTTCTTCGTCAGATGTGGTTCGCACATGGGGGTGGGATTGGGATACATCCAGAAAGCCAGATGAGGCTGAGACATCCTGAGTGAAATGACTGTTTTTTTTTTTTTTGCTCTGTCTTGATTGTGGTGGCACCGGCTTGGCTTCGTGCACCTCAAAGCTTATCGGCCTGGCATACTTCATGGGTGCAGAATTAGGCATCCCCGTTCGTAGTGCGAGCTACGAAACGCGTGCCTCCTTCGAGACTCGTTTGAAGATGAGCAGGAGACGCTCTGATTAAGAGGAACACGCGGAGCCAGTAGAGGTGTATTCGCGTAGTTGCCCTCAGGGCCCGTATGCGCAAAACAGATCGCACGCTTAGGTTCGCGGACAACTCTCAGTGGCAAAGAAGGGAAAGCAACAGAGGTTAGAGCATGCTGGAAATAGATTCATGTATTCGCGCACTGCTTTGGCCACTCATGTTCTAGAGGCCACTCTAGAAAGGTAGAGCTCCTACACGTACCTGTGTGTTACTGCTTCAAGCCATCCGGCGGTGTTTGACAGCGCTTTCTGTTTCGGTTCAGCAGATCCTGAATCAGCGTAGCTTTCTACTTGCGATGGTTTCGCATTTGCCCAGTCGCGCAAGAGGTGGTGGTAACAGCTTTATTGAAAATCTGTCAAATTCGTGGCCTAGGCCTAGGCCGCCCACGAGGAGGACCGGAGATCCTGTCTCCTCGTCGCGCAAGAGTGGTGAAAAAATAATATTCGAATGTAACACTTAACCGTGTATTGTGTGTTACTTTATTAGATGTACCGTAGTACGTAAGGTGTTTATTATTTTATTTTCCACAGAGTAAATAGACAAACGTGAATGAGACTGTGGGACTCTACGTGACGCGATCGCTTGCCCTTTATAAACTTCCCAGAAATGTCGCAGAAAGTTGTCTGCGAGTACAAAATAATTCGTAAGAACAAGGAGCCGCCAGCCATGATAACGAAAGTATTAACGAAGGCGACCTTTCATACGAACGTTTTGTTACAGAAGAAAATATTTGTTAATACGATACGAGTGGCTGACTCCAGTTGTAGCTTTTACTCTAGAGCGTTCCGTTGTTGTGCAGTATAGTATAGTAACCCCCCCCCCCCCCCAGCTTCCACCCACATTCCACAATCCTCTCTTTGTAGCAGCTAACGCTATGTAGAAGATGTGCGACATTGTACCGTTTTCACGACGGGCCCAGGTCGAACAGGTTCTCTTCGTCGGAGTAAAAATTTAATTGTCGTTTTAACATGTACTACGTGACATAGACATGTACCTACAACTACGTAAGCCGAACCATCGGTATGTCGTAAACTCGCGTCGAACAGCCGGAGTAGAAATCATGCCGTATAGCCGTCATACTATCGTCGTCGTCGCTGTCTTGCTGCTGCCGTCACGCACACACATCCTTGCGTCACACGCACACAACTACTCGATTTATACACGCACGTTAGTCCAGCTGGTAACGCTATGTGGAACCCTATCCAGTGCCGGATAATCAGCTGCCTGCAAAATGCTTCGCGTATAACATCGATACCCAGAGAGTGTGGAATATGAATAATTTTTTTAGGCACCGTTTCTTGTTTCGCTGCGTAGAGAACAGAGCCGGCCACCGTCACATGTGTATTGGGGTTGTATAGGTTGGGTCATCTATAAGCCACTTCGTTATATGAGCCCTGTTTTGTGTGTGAGATATTCGGCGAGACGAACCCTCCTTGCACAATACAGCAGCAGCGGCCACGGTCAGTATAAAGTCTGGCAAGGTTCGGCTAGGAAGCTTTGCTTCAAAACTCGGCTTAAGTCAGGCCCTACATGTTGAGTTCTGTTAAGAGTTTAGAGACTTGGACAGAACTGCGCAGAACTGGCAAACGATGACCGTTCCTCGGTTCGAGGAGCTCCTGCCTTTTGTTGGTTGCTTGCGTAACGCTCATCTTGACAGCGGTACACGGGAGTCGTTGAAAACATTTTGTGCGCCCGCGGCTGCCTGTGAGTGGGGCGTAGCAAACGCCATTTCGGAGTACTGAATTTTCAGTAGCTGCCAACGCTAGTGGAATGAGAAAATGCTCGACTGGCGGTTTTGAATGCAAACGAGGAGCGCACGCCCGCTCGAGGCTTATCAAAGTTCGTTTACTGTCCGTCAACGCAGCGGACGAGAAAAAGTCAATTATGTGAGGTTGGGCCGCAAGCGGGAGGGAGGGGGAGGGGTTGTTTCGTAATGTTCTCAATGTTCGAAAGGCTTCCCGCTGTTCGAGGCGATGCATTTTGCGGCGCTGTCAACTGGCAAGAAGAAAACAAAAAAAAGAAGTACATACAGAGGTGAATTGTCCAGTAATGCTGAAGGCCGAGAGTGATACATCCAGTGATTTAGCGCTCCCTGAAAGTGCCTACAACTTTTTCCCCGACTTAATTCTTGCGCAAGATATAGCCTTGTATTCATGGATAAATGCTTGCATGCATGTAAGTGTGAAAAATGAAAATAAAGTGTAAATGTGAACAAAAAAATAAAGACGGAACTCACTGACTTGGTACTGTCGAATTTATATGTACTTGAACAAGTGGAACTCGAACCAGCTAATTCATACTCGTAATGTCCTTGGACCTGAGAACTAATTACACGTGGCTAGCAGAGTGCGGTTTACTGTGGGCTGTCTGGGTTCATTTGGATAGTGTGGTACATAGAAACGGAATAGAGACAGTGTAGGCATACATACAGATTCCTTCTAGGCCCTATAATACGGGGAGGGGGGGCGAAATGCAAGAACGCTGACGTACTTAGATTTAGATGCACGTTAAAGAACCCCAGAGTGAAGAAAATAATCCGGATCTCCCACTACGTCGTGCTTAATATTGTGATAGGGGTTTCGGTGCGTAAAACCCCGGATGTCATTATACTGGCTGAAACCCACCCACACACACACGCGCACACACAGACACACACAGGCACACACGTCTTTGACTCACCGTCTCGAAATTATCTTGTACTGAGGTTTTAGCACACGCTATCCCTTACTCAACGCTAAAGAAATCCAAAATGCTCAAAAAATTGTGCGGTGTGGTCAAATTTGGACGAAATACGCCGTCACTTACACCTCCCTTGCCCGAGCGCACACACGGGCAAGCGCAGATACGCGCGTTCACGAACAGAGCGCTATATAGCGTGTGTTACTCTTCCGGCGTGCCCCGCGACAGCGTCGAGGACGGCTAGGTCGCCCAAAGGAAAGGAAGCGATTGTCCTGCGAAAAGCGTGAGCTCTCTCTCTCTCTCTCTCTCTCTCACACATACACACACACACACGCACACACACACACACACACACACACACACACACTTACACCCGCCGTGGTTGCTCAGTGGCTATGGTGTTAGGCTGCTGAGCACGAGGTCGCGGGATCGAATCCCGGCCACGGCGGCCGCATTTCGATGGGGGCGAAATGCGAAAACACCCGTGTACTTAGTTTTAGGTGCACGTTAAAGAACCCCAGGTGGTCAAAATTTCCAGAGTCCCCCACTACGGCGTGCCTCATAATCAGAAAGTGGTTTTGGCACGTAAAACCCCATATATTATTATTATTACACACACACTTTGTTCTTTTTTTTAACGTTCGAGAAACACGAGAGCCGTTTGTAGTGTCGTAAGCACAGTGGGTGTCGCGGTTTTGCCAACGCCCGCGCGCATTCCGCGGTCGGTCACACGGATAGCCTTGCGCACACTGTGTGCACACGTGCCTCGTTTTGCCGATCGTGCCTCTCTCAAGCGCACGCAGCTATAGCTTTCTCTGCGAGCATTACGAGGCGAACTTGTACGCCTATACTGTTGCGATATGCAGCGCAATGATTGCGATCGCGCTAAGGCTAAATTAACGAGATTTGGCTCAGCCGTTCCAGCGTTCGCCGGCGTTGTCAGACGGAACGAAACCGCGTTCGACTTATACGTGCGTATGATACAGAACGGCCACTTTGCCAGAGGCGCCCAAGGTGTTAATGTACAGGTGTTATTTGGCACCACACTGCAGTTTGCTTTTATCACAACTCTCCTGCGTAAACGGAGAAAGAAAGAAAGAAAGAAAGAAAGAAAGAAAGAAAGAAAGAAAGAAAGAAAGAAAGAAAGAAAGAAAGAAAGAAAGAAAGAAAGAAAGAAAGAAAGAAAGAAAGAAAGAAAGAAAGGTGAGCAAGTGGCACACGCCAGCACAGCTTTTCCGGGTTTCAATACAGTTAAACAATAAAAGAATAGGTTAAGCAATGCCGAAACTTAGGCGAGTTGGCTAGCAGTCATCTTAACGTATGAAGCAGCACACTGTAACACTGCATATTAACTCTGTTCTTTTTTTTTATTTTTTCGAAATAGAAAGTAGTTGCGAGTGCAGCGGTTGGCCTGTACGTTTATTATGCTTCTTTCTGTCGTGTTTCCGTGCGCTGCTTGATATGCTAACGCGAAGAACGAGGGCCTTAGTTCGAGAAGAAAAATAACTATAAAGCTATGAGAAAGAACAGTCTAAAGAGAGACAAGCTTTAGCGATTTCTCCGACTCTCATTCAACAGCGACACCATATGCAGCAAACTCCTTGCAGCGGTCCACGCCATCTTCTCCGCAATGCACACCATGTCCCCTTCGTCGGCTGCAATATCGCTTGCCACGACCTCCAAATTGCGTGCACAAACGTGGCACTCTTAGAGCACTGCGTGTCCCACAAAACCCCAAACAAATTTCCAAGCACCAAAGTTGCGTGATGGCGCAGAGGTCGGGGAGTCCGACTGGCGACTGCACGTTTTTACGCACGGGACACGAGATTGATCCGCGGTGGCGGTGAAGTTTCCTTATAGGGCAGCTTTGTAGGTGAGACCTTCCGGACCTTGATGGGACAGTCGCTGCTGCTGTCTCCTCCAATGGTTCACGCACGAGACCGCACTCGTGTACCGAATCGGTTTACGTGCAGCCCAATCTGTGCGACTCCTATACCGATGTGCTAGTGGCCGGCTCTGTTCTCTATGGAGTTACACAGTTAAACGATACATGGTACCTAGATGAATCAGGGAAACAAATATGCGTCTGCAAACTCATAGTTCCTTTAATAAATCGAAGCCTTCTGTGCCTTCTTTCCCGGGGTTCGGCGCACCTGCTTGGTCGGCTTCTTGCCGAGTAAGTTGGGTCGGTCCTGGAGAGAACGCATAATAAAGTGGGCTGAATAAAGCGGACCGATCCAGTGAGACACTGCAATCCGCGGTGGCGCGGGTCACGTTCATCGCGTGGTGGGGGGTTTACGGGTCATGCTGATTTGCCGGGTAAGCACGTTATTACTATGCGGAAAAACGCGTTGCAGTATACGAAAAGTTCTGTTGCATTTAAATACAACTTCCCGAAAGTTTCACTTCACGTATATACCAAAATGCGCGTTGGATCTGCATAATTATTCTTCTTCGCCCTAACGAGAGGGTAGCTCTAGCCAAACTACATTGACGGTGAAGCCTGGTGTGAAGAGATAACCTGACTGCGACGACGCGATAACGAAGACAACTTCACGATTACGACGACCGCCGTTGTGCGATCCCTGAACCAAAGCGCGGGGAAAGAGCGTGAGCGTTTGATTTCCTAGTGGTCGGAAGTGCGGCAGATGTCCATCGGAGTGCACCTGCAGTGTTTAGAAACCGAAACATTGCACAACTAGTTTTTTTCAAATAGAAAAAACAATAATCATATCAAAGTGCGAATAATGGATTATTTCGGGCTTGGTTATTGCATGTTTGTATGTATATTTTATTGCATGTATTGTTATTGTGTTCTTAAAAGCCGGAAAAAAACACACACCCTTGCAGCAGGCACCGGTGAAGACTAAGTTGAAGCCGCCTAGCATGCCAAAATTTTTACAGGGCACAAAGTACCAGCATCTAGACTTCAAATATGCTACTCTCTTAACGACTAGCATAATCACGAAAATAGCCTTGTCATCATCATTATCCACCCCACAGCCGCCGTGGTAGCTCAGTGCGCGTGGCGTTCTGATGCGCAGCTCGAGGTCGCGCGTTCGACTACCGACCACGGCGGCCGCATTTCGATCTGTAGCCATACACTTAATGTTCGCGCAAACATCGAAGAAAGCTTCGCTTAACACCGATTCCCACAGGATCGTGGGAAATGTGCAATTGGTAACGACAGCCGAAGCAACAGAAATCTGAGAATTACCAGTACAAATCGTAAATAAAGGCAGTCTTCGGCAATATATGCGGTGCGCCGTTGCATTGTTTGAGTGCTAATCGCATTAACGTCGACAGCAATCGTGAAAAGCGTTCTGCCGGAATTTTTTTTGTCCCGTTGTTTAGTGAGAGGACAAATTAATCCAGAATTAACAGATGATTGGAACAAGCGATCTGGGAGGCCTATTGTAAAGTTGAAGCTTTACTTTAAGCATTCAACAGGCTCGAGTAATGAAATAGGTCAGACAAACTTCAGCGAATCGCTGTGCTAATCGCATGCATATTGACAACCTCCCTCTGGTGTGGTGCCCCATTGCCTATTGAATGAACCTATTGAATGAACTGTTGAACCTAAATTGTTTTTTCTTACGTCATCACCACATTCTGGGTGCATATAGTGCGATCTCTTTCGCATTGTAACAAGTGAAACAAATTCCATCATTTAGGTGCGATGTATTAGACGGGTATATATCCGCGTGTGGTTCTCGTGTAAATTATTACACTCGCCGCAATAACCACAGTGTGATCGTTATGCAAACACTACTACGAATGTGTGTAGAGATACTTTACTGTTTTGTACATTATCCAAGAAACACTTATAATGAGCATGGATATCGCGCCATACTCAGTTATGGGTTTCTACCATGTGGGAATACCGGCACTTCTTCGCATGGAATGACGTTCAGGTTATTCGGTCGACACAGTATGTATAGATATAGAATGTGAGGTCGACGTGATAAACGGACGCGATTTACTGTATTTTGTTTTTCGTGATAGCGCCGCTTATGTACGAAATATGTATGCGGCGCAGGACCTGCTTCCGCACATGATGCGTTTGGACGTATGTGGGTCTTTACCCACATACGTCCAAGTTTTCAGTGAGTGGGATGATGTCATCCCTGCAGTATGACTCTCTCAGTGTCCTGTATGCATAGTAAAGAAAGGTATTATGTGGTGGATAACATGTTCATCTGCCACTCAAAGTTCGCTGCTTCGAATCCACCCCGATATGTGACAATTTCTTTTGCTTGAAATTCTTACGAATGGATTGCTAGTATCATTCTCACTTTTTATTCGCTTAACATCGCTTTATGGGAGTACCACCTGCATTACTTTAATTTCTGTACACGCAGGAAAGTGCCCAAGATCCGCGGTAACCGTTGGCCCAAGTTTACAGCCGAGTGGCCCCTGCTGCTGAATTTAAGCCCAAAGAACTTCACCGTCGGCTGGGAGCCGCACGCCGAAAACTGCCGTGCTTGGGAGCGCTACCTCAAGGTGTCACCGGACAACGCGGTGGCCAGTTGACCGACGACACAATCGCGTCAGTGATCCGTAGAAGAGAAACTAATGGACCTCGAGTGTGCAGGGGTAGTCTCCGGATTTTGTGACGAACCGCAGGTCAGTGGAGAAGACCGCCAGCGCCGAGTGGTTTGTGCAGATTTAACCACTTAGAAAGCACTATCCCGGCCAACGAAATGCCTGTTTCACCTGAGCATATAGTGCGAGAGCTCGACACCGCACACACTGTTATGTGCGATCGACGCTGGTTTGAGGGAGTGTACAATTCAAGTGCTGTAAACGGCACTTTCCCGTCGTGCTTCGCGAGTGAGCAGCGGCGAACCAGAGCCTGTATTCTCGGCGGAATACTTTCGCGCGTGCCTCATCACGACTTAGTGGAAGGGGGGTCATTGTACCAGTGTCCAAGCCAATTAACGCGCAGTGTTAGAGACGTCACCGAAAGTGAACCATCGAGAATGCGGCGCCAACGACCAGGAACGGCCGCCAAAAAGAACTGTGCTTAGAACCTTGCGGGCGACATCACGCGCTGAAGACTTGACTATCTCAGTATAGCCATTCATGGCCCTTCGGTAACTTAAAAGGCGCTGGTGCAGCCTATACTAAACGACTTCCGTTAGTTCGCTCGTCGTGCGAGTCTGAAGCCTTGCATAGGCGCGCATAGGTGCGTCTTTTCGCAGTTTTTGCAGATCTTTTAATTCGTCGAAGCGGGGACCTACGTGATGTTCCTGCAAGTTTTCTTTTTTCTTCCCCGTTGAGCAATTTCCCCCTCAAGAAATAAAGTTGTGTTACTTGTTGAAATTATTGGAACACGAACGGTCTTCACCGGTGAATGCCACCGACTTGCGTCTCCCGCGGTTGCGGCGTCGTTCCATCGTAAAGCTGAACTCACCGGCGAATTCTCAAACGATACTCGACTGAAAAACCTTGCTCCATTTCCCCCAGTTGAGCACAGCGCCGTCTCACAGGTGAAAAAGGCACTACGCTGCTTAAGAATTGCCGTGGTCTCGATACAGCGCAGTGATCACTTCTCTCGAGCTGTGGCGCTGCCACCTGCTTCTTGATACTTCTTGAGGCGGAGTGTTGAGGGGTCAGGAACGACCTACAACGCGGGAGTAAAAGTTTAAAAGAGTAAAGATTCGCAGACAACTTCGGGAATGGCTACTTTCCGGCTGCAGGCATGTGTATCCGCCGGATGACCGTATCGGTGTGTGACGAAGCCTACGCAGTGTCCGCCGGCTAAGAAGCCAGCATTGAGAACAGTGGTCGTCAGTAATCGCTCAAGAGCGCGTTACAAGAGCCACCGTCATAAGAGTAAAGTGGACACACAAGGCCCAGATTCCATGAGTGGCCGATAACTCCCGCGATCTTTAACGTCAAGCGGATATTTCCTGCAGATCCGAATAGATTATCGTCAATTTCCTACTTGTGACCAATTAAAGTAATCAAAAACCAGCAAGAAACAAATATTGGAGATGAAAGATCAGTTAGCCCGACTGTTCATTTATCTTAAGAGTAGAAGGCTGTGCCGCTTTCGAAAAAGGATAAAAAGTAAAAGTAGATTTTAATTCCGGAGCGGTAACAGAAAAGCACTCAGGTTACACAAAATGCACGGTCATAGAAACGAACTTGCGCGTTCTGTAAATATAAAATAATATGACAGTAAAATAAAAAAAATTAGCAACATGGCTATTACAATCAGCATAAGGTTAAACATTGTAGGAGAGCGGAGAGCAGTACGCGTAACTTCTGGCTCTTGTGCCATTATAAATCATGAATCAAAATCTTTTAATTACATTGTGTAGCAAACACGTGCCGCATACAGAGGATTCTGGCTGTTAAAACAGGTCGTTGAAATACTGACTCAGTTACAACTTATTCGTCAGCATTGTCAGTACGTCAATACGCCAACCTTCGTAAGATACCTCAATGTCAGAACGTCAGTAATAGGTAATGACGCAGTATACTGTCGCTATAATGTGCAAACGCAGACGATAAGGCACAGGAAATTAACACCGAAGCAGGGGAGCTGCAGACGTCCGTTGGTGTTTTTCTTTAGTTGAAGAGCGCCCGGGCCACCTTGTCACAGTCGTCCTCCAGGTATCTGCTGGCTAGGGTCGGCTCGGGGCCGATGTTGAGATAGACTCCTTCGCCCTTCGTGAACTGCGGCCACGTCACGTTTCGCAGCGAGACGGGATCCCTGCGGAGCGGCGGTTTCACCTTCGTTTTAACGCTCACGGCGACACATGCCTTCAATCGGGGCCATCGAAAACAGATCCGAACGCCCCGCGGCCATCCCACCGGCCAGCTTTGTCTCAAAGATAAGAAGGGTTGCGCGCGCACACACGCCCACACGCATACACACACACACACCGCGACTTGCCCCGGTTTTCTCCCTTTCCACGCAGAGCGTATTTCCGAGCCACAAAAGAGAATAACAACGTGGAAATGCACTTCGCCTAATTCACAACGCAAGCCGCAACTCGAGGAAAAATAAAGTCAGTGGAACGGGGGGAAAGCCCCCAATTCGAAGTGACTCAAATAATCAGTGTTGGCGCAAGAAGGCAGCGGAATCAGCGACTCGGTGTTTTTCGCAAGACCTATACCACCAGAGCCTGGCAACCTTCTGTGCGATTCGGATGTCTTGTTACGTAATTTCTCTGATATCCACGCGACTGCAGTTGAATGCTCGAGAAAAAAAAATGCTGCAAAGCTCTTTCTGTAACACGACATACTTAAGACGTCGCCGCAGGTAGTGCGACCCTTGTTATTGATGTGGCTACCTAGAGTGAATGTTTCTTTCATACGATGGCTTCTGCAGCGAGAAGGTGCACAACCATATGTTACTGCAATCGGTGACAACCTAATAAATACAGTGGAAAAATACAACGCCTTTCACCTCGAAGAAAACTAGCGCAGATGAGCCAGCCAGTAATGCTCGCTCAATTCTTTGACGTCAAGGTGGAGCCGAACCTGTTTCAATATCGTTGCCTCTCGGGAAAAACGTTTCGGAGCTCGATGGAGCAGAGTGCGGATTCTGTACACGTCCTTGGGGCGGAGCTTGTAAGCTTTTAATTATTTTTTTAGGTTGTCACCGAGTGTTCGTGAAACGGAAATCCACAACGGCTGAACAGTGTACACGAGACAGATGCTTGTCCACATGGGATGACTTTGCGTCCCCAACACTACGAACACTGTCAGCAAACCATGATTTTCTTGGTAGTGCAAACTTTCACTGGAGGCTTGATGAGTACTTTTGTGCAAGTAAATCTCTTCCGGCCTACGTCACGACGAGTCGGTCACGTGATTTTCGGGTACATCTGGGTGGCTGTTTGGTGGGGCAAAAACACGACGCACGCGCATTGGCTCGTACTGACAGCTTCGTGTATCGCGGGTGTTCTTTATTTTTTCCTATGTTTTAGTTGTTTCGTGCGCGTCCGTCTAGCCGGCTCCTCGTGCTGGCGAGTTGTTGGGTGGTTATATGCGTAAATCGCGCGAAGGAACGGCAGCCGCATCGGCATATTCAGTTTCCCAAGCGAAGCGGAAGCGGCGGCAAGCGGGGAATGCTGACAATGAGCCACAACAAATGACAACCGTCGGGCGCTGACAGAACGTGCGTAGATCACTTCACTAGGCCGGTAAGTGTGCTTCCCTGGTGGCCATCATTGCGCGCATCTACGCTGAGCAGAAGAACCGTGCGGGCCACACCTCCCCTACTGAGACAGACCTCAAACTGCAGCTGGAAAATAGGGTTTGTATTTGAGTTACCGCGCAACAGAATTATGTTTTCTCGCATGTTCAAATCACAATCCGACGCTATCATGTCTGTAGGTTGTGTGTAAGTTGTACTTTACGAATTTTCTGACGCATTTTACTTTGAGAAATTCACTTAGTTCAGTAACGCCAGTGCGCCACGCGGAGGGTCTTTGTGGTTCGGGGCGATTTTGTCGGACGCGGACGGCGGCGCGAACACCGACGCCGGATTTTGTGCGACGCGGTATCCTTAATGCTATCGCGTTAAACAATGCGACAGTTCACATCGTAGTTCGTAACGGAAGCGCTCGTCTAGTGCGCTCCTTATGTTCGTTGCAGTTGCATTCGATCCGCGGTCATGCCGCTTTTTATCAGAGAAGTCACATGTAAGCATGTTTTGCTCCTGCGTGCATCGAACTTCACGAATGGTGTTGCGTGCGTATCGCTACGTGGCTATGTAAGTCGCCGAATGGCACGTTCGGCCAACACCTCTCATCGTTCTTCCCGCCGGCCAGGTGGAAAAGATCAGGTTGCTGCTCGCCGCCGGCAAATAGCTTATCGACGTACCGCTGACAGGCAGCGTCTGGTAGCGAGCTTACGCACTGTAACAAATCCATCGCTGCAGATGCCATGATAGCCATGGCGCGAGCGCAATATCTTGCCGACCAGGGGCTCTATTCTGGACACGCATGGCGGCTGCACGGCCGCCATTATCCGCCATGTTTACTCTCTGATTGGCTGTCAAAAGGTCCCGTGTTTTGAAATTTGTGCCGGGAAGCGGAAGTATTGCAAAATGCAATTTTGCGTTTTCATCAAGATGACGAAACGTGACGTGGAGCTGCAAATTTTATGGACTAATACATTTTTTTGGTCCTTGGCAGATATATTGTGATGTTAGCGCTTCAAAAAGAATGTGAGCGGTAGCGTGCAGAAGCCAGTGCAATGCATCTTCAATTGCGCGAATCTGTGGTGGCGATTCAAGATATACGCCATGCCAGCTTGCTGATTGGCTGAAGGAATATCTCATGAGGAGCGTCACAGGAAGGGCTGTTTCGTAAACGTCATTTTGACGATGTGTGACGTTGCGCAGGGCCGCCATTGCTGAGATTTTCCGCCATAATTTTTGCTGCGACGAGCCGCGCGAATTATGCTAATGGGAAGCCATATGCAATGGCAGCCGAGAGGAATGCGTATCGCCACATTTTCCCCGTCGTTTGGCGCCACGAAAATCTTTTGTTCATAACGCGTGCTCATAGTATTTGCATCGCTCTCGGGTGGTGTTGGCATTTGTGTTTTGGGCCATCGTTTTTTAAAAGAACCGGTTTATACGAAATAATATTGGTTGAATATAGCAAACTTTCAGCAATGTTGTCCACTTTTCACTGCTGCATTTGTATTGTAATCGAGATTAATGCCTTTTCGCACAATCAAAAGTTATGACAACGGCCTTTTTCTAACTTACAAAAAGAAATGTACGCAAGGCGGCGCCTTGAAGTTTCCTCCCGCGGTGCGAGTAACCAGCGAAATGAACAAGAGATGGCAGCGCCGGCGCTTGCGTCGCTCTAGTGGATATCTCTGGCGCGCGCAACGCCATCAGTGATATTCGGCTGTTTCTCAGCCAGCCGAGTCGGGCTGAGTCACTTGCGTTTCTCGAAATAGCGATAACGTGGCCTAGAACGTCCTCGCATCACCACTGGTAGGTCGCGTATGTTGTCTCAAGAAAGAAAACAAGTGCATTGGCTCCAACATGCGATGACTCATTCCATTTTCCAGGGACACGCATCCGAGCTAATGAAGCAGACGACGGCTTGTACGCAGCAGACGACGGAAGCGAGAAGCGTTTTCGACAGAATAATCATACGCTTTGAGATAGCTGCTTTATTTTTACTGCGGTGGAAAACTGTTTTGCTTTACCGATAACACTACATTGAGTGCCTTCATTTCAGTTTCTTAGGCGAAACGTCAAGTTGGCGTCACGTTACGTAAGCAAAACCGGGCCACCAGCGCCATTTTGTTTGCGTCGCGCCTACGTCACGCATCGAAGAAAATGGCGGAATGTCCAGAATAGCGCCCCAGCTCATTGCATACGCTTCGCACTCCGCTCTGCGCACAGCCCGTGACGTCACGCTGTTTACGAAAGTGAGATGTTCATTGTCCGTAAAGTCGTTGGATGCATTGTTCTCACTTAGCAGTGACAAATGCACCAATTTATATACCATTACAGCCTAGTTCGAACTTAGAGTTCGCGATTGACCAAATTGCCAAAATACCTTTGACGTCGGTAGTCGTAAAACTCAAATAGCGCGAAGAAACAAACGAATGACGGGAAACACACAGGACGGGATCTTTTTTTCAACTATGTTGTAAAGACTAGTCTCAACGGTTAGCAAAACTATACGGTACCCGAGTACTGCAGAAAGTGTTGCTACTTTAGCTTTTTCGAGGAAGCAAATGGTATCTATATAAACACTTAGTCTTAGGGATCTCTCTACTAGAGATTATCGTCCAAAGCTATGGATAGCGAGAAGTGCAAAAAAATATCAGCGTATGCCTCCAGGACCGCATTCAGCAACATTTTCGTCCACAATTGTTCTTTGCCATTCGATGCAGCCATCGCCCATAATATGTCCAGCATGAGCTAGCTTAAGAACTTTCTGTGTATACGGGCCCCGTTATTTTCGTATGCGCCCTATGCCCCTGCTACACTCTAACTAGACATTTTCCACATTACTGCGTCGCATCGCACTATTCGTTCACAAACATAAAGCTTGCCCACATCTGTCGTAAGTTGCTTGGCGATAGGGAGCTTAGGGTACATTGGACCGTGATGCTGTGGATCGCGCACGATCGGTTCCAACTCTCCGAGCTCTCAGTTGTTCTACATTGAGTGTCTTTAATTTGTCGTTCTGGGCCATCAGGTTCGGGCCAGTGACGTACCGGACCACTAAAAGGACACTCAGTCTTACTTACTAACCAGTATTTTCGTAGGCTGTGACTCACTCCCTATCATGCGCTCTCACACTTGTCGGCACTCACGTTCCTATCGCGCCCTTACACAATCACCAACACTCACTCGCGTTCATATAGTCACTTCCACTGAACCTCGGCAACACCACGCATTCTCTACCGCGATAACGTTAGGCCCCGTGTGGCAAAAGATACGGTGTCGGCGTTGGACGCCGTTTCGCGAAAAATCATTCCGAACCACAACCACGCAGGCCCTCCGCGTGGTAAAGAGGCATTGCTGAACTAATCGAACTCCACAAAGTAAAATGCGTACGACCTTAACACAATCTACAGACATGGTAACGTCTGACTGTGATTTGAATATACCAGGAAAAGTAATTCTGTTGCGCGGAAACTCAAACACAAACTTCCTTTCCAGCGTTTCTACCATTCATTGAGCGGTGTGGCCCGCTCATGTTCCATGCAACGCCACCATCCAGATGGCGCTCGCTTCCGCGCATCCGTAAGAAAGCAGCGCTTGCCGGGAAGCATGGCAAGAAGTCAGAGATCTCTGGATGCCATCGCGTTCCGCTCTTGAAGACGAAGCTTCAGTTTCCTCCAAATTTTTTTCTCTCGAAAAGATATCCGTGCTCGCGCCGCACTTCAACGCGTATACGATCTGTCCTACACCATCTGCGCACGCTTAAGCCCTCGTACGCGAGATTTCGCGCGCCGCCAAGAGTACGCGTAGTTTGGTCTTAAGCCACTACCATTCACTGGCACTCATTCACATACGTACTCACATCCGCCAACGGTCACTCACATTCATGCTCACGTCTACTCAAAATCATCGTCACTGACGTTCGTACGTACTCACGTTAACCGGTACCCTGTTCATACTTAAGCCCACTCATTCAAGCTTTCTTTATCTCACGCCTGTGAAGTTAGTATGGAGCGAATATAAGTCAGTATACTCACGAGCATATTGACTTATGTTCCGGAATGCGCAGGACGGCCCGAGACGCTGCGTATACCCGAACATTTGTTGGCTGAATGCAAAGCCTCGCGGAGTCCAGAGCAGCCCGGAACGACAAATCGAATATACTTAAAAAGACGGCGTGTGCGGATTCCACGTACGCGTGGGACTCACCCAGTCGCAGCGAAGCGGGCCCATATCCGTAGCATTTCCCTGCTAAGCTCTTTCTCAGCCTCTGTCGCGTTCAGAACCGGCGCGTCGAGAGCATGACCCAGTGAAATAAAGATGTCGTCGAGATGAGCCGCTCCTTCGAGACGGCTAGTCGAGTACGAGGGCTTGTGCTTGAAGACGTACATGAACACCTTCGTGTTCACGCTGGTCATGTCAAGGGCGAACTGCTTCATGGGGCAGTTGACCACTATGTCGCCGATGGCGTTTGCGAAGAAGACATACCCGCTGTGGTCCTTGTACTTCTGGTCGTAGTAGTTGACCAAGTCAATGTATCCATGGAAACCCAGACCCGCGGTGACGTTCTGGAGATACTTGATAGCCTCGACTCGGGTGAGTTTCGACGAGTCGCCCTTGGAGAACATATCGAGAAACAGGCTGGCATAGTATGAGCCCTCGTTAGCCGTCGTGCCTATGATGAGGTCCTTGGAAACGGCGGTGCTTTTCAGGTCGACGCTGGCGTCGTCGCGGATGTCCTCGTATTCGTTTGGCATGAACATTACCTTCCAGTTTCTCAGCTTGGCGGTGAAGTCAAGCACAGATTCGGCCGCCTCGTTGCGCAGACAATCGGATATCGTTTTCGGATCCCCCCGACATCCGAGCTTTTCCATCAGCTGCTCTTGCTCGCGTGACCTGGTTTTGCCGTCTTCCTTCCAGTGGCGCATGTAAGGCGACCCGCTCATCATGACGACGCGATCGAAGAGCTCCGAGGCTCCGCTAAAGGAGTTGAGCAGACCGATCATGGCTGCTCCGACCTGGTGGCCCATGACCGTGACGCTGTGGACGTCGCCGCCGAAGGCCGCAGCATTTTTTTTAACCCACAGCAATGCCTGGTGCACGTCATGCAGGCCTTGGTTTCCCTTCAAGCCGATGATGGACGACCGCAGGAAGCCAAACACTCCCAGACGGTAGTTGGGCACCACGACCATGGCGTTCCCGTGTGCGGCCAGGTACTTGCCGCTGTAGAAAGAAAACGAGTTGCCGCCGGAGTAGTAGCCGCCTCCGTAGATGAACACGATGATGGGATACCTGGCAATGCTCCTCTCTGACAGCTTTCGCGCTGGCAGATATATGTTGAGGTAAAGGCAGTCCTCGGTGGTGTTCGTGTTGTCCACGGTCATCTTGCCTACTATCAGGGACGGCTGCGGGCAAGAGCTGCGCTGGTTCTTGGCGTTCAGCAGGAATGTCCAGGGCCGTGTCAGGACTGGGAGCCTCCGGAATCGGTTGTGGAGCAGCGCGGGCCGCATGAAGGGAACGCCGTAGTACACGTGCAGCCTCCGATCTTCGAAGACCTCGTCGACGCCCTGCAGCGACCCACAGTGCGGTATCGACACGGGGGCGCTGTACTCCTTCTCCATCTTGTACGCGAGGATGGCCGCAACGGCGATCCACCCCACCACGAACAGGGACCGCATAGCGAAGATGTCTGCGTAAGTATTCGCAGAGAGGACCCACACAAAGCAACATTAGAAGAGACCGAATTCGGGCCAAGTGTAGTCGCAGTGGAACTACAGGACGTACGTTTCGTGTAAGCCTCTAGTAAAGGTGGGAAATAAGTGAATTGGCGATAGTTCATTAATGAAAGAAAAAGAAAAGAAAGTTTCTACTAGACCTTCACGTCGTCTACATAAGTTAGTGATGGAGTTCGTGTTCAACGCAACTGCCAAGGGGAGCTTCGAATAATAAAAGGAGTAATATTATATAATAGTCCTCTTAACGTCATAAATATTTTTGTTATTAGAACTTCTTGCCTCAAACCTAACTTCTTGAATACATCTGTATGTTCTACTTGATGTGTTCGGTGCGTAAGTGGCGTGGTTTTTGTACATATATGATCTGTTAAAACTTTATCCCACCATTTGACTTTTTAGTACTACATGAAAGCTGCACTCATGATGGGAGTACAAGTTACTCCCTTAATGGAATGAACTATCTATTTTCTGTAAAGTTGCGAAAGTGCAATGAACAGATTATGAACATAATCTACAAAGAACAGAGAATGAACAGCAATGAAAAAGAGACCGAGCACCCCCCCTCCCCCCTTGCCTCCCAAGATAACAATATTAAAACCCTGGATACACCGCTGATCCCTATGGCAGTGATTTTGACTTGAACAAGGTCCTCAGCCTCACTTAACAATGACCACGACTCCGATTCAAAATGCAATTATGTAGCGTAACCAGTTCGCGACTAGCAGAATTCCGAAACAGACAATTCAATAAGCGTCACGGGGTTGTGAGACCATGTGATCACGCGTTTGGCCAGTTGCAACTTCCGCGGTGCTCAACTTGGCTAGCTGCAGTTTTCGGCGCTCGTTTGGAAGTGACGCGACACTGCATCATAATTAACAATGTTGTTACTAATTATTCGTCCCATCAGTGCCTTCATGGTTTCATTCCGCGATTATTAAACGTACATGAACTCATCAAGGTGGAAAAGCCAAAAAGAAAAAAAATTGCAGTCAGTGGTCATTTAAATTTTCAAGAATTCTCGCGCTCGTAAAGAAGCGTCAAGTGTATTTACGGTGGGAGGAAGCAGCCTCAACATTTTAGCGATGAGAATGAACCACAAATGCAAGCTGTCCTATATCATCTACACGTATGCCACTAACGTATTATGCACTTGCAAGGCAGCTTTTTCGTATTTCCGCTGTTCACCACCTCTCCGGCAGTCGGCACCTATAGTCGGTGCAACCTAAGAATTACAAAGCAAATCTACCGCCATCCAACTTGTATAAATGCGCCAGCCAATTATGTTGCGTTCGCCTGTTGTCATGACGTCATAGCCTAGAGGAACCCATGGCAAATTCAGTATGGCGTCGTTTGCGACGACCAGTCACTGAGATCCGCCGAGAGCCTTGTGATTTTCGTGTGCGCCAAACCAAGGGACTTCGTAAAGTTGTCCGAACGTACTTCAGTTTCAGTCTGAAGTCGTCTTTCGACGAAGCGTCTCTTTTGATTGTGCCGCCTTGAAAGTACGCCCGTGCGTCGACTCGGAGTGTTGTCGCCCACCGTCGTTTCGCCAGCGGCAAGTTTCGGGGGTAGAGGTGTTACAGTATCTGGGGAGAAGAGGTGTTGCAATATACGCCTCTGAAAACTAGCGCCACTGAAAAGCTAGTGTTGTTAATTCCCCGAATAATAGAGCACGTGCCAGATCACCGGCAGTGGTTGCACGAGCTTCGAACGAACGCGGTGTGTGCTTCTTCGGGGTGCAACGTAACAGTACCGCTTCCTCTTGAAGGGGGTAAAACTCGGGTAGATCCTCATTCAGGGCCTGTCTTGTCGAGTAAATGTGCTCCGCTCTCAGATTTTCCTAATAAGCACTTAACTGAACCTAGTGGCTCTACTTCGCGTGGGCAACTCCCACCACTTCCAGACTTGACTCAGGAAATTTTAAACGAGTCCAGCGGCCTAAGCGCTACTTTTCTTTCCTGTGGTGCATCCAAGCACTGGAACGCGCAACCGCGTCCCTACCCTACTACTGCGTTCCGTCGCCACAGAACGTCTAGCGTAGGCTCTCACGGAGCATTGCGATTCCGTTTTAATATGTACTAGACAATGCTAAAAAGCCACGGCTTTCGAACTATCCTCTCTATCGCGACGTCCAGCATTATTATGGTTTATTTACACGCGAGAGTGTCAACGACAGATTTTCCAGGGCCACGGGAGATCGACAAGCGCGATGCTGAAGCTACTCACAGAGTTCGGGACTGTCTTCGATGGGTTTTTCATCGTCCCCGATTCTCCTTCCCTGGAGCACGGTACTCGAAGGCATCCTTCTCGATACAGTGCTTGCTGTAAGCCTTCTCAGCTCGCAACAAGAACGCGAGGGCGCAGATCGTTCTGGATGGCGATGATGATCATGATGATGATTTATGGCTCATAACAAGCAATGTTTGGCTCATCTTTGGCTCATACCCATGGTGGGGGATTAGCCAAGAAGGTAGCGGTACATTTTAAATAAAAGAAGGTAGAAATGAATCGATAATATGCACAAAAAGATGTAAAAAAAGAAAAAGGAGAAATCACGTGGGAATTGCCTTGTTGAGGAAAGAAATAAAACTGAGAATTTGCATGAGAATTTTCAAGTAAGCAGAAGGATTATATCAAATTATCGCAGCAATCTCCTTTTTGTAACTTGAGTGAAATTGTTAATCCCCTTGTTTTTATCCGCTTAATTTAACCACCCGATTCATAGGCAATCCCCCACTGTGGGTATGTGCCACCACCACTCAGATCATCATCATCATCCCCATCATCATCACCATCATCACCATCATCACCATCATCATCATCATCATCATCATCAACAACAACAACAATAACCTTGTGTTGAAAATTAAATTGCACATTGCAAGAAACACATCCACGTAGCGGAAGTCCAGCTCCAAGACTTGGCAAAACGGAGCCTCGAGAAGTATTTTTATTTGTAGCGAGAATCTATGACAGAACAAAAACAAACGATCAATTGTCCCCGACGCATTACATAAATGGCAGAGAAGGGACCGTGTTCGACCAGCCCTGTGAAAATAAAAATTCAACTGCTTAATGCGGCATTGCAATCTTCAGGCTTCAACTTGAAAACCTTGTTATTCCATAATAAAAATAGGTACCTTGGTTTTGCCAACTGTTACGGAGTAACATGTTGCAGAATATGAAGGTTACGGAGTATAAACCGGAAACAGTTGATCTGTTAATTAATATAAAGGCTGTTGCTTCAATATGCAGGGTGTCCTGACTAACGTTCACCTGGTAAAGAAACTGGACAATATACAGTATGAAAGCTACGGTGTTCAGTCATCAGTCCTCTTCCGATGCCATGATCATATTTGTGCACTAATTACCAGACGAGTTATAGAAGAATACTTAAACACGTATTCAATTTTTAGATTTGTAGATCCGGAGCACGACTTCCCATGGAACAACTACTAATGCGTCCCAAATCTTCTCTTTCAGGCACCTTCAGCGCGCTATGTCCTGTGTATAGTTTTTCGCGCTTTAATCGTATAGCGTGCGAATTACTGCCGCGCGATGCTGTGCCTTGGCCCTGCGACGCGAGCAGTCTCAAATTTGATTTGAAGGAACTAACTTCACTCATTGCCTTCCTTTGTACCAGCATAGGCTGCGATTGTCCCACGGAACCCGCACCTTGCCATCAGTGGAAGCCGACAGTAACGCCGACAGTTGCCCAGTTCCAGGCGTTTGCCGATTCAGCCAATCAGTGTGGTTAGTTCCCATTTGGGCCGACGTCCTGCTCTTGCACGAATTCTACTACTGCTCTTTTATTACTTAACGCAATCTGGATTACTTCTCCCCAACTACCCTTTGATGTGAAGTATTTTTCCCCGAGCGCAACTGCTTTCTGGCGAGCGAATGAACGGGCGAGCGGGCGGGGTATCTCGCCGTTTAAGCGGGCCAGTCCGGTGAAAGAGCCGTCTAAAAGTATGTGACGCTGGGCATGTGCACTGGGTGTGTATCACTGGGTATGTGAACCCTGTGTTTTAATTTGCTTTCGTTATTATATCTTAGCAGTGCAAGCATTCTGTCTTACTTACTATAAATATAAACACTACAGTATAGGTATAATCTCTACGTCACTGTTCGCTACACAACGGTTACATTATTCGTACAACCGGTCTCTACAAATCATGAATGTTTCGCATTGCGTAGGCGTCAACTAGTGTTGAGTCTGCAAATTTTTTGTTTCATTGTTATTTAGTGAGAAGCGAAGTTAAGGCAGCGTGGACAGCTGATTCGAGAAAGGCCTTTGGGAGGCATGTTGCAAAGTTGAAGACTTGCTTAAGACACTTGGGCGCGGGCAATAAATAGGTGAGGCAACCTTCAGCTGAATCGCTGAGCTAATCGCATGTTAGGTACTCGTTATTTCGCCAGTGCCAACTTCTCTGCGACGTGCTGTCCCACTGGGTAGCCAGTGAGGAACCTGAAGCGTTTTATAGCGACTAACATTCTTAGAATACTTCACGCACTTTCCGATATCCGTGCCGGTATCCAACTGTTTTCCTTTCACGCCAACTGGGATCAATGATTATGAGCTAGTGGGTACATGCCAGTTGGTAAGTGCCGTTCATCAATGACAAACAATACTTTAACATTTCTTTGATGGGTGTGAGTGAGGAATATGGCAATAAGGTTTGTCACTACACTGCCAATGATAATCTCATTAACGTCAACATTCATCGTGAGATGTGTTCTGCTGGAATTATTTTTTTACACAGTCACCAGATTGCGCGTGTAAGTAGTGTGCTTCTTAGACATTGTAAAAATGTAATGTGTACGCCTAATAAGCGGTACACGATCGAAACAGAACGTGCCATTGGGATGCGGTGCTCGAGTGGTTCTCCTATATAGTATTGCACTCACCACAATGAACACAATGTGGTCGTTATGAAAACAGCCAAGGGAATGCGTATAGATATGCTATATTGTTTAGGACATTCTCTAACAGCATTTATATCGAACATATAGACACCATGCTACTCAAATATAGACATTTAGCTTTACTAGCGGTCCTCCGTATGACATCACGTTCAAGCTTTATTTCGTGGATACAGTCTGTGTAGATATCGAATTTGTGATCGACACGCCAAACGCCCGAGACCTAATAAATATTTGTATTCAGAAAGCATATTATGAGTGGAGTATATATGCTGCGCAGAAACTTTTCCTGTGCAGGATGTACTTGTTGGATACATTCGTGTGTTTCCCCGAATTTTGAGTGAATGTGTGGTGATACTATCTCTGTAGTATGACAGTCTCATTATTTCCGTTTTTCTAGTACTAAAAAAAAAAGATTGAGAGTCACTTTGGCGTACGCCAAAGAGGGTGAAGGCGAATGCCTGCGCTCTCAAGAGGCATCCATTAAATTACTTGACGTTCTCATTCGAATGCATTGTTACTTCTTATTACTCTTTTCTCGCAATAAAGGTCGTGAGTTCGACTCCCTCCAAAGGTCTAGGGTTCGAGTACCTTAGTTAAATTTACATTAATTAAATGTGCATTTTTTGGCATGATTGGCGGCATCGATGTGTCAGCGATTTGGAAGAAGACGACGACGAACGCCCGAGCAGTGGCACGAGCGCTCCGATTTTCTGTACCTCAGAACGCGACGTTAAAAAAAATAAGACGGTGTGGTGCGGTGGATGGCATGCTCATCTGCTACATAAGGTTCGCTGCTTTGAATTCGTTCTGCTATGTGAACACACTTTTTGTGACTTGCCTAAACAACTGGATTGCCTGTCTTATTTTCACTGTTCATTCAGCGCTAGATAACAACGCTTTAATAGAGTACGGTCTGCATATCTTTATCTAATTTTTATATACGTAATGTGCCTAAAATCCATGTTAACTAGTGGCCTCTGTTGAGCGCCAAATGGCCCCCTGTTGCTGAATTTAAGCCGTAAGAACTACACCCCTTGCTTTCGGCTACATGATGACAACTGCCTTGCCTGGGAACGCTACCTCAAAGTAAACCATCGAAAATACAGCGCCAGCAACTAGAAACTCTAGCCGAAAAAAAAGAGGAAAAAGAAAAGCTACGTAAAGCCTTGTGGTTCGCACCGCGTGCGTATATTTCGACTGCGCTCATTATATCCGATGCTGGGGCTCCTTTGAAACGGCATACTTGTGTCCTGCTAACCTGCGTGTCTGTTTTCCGTGTTGTGCTTTCAAGCAAGCGCGTTCTCAAAGTTATCCTTCGATATTTCGAAAGGCGCTGGTGTATCCTATACCCCACGCGATCCGTTAAGTTCTTTGTCGTTTGCCTCTGAAGACTTGCTTACATGCGCGCCTTTTTTGTTGAAGTTTCCCGGCATGAGATGCTGTTTTTCAAACGGTGGCCAACGTGGTAATCCTGCAAGTATATTCCTAAAGCGAAGTTTTCCTTGCGAGCCTCCCGAATTTTCCTGACCACGGATGCTGGATGGATGGATGGATGGATGGATGGATGGATGGATAAAACTTTATTGGATCTATTTAAATTTGGTTGGGCCCCTAGACGTCCCGGAGGCCTCTGGCCGACATCTCTAGGCAAGCACGGTCCACAAGCCAGAGCTGGTCATCTGAGCAAGTGGCCCGAATAGCGGCCTCCCACGAGAAAAAGGAAGGGTTGGGAATAGGCTGTACCGCCATGGGCCTGGAGCAGCCCCACAAACAGCGGAAAAGATCTGCCCGGGGCGCTCGGTAGGTGGTACATTGTGGGTTATGGAGACCAGGGTAAAAAAAAATATTTGCTGGATGGATGGGTGCTACAGTTTCTGTCTTGCCGAATACAAACAGTACTGCTTTATTTACTACCCTTATAGGTATCCAGGTTGCGCGCCATGTTCTCTACGGAATTTTTCAGTGGTAAAACAAATGACATCTAAATATCCTCACTGCAACAAATGCACTTCATCAACAACCAAATCGCTTAAAATAAGCAAAGCTTCCTGTCCTTTCTACGCCTACTTTCTGTAACCACTTGGCCACAATCTTATCGCATCGTGCCAACGCCAACTTGCTCTTTGAAATGATCGCCGCGTGTTGATGATGATGATTTCCCTGCTGTGGCACATACCCGCAATGAGGGATTGGCAAAGAAGTAAGTGCTACATTCAAGATGAAGAAGTGAATAACTACAAGGAAATGTATACGACTTGCCACATTCCTTAGCAATGCGTCAGAGCACGCGCGCGCTTGCCAGCTTCCAAAACGCCAAGGACGCAGAAACGAAATGGGCAAACTTCTTGCATTTCATTAAAGGCTACATGAAAGCTTCGCTTCACATAGATGACAAAATGCGCTTTGGACCTCCCCAATATTCTCCATTTGAGCAAATTCTCGCAGTAAAAAAAAAACGTGCTTGTTAAAGATAGCAAAACACAAACGCATCCATCTGAAAACTTTTCGATATGAGTCTCTAGGTTGCGGCGTTCTTCCCTCGTCTGGCACTAACCCCATATTCGCTAGCGATCCTAACCTGGGAATTCTTCGTCGACTTCACCGAGTTGAGCACAGCGCCGTTACTCTGTCGTACCAGTCAAAACCTCCAGCAACCAGCAAACAGCATAACTCCAAATAACGAATTAACCCGTCCAATTAGTCACTCATACTCATGAGTAAACGCAGTGTTGCTTCGCAATAGGTTAGTCAGCAAGGTTAGGGGCGGAAGAAGAAGAAGCCGAAGGGAGCGGATGCACTTCACGCCGGCTCTGTCTTTCGTAAATGATTTCGCAGTGTTTATGCACAATATCTCTGTAATTTTGCACCATCATCTCCCGCAAGTTATCCTGACTCTACCGATATTCGTCTTCAAGGTGGGAACTGCATTTTCACCGCTTTATTGGACCATTTCTGCCGAGCCGCTGCACCGCCGAGCTAAGCTTACTGCTAAGCTTAGGGCTCCGGCCGCTACGTGAGCCACAGTTACGGCTGCGCGTCAAATTTCTTCAAGCTGCCATGGAAATACAAGTTGCAGGAACTGACATCTCACCCACCGAGATTTCCAAAGAAGCAGGATGGTGCACCATTGGCCCGCGTGAACGACTTTCTCCTTGGGGCAAGCGCGCTAACCCTAACATTGCATCAGCCTCCCAAACCGGCGTTGGAGACACGAACAAGTTGCAGCGAGGCCCGCGCGCTCACAAGCAGCAAGTTCTGAAGGCAGGGAAGATGCCCACTCTTCCACGTGATCACCACAAAGTAGTTATCAGGCCACGGGGCGGCTTGAACGTTGCAAAAGTCGGGGTCGTCCGCCTCGCTTCGGCCCTATATAGGGCAGCAAAGGTATCTCCACAAGACGCCACGGAAGACATTGTCTGCCCAAATATTCAGCAAAATATCATCGTTGTGAGTACCCCTCACTCTCCTAATGCAGAACGGTACCGCCGACTCGACAGCTTTGAGGTCGACGGACACCAGTTCGAGATACGGGCATATGAAACTGCGCCCGACTATACAGTCAAGGGAGTCGTCCGAGGCATTCCTCTCGAAGAAGACGCGAAAGACATTCGCCTAAATATCGTCAACAAGAGGAACCCGAGTGCCTTAGCGGCCAAAAGACTCAGCAAGACCACGTCGGTCATCATCGCCTTCGATGGTGGCCGAGTACCAACGTGGGTGTACTACGGGGGTGCTATGCTCAGGTGTACCTTGTACAGAAAGCAGATTGACGTGTGCCACCAGTGCGGACGCGTCGGCCATCGTATGGACGTCTGCCCGAACCCCCAAGACCGTGTGTGTAGAGGCTGCGGAGCCTCGAACCCAGACCCCAATCACACATGCACGCCAAGGTGTCACCTTTGTGGGGGAGCGCATCCCACTGCGGACAAGGCCTGCAAGGCTCGATTCAAGACCCCATATCTTGTTAAGAAACGACGTGGAGACCGACAGAGGGCAGCTGCGGAGGCCGCCCTCGAGCTACAGCAACAGACCTACGACCAACATTTCCCACCTGCCTCCCGCTCCCGCTCTCGAGGCCGGGCCCGGTCTCGCTCGGTTGCGGGGTCTCCATCCCGCCGACAGAGCAGGTCTCGGAGCCGGGCGCGCAGCAAATCTCCCAGGGCGAGCCGTAGCCGTTCGAGCTCTCGGCGTCCGAAGCAAGCCGGCCAGCAAGATTCGGACCTACCTGACAAGGTGAGCTGGGCAGATGCGGTTAAGGGCTCGCTGAGACGCAAGGCTCAGGGAGCTACTGCCTCGACTCCAATACTGTCTACTGCCTCAGAACCCAATAATAAGAGGGACCCCAGGGATGTGGCATTAGAAGAAATGCAGCGCGAAAACGCACAATTACGTACCGTCGTGCTACAATTAACCCAAGAAATTCGAGAGATTAAACAGTCGATCGCGCAGACATCTATACCTAAACCTCCTTTAGTCCCGACTCCCGTCACGAACGGTAACGACAGTGCGGCGCCGCCCACAAAGAAACGCGCGGCGGCCAGTTCCGAGTCTCAACAGCTCGAGAACCTCGAATCAGCAGTAAGTGATTGGCGCAAAGCACATGTCACGATAAATGACTGGCGGAAAGAACAAGAAGAAATGAGGAAGCTGCTTTCAGAAATTCAAACCGGGATCCGCAACATCGGCGTTGCGGTCAATAACCTCACTGCTCGAACAGACAGGGTTGAAGTCCATATAGACAAAATCGAGACTCACATAGGCCTTCGCCCAGGCGTGGAAATGATGCCCACCATGGGCCCTACAGTCATTCACTCTAGCCCTATTTCAGGTAACGCACAAGTACAGCACCACGATGGCCAGCCCCACTAACGAGCTCGTGGTGTGGCAGTGGAACTGTCGGGGCTTCACTAAGAAGCAACCACAGCTGCAACAATACGTACGACACGCGCAACCCAAACCCGACATCGTAATGATACAAGAAACAGTAGGTACCGTACCAAAGCTTCCAGGTTACACTGCGCATGCCTCGCCGATTCCCGTTGATCGCGGACTTGCAATTTTAATTCGGAAAGGGACAGTAGCGCAAGAACACAGCGTAAGCGGCACACATGCGGAAAACATGCTTGTAGAGCTCCTTCCCAATAGAACACGCAACCACAGTGTATTTCTCCTCAACGTATATAGTAATCCGGCTCACTCACGGGCTCGTTTCCTCTCTCTGTTCCGAGGGGCGCTTGCCTTGGCGGGCGCAAACCCTTTTCTGGTCGGGGGAGATTTTAACGCCCCGAACGAGGCCTGGGGCTATGGCTACACTACCGCCAAAGGTCGACGCCTGTGGCAGGACCTACATGATGCCGAGTTAACTCTTATTACCGATCCCACGGCGCCGACCCGCACGGGCACCTCTACGGCACGGGACACGACACCAGACCTGATGGCGGTCCGTAACATCCCTCAAGCAATGTGGCGCAATACCTTTGAAGATCTCGGTAGTGACCACATGATCATAGAAACACGAATTCCTCAAGCGGGTACACCCCCTTTTCCTAAGCTATTCAAATGGACGGACTGGAACAAATTCCGAAAGCAGCGAGCTGAACAGAGAGGTGAGGAGAACATCGATGACATCGAGGCATGGATGGAGACGCTCAACGACGACATGAACAAGGCGACGCAGACGCTCGCACCCGAAGTCCAGGTTGACAAGATCGACAGCCGACTAGCCCACCTCTGGGAAGCCAAGACGTCACTAAACGCAAGATGGAAAAAGCAAAGGCACAACCGAAAGCTTCGTAAGAAGATCGCACATATCAATCGCCAGCTGGAAGAACATTGCCGGACCTTAAGCCGCCAACAGTGGTATGACATCTGCAACGCGGTCGATGGGCAGCTCCACAATGGCAGTACGTGGCGCCTCCTTCGTCACCTCTTGGGGGAAACGCAGAGCAAGTCTGCTCAGCAAGCAAACCTGCAACGCCTTTTGCACAAGGAACAGGCTACCACGAGTGATCACCAGCTCGTGACACGCCTGCTAGCCAAGTACTTCCCTCAACGGCCCGATGTTCAACACGGAGATTACACTGGAGAGACAAATGTGACACTCGATGAAGAATTTCATGAGTCAGAGATCCGCGCAGCTCTCCACGACCTTAATGGCAAATCAGCACCTGGTCCCGACAAGGTTACGAACAAGACTCTAAGAAACCTCGATGATGCCTCGATAACCGCTCTTACGGCATACATCAACAAATGCTGGCGAGCAGGTTGCATCCCAGAGGCGTGGAAACGCTCTAAAGCAGTCCTGATACCGAAGCCAGGCAAGCCGTCCAGCCTCGATCACTTGCGGCCCATTTCCCTCACATCCTGCGTTGGCAAGGTGATGGAGCACGCGTTCCTCTCCCGCATCAACCACCACCTCGAGGACACTGGAGCCTACCCACCCACTATGGTGGGCTTCCGGTCCCACCTCTCCACTCAAGACGTCATGCTCCAGCTCTACCACCAGATTATCAATGACCCAACTAGTGGCAACCGGGCCATCCTCGGTCTAGATTTGGAAAAGGCATTTGACAATGTAGCACATGCAGCAATCCTGAGCCGCATAAACAAGCTCAACTTGGGTGAGCGAAGCTACAACTACGTCAGAGACTTCCTGTCGCGCCGCACAGTCACCCTCGCGGTCGGCAGCATGACATCCGACGAACATACACTAGGAAGCACCGGCACTCCTCAAGGATCGGTCATATCCCCGCTCCTTTTCAACCTCGTGATGCTGGGTCTCCCGGCCTACCTCGACGAGATCGATGGCCTCCATCACGCCTTGTACGCAGATGACATCACCCTGTGGGTCAACAAGGGCAGTGATGGTCAGATAGAATGCACCTTACAAGCAGCGGTATCTGCAGTCGAAACCTACCTCCAAGACACAGGTCTCCGACTATCTCCACTGAAATTGGAGCTGCTCGTCTACCGCTCGCGCCGCCGGCCCAAGCCTACAGCCGAATCGCGCCAATGTGACGACATAATCCTCTATACGCAAGACGGCTCCTGCATTCCCCGAGTCCCGAAGATACGCATCCTAGGCATGCATATAACAGCCAACGGGTCAAACATGGAAGCTATTCGCAAAATCGAAGGCAAGGTTACAGCGGCTACCCGCCTGATCAAACGCATTACAAACAAGCACACGGGCATGAAGGAGGACAGTGTCATGCGCCTCATACACTCTTTCGCAATCAGTCACATCACTTATGTGGCTGCCTTCCACAACTGGAATGTCACTGAAAGGGAGAAAATCAACACCCTTATACGCAAGACTTACAAGATCGCCCTTGGCCTACCGGAGTCCACAAGCACTGCTCGTCTGCTACAGCTGGGGGTATACAACACGCTTGAGGAAATTGTGGATGCGCAAACAACCTCTCAACTCGAACGCATGTCTCTGACAGCCACGGGCCGCTACATCCTGCAGAAACTCGGCTTCAACTACCACGTCCAACACGGTCAGAAACAGGTCATTCCACCTGACCTCAGCGACACGCTGATTGTCGCCCCTATACCTCGAAACATGCACCCCGAATTTAATCGGGGCCGACGCCAGGCCCGTGCCAAGGCACTGCTGCGCTCCTTGGGTGAAAGAGGACTACGCGCTTTGTAGACGCCGCAGAATACACACGAGAACACCGGTTCACGGCGGTAGTCGTAGACGTTAGCTCCCGGCTTACGCACGCGTGTAGTGTCGCAACAGAATACCCCGAAACAGCAGAAGAGGTAGCAATTGTGCTTGCGCTTACTGACCCCCTCTGCGAGGTAGTTTTTAGTGACTCGCAATCCGCAGTTCGCAACTACGCGCGGGGGCGCATTTCCTCCGAAGCTCTCCAGATTCTAGGGAAAGCTGGTCGACAGCACTTAGATAACACCGCCATCATATGGTTTCCAGCGCACGTTGCAACCCCCACCGATGAGGGCCTCATTAACTTGAACGAGGTAGCACACCGCTCTGCGCGAGAACTGACCCGCCGCGCAGAATCGGAGACCGCCTCTTCGAGTTCAGAACTGTTGGCTCAAAACACGCGAGAACGCCTGGTCAGGTACAATGACATCACCAAGCACTACCAGCTAGGCAGGCGGTTGCTGCCCCCACCTCACCCCATGCTGAAACGTCGCCAGGCAGTCATCTGGCGACAATTGCAAACACAAACGTTCCCCAGTCCGGTGCGATTGCAGCACATTTTCCCCGCGCAATACCCGACTGCTCTTTGCAAATTATGTCAGGCAACTAGAGCGACGCTGTCACACATGTTGTGGGAGTGTCGGGTTACATCAGCTACAATGGCAGTAGCTCCGGAGGCTCTTGCGTCGAAGTGGGCCGCCGCTCTGCGCAGCTCCAACCTCAAGACACAAGAGTGGGCTGTCCAGCAAGCCCGAGAGGCGGCGACGAGGCAAGGCCTCGAAGTCCCCTCATGGGAGACCTGAGCCCGGGTCGTCAAATTTGCCGGATTCAGAATAAAGTTGTTTCCATCCATCCATCCAGCAAGGTTAGGTATCTATATCAAAACGGCAAGATATAGACACAGATTACAGAGTGTGCTACCATAGAAAAATGCACGTTCTAATGAACGATAGTAGCAACCAAAAAAAAGGACTCGCAATGTGATCATTACCATGAGCACATTGTTAAACTTAGTCGGACAGGGTTGAGCGGTATGCGCAATCACAGGTTTTAGACCCTATATAAACTTTGCATAACCTCATTGGAGGACATTGTCCAGCGAACACGTAGCGCGTGCTGAGGATTATGGATGTTAAACAGGTCATTGAAGTATAGCGTGAGTGTTGCAAGTACCTTATTACGCCCATGTCAGCACGTCGTACCTACAATAAATCATTAGTAAGTATGCTGACACAGCACAGGCTACTGGCGCTCTGATGCAAACGCTGAAAATAAAGCACAGAGGACCACAGCAGGAGGAGGGTGCTGACGTCAGCGGGCGTTTATTAGTTGAAGAGAGCGCGAGCCACCTTGTCGCACTCGCCCTCCAGGTACCTGCTGGCCAACGTCGGTTCGGGGCCGATGTTGAGGTAGACTCCTTCGCCCTTCGTGAACTGCGGCCACGTCACATTTCGCAGCGAGACGGGATCCCTGCGGAGCGGCGGTTTCGCCTTCGTTTCAAAATTACTGGAACTGTGTTTTCCGCAAATATTACACCGCCAGAGCTGGGCAACCTTTGCCGCCATTCGACCGTCTTGTCGCATATAGTGTTACGTGGTGTCCTCTAATACCCACGTGACAGCCTATAAATGTTGGCATAAATGATGCGCAACTTTCTGTGTAATTCGGAATACCGTGTAGACTCGTGTAAGGGCAGCACCCTTGTAAGAGCCACACCCCCCAACTTGAAAGCCCTAAATCTGTAAAAAAAAAATGTTCCAATGGAGAAGAAATCGTGTTCGGCGCACCGACGCAGCGCGCGCTCATCGACGAATTTTCACGTGCTGGTGTTAGATGGCGAGAGCTGCGCGTTGATCTCTGATGCACTGGTACATGCGGAGTACGCACAATTTCAACCAAAAGGTTCGGTCCCCTGTAAGGGCCGCACCTCGTAAAAATTTAGAAAAAAGTGCGGTCCTTACACGAGTCAATAAAGTATTTAGAACGACAGAGCAGGCAGTGGCCCTTGTTAACGATGTAGCTACCCAGAGCGAATGTTTCTTTCATACGATGACTTCTGCACAGAAAATATGCGCAATCAGATGTCAGTGCAGTCGGTGACAACCTAAGAATACAGTGGAAAATACACCGCCTTTCACATCAAAGGGAATCTGTACAGATGAGCCAGCCAATTACGTTAGCGCAATTCAATGACGTCTCGGTAGACATGAAGGGGTCTCAGTATCGGTGGCTCTCGAGAAGAACGTCTCGGAACTCGAAAAGTTCGATACAACAGAGTGCATCGGCTGTACGCATCCTTGAGAGCGGAGCTTGTGCAGCATTTTTAGACTATGCCCGAGTGTTCGTCAAATGGAAATCCATCAGGGCTGAGCGGTGTACACGAGAGACGTGCTCGCCCGCAGTGAGTGACGATGCGGCCGCGACAATACGGACCCAAATAATGGATTATGATTAACTTTAGCAGTGCAAGCTTTTGCGACAGGTATGATGACCACCTCGAGGTAAATTTTTTCATAAAGTGCTTGAAGGCATTGCTTTCACTTAGCAGTGATAAATGCATAAATTTCCATCCCATTAATAATTCGCTGGAACACAATAGCCGCAGTTCATCAAATCGCAAAAGCACGTCAGTTATTGTAAACTTGAGGAACGCAACAAAACAACGTAAAGCACAAAGGATAACGCGATTCTTTTAGCTCTTCTGTCATAAAGGCTAGATACCATAACGATTAGATCCCGAGACGCTGCGTATACACGAACACTTGTTGGCTAAAAGCAGCGCCTTGATAGCGGAGTCTTGGGCAATCTATACAACGACAAATCGAACATATTTATAGAGAGGGTGAGTACAGAGGTCACGTACGCGTGAGACTCACCCGTTCGCAGCGAAGCGGGCCCACATCCGGAGCATTTCCCTACTGAGCTCCTTCTCAACCACGCTCACGTTCAGGGCCGGCGCATCGAGAGCTTGGCCAAGTGAAATAAAGATGTCGTCAAAATGAGCCGCTCCTTCGAGACGGCCTGTCGAGTACGAGGGCTTGTGCTTGAAGACGTACATGAACACCTTGGTGTTCGCACTGGTCATGTCCTGGGCGAACTGCTTCATGGGGCAGTTGACGACTATGTCGCCAATGGCATTCGCGAAGAAGACATCCGCACTGTGGTCCTTGTACTTCTGGTCGTAGTAGTAGACCAAGTCGTTGTATCCGTGTAAGCCCAGACTCGCGGTGACGTTCTCGAGATACCTGATAGCCTCGATTCGGGTGAGCTTGGAGGCGTCGTACTTGGAGAACATTTCAAGAAACAGGTTGGCGTAGTACGAGCCCTCGTTCACCGTCGTGCCGATGATGAGGTCCCTGGAAACGGCCGTGGATTTCAGATCGACGCTGGCGTCGTCGTGAATGTCCTCGTACTCGCTGGGCATGAACATCGTCTTCCAGTTTTTCAGCTTGGTGGCGAAGTCGAGCACAGATTTTGCCGTCTTGCCACGCAGGCAGTCGAGGAGAGCCTTTGGGTCTACCCGGCAGCCCAGCTTTTGCATGAGCTGCTCTTGCTCGCGTGCCCTGGCCTGGCCGTCTTCCTTCCAGTGGCGCATATAAGGCGACCCGCTCATCATGACGACGCGGTGAAAAAGCTCAGAGGCTCCGGTTAAGGAGTGAAGCAGACCGATCATAGCAGCTCCGACCTGGTGGCCCATGAGCGTGACGCTGTGAACGTCGCCGCCGAAGGCCGCAGCATTGCTTTTCACCCACAGCAATGCCTGGTGCACGTCATGCAGGCCTTGGTTTCCCTTCAAGCCGAGAATGGACGACCGTAGGAAGCCGAACACTCCCAGCCTGTAGTTAGGCACCACGACCATGGCGTTCCCGTGCGCGGCCAGGTACTTGCCGCTGTAGAAAGGGAACGAGTTGCCGCCGGAGTAGTAGCCGCCTCCGTAGATGAACACGATGATAGGGTACTTGGGCATGCTTTCGGACAGCTTTCGCGCTGGCAAATATATGTTGAGGTACAGGCAGTCCTCGGTGGTGTTCGTGTTGTACAGGGTCATCTTGCCGACGTTGATGGACGGCTGCGGGCAAGAGCTGCGCTGGATCCTTGCGTCTAGCAGGAACGGCCAGGGTCGCTGCAGGATCGGGAGCCTCTTGAATCGGTTGTGGAGCAGTGCCGGCTGCATGAATGGAACGCCGTAGTAAACGTGCAGCCTCCGCTCTTCGAAAATCTCGTCGACACCCTGCAGCGGCCCACAGTGCGGGTATGACACGGGGTCGCTGTGATCTTTCTCCGTTGTGAACGTGACGACGGCCGTGGTGGCGATCCACACCACAGCGAACAGAGTTCGGATAGCGAGAATGGCTGCGTAAGAGAACGTAAAGAGGAGCAGCGCAAAAGCAACATCAGAAAATACTGACTTCTTATTCAGTTGCGCTCACCCTGCAAATAAGGATGCACCTTTTGTGTAAGCCTCGCGTAAGGATAGGTATAATTCGAATTCCCGAAAGTTCATACTGGACAATGCAAAAAGTACTTCCACTGGACCTTCACGTCGTCTACATAAGTTGTTGATAGAATTCATATGTGACACAACGACCGAGAGAAGCTTCGCACACCAAGATATTGCTCATAGCATGCCATCAGACCGCACCCAAAAGACGTGCATCATCTATAGAGCTACAGCCATATAAACATCAGCCTGCCTCGCGTTGCTCATCTTTGCGGCTTTACTATTAATCGCCCTACGTTCGCTGCGAGAGGAAGGCCTCAGAACACCATGACGTGTGCGTCAATAGAATGCTACCGATTTTCTTTTTCTTCGAGCAATATTGATTGAGTCCGCCGTTTTCTTGCTTCCGAAGTGCCGCTTCCGGATGAAACTACAAGTGTCTGAAAGTGGTTGAGTGTGGCTGTGAGAAAACAAACACCGTCCTGACGTGTCCCGGGCTATTTTATTCTTGAAGGATAGCTTGAAGTGATCCGGTAGCTTTTTTGTTCAACTATTCTTAAATACTATCAAGACGTCATTAAAATTGGCGCGAAGCATGTCTTAAAGTGGCGTCGATTATAGCTTCCGTGACGGCCAATTGGATCGAAACAATTAGATTGTACACTGCTAGTAAATTATTCGAAGCCCACGACTGCTGAAGCGGGTTATGAAAAGCTTTGTTCTGAGAACGAACTACCACCTGCTTAGCGCCATTGCCGATAACAAAAGGCATAATCTAGGCGGCGCAATAGTAGTTCATGCATTCACGTTCTCGTTGCATTGTGGCATCGTGTGGTACGTTCAAGAGCTCACAGTTCAATCAGCTCCAGACCTACCGTCACTATAGTATTCTCATCAGCACATCGACGTGCAAAGGGTACCAAGGATTGGTCTCCGACTACAGTGACTTCAGCTCATTGCGCCCTATCAAGAGAAGTGAGTTGCATCTCAAAAGTACACCGTACTTCGTGGTACATACTCAGAGGATAGAGCGCGTGCTAAATATGTTTAAACGTGAAATACTCGTGCGGACCGTACTGTACACGGGGCATAAAGGTAGCTGCTTTGTGTATTAAGTTTGTTGTTGAAAACAGAACAGGCCTATAGTGAAACTTGCTGAGAACAAGCTAAGCATTTTTCTTAACATTACGCGAAATTACTAAAGCCAACACCCGAACTCGTTAAATTTCACGTAGTGAGGAAATTGCACGGCAAGAGATCTGTGGATAGACCTGCGATCCACACCGGAAGTAGTTTAGCCAAAAGCTCGTCCCTTGTACAATGTGCACTGAGTGAGCCAGAGCTATTGTGTGCGAATGAGAGCAATTCGTGAGAGCATTCGCGCGCCGTACAGACTCTGAGGGCGGCAGAGCTCGTGCATGTTTTTCGGAGGCCACAACGGCCAATATGTCTTCTTTCGTACCCCCGTATTCAGAAATGCAACTTAAGTTGAAACCCATGCTTGACTTGATTTAAATGACGCCTACTGTTGACGTGCCCGAAGAAGCTCACTGCGTTTCCTTCGGAGCGTTCACGATAGGCGTCATTTAGATCAAGTCAAGCATGGGCTTCAACTTAAGTTGCATTTGTGAATACGGGGGTTTTAGTATACGAAAAAAAAGGAACGTTCAGGTAGGCTTACAGCCATTTGCACAAATTGACAGCTCTTACAGTCATCCGCTGAATCTGGTTGTTGGACACTATTAAGATGGGATGCGCTAATTTTCTTTTTCTCTGGAGGAATGGAAAGAGATATAATCGGCAAAATAACAAAAAGGTAATTTTTTAAGGATTATCGCGCTTGTAAAGAGCGAACAAGGAGTAGTTATGCACGTACTAGCTGTAGCGAATTTCAACGGGCACAACAATAGCGCGAGAACGCGACTACTACGGTTTATCGATATTAAAAACAATTATTCCCTGGCAGGTCGCTGCGTCGGTGGATTTCTTACCATTATGAGCGAAATTGGAACTGCGCAGATCAAACACACAGCTGATGAGCGTAATCCTTAGGCGACGTCCACATAATGCCTTCGAGATGACCAACATCAGAAACTACGAGACAAGAGATGTGACCAGACGAGAGACAAGCGCCGTGTTAGCACAAACAGTGTGCCACCATATGATTTTCTACTTCTATTTTTTATTTGTCGTGCTTATAATTTCCTGTTCTGGTATAGCATCCTGTTCTTTTTTTTCATTCGTTGCTGGTTTTTCCATCATTGTTAAGTACCCTCTTACTAGTTTTCTACTGGACGATATTTTGTACATTGTAGTTGTCATTGTACTATAAATTGCGCAGTTTTGATCATCTGAATCGGTGCCACTCTTGAGGACTCTAAGGATTCCTAAATAAACGAATACGAAGAGCAGGGCAAATACAACTGCCCTGTTCGCGTACGTCGTCTTCAGATTTCCTGTTGGTAACAACTCGCATGTCCTGCTCGTATCTCTTTCGTTCCATCACCTGTGCGGTTCGCGATGTCCAACGAAAAACTAACAAGCCCAGATTACAACTCTCTTGGACACATTGCCACTCCGCTTCAACATGCACTAAAGAGTACAGGATAATCTGCAGGCTTTCGAACTGTCGCGACGCCCGGCTTTATTAGGACGACTGTCGCGCGAGAGCGTAAAACTTCGGACCCCCCAGAGCCGTGGGGAGATGATGGTAAAGCGGTGCTAGGGCTAACTCACAGAACTCGGGACTCTCATCGACGGGCCTTTCGTCGTCCACATTCCTCCTGTCCTGGGACGACCGCGCACCGGAAGGCATCGTTCTCGATACAGCGCTGGTAGTGCGTCTTCTCGAGCTTGTAACGCGAGCGTCGAACGTGAGCGCGTGGATCGTTCTCGTTCTCGTTCTCAGATGACTGCCTACGGTGATGGTGATAGCGGATGGGTTTTTGGTTCGTTTGGTTCGATGCCTATGGATGTGGAGCAACCCACTACGGGGGATCGGCCAGGAATTGGGTGGCAGTGTGTAGATAAGAAGGGAAGAATACTTAAATAGGATTTTGTAATTTAAGGGGGAGATATTAGATTAACACTAACCGTTAATATCAATTTTTATTAGGGGTGTGCGAATATTCGAAATTTCGAATACGAATCGAATATTTTCCTTATTCGAAGCGTATTCGATTCGAGAAATGCATATTCGGAAATTCCCGAATATTCGAGGACGGCCGAATAACAGTAGATCTAAACGGCGAATATTCGGACAGACTGCGAATAATTGCGCAATTAACGAATTATAGGCTTGCTCCGCATTCTCCTAACAACATGTTTGTTCACAAAGAACTTCGCATGATCCGCTCGTTATCTGTAGGCTGTTTTAGTCTGTCTACATCAAGCCCGTGAGACATGATCAGTTTCGGTTTCTTTTTTACCAAGATTTATTCCAGGACTCTTTCATAACGATATATGATGTACTTTCGGGTTCTGGAAGTATACGAAATAACATATCTAGTGTATATATATGTATATATGTAAAATATGAGTGTATGGAATGCTTCTGACGATCTAGTGATGAACAAGGAGAAGACACATTTGGCATCTGCCCCTCAGAGGGAAGTTACAGACTATGTGAAAAAGCCTATCCTGGAAGGGGGCAAGGATCCTTGTGAGTGGTGGCAGTCCATTGGCCGCTTCAGGTACCCGCTTTTAAGTACACTCGCACAGAAGTACTTGGCCATCCCTGCCACCTCAGTTCCTAGTGAAAGAGTCTTTTCTACCGGTGGAAATGTTGTCACAATGCATAGAGAGCGCTTACTTTCCGAACATGTTGAGTAGTTAATTTTCCTTCACATTAACCTGTAACAAGCGCATTACCTGTCTGAGAGAATTACCTGACATTACCTGAGTGCATTACCTATAATGAGTGCCTCTTTAACCTCAAGTAGCCTTGTAAAATGCAATATTATTTTTAAAAGGGTAATAAAACTATTTTTAACTCGTTTTGAACTTTTTCATACTACACACATATTCGATTCGATATTCGAAGACAGTTTTTTGCCTTATTCGTATTCGATTCGTATTCGAAAATTTCAATATTCGCACACCCCTAATTTTTATTGTTTTCAAATTTGAAGTTAATATTTTCGTTTTCATGTTGAGGAGCGTAAAGCAATAAAATCAGCATGTCAAACTCCGTGTTTCCCATTCAAAATTGAATATGGCATCACATACGGATGGATCAAGCATCCTTTTAATTCGTCATGTTTATCAACTTTATTCAGGAGAAAAGATCATACGCAGAGACAGGTAGAGATATATAAATTAGATGCGAAAGGCAATAAATATCCACTTTGCTACCGTGCACTGGGGAACTGGTAAGGGGAGGCAGAAAGCTAGCAAAAGGAATAGCGCACTCAGAGAGAAAGAGACAGAGAGAAAGAGAGACAAATAGATAAAAAGAAAAACAGTGCGGACCTTTTGTGGCCCCACATAATCTCAATTAACTCAATTTAAAGCAACGCTGTTTCTTTCGAGCAGATGCAATAAAAATTTCAGTTGCCTGTAATTAAATCACAGACCTTAAAACGCTGTCCCTTTATGATTGGTAAAGTTGAAACCTTCCAGCATAGAACCTATTCGGGCTCTTGGTCAGGAACATTACAAATGCCATAATTCCTTCACACAAATTTTACTTTGCGAGAATAATGGTCATAATATATATATATATATATATATATATATATATATATATATATATATATATATATATATATATATATATATATATATATATATATCACAAAGAGGACACTGCTCACACGGCAACATATACTCAAAAACATGGCACATGCATGCGCGTCAAGCTGCTCGTCAAACACGTGTAGCACACAACCATGTGACATAGATACCGTCGGCATAAATTTTTTCACTACGACAATATCGTATTTTTTTTTTGCTAGTTCAATGCCCAACAAAACATGTCACTAACTGTCGTTCTTATTTCATCAGAAGTTAACGTGAAGATTATTAAACTAATTTTATTTCCTTTCTTGTCTTCCGTGTAAAACTACTTCTTTCGAAATGTTCGATACGTTTTCAACCTCCTAGGTACGTAAAATTCACCTGAGCTTTCACGAATAGATAACACCCGTTTATATATTTTCTTTCTATCGCAACGGGCTTAAACGTAAAGTCAAAGAAAAGAGGCGTCAAATTACTTAGGTTCAGTGACTGTTATTTTTCGCAGCTTTCACACCTTCCTTTCTTGATACTTATATTAGAAGAAACGTGGCGGGGGGGGGGGGGGGAGGGAGGTGAAGGGGTGGAGGACATTCGCAGCGACGTAGGCATGTCTGATTGGCTCCGTCACACGTCTTATTTTGCGCCAGCCGCCGACAACCGAGAGCGCCGTGCCGTTATTCGCGGCATTAGGCCTCCAAACACGGAGCGACGTTTGCGGAAGCCAGACAAAGAAGGGACGAAAAGCCATGGAAGACACCTGACCCCCGTTGGAGGGTCTGATGCTATACGCGCGTCGTAATACGTCGAGTCTTGCGCTATTGCTGGCCCGAAGTACGGCGAGCAGGCAGGAGGACAGGTCACGAAAGGCACTCTCTGTCCGAACGAACTAGTGGCATGCCATTAACGCAGCCCAGGGGCTCTAGGGACCAAGACGTCGCTGCGGTGAAGGCTCTTGCCAGGTTAGGACTACTGGGTACAGCAGCAGGCGCTTTCTCCCTCTCTCGTGGGCATTCGTTAGCGTGTATCTTTCTCGCGGGTACGTTTCTTAGCTCTCACACCCCCCCCTTGCACCCCCCTCCCCCGCCCCCACCAGTCCGCTGTGCCACCCCCAAGTTCTCATCCGATCTAGACGAGTCCCCCGCAACGCAGCGCTCAGAAGTGAGTTTCGCATCTCGCTGCGCATATTTAGTATTTCGTTTCTTGAGGCACCGTGTCTGAAGTAAAGTTCTCAACGGTCGTGCTTTTACGGTTTCTCCAGGTGAGTCAGCAATTTTCGTGTGATGATTGATGATGTCCTATGTTACCTCCTAGGGCTTATCGGTAGATAAATTTTGGGCACCCTCGAAGCAACAACCACTCCCGGTTGCAGAAACTCCGACTTTCAAGCTCAGCTCAGCTTGTTATGAAATGTGTCGGAGTGTTAGTTCATGCAAGAAGAGAAATTGACTGATAAATTTCAACGTTCTCAAAAAAAAAAAAACATACCTGTGTTGGATGTTGCCTGTGAATTTGAAAAAGCTTTGGGGGTTCAGCTGCTACTGAAGCAGTCTTACCAACTTGTGTTGAGGATATTAAAATGATGGCTGGAATTGGAACGAACGCCATCTCGTTCGAAGAGTCAAATAGCAAATAGACTAGTCCAGCAAAGAATTGTGGTTCGATGTTCCGTCCTAGTGGATAATAAGTGCAAGGTATACAGATAGCAAGACTGTTAAATATGAGAACATTGAGATACTTTAATGCCGATGCTTTTACAATGATAAAACACGGTTTGCCAGTGCAATTGTTGACACTTACCAGTTTATCAGTCGAACTGAGCGCCCTGGCACGTAATAAGACATACAACATGAAGAGCCAAATATAAAACTGCTGCTGAAGATTTAGCAACCTTCATCACAACTCTTGCGAGACGTTCTGGCATGGCAAACTGCGAATGGGTGGCGAGTGGCAGAATTATCAAGCATTTCCAGATTGCCATCCCTGCAGTAGCTATAAGCATGACAGTGGATAATTTTACGCGCCCAATGTAATGTAGCAATATGATCTGTTTTAACAATGAACAAACCGTATGATTTGCGAAAAGCTGGGACCCTTCTTTTTGTAAAGCTTGTAAAGCTGTAAACAGTTTGTTGTGTAACATTATATGACTATTTAAAAGTAAAGCCTTGGGATGGCTCCTTGCGTAAGAAAACATGCAGTTGCTTATAAAATTTACCGTCCTTGAGTCAAGGAGTAACATTCAGTTTGATCATTCCCTAAGCTGGCAACACTTACAATTTTATCTCGATTGGACCGCATTTCTGGGTAGAGCCACAAAAGATTATGAATGACTGCTGTAGGTGCTTGAACGCTTTTGAACCGCTCACAGGCTCTTCAGGCATAGGAACCAAGTTCAGGCGATTGCACATGTCGGGGCCACTCGAGTGTGAAGTCTCTGCAAAAAGACTTCCTCCCCCTGAGAAAGATTGCCGCATACAAAATAGGGGGCAACATTCGCCCTAATCTTGTTAAATATTGCAAAGTGGATGGTGCTTCTACTCATAGTCGGAATTTTGTTGATCCAAGCCTTGAACCTCACCACTTTCATAGAACGCAGACGAAATCTGAGCACGATGTTTTTGGTTTACTATGTGACCACAAGTAATACAAGCTTTATGCTGCGGGATTTGGTTTTCATGTAGCAATATTGTTACGTAGCCGCGCTTGTTGCTATGGCAACATAATACAGCAAACACAGCGAAATACAGAGCAAATACAAGAAAGTGTTGGTGTTGTCCATATATAGTAGTAGTCCCGCATTCGCCCTGATTCCAGTATTTTGATCGCTCTCATGGTTCAGCGACCGTTTTATTAGGGGCACACCTTTGAAAATTTACGTCGTTGTAACTAGTAGGTGCACGTATAACGCGAATTGCCAGGTTGCTTTAGTAATCCAACCATCTGATTATTTCCGTTCTGTTCCAAGGTCACCATGGACATTGAAGAATACCGCAAGAGAGGTAAGCGATGTTTTGTTGGTCGTTGTTGTTGTTTCATCTTACTAACAAATAAGTTTTGTTTTTATGCAGACTGGCAAATTTGAGTAGTAGATCATAGTTGTTAACACTCGAGCTGTATGAGATGAGAATTAGGTGTTCTTTCTTTTTTAATGGTGTCAGTCCAAAGAGAAAATTCAAGAGGTGACATGATGGAGAGGAAGTTACACTCCGTGATTTAGTTCATTGCGTTTGTAGCATCAACAGCCCGTGCATTCTGGTTCTTTATCGAATCGATGCGCCTTTCACACGTTTCTGTTACTGCTTCGCACAAACATACATACACGCTTCACGAAAGTACAGAAGTCGGCAGCATCCTTAAAACCGGTATTTAGTATCCTTAAAACCGGTATTTAGTGGACTTGTTGTTTAAGAAACCCTTCTTATTTTCCCTTTTAACGGATTAATGGAACGACAACAGTGGTTTCGCCCTGTCTATGACGTATAACTAGATCTCGCTATGTTGATATTATGTTTTAACTGTTAGTTGCATTTGTTGTATCTTCGCCACCTTCTTTTTCTTTCGCAATTTATTCTCTTCGTCACATTTCTTGCACAACTTGAGTATTTCTCTTATTACGCAAAGGAGCGTTGAAATTGAGATGCAAAACGGACATTTAAAGGAAAGCAAGTCGTTTGCGAAGTCAGAATAAAATACGAGCCCTTATACCGCAGCAAGAGCTTCGTGCACAACGTCTGCGAAGAATGAAAGAACGGGCCCTCATTCACATTCCGGCAACAGCGTGAAGCTTCGTGCAGCCCTGCAGGCTTTAAAATGAACCAATACCGTAACGACCTTTGAGCGGACTTTTTATTGCTTGCGCCCGGAGTAAGGTCACAATGGCTCAACTCCCAGCCATTGCTGTGCCCGACTGCTTCAAATTCAGCACGCGCTGAAGCTAAAGCTGAGTTACGAGAGGCGTTTTATGGCTCTAATTGATCTTCTGCGTCTCGTTTGTAACGATTCAGCCACGCTTATCTTTTCCTGCAAGGAGAATGAATTGTCCTTTGCCATTCTAAACGCGTTGATGACGCGACTGATCTGCTAGAACAGACTCGGGTCAATACGTCGAACAGACGAGATGCACAAAGTTGTCTGTACGTTCTTATTCTGTAATTCTTTTTTTTTCTTCCTTTGTTAACTTTTATTTAAGATGAAGCTATCTGTAGCTCGGGCCGCGAGTTACAATATATGTCAAATGTATGAGCGCTTTCATCACGCAACGGCTGAAGCAAACATGAATGAAATGTTACGCATTAAAAACAAGAAAGTAATAGAACGTTGCATTTCAGTGGCTGTTAGTAAAAATGTATGCTTAAAAATCACGAGAATGAAATAATAATAAACTGTGCACCATATTTAGAAGCATGTAACATCACAGCTAGTACAGAGATCATCATTATGCAAACAGCATCTGTTTTAGAACTAAAAGTAGCCCGAAGTGATATGTGACATTTTACCACCACATTTCCAGTATTTCTTGAATATAGCCTTTTGGAAAACAGAGGCGAACGGGTCAGATAAGCAGTAAATGGAAACTAAGATTTGAAATGTGTCCACTGTAAATGTTATAACATATTCCGTTAGCTAAAATGGAATAATTTATTTTGTTGCTATAATAACTACATGGACACTCCAAGAGCATTTCCGCCGTCGCCGTCGCTGTGAGGTTCCGTATAAAGTCCAAGGGCGATAACACGCCCTACGCACACGCCCACGTCGCACACGTCGGCACACGCCCTACGCTGTATGTGCGAGTGAAGGCGCGCGAGGGGAGCCGACGATCACGGCTCAATCTTGCCCGTGTGGAAAGAGACGAAAGCGGGGAGGAAGCGCGCCGTCTTCCGCCGTGCGCGAGGCACGCAACGTTGCGAGGAACTGGGGGGAGGGGAGAGAGGGGGGCGGCGTTCTACTCCGGCTGCAAGTGCGCATGTGGCGACTGCGCGCGTTCCCGCGGGCGTAGCTTGTGAGCGGTCTGCGTTCGGGGTGGAGTCTAGGTGCGTCAGTGGCTCGTAGGTTTGTGTGTTCTGTGCGTTGTCGGTGCTCACTTTGCGTTGAAGCGATAGACAACACGATTATCACTTCGCTCGCTGCTGCTGCCACATTTCCTCGCGCCAGCATTTTGACAGCGAGTTTCCGCGGTCATGGAGTCAGATGTGTTCATGTTTACTTGTGCGCGCGTGACACCCATGCTTCTCAATTTAGTTAGTGTGCCTATGTTTACACGTTTATACGGCCAATAAAACTGCTATCCTTACTTCGTATAGCTGTCCACTAATTTGCTATCGCAATCGATGTTTCGTCTTTTGTGCGAAACTGCGACTTTCTTAAAAGAAGTATTTAAATAAAGGTTATGGTGATCACGATAGATCGAATTATTTTTTTTAGTAAACGACAAAAAATACGTTCGAAATGGTTAAGCGGTTTGGTTTAACGTTTGTTTTAATAGGACAAGACTGAAATCCTTTTTTTTCTGCATGCAAGTGCATTCGTTCGAAGAAAGAACTTCCTCGGCAGCATTTCAGCTGAATACTGCGTATTCAGAACATCCATGGCACCTCTGTAAGCAACGAGACGCGCAGTAACACTGAATTTCGTCACCTCGTAAATATTAACACCCCAGAGAAATATGTTTCCAAGTAAACAGAACTTCTTTCTTTGACACTTAACGTGCCCGCGAACGCCAATCCCACAATGCACTGTCAAAATAATTTACTTATTTCATTGACGAAGCAAGAAACCATTATTCATATGGGTAAGATTTCACGAATAAAGAATTGTGTGCACAAGACGAGCATTCTATTAAGCTAAAGCGTTGTGAAGGGCTGCAAGAACGCTGGTCTCATGGCTAGCTTTGTCGGAAGTGTGATTTTTTTAGGTCATAAGGTTGTCGAAATCAAAACCATATCCACCTTTATTTTCCAGTAAACAAAAACTGGGCGTTCATTATGGCTAGAAGCTACGACAGTAGCTTGACGGGGCCCAAAACACCTTGCGTAGCAACGTCAGCGTAGTACATAGTAAGACAAGTATATGTCGTGCCACGAAATGGTAAATATATACGAAGGTTATTAATATCAATAAAACTATGGCTGCAGCTGCAATAACAAGACAACGTCATTGGCCATCAAAACTGAAAGCAGTACATAAACAAAAGAAAGCAAGTGCGTCTCCGCATAAGAAAATTGTAATTAGTAACACGTCAAATTAGGCCAGCATGATTAAACACTCACACGCAATGTTGTCAGTGTTACGCAGCTTTAAAAAAGTAAAAAAAATATAATACAACTCATAACTGAACAAAATATAACCGAAGTTCCTTTCGACTATAACCTCTAACATCTGCGTACTTATTATAGGCTAGTGACTGGTGTTGATAACGAAATGTGCGGAAGTGTAGTATCATGAATACTCAGAAGATCTTGCGCAAAAAAAAACAACACACACAAGAAAGACGACGACACCGGTGGTGTCGTCGTCTTTCTTGTGTGTTGTTTTTTGGTGCAATATCTTTTCAGTATGCAAGATCACCAACTAGCCTAGCAGTTAACTCTTCTAAATGTAGCATCACTCATATGTCTGGATTTCTTGCGTTTACCATAGGTTGACGGTATTCTAAACATGTCAATCGTGCTATTAAAATTTGTTACAAGTGTGCGTGAAAATTGCATCCCATATAATAAATGGTATATAAAAATATGTCGGGCTCGAATAATAATAAACAATTTGTACACATCTCTCGTCATTGACAACGGTTCCATATTTGCGATATGGCATAGAAATTTTTTTTTGCATGAGGTATGAAGTCTGTTCATATTAGCTTTGTTAGTTGTACACCAGCTAATGCACAGTAGTTTAGGTGCGAATTAAACAATGCAGTATGTGTTTGTAGTTTGTTGAATGCCGGGAGCATGCTGCGACAGCGCGATGCAGTACCTGTCATAGAAGGTAGCTTTCTGGACAAATAGTTGACGTATGTGCCCCAGTTTGATGTAGATGTAAAATAGACTCGAATAATTTTGTAGGTATCAACTATCTCTATTTGTCGACCATTTATGGTATTGTTCAACGTTGTTTTTTTATTCTTCGTCGTAAAAATCATCACTTTCGTCTTTACTGCATTGACCTTTATTTGATTTTCCTTGGACCACACGGATAAATTCATTAAAAACACGTTAAATTAGAACGATAATTCGCGTATATTCAAGGGATAATTCAGCCATAATAACAGTACTGTCATCAGCATATATAATGAATTTTGCCTTACTGTCTAAGTGTATGGTGTCATTAATGTAAACGTTAAACAGAAGCGGTCCCAGCACACTCACCTGTGTTCCTAGGTTGGGAGCAGTGCTTCATCAACTGCCTAAGTCTCCTTTCCAAGGAACCACGTGGGTACCATTCATTGTTGCATTATACTAAATTCAAGTGAATGACAGCATTTATTGCCAAGGCTTGTGCATTTTCCTACTGATACCTTTTCATATGCAGTTCAATAATTCTATCGCTTTCCACGCAATTTTCTAACATATTTTACGGAGTCGATAAGCAATCCCTCTCAATTCCTTGTATTTACAGAATGGATCCTATGGCATGCGTGTAAAATTATTGAACTGCATAGAGGAATTTGCAGGGGAATGCGACCCAGCAAAGTAGAAAGCAGGGAGAATGAGAGCAAGCCAAAGACGAAGTTGAAGGTAGGGCGTTGGTATGGCTATCAGCACCCCACCTTCACTTCGTCTTTGGCCTCCTCTCACTCTTCATATTTTCTGTTCTGCTCGATGGCATTCTCTTGCTCAGAAACATGCTCCAATCATCCTTACCCTCACACATACGGGAAGTTTCGTGAAAGGTCTGCAGAATTCCTGTGTTAATTATGCGCTGGGAGTAGCTTTTTGGTTGCTAACCACTTTTCCTTGCCCCGCTACTCCGCTGATGCCGAGAAAAATGCCTCGTTGAGGACCGGGTCCTTGTGCAACCGTATGAAGCGAACCACGCGTGTGCGGCCAATGCGCTGCCCGACCGCGCAGGCAAGGAGATGGTGGACTACATCGCTGACTACCTGACGAACATCAGGGAGAGGCGCGTGTTCCCCAACGTCAAGCCGGGCTACATGCGAGAGCTCGTGCCGGATCACGCACCCGAAAAGGGAGAGCCGTGGGAAAACATCTTCAATGACATCGAGCGCGTGATCATGCCCGGGGTGAGTATGGACCCTCGCCCTGCTCCCTTATTTGTTATAGTTTGTGGTCTACCCGAGGTGACGTGAGCCCTAAACCGTTCTCTTTCGACTGGCGCTATTCCTGCAGGTCACTCATTGGCAGAGCCCGTACATGCATGGCTACTTCCCTTCTCTCAATTCACCACCGTCGCTGTTAGGAGACATGTTATCCGATGGTATCACCTGCCTCGGCTTCACCTGGGTAAGTGCTCACTATTAAACGGAGGTCCGGAGGATGGCGATTAAAGTATAGACTCTCAATTTCTCACCAGCTCTATGGAGGCCAGCGGAAGCTTCGAGAACATTCGCATGGGGGAGGGTGGAAACTGCGCTTTAATAAGAGAATCCCGGTCCCAGGCGCGTTTTTGTAAGGTTTTGGTAGTCCTTCGTATAATAGGTTATGAGCGATTTTTCATTATTAAGCACATTGCACCTTCGTATTAAGAAGGCGTCTGCTAGAAAATCTCCAAAGTGATACTGAGATGAAAAAAAAGGTAACAAAATAAAAAGGAAGAGAAAACAGGCACGATAGTTTGTACGAGTTCGCGAATTGGCCTGAAAGGTAGTGTCACATTTAAGCTGTCGCAGTACGTCACAGTACACAGTACCTTGAGTATCCTTCATTTTTTTGTCATGGATGCAAAGAGAAATCCTACACGGAATACACCATCATCTCAGTCGTGACAACATGTGATCTACGAAATGACCTGGAGAGAAACAGCTCAAGCTAGATATCAATCGCATAAGGCGTTCTCTAGCCGTTAAACGCAGAGTGTCTTCAATACGTCGATAACCTGCGCCAGGGGTCTCAGAAGTGGATCTCGCTTAACATTGGTGACCTCCAGCGCCTCTTTAACTAACAAGTTGCCTTTGTTTCTATATAATACTTCCGTCTCCCATACGCACCACGTTGCTGCGCTCAAATTTCGCACTAGGAAGTATCGTAATCACCGGCGAATTTTTTTTTTTTGTATCAGTTTCTCTGTATCTGACATAGAGCGGTTTTTATGACACTTTCCTCTGCAGTATCCTGGAAACAAAAAATAAAGTTTTAAATATACGAGTACATTCATATTACTTTTGCGGAATGACAGGACTAACCAAACGATCGTCGGAGGGTCGAGAGGCGCAGCGATCATCATCATCATCCTGGTTACGCCCACTGCAGGGCAAAGGCCTCTCGCATACTTCTCCAACTACCTCGGTCATGTAGTAATTGTGGTCATGTCCCTGCAAGCTTCCTAATCTCATCCGCCCACCTAACGGAACTGCTAATGCTGGGTTGTGTGATGGCGCTGCTGCGACATCCCTCAATCGCGATAAAAACTTTCTTAGGGTGAGTAAAGGTTTTGTCCTCCTCCACAGCAGCTTTAATTAAGGATACAGTATCTCCAGCAAAGACGCACAAGAATAAACCGCAGTCGCGCCAGTCCCGCGCTCAGTGGCTTAATTCGAACTGTTTGAGCAGCATTGAACTAATAGATTGTTGTGTTCATAGGAAATCTTAGTTGAAATCAAGAAAAAGAAATGGGCATGGGCAGGACATGTAATGAGGAGGGAAGATAACCGATGGTCATTAAGGGTTACGGACTGGATCCCAAGGGAAGGGAAGCGTAGCAGGGGGCGGCAGAAAGTTAGGTAGGCGGACGAGATCAAGAAGTTTGCAGGCACGGCATGGCCACAATTAGTACATGACCGGGGTTGTTGGAGAAATATGGGAGAGGCCTTTGCCCTGCAGTGGGCGCAACCAGGCTGATGATGATGATGATGATGATGATGATGATGATGATGATGATGATGATGATGATGATGAACTAATAGATGATGTACGCGATTCCACAAAACTGATTGCCCATAGACTACACATGCGGCGGATGGCAAATCAAACCGTGGTACCGCGCAGGCGGCGAGCCCAGCGAGCACCGAACTCGAGACGATCGTGCTGGACTGGCTGGCGAAGGCACTTGGACTGCCCGAACACTTCCTGCACTCGAACCAGCACAGCCGAGGCGGCGGCGTCATCCAGACCACGACCAGCGAGGGCACGCTGGTGGCGCTGCTGGCGGCGAGATCGGAGATGATTCGTCTCCTTCGCCACGAGTACCCGGACACCGACGACTGCGACATCAACGCGCGCCTAGTGGCCTATTGCTCGGACCAGGTGGGACCACGTCGGTCGCAGAGAAAATGTTGTATTGCGAGTGGTAGAGGCCTGCTTGACACGTGCATATTATTTTCCGTACCTGCTCTGCTCCGAGAGGAAGGATAGGGGATCTGACCGTGACGACAGAGAATGGAGGCAAGCGGATTGGTTGTAACACGTGATCGACATGCCTCACAGCATTGAGTACTCTGTACGCACACTCGATGAGTTGAACTTCTGAGACAGTGGATCGAATGCTCCTAATGTATGAATAGGATGTATAGGTGACACGAGTGACCCTTTGGCTTCAATGCTGTGAGAAATGCGATTCAAACATTTGTTCGACAGTGGTCGAACAAGGTCGACCGCTGTTGATCAGGAAGTTGGATATAATTTGTAGTATTTTCGCCCCTTAAGAACAAGCCTTGGATCCTTTCCCACCCTCACAAGGCCAACAAATAGTACTTCTTCACCTTATTCAACTATTCAAATTGCATTGCTCTGCGTCCTGATTCGCGGTCGAGGAAGTCAGGCGATTTTAACCCTTCGCTGCTACGCAAATCCACAGAGGCTGAGAATGTCAGTCATCACTCACATGAACGTCGGTTTCGCCACAGAAACCCTTCTAAGCATTGGCGCATGCACTCGCTCGGTCGTTTTGAATTTTTTTTTTAACGTGCTGTGCCATAGTGCAGTTCTAGCAGACATCGTCGTCCTCCTTGGTGCCACAGGTTCACACGATCAATAAATATAACGGTCACTGGCACCTTAGTGCTACTGGTCCAGGTAATCACTGGCATTAATGCTCCTGTCACGTGCGTTCAATCACAGGCGCACTCGTCAGTAGAGAAGGCCGGACTCATCGGCATGGTGAAGATGCACTACGTGGAGTCGCACGACGACCTCAGTATGCGCGGCTGTGCCCTCAAGGAAGCCATGGACAAGGATCGGGAAAAGGGACTCATCCCTTTTTACGTGAGTACCACTTATTTTCATTGTTCATTTTTAAGGGAACACTAGAAACAACAGCAGCGTTATTCTGTAGGTTGAATGAGCTATTTTCTGAAAACGTCTGGTTTGCACAAGCGGCTTTGTTTCAACGACTGTCTATGCACGTCTCTATACCCTCTCTCTCTCCCTTCTTTCTCTTGCCCTTCTCCCTTCCCCCAGCGTAGGGTAGCCAGCCAGATTATTGACTGGTTAACATCCCTACCTTCCTTGTACTCTCTCTCTCTCTCTCTCTCTCTCTCTCTGTAGGTATGCAAAAACACGTCCTATATTTTAAAACCAGTGGCAACCTAGAAGTTACTTCCACGCTTGAATAACTTCGAGTACACACTTTTAAGCATGCTTTCTAGAAATGAGAAAGCAATGCTTCTATTCACACTGTTCAAACCTTCCTTCGTTGTTGGCGGTGGATGTGCAATGTCCCAATGAATCGCAAACGCCGTTTGACGAGTACCAGATACATGCGTATAGCCGATACATATAATATATAGCTACGCACACAGTTTAACAAGCTATTAACTGCGGATTCTTGTAATTCGTTTAAACGAGGTTTGCTCAATAAGGACTTGGACTGATGCACCGAAATTTTTATTTCTAAAGATTATTCATTAGCACTTCTAACCCTTTCTTTATGATTCCCAGTAAGTTAACTACACTCGTACCACCTTTTCTGCCAAGCCTAGGCAACATGGGGGATGCCGTATTTTTACAACTACTTAAAAAACACCCATGATGTCTTAACTACGCCTTAATCCCTGTCAAAGCAATGTCTGCTTTTGCCGTAAGTTAGTGAGTGCTGCATCACGACTGTAGAACGAATAAGGGGACCGTTGCTATGCTTCGGAGTATGGTAACCGAGCACAGTTTCTATTTCGATAAAGTTGTTTCTCTCTCCTTCTCTCGGAGAAAGGTAAAAAAGGGAACCTGCTTTGACAGGAAACAAGACATGGAACAAGGCGCAGTTGATACACTGGAGGCGATATTGAAGCAGGTGTCAAAAGAAGGCTTGACTCTCGTTATTTAGACCGGGTAAAAACGGCAGGACGCGTGCATTTCACTTGCTAGTGAGCACGTATATACAAAGAAATAAAACTGCCGACGAATAGTTTTCAGAAATAAAGAATGCAGAGCATCAGCCTCAGTCCTTATTGAACAACCCATATAAGTATTGGCTTAAGAGACAAGTTCTGGATATTCGCGGAGGGGTAGATCACTGTAACGAGGCGTCTCTTACGCGTTGCAGCAATTATTTTGGGCAGAAGATGAGGTAGTAATGACACCAATAAATCTAAGATGCAGTCACGCAAAAATAACTTGTGATGACTTATTGCCACCTGCTCGTAGCATCTCGGATTAAAATATGACTGAACGTCTCGTTTGCGTGTTTTTTTCTGTCTGTCTATTCTCTCGCCAGGTGTGTGCCACTCTCGGGACTACTGGCGCAGTCGCTTTCGACAACCTTCTAGAAGTCGGAGAAATATGTGAGTTTTCAAGACAAACTTAAAGGGAAGAGACAATTTTTATGATTCCTTTGAAGGTGCTTCGTTTCGCTGTTGCAGCAAAACTGTATTTAGCTTCCATCCCATTGGGTGAAACATTAGTGCTATTATTTTGTAGGGGGTGCGCCAATATTCAAAATTAAGAATACGAATCAAATGTTGTACAATTTGATCCTATGTACCCTAGTATGCGTTTTTCCTCGAATACTATATGGGAAACAACACTTGCAGTCTTTCGATGGGGGCGAAATGCGAAAACACCCGTGTACTTAGATTTAGGCGCACGTTAAAGAACCCCAGGTGGTCGAAATTTCCGGAGTCCTCCACTACGGCGTGCCTCATAATCAGAAAGTGGTTTTGGCACGTTAAACCTCATAATTTATTTTTTAACACTTGCAGTCTAAAGAGATAAATAAAGTTATAAATGGAGACTACCGAGTGATACTATTTTAGGGGAATCGCGTTTTTTGCGCAGATGCATGAGTCCCTAAGCGAGCGCACCGAGTTATTCATTTATCCTCAATAGCTTGCAGTCGTTAAATGTGCATGCCTTGTCTTAGGCCACCTACAAATTGGTTGTCTCGATTTAGCCAAAGCACACAACTTTTATTTGGCCTAACTCAGCGCGTTGGAATACTTTCAAAAGTGATGCACTGTGCTCTCGTAAGCACTGAATTCCTTCCACAAGCAGGGCGCTCTATACTGAGAGTGTCTGGTGATGCGCTATTGATTTGTGGCAATAATTTCATTTGTGTTATGTACCACATTGTCACGGCTTGTCACCCGTTCGCCGTCGACGAAGTCGTCGATGGGGTATGCAAGCCGGTTGGTCCTTCCGTACTCAAGCTAACAGAGTCAAGGGATCAGAGTCAGAAGAATGAAAGAAAATAAAGAGATAGAAATGCTTATCGAATGGCAATACACAAATTAAAAAATAAGGCACAAGAACACTAACACACATGGACTTAATATAGATCACTGATGACGACAAAATAAATGCAGCGAGAAATTAACAGTGAATATAAAAATTAACACTACACAAGAATACACTTAACAGTGGTCCACTAAACCAGAGCTCAAAAGAAGACAAATGATGGCATACGCATGGCCGGGTAGCAGCAGCAAATCCATAAGCCGTGGAGTCAACGGCAGAGCTTTCCGGAAGCACGCTGGCGAGCCGATGTTGTTGCGGTAGATGCGATTGCTGTGCTGTGTTTGCCGGGAGTCTAGATCTGACGACTTCCCTCGAGTGGGTTGAGCTTACTTGAGGGGAACTACCGTGAGCTTCGCTGCAGACGTTGGTTTGTCGTCTCTTAAGTCAACTAGTCACTCGGGAGTTCAGACGCGGCTAGGCGGCCGAGGCGATCCTCGACGGCACTATATCCCCTCGACGCTTCTCAGCAGATCATAGGCTCAGCTTCTAAACTGCTTAGCTCGCCCCCCCCCCCCTAAAAAAAGAATACCTGCGTTTAAATAACTTCTCTTTTCCGTAGTTCCCTGCGCTTTAAAGAAGAAAAATAATCATCTTTAAACCCGCCTTTGCCAATTTCGGCCGCTTGCCCGAGTGGCCGGCAGTACCCGTCTTGCTCGCCGGTTCCTACTGCCGCGATCTTTCGGCGCCCGTTGATCGGTGCTTCGCTGACACGAACAATACCGCCCCGTGACACACATGCAATTCCATTTCAGAAGTTTCTCATTTACAGTCGCCTCGGTTGACCAGATATCCAATTACCAGCAGCAGCACATTGTTCAATCAACGCAAATAAGCGTATTTCGCCCTATTTATCTGAGCGAACAGCCCTATTTCTATGTCGGAGGCACACGCTTGCATTACTATGCCGGAGGCACACGCTGCACTGTGCACGTACCCACAAGATTTTCGTTTGCAGAATAAAGGTGTCTGCCGTAGGTGTGCCAAGCGGCCGATCTGGTTACTGCTCTTCGAAGAACGAACAAATGACGGGGCAATATCGACTGGAACAAATCGTTCGCTTTTTAGCGCTGACTTTCAACGACTTAATTTGAGAAAAGCGACACACTGCATGAAGTATGCAGGAAGAACGCACTCAAGATCTCAACGAATTGAAGCCGATTGCAAGACAATATTGAGGGAGTGAAAGTTGCGATCTTTCCTATGTTGCTGAAAGCTTGCACTCATACTATGTTTCTTTCTCGGCCAAGGGTCGCTCACGATGCGAGAAATTTCTCGCAGATCTGCGCAGGATCTGCACAGAGAATAGCACTTTCTCGCATTTCTTCCATCGCGCCTTGACTTTCTCTAGGTCTCTTGCTACCTATAAGACTTCCCTAAAATCGCGACGATGAAACGGAGGTGCGGCTTGAGCGCTTCTTTGCTCGACGTTCTGGCGTGTTTTCCTGTGGTTAAAGCCTGGGGTGCGATCTTGGGGACACCTAGCGAACGCATCGCAACTCATTAATACATGAAGTGGCATTCGAGCACCTCTGTGGGGCGTGCCCTAGTGATCCTGTATATGCAGCCTTGGGCTTATGGCACTACCGCGCATCAACGGCTCTCTTCTGAAGTGATGCCGTAGCTAGTTGCGTCTATTAGGGCTGTGCTCCGCGACCCGAGGCCTCACGGTGGATTGCTCTTCTCCCAGGCGGCAGGCCCAGACTCAAGTCCTGCAGCTAAGGGAGATCTTTCTTTTTTTTCTTTTCTTTTTTTAAGGGCGCGGTTGAGACTTCGCGCTTGTAGCCACGTGCATACGTCCTGTGTTTTTTTTAATGCTAATAAACATGCAATGTAGCATAAGTAGCTATTCGCTGAAATTGGGCAAGAAGTGGCGAAGTCCACGACCTAAGAACGGAATCGTGCCCTGGCGTGCGAATGTCTTGGCTCTCTCTCTATCCTCGTAATGCTACTTGTACTTGCGCGCGAATGCAGGTGAGCGCTTTTCGGTGTGGCTGCACGTGGACGCGGCCTACGCCGGTTCTTCGTTCATCTGCCCCGAGTACCGACACTGGTTGCGCGGAATCGAATACGCCGACTCGATCGTCGTCAACACCTCCAAGTGGATGATGGTCAACTTCGACTGCAGCTGCCTCTGGTGAGAAAGACCCGGCCGAAAATTCGAATGCCGAAAATTCGAATGCTCAAAACTTGAGTTCCGAAAACTGTAATGCCGAAAAGTCGAATGCCGAAAAGTCGAATGCCGAAAACTGGAATGCCGAAAAGGCGAATGCGGAAAAGTCGAATAACAGTGGACCTTGCTACCTGAGAACCGCAGTGCAAATGTTAGCTGCAATTGTGCGCTATAACGTTGAGAAATACCGTTTTCTTCGTTAGCAAGGTGAGGTAATTTGACTCACCAAATGACCCTTCTAGTGCATACATTTCTTGATTTCATCGTATATATCTCCTTTTTTTTTTTCGCTTAACCGTTCTATTCTCACAAGAATTTCACAGAAAATAAAAAAAAGATGTTTGGCTGTCTTTATTGCAAGTTGGTAGGGAAAGTTTTTCAAAGCATGGATGAGTCACTTACCGTTCTGTTGAAATTCCGATGTTTAACCTCGCCCGCCAGGCCTCTAATACGACAGCAATACGCGTGCAAGGATGGTCATAGTTTCGTTTTGGATACACAAAGGATTAATAGTTGAGTATTGTTTATAATACTGAAAATTTCAGCTGTTGATCGCAAATATCGCAAATATTCTATACAACAGCGTCGTGCCCTGCAAAGTGAACATAAATTGAGTTTTTTGCTAAGCGTCGCACATGCTTAATGTACCTCCGTGTATAGTTTTCTTCTTTTGTAATTGTATGTGTTGTCGGGGGGCGGGGATGAGTCTATTATGTTTAGTCTCGTCGCGATGTAAATATTCATTCATACATTCAATAACACAAACGTGAATGTACGCGTACAAAATAGGCGCATATCAGTTATTGAGCAAGTAAAAATGTAATGAAACACATGAACGAGCGAGCCAATAAGAAATGGTTTAACCGGCGCGAAGCAGTATCTGTAGCTGGTGGTCGTATTTCTGGAAGCATAACAAAATCTTTCCAGGTCAAGAAAATTAAAGGGCCTGTCCACTTATTGACGAAAGTAAGAAACGCGCGAATGAACGCATCAGCAAATGATTGCTTTCATTTTTGAGAACCAGCGTTGAAAATATTGTTTACCAACAGTCTACGAAAATATATTTATTGGTTTTTTCTTGCTTTATAAGAAACGTCAGACGTGCTCATCGCCGTCTTACTTATCGCAGGGTGAAAAACAGCAGCACAGTTCATCACGCTTTCAATGTGGAGCCCTTGTATCTTCAACACGAGAATTCAGGTTGGTTATGAGCCCCTATGCACGTCCTCTCTCTCTCTCTCTCTCTCTCTCTATATATATATATATATATATATATATATATATATATATATATATACAGTGAAAGCTCGTTAATTCGAGCTTCAATAATTCGAATTTATGGATAATTCGAACTGTACGATTTGGTCCGGCCAAGCTCCACAGAAGTCTATGTATAAAAAAAAAGTCCGTTAATTCGAACGCGAGAAGGTTCCCTCACGGATAATTCGAACTACGCTCGCCTGGCACACGGCCAGAGAAACGCGCCTACTGCCTACACACAAGGCTGTATTGCCTCCGAAACGGAGAGAACGGCGAGAGAAGGCAAAATGGGAAAAAAAATCTAACCGACGCGGGGTCAGCTAGAAGGCAGCGGCGGCTGCCGCCTCTCCGTTCTACGTAACCTCCGAGACTTCTTGCCCGTTGCGAATCTCGGAGGCTTTGCAAATCTTGCACAGCTGCTAATGTTGTGTGGAGATGGCACGGCAAGCTCCAAAACACAGCGCATCAAGTACGTCGCAGCTGCGCTTGCAATCAAGAACCAACGAATGAGGGCCTTCGCCACCTTCACATGGTCAGCGTCTTTGTCTCGGCAGTCTTCATCGGTTGTGCACCTCTGTTTTCAGCTTAGGAGGTATCGGCCGTCGCGATTCATTGTGATGGTGTTAAGCCTCGGCTAACGTTCGTTTCGGTGGACATCGGTGGTGTGGCACAGTCGAACCCAGAGCTTCGACTTGAAGAGGGCGTGTGCCCGCGGCACACGCCATCACTTTCTGACACGCCAAATTTCTGACATGCCCTACTGCTTCCAAATCACAGTGTACTGTTGCCCTCCTTCACTTTCGTTAGTTCGAACTTTCGTTAATTCGAACTGAAGCGGCTTCCCCTTGCGGTTCGAATTAACGAGCTTTTACTGTATATATATATATATATATATATATATATATATATATATATATATATATATATATATATATATATATATATATATATATATATATATATATATATATATATATATATATATACATATACAATGCATACATACATACATACATACATACATACATACATACATACATACATACATACATACATACATACATACATACATACATACAATATATGCATTTGTTCAACAACGACTGCTCTCTTTTCAGGTTACGCTGTGGACTTCATGGTACGTACGCAGCGATCGCATATTCCTTATCTTATCTCATTAGTCTATTTCACGGCTCCTTTGTATAACAGGCGCAATCAAAAGTATTGCTACTGTAAACATCTTCTTCCTTTTTGGGCGTATGTTCGCGCTTTTCAGTCACAGTTTGGGCAATATTCCGAATGTTTTCCTTTATTGAGATTATATTTTCCATATATTTTTACTTCGCATACTTTCATTCCTTTAACATACCTAAATCCTGTGGCACTGATGCATTTGCAATCATGGCATAACAAAGCTTCGCGTTTAGTGTTTGTTTATTTTTACCGTACACAGCACTTCGAAAACCCATCCAAAAACGCATCCATTACATAAAGCCGCGATTCCCAGCACCGTGTCCCACTTGTAAGGTCATCATTAACCATTTTTTTTACCACTACAACCTCGACCAAGTGCGATTTCTTGCGAAACGTGCTGGATATTGCCACATTATAAATTGTTTCTTGTACTTTCGTGGAGCTGTCAAAATAGAATACGTACTTCTGCAAACGCGATGCAAGTTGTGATGATCAACAACCCAGATTTTATGTTCAGAAGTCTAGCATTTTATTTTAAACGCGAAGCATTTCTTTGCCTACTCGCTGCGGAAAAATCGTTTCCGACCTGATCCGGCGTCGAACGGCTCACACTTAGAGAAAAAATAATAAAAAAATCCCGCGGCTTGGCGGCGGCGCGCATCAAACCGAGGGTATACCACCCCTCTCCATAGCCGAGTGTCTTAACCATTCGGCTACGTGGGCCTACCTTGAACGTATGAATAAATTTTAACCATATGCGCAAGTCCCTCGTAAAGAATAAAGAGTGACAACAGTGCAGTTGCAGTGACTTAGCGCCTCGGAGCGGTTTCTCGTAAAAAGGTGCATTCGCGTTTACCATGCTGTCGCTTCGCCCACTTGGCGTTGCAGTGGCGCAGTAATAGAGCTGGGAGCATCACGTGACATGGGGCGTCACAAGCCACCAGCACCGGCCTACCCCCGAAAAACGAAAAGAAACAACCACACAGCTCAAATAATTAAAAATTTTACACATTTGCATTTGCGCCTTCATAGTATTCAGAAATGCTTCGCATGAACTCAGATAATCATCACAGATTATTTTTGCCATCGTTTTCTTTCTCTTTCTTTTTGTATTTGTGTGTGGGATTCTGGTTGGAGCTGCCGTGCGTCCGCATCATGTCACCAAATAGTTCACAACAAACAAAACGCAATGAAGTGTACATCCAGCCATTTTGCTTATCGCCTAAACAGACTTTCTATCACCTGGGGCAACGAACGCTAATGCATGCGACATAACCCTAATCGGAGCCACCAATTGTGAGAAAAACTGAAGTTTCACCACCCCAGTGATTCCTGGCCGTTTGCGCATGCTTGTACCTGAACAATCGCAAACAAGTCATGACCGGAGCGCACCTCTCTCGTGAAGCGACGGTTTTTCGCAACATCGGCACCGAATATCCGACTACCCGCCGTGGTTGCTCTGTGGCAATGGTGTTGGGCTGCTGAGCACGAGGTCGCGGGATCGAATCCCGGCCATGGCAGTCGCATTTCGATGTGGGCGAGAACACCCGTGTACTTAGATTTAGGTGCACGTTAAAGAAACCCAGGTGGTCAAAATTTCCGGAGTCGTCCACTACGGGATGCCTCATTATCAGAAAGCGGTTTTGGCACGTTAAACCCCATAATTTCTTTTTAATATCCGACTTAATAAGCGTGCCACCGTTTATTGACGGAAAGTGAGTGGTGAGCTTCCTGAAGATAATTTGGTCTACGATTCTCGCTTAGATACGTGTAGGATAGCCCACGCAAAATTAGGTCTAGGTTATCATGGTGTTTTAGCAGTTTGTGTTGCTGTCGTTCTACTCGCGGAGCCATTAATTATAGCCGACGTTCGGGAGAATATTGTGATGTGAATCTACACATAATACGATAGAACGCTGTAGGAAACACGTGCTGTTCAGCCTCAAATGCACGTCGAAAGAAATTGGAAACAGTCAGAATGCATTCTAAATCTTCGCAAGCCGCTTTATGTATAGTGAACCGCAAACGCTTACGGACCGCTGGAGCCGGGAAGAAGATGAATATTGACGCCGCTAGGGTACGTAACCTAGTATTCGCATATCCGCCCTGCACTAATATATGCGAACAACAAATTGTTGTGCGGTTTCAATGGCTGCGGTCACAAGCAGCTCGGACATTCAATGTACTCTCACATCCCGCGGTTCGTAAGCTTTTTCGCTTGCATGCCTATACATCAACAGCTCCACAAAACATTACCAGGCATCGTAACAGGGCAACTCGGATTGTCTTGTGTTGGCTCGATGCGCGCGATTGGCACATGCACCATTGGTTGGTGCCTTTGGCAGTTGCAGCTGCGGGTGGCGGTTTCGCGTCGTAGTGTTCAGGGGGTGTTAGGTGTCAAAGCTGAGCGCTTGCTGGAGTTATTCCTTCAGCTCATCACATCGTGAACCGGGCGGTTGCGAGTCGCTCTCCACATGGCATTGAACGTGTAACATGGCTTACACTGTCGCAGCGTTGCGTACGAAATTGTAAATTTTTATACATATTTGCGTAGTGGCGTATGTAGCTGCGTAGCACGCGTAGCGTCAACAGGCGCTGCCAGTGCAAGCTATTTAGCAGTAGCATATGAACACAGGTGTAGTCTTTAATACTGTCTGCAAGCGTTTGTTGGTATTTTCTTTTTAAGCCCCTTCCGATCATGTGGCGTATAACACAATGCGGCTATTGTACTATGCTCATATACTCCGGTGAAGCTGTTTGCGATGAACCTCATTAACTAACGTACTAATTATGCCTCACTGGTTTAAACGGCCAAATTAGCAGAAATAGCACCTCAGATACTAATTCAGTTCTTGGAATCATCCTCTCGAGGCCCTCAATTTGAGATACCTGTTGTTAAATTGCGATTGAAATGGCCCGGATATTCACTCAAAACGGAGCCTTCGCTGAGGGCGCTTATCGTTTGAACGTACGTGCAAACGTGCCCACTCACTACAAACCATTATTATCTCCGGTGCTGAGCAAGCACTACGCCGCCGTGCGCATGCATCCAGTGGCGTAGCTAGGTCATCTGGCACCCGGGGCCCATAGGTCATCTGTCACCCCCCTCCCCGGGTGTAGCCGGCGGAAAGAGGGGTGTCTTCAGACGTATATGACACCCCCCCCCCCTCACTGGCCCCTTGCACCCGGGGCCCACGGCCCCCCGGCCCCCCCTGTTGCTACGCCACTGTGCATTACCCACCGCTCACTTTTGCCAAAGCACGTGGTTACAACAGTTTGCCAAAAAAGGAAGCAGATGGCGCCCTACTGCAACCTCCCACGTAAAACATAATAAATGCAAAGTCTTTATTTCATATCATTCCCATGGACACATTTAGTCATCTTTACAGACTCCTGCGGGAAAACCAGAGCCAAACGTGCGGAATTATTAAACAGTGTACGGGAACGTCACAATAGAGACTTTTAGCTTGTCCGGTATTCGGGCAAGCGCGGGCGGTTTTCCGGTTTAGCGGGGGCGTCAACGTGAGCGGCCAGATTGGTGGCGCCAGCTAGTGGCGCAAAGCTCAACCACACAAATACAGAGCTAATTACTATATTCTGCTTTGCTGCTGGTGTAAATTTTCGACAGTGGCGTAATCGTGTTCACAATTACGCCGCTGCCAAAAATTTGCATGAGTGGCGAAGCAGGATATGGTGAGTTACTGCAGTTTTAGCTATGCGTTTGTCTGGTTGAGCTCTACAACACCAGGCGGCTTCACCGCTCCGGCCGCTCACGTTTACTTCCCCGACCATCCGGTAATCCGCCCAAACCGCTACCGTTTACCGGAATAGCGTACCAGCTAAAAACCTTTAATATGGCGCTCGCTCCTCGACAGACATTACGTTAGAATTTTTCGGGACGAATAAGCCTAGGAAAATGCAGTTTTCTGCTCTGGAAGGTACAATTATGTAAGTCAACTACGTTATCGACGTGGGCCTGTTGGTATGCCATCTTGGAATAATAGACTAGCACGAGTAAAATGTGCACACAACTTACTAGCGCCTTCCGTGTATTCGTGTACGCTTCTTATATGTGTTTTGCTTACATTACGATGTTATAATAAAATGTGCATCAGTGATTAGTGAGGGTGTGCTAATAGGATTGCACTCGTTATTTGCGATGATGAAATCTGCATTTGATCGCCCACATAGCTCAGGACAGCTGCAAAGGTGTACCTGTCCTGTTTTTTTGTGTCATATATTAAAGGAGAACTTCCGAAATTCCCATTTAACAGCCTCTACATTTAATACAACAGCATTTAAACCATCCAGTAGTCGTAGTGCGAAACGGTGAGTTGAAGCAGGATATATAAAGAACTTTTTTTAACTTTAATAACTTCATAAAACTTTATATGAAAAAAACTTGTTTCGGTACCACCAACAGCACTGGCAAGTGGGTCTGAGTCGTCGCTTCCGCAGCCTCAAGTTGTGGTTTGTCCTGAGGAACTACGGCGTGGCTGGTATTCAGGACCACATTCGCAGGGTGAGTCTGTCGCCACATATGCAGGGATTTTTTAAAATTATTATTTTGAAGAACGCGTGCGGGTGTGCGCATGTCTCCCTTTCACCGGGACGACACAGCGTTAGCTGTAAAAGCTGCATGCCTTGCCGAGTGTAAGTCAACATGATACCTGCCTTTCTGCGCACACATAAGGCTACTTGATTGTGCTCTACTTGTGGGCATGGCTCTTCGGTCCTTCCATCATTAACTTATGATTATCACAATAATGCAAACCATGACGCACAGAACAGAACACTGGATTACGTGTCATGCGATAACATAGCAAAGCATAGCTCAACGAAACGCACCGAGGTATCGTAACATCGTCTACAGTAAGTGAAGGCGTTATTTCCAGAAACTTTGTACGAATACGCCGAAGAAGAGCAATCTTCTTGATCTGTATTCATTGAACTGATTTTGGTGAAGTTGGTTGCACTTGACGGAAAGTTAAGTCTACTTTTGGGTCTATAACTATGGATTGCCAAGAAGCACAAGTACTTGAACATTACTACGTGTATTAAGCAGAGCGTCTGTCATACTCATGGTGTTTTTTTTTGTGAAATTAACAGCTAAGTATGTTGAATGTTGAAAGCTACTGCAGATGACATTCCCAGTTGTGATCTGCCGAGGAACAGCGGCGGTTTTAGTCAATAAGTGCTGCGCATTCAAACAACGAACGTAGTTACATTTAATGGCGCGCATCGTTGGCTGTTCCACAGGGCGTTCACATGGCTGAGATCTTTGAGAGCCTCGTGCAAGCGGACAAGCGCTTTGAGATTCCCGCCAAGCGCCACCTGGGCGTTGTTGTCTTCAGGCTCAAGGTGAGTTTATTTCAGGGATTCATTCCTCGCCGTTATGCAAGCGCTGGCTTGTCTGCGGTTCTTACGATGAGCCTCCTCAGTCCATGCACGTGTGTGTCGCCTTGCTACCTCCATATATACTTACAAAACTTTACCTCAACCGTCGATAACAGGCTTCCTCATGACCAGCAGTACATATTAAAACACCCAATATTCGCACTTGTCGACTCAAACGTCCGGCAGAACCATGGGGACTGAACTAACGCTGAAATCGCCATTATGCCAGCGCCATTTGCTCTGGAAACTGTCTACCAAACGTAGGATGTTTGACGCCGTTTATAAGAGTAACTAATAAAAGTAACTGAAGTGAAACGAGTTGAGACTCTCAGTTGTCAGTACACAGAAAGGAAGTGGCCAGTGTTTATTCTACAATATAACACATTACAGATTTACGTAGCTTCAGGAACAGTTATGAACACGTTTGTTTTGCAAATTTGACGCAGATGTCCAGGACCCAACTGCTTAGACCGCGCGGTTGCAGCCAACAACTCGAAGCCACATTAGCTGTGCGGGACACATTGAAGTTATACTAATTCACTGAAGCGTTTAAAATCGAGTACGCTCAAGGAGGCTTGTGGTGTCTTCTTTATGCGGAGCTGCGTGGACTGATGAAGTGAACATTTTTGTTTGTGCTTAAAACAGGTGTTTCGGAACGTCGCGCTGCACGAGGTAATTTAGAGTTGCTCTTTACGGCAGCACAAGCTCGGCTCTACTGCCTAGAGTATTGCGTAGGCACTCCTACTTCCGCTGTAAAGGACTGCTTCGTGGTTGGTTTCAATTCGATGTTGTAATTAATGGGTGTGCTTAGCGAGGAGAGAGTACTTCGCCATAACGACGTCACATCGGTGCCGTTGTGAAAATGGTGTGCCGCATCATCGAATAGAGGCTACTGCGTTATGTGAGCTAATTATATTGAACATCTTGACCCTCGATATTAAAATGATCTTTTTTTTTGCTCACGAGCTCGTATTCAAATGTACGGGAAAGAGAAAATATTTCTGGCAACCAACGCAGCAATTCTAATGATGTTCGTTGCATTTAAAAAGAGAGCGTTACAAGCAGTAATGATGAGAAGTGAACTTTCAATTTATGTCATAATTTCTTAAGAAAGTATTTTATAACGGCAAAAGCTAAAGAAACTCAACTACCAAGTGAAAACTCTGCATGTATGCAATAAGAAAGAAACGATATGACAATTATTTACACGGCATCTAATAATACATACACACAGTTGAATTACGCATTGGTCTGAAATGTACCGCTAATTTCTGTAGATTCTTACAGAACCTCCTAAGCACTGTAACAACTACAAGTTGCCTGTGAACTCGTAGACAACTTGTTTCCGCTTGAGATAGCATAAAAGATGCAATTTACAGAAACGCGATATCTGTTTCTGGTGCACTGTCTGTGGGGATCCTCGACTAGATGTTGTTTTCACCGCATGGCTCTCGCGTCTCCTGTAATCCAGCTTCTCCGCATAGCTAAGCGGCGGCGGCGACCGCTGTGGTCGCAGCATATTACGAGACGTGGCGCGAGTGTTGCGTTGCCAACGCCAGCTAACGACGGGGTTACTCAGGCGCAAAAGGGTTTGGCGCCGGAGTAACCCCGGCCTTGTGGTTGGCGGGCGGCGCTGATATTTCGAGCGCTCGCCCACCGTTCGCGGCTCCGTCCTGCGAAAGGCTTAGGAGCAGGACGCCGGAATGGACGGACACGATCCTTCAAACGCGACACCGTTCGCGTGACCGTGCACGCGAGTGATTAGACATGGGTGTCCAGCATGGGAGCGAACATATTAGCTCGCTATCCGGTCGCGGTGAGTCGGACGTCCTCGATTGGTCTCGCGCCCATTGGCATGTTCTATGGGTTTAATTCAGCCAGCAGGCACTAGTGTGTGACAGCTGCAATAAATTCCCTCTTGATTGTTTGCACTACAATGGTAGAGTTTAACTTTCTCTCTCAGATGCATCAATTTTCATTGAAATAGGTCCACCGTTTGTCTCACGCCATAAAGCTTATTCTTTGCTAAACTTTTTTTCTAATTCCAGGTGATTTCTCTCAGTTATTCGTGAAGCATACACTCTATGACACGAAGTCGGGCTAAGAGCCCTGAATGGCGCTTTTTCTGAGCGGCTGTTGCAGAGCACGGAGACAGTTGTAGCAAATTAATCCGTAAAAAAATGCGCGCCTAACTCTTCTTTTAGGCATTGTTACAGTGCTTACGTGTGGCTAGAACAAATCACACAAATAGAAGGTCGATGGAAGTCTTGTAGGGGATATCCGTCTTCTATGCGCATTTACAATGTTCCCACCAAATAGTAATGCTGCTGTTCTGTGTGAAATATCATGTTTGTCATACCCATGTAATAAAGAAAAATTTCGCGCTTTGATCCGACTATCGTAGGAGTTTTTGCACGCTGATTTAACGGGCATTTTTTAAAGCGAAGTTTAGCGACATGTACGGTGCACCTCTGCATTGCAAGAGCTGTAGACCCATTCAGCTCTACACAGCTTCTAATATCTAAGCCTCAGTTTTTCACGAGTCGCGTTGGTTCGAGAAAATCAAACTGCCTTCCAGGCTTGACAACAGACAGCCGAGACACCCTTCAGGTCTCGTAGTTCGCGCGCACTTAGTGCCTATGGCATTCATGAAGAGAGCGAGCCGGAGAGGGCGGCATCCTGGCCGTGACGTCACTCGCGATAGGGGGCGCCACTCCAATTTCTCGCCGCTACTAGTGCGAGCAGTCCGTAGTATATACCAAACCGGACTGAGCTGCTTCTTATAGTCGGAACACTGTGGCGCGTTCGTAACAAAAAATCTAGAAACTCAATTTCAACTCGATGCAGGGTTAATCAAGAGGGCGACCAGATGCAGGAGGGTTGCCACGATAGACCCATAAGACGAAATGTCTACTAACATTAAGTACCCCTCCCCCCTTTCTGTGCCGTGATGATGCAGGGCCCCAACGCAACCACGGAGAAACTGCTGAAGCGCCTTAACACGGGTGGTAAGCTGCACTGCGTGCCGGCCGCCTTCAAGGGCAAGTACGTGATCCGCTACGTGGTGACGTCGACGCACACTAACGAGAAGGATATCTTACGCGACTGGGAGATAATCTCTCAAATGGCCGGGGAGCTGGCACCACACCGCATCACTCTCGCCGAGCTCAAGAAGCAGGATCCCGAATTCGGTGAGCAGCCGTGTAGGAGACGTTGAAACGAGGGCTTTGCGTCCCTAGCCAACGGCCTCCGAGCTTTGCGAGCAGCACTGGGGCCTGAATCTTGGAGGCCACAGGGACTTGAATACGCTAAGCTTATCGCCCCCAAATGCCGGCGACGGAAGGGACACAGGTTCGCAATACGGTCGCTGCGTGCGTGCACCCCTGCAATTTCTCGTTCATTTTGAATGTCGCGGTGCGTTCGGATGCTTCCAGTGACTCCATCGTTGTTGGGCGCCCCTCTCGAAAGGGGAGTGACTTCTTCTCTGAAGTTTAATACCCTGGTGAGCTTCATTTGAGCGTCGCAGCACAGATCAACATGAAAACGTTCATTGAGCATCGAGCTGCTTTGATGCCACTTATACAAAAAAAAAGATAGGTCGAAAAAAAAAAACATGTGATATACATAGAAAGCATGACGAGTCGTCTATGATAACAGCAAAAGGGACGCCAAGCGTAACCGGAGTAACACGACATTTCACGGAACTAGCAGTTTAGGAAATTTGCAAAAAAATAAAGTAAGGAAAGCAGGAATTGGAAGTCAATTGGAGCCTTTCTGCTGCACTGGTCATAAAAAAAATTAAATTATCGGGTTTTACGTGCCAAAACCACTTTCTAATTACGAGGCACGCCGTAGAGGAGGGCTCCGGAAATTTCGACCACCTGGGGTTCTTTAACGTGCACCTAAATCTAAGCACACGGGTGTTTTCGCATTTCGCCCCCATAGAAATGGGGCCGCCGTGGCCGGGATTCAATCCCGCGACCTCTTGCTCAGCAGCCCAACACCATAGCCACTGAGCAACCACGGCGGGTTCACTGGTCCTAACTCGGACGACGGTGTACGAATGTGGTGACAGTTGAATGAGTCGCGCACACACCTCTCACGACCCGATGAACGTGCGCGCGCAGGTTCGAGCCTGCTGCTGTCCAACAGCCCGATGACGCCCAAGGTGGTGAACGGCAGCTACGTGGCGCTCTTCGAGGGCGACGAGGCGCTGCGGCAGCTGGTGAGCCGCTACTCGAACAAGTTCTCGCTCACCAGCAAGGAGAGCCCCGAGCTGCGACGCCGCGTGCGCCGCTTCATGCTCTCCCAGAAGCAGCTCAGCCTCGACTCGCGCATGGACCTCGTCAACTCGCTCATCGCCTCCTCCAGGGGTACGTATGCGTGAGCGTGAACGTAGACAACTTGGAAACCACTTATAGACCACCCGACGAGCAAAACGAGAACAAGGTGAAAGCCGGAAGCCAACATTTCGACTAGTGGACTTGTATTTTTCAAGAAATCTTGAAACTTTGAAGAAGAAATCTTGAAAAATACAAGTCCACTTGTCGAAATGTTGGCTCCCGCTTTCACCAATTGTTCTCGTTTTGCTCATCGTCTTGAATTTCCATCTCCCGCCTTCCCCCTGTTTTCCCTTATAGGCCATCCGTGGTTCACTTATAGAACACAGCGACAACGATTGTTGGAATACAGCTGAAAGAGCTGTTAACATTGCGATTATAGTTATTTTGTCGAGGAACGTAAAATTTAAAGCCTTATTGTCGGTCCTCGTCAATAGCGAGCACATTTCTGGAGAAAATGGGCAGCCACTCGGCTTACACGAATTAATCGCCCCTAGTGTACTAGGCGTGCACTCCCATAATTAAAAAAACTTTTTTTCGTTTTATAATTTTTTATTATTATTAATTTTTTTCTCTCTTTTTTCTTTTTTTTCTACTTTGCGTGATACATCTGTCCCAGACTTTCCAATACAACGATGCACTGTCTCGATCGCACTGGCACCGATATGATTTCGCTTGGAGTGAAACAATTTCCGAGCGTACCTTAATTGCGCTATTCGCTCTATCTTTGTTGCGTTATATGCTGCACTGATTTCTCTAATTAACCTCCATCTAGCAGCGCTTTCTCCATCGAAGTCAGTCCACTTATTATATAAGTAATTTTCAGGTCGCTTTAGTTACGTTGGAATAGCGACAGTGTGATAGAAGAAAAAAAAATGTGAGCGTTGAATCTAAGAAAAGAGAATGATTGCAGCACGGTACTAAATTAGTGCCGCTTAGCTTATCCCTTCAGAGATGAAATACGAGAGAAAACTGCACAAGCACACTTAATCCGTTCTTTACGTGGAGACGCAATCAGGCACGGCTAATCTTAATTTATGAGCCAATACCGACGATGGAGAAATAGCGGGGGAAATATACCGATTAGAAACAGAAAGCAACTATTTGGTAAATTTGAATATGTCACAATCACAGCCAGCGAAATCAATATTTCGAACACATCTTGTTGAATACGCCGGTCCTGTTCAGATCACCGTAGCTAAGCCTCTCTAGGTGGCCTCTCTAGGTGGCCTCTCCACCAAGCACTGTCTGCACACAGACAGTGCTTGGGGGAGAGGCCACCTGAGAAGGATCAGCGCGCTGATATCTTCTCTTCTGCATCGGGAGAGTTCAACTATACCGCTTTGAACGACACAGTTGCAGTGTCCGTTGCAGGCGACGTCCTCCTCCTCCCCACATCGTTTGAAAACACTTTTTTGTTTTTTGCACTGTTTTTGTTTTCAGGCCTCCAAGCATTAATAGCCGCCGCCATCTGTGCAAAATGTGAGTGCGACGTTTTGATTTTGTTTGCCAATAGTTTAGCTTTACTTTACGTTTTGTAAAGCTGTTTTTTTTTTTCGAATGAGTTCAGTTTTTTTTTATGAGATTGCTGATACTACGCATATAACTGCTTAGTTGTTTTCTGTGATGCTTGGCACGTTGCGGAGCTTTTCTAGTCAAATACCAGAAATGGTCGGTGCAGCTGCTTGCGTTAACGCCTGTGAAGAAACGATCTAAACAAACTCCATCCTTGAGAAGGTCAATGCTGCGGACAGATTCAAGCGGAATAATATGATCGTCTTACGCCGTTATGAGAACACGTGAGGGGTACGTCGCCAAGGCGGCAATGGTAACTGATTCTGGCTGTCACTGCTCAAAGGTGGCTAACTAAAGAAGTTACAAGACGTCACGTCGGAACCGGAAGCCCGCTGTAGAAAGAGGACGGGGAGAAGCAAACGAACTAATCAAGAACAGTTACCGCATGAGTACTTTTGGCCTAAAGAATAGAACAAAATGACAGGCTACGAGAGACCTACACAATACGGAGAAAGAAACGCGTCGACGTTGGAGCTAGCGCTGTCGACGAAGCCGGTTATTGAGATTGACCGCACAGGTAGCCAACGGATGCTGCCACGCCATAACCCGCACTGCTCGACACATGTCCGTGTATATTCGATTGGGTAAAAGCGATCTGTCGCACCTCTACTTCAACGTCTGGTATCGCTATACGAAAAGCATAATCGTTGGTAACCTTGAATTCTACGTCATTCTTGCTCTGTTTCTTCACTGCTAGATACAATGTGTGTCAGGTTAATTACATGACCACCGATGATTGTGCCCTATTTCGCTTGATTACCTGACTCAGGCGCTTCCGAAATGCTTGAGCAGGTTTCTGAAGGCTTTTAGCAGGCATGCATTAAGTAGAGCGTCGGCGGAGAAAAACCCGTTTAAATGCCCGCAAGAATTTCCCAATTCATTTAAATGTTCCTCGCGACCATTTAAATTATTTGCGCCATATTTAACACAGAAGTATTGCACCACAAGATCTGTAAGACCTCACTAGTATGTACGATGGGTCTACATACAATGTGTAACTCATTACATCGACATCCCTATTATTCTATCTGTGAGGATTCTTCGATATAAAATCACAAACAATACCTAATGTTACGCTCCGGAGTAAGAACACATGGAAAGTTGTTACAGATCTGGCTTTCTGTGGCCCCTCCTCAAATACAAAAAGCAAGGCCGAAATGCCAACAGAGACGGTGGAAAAAAAAACTGATTAAGCACCCAATTACCATAAACTAGAAACATAAATAGACTGGAAATGCTAACAATATCAAATAATACGTAACACAGAGAGCTGTAACGTCATGCTAGAGAAGGAAATAAAAAATATTGCAACAAATAAATACGTTAGAAAATATACCAAAAGCAACGGATGTCTCAATGAATGAGAGATGAGTTGATCAGAAAAATTGTTAGAAAGATGTAATTTGCTGAGAAATGCCAGTGGGTGATATAATCCTCCCTAAGAAATCGCGGAAGGTTATGTTAAACAGTTTTTGCCCGCTCACGCATTCAAGGTTCCTTGGAAATTGGTTAATTAATGGCAGACATTAGGCTTTTACTCGACAAGCTTTAAAGTGCCACCAGCACTATCTGCAAAGTGTCGAGCTACATCTATTCACCTGCTGGTACGGATTCTCTGAAAATCGTTCCTACGCACACCGAAGACCGTACGGACGGACGGACTGTGGATGGACGCCGCAAAGCGTGAGTCCTTAACAGCTGGCGTTGTGAAGCCGAACGGTGCCGGCTACAGTTGCTTCTTGCAAGAGTGTGGCGATCCGCTAAATTTCGTAAGCAAGCTGGCACGACGCCATGTTTGCACCGTAAGCTAACCACACGAGCGATTGTTCGCGCGGACGCAGGTGTGGACGCGGCCGGTGGCAGCGAGGACAGCTGCAAGGACAGCGAGTCCATCGCCGAGGGAGACGAGGATTCGGGCGTAACGACGGCCCAGAAGGCCCTGGCTCAGCCTGGCTCGTGCGTCTCCTGCAGTCGCCCGCTGGCCAGAACCGACTCACGACACAGCGAGTGATGAACCAACCCTGCGGCCCGTGCTATAGCTTTTGACTTCACAGTAGTGACGTTGCCTCCATTACCTGTCCGCGTGTTAATGTACTTGTCCCACCAAAGGGGTTTAGTTATCTAACTTCCCCTTCTTTACGAGGAGCCACTTATCACGGAAGCCTTTGTTATCCGCGCGTTCCTTGTGCGCGCAAGCTCTCGCCTGCGTTCCAACTTCGCCTCGGTGATCACTATAAGAATATCATTGCATAAAGAGCAGAACATATTCTAAAAGGAAAACACTGGCGGCAGTAAGTTTCGAAATTACAGTCCCACGCTCAGAATTCGAGTGTCTTACCCACTGGGCTGAGCCAACGCAGCCCTGTGCACTCTGATTTATGACATCGTGCTGCTCGGACCGAAATTTTCATTGCGAAGGCCGGTGTGACGAAAGCGATGTCGTCAAAATCACCGCGGCTTACTCGGGAGCATCGCCATTAGGTCCTATTGCAGTCGGGCGAGGTAGCGTGACGTCGCGTATCGACACGCACCGGCCTTGTGCTATCTAAGGAGGCGTTGGCCAAACGTCTCAACGCGCTCGCTCGCCCGGGAGGAGTTCATAACTCAAAGGACCGTTTAGCGGCGTTCAATTGGACATTAATGCTTTCGCATTCACAACCCTTAAGAAGTATTCAGGTGTCCTCGGATTTTTTTCTCTTGCCGTGAGGGCCCGCGAATACCGTAGGCTGTCATGCATTGTTCCTAACCTGTGGATATAATAGACAAGCGCACCAGTCAAGCTGAAGCGAACAATCTGCCTGTGTATTGGACATTTGTTGTTAACACAAATGTTAAATAAATTGAAAACTTCATGGGTGGCAACGTGGTGCTTTGTTTCGTTTTAACGCGATAGCGTTAAGGAGCTCGTGTCGCAGAAAAGCCGGTGTCGTTGGCGTCGGTGTCGGCGTCGGCGTCCGCGGCGTTGGCCGTGAGCGATAAATCACGGCAGGCACTTTATAAATAAAAAGCAACTTCCAAGATGGGCTGGGTGGGAATCGAACCAGGGTCTCCGGAGTGTGAGACGGAGACGCTACCACTCAGCCACGAGTTCCATGCTTCCAAGCGGTACAAACGCGCCTCTAGTGAATGCGGTGTTGCCTTCGAAACGAGCCGTGGAAAGTTATACTGCGGTGTATATCGGTAATTACGAACATGTAACTTACAGAAGTCGCAATTACACGAGTAGCGAAGTGCGTTTCTGCTGCATTTCTTCTGCGCTTTCCGCACACGCAGAGCCATCTTGCGGCAAACACAGAAGACCCCCTCCTCTCCATGTACGGCGCTGCCCCGACAGATGGCGCGCCACGCGCGCATTGGAGCTGTGCGAGGTGGGTCGCGGCTGGGAATAATCTCTCTCCCATGACAACGCTTCGCCTTGCTCCCTCTGCAGAATCAAGCGACTTTGCTTCCTTTAGATCACTATCTGTCTATCTCTCTGCCCGTGCCGATCATGACGTTTGGCTGGCGTGCATCATTCCCCCCCCCCCCCCCGAGATACCGAGTTCTTTGGTTCGTTCCGCTTGCTCAGGCGCACGTTTCGTTGCTGCGCCGAACGCCGCGTTGCTCGACCATATGGCTCGACGCTCACCGCGTCCGATGCGGGGCGCCTCGTAAGTGATGGCTGCCCTGTGGCCCGTTGTCTTACACCCCTTGGCGGGTCGATGGGAACGCTGTCGCGTTCCACTCTTGAAGGCGAAGCTTAAGCGTCCTCCAATTTTTTTTCTGTTCCTTTCCTTCCTATGATAAGCTTGGTTTTATTTAAAGACGAAAGGCATGCGCGCTCTGCTAGAGCACATGCCGTGTTGCTGTTGAAGACCAGCGGCCTTATTGCGGAGAAACTACGGTTATGTCTGCAGTTCTGTTCTGCCACCGCTTGCGTAGGGTGCCTCGGGCGGCTCCACTGCGCTTGTGTCCTGTGATGTGAGCGGCTTGAGACGCAGAAAGTTATTTCCCTCATGGCGAAGAAACGGCGCCCTTAATTTTTAGCCTCCACCCCCTACCCCGCCCCCTCATCGAAATATATACATTTCCTTCTCGCTTAACCAGACCTTTTAAGTAAGTTGAAGTGTGTACGTGCCTATTGTGCAAGTGTTCGTGGAAAATTTGTTGCCATACCTTTCACCACTCGTCATGAGTAGCACTGTGCCAGGGCTGTGGTGAGGTGTAGGACTTCAAGCCTGTATTAAAATCAGCACCTCTCTATGTCTATCTCTCTTTTTTTTTTCTTTCGCGGCGAAGCTGTTAAGGCGACTAGAAACGCTCAAAAAACGGTATGTGCCAGTTTTCACTGTTAACAGAAAAAAAAACTATATTATTAACGAAATTTATATTTTAAGCAAACGTGGGAAATGTTAGGGCCGATATGCACGCAAAATGTGAAGTGTGTGTGAATTGAGGGTTGAATGAAAACCACTAAGCTCTTATTTTAGGCATGCGAAAATATCCTGAAAAAGTTACCCCACTTCCTAGCTGGGAGGACCAAAGACGGCAAATATTTTCTCTATTTGCAGTAAATGGAAACCACGTTATGGGTGAAGTGCACTGAAAGGCTGCAGTGTGTACCTTAACTATGTGCGTTCAAGTTAACTGCCGAATACTCGTCTTTATCCGAATTTTAAGCGTTTTACGAGGCATCTAGTTGCTTTTCCCCGGGATTCTCGGTGAACTATGTGAGGCAAAGTGTTCATATTTCGTTGAATAAGGAAGCATGCTGTGAGTGACGAACGATAAATGTTTAAACTGTGTAAGTTAATTACAGTCTTTGTAGAAAATCACTTATTCTAGCGTTCCACAGTGTCATACCACTGCCATCCGCAATGTTTTCCAGAGCCCCACGACGACTGTGAGGGATACCAACTTCAAATTCAGTGAAAACTTTAATTTGTAATGAAACGTTCCCGTTCCTCGATTAAATTAAAGTGTTGCAAATAATTGCCGAACCCTCGTTTCTTGCCTAGTCTCATGCGTCATAAGAGGTTTGTAATTGGCTTCTCCGGTGTCTTCAGTGAACCAAACAACGCGCCTTGTTTATATTTGGCAAAAATAAGGGGCACATTATGAGCCATGTGTAGGCCAATAATAAATGTTCTGGCGTAATAAAATGTGTATGTATGAATCACTGCCTTCGTAAAAATTCCGTAAGAAGTGCTCAAAAACGTTATACGCGACAAAGGTTTCCAATGGACCCGTCATGTACGGGCAACATCCCAAAGTATGTTATTTAATTACAGGCAACTGAAATTCCTATTGCAACTGTACGAAAGAGACAGCTTCGCTGGAAATTGGTTTTGTTCCTGCAAGGTCGCGCAAGTCTGCCACATCTTTTTGAAACGTGGGCTTATCGCTTTTGAACACTATTACCTTGGTGGCCTCAGTTGGTTCGCCCATAATATCACGTTTACTACATATGTAACGGTACTTCGTACAGTATACCGGGATTCTACGAAAACATTAAGCGATATTTAAAAATGGACGTTTTGAAACAAGAGGTCGGTTCCTTCGGATACATGCCGTCGGTAGTGGCGACCGCGGGGTGATGGGTGATACGTTGTAATTCGTCGCTAATTAACAAACATTCATTAACTAACTTCTAAAGTCTTTAAACGACACCGAGCGCCGTATGCGGTATGTGCGAGTGAAGACTTGCGAGGGTGAGCCGACCATGGCGGCTCAATCTCGAGCGCTCAAGGGAGGAAAGCGGGAGGAAACGCGCCGGGTTCCGTCCTGCACAAGGCTTCAGGGGAAGGGAAGGGAGGGGCCATTCTACTCCGGCGGCTGCTGTGTGTGGCGTAGCCGTGCAAGCCCTATCTTGAAAGTGATCTGCGATGAGTATAGAGACTATGTGCGCCGAGGGATCATAGCTTCGTGTGCGCTGTGTTTTCGCCGCTTAGTTGAAGCGAGAGGCGGCACGAAGGTTGATTCGCTCGCTGCTGCTGCCGCACTTCCTCACTTCAGCGTTTTGACAGCGAGCTTCCGCGTTCATCGAGTGAGATCTGTTCACGTCTCCTTGTGCGCGCGTGGCACTACGCTTGTTAATTTAGTTAGTATAGCTAATGTTCTCAAGTGAATCTCAAAGCACTGACTCGTGCAAGCCTGCGCTTTGGTATGCTTGGCGCTTTCGGCCACGTCGTATATCAACAATTTACTTATAAAATGAAAACGCGCGCATCTTATAGCTGACGTTGAAGACAAAACGTATACGTAGGATCCTTCGTCCTCGGATCTTGCATATTGTTCGGGGGCTAAAAATCGGTTGTTATTTTGTAGAGGAACACCGGGCCAAACTCGGGTGATTTTTCTGTCTGGTGGCCCAAAGTTGGGGACTTTTCTGGTAAGTTTTACAAACAAATAATAAAATGAGTCGTCTCGTTTTGGACACAAATGTTTCTATTTAAACAAGCGAAAACACTCTCAAATTGAATTCTGTGGTTTTGAGTGGAAGAACCGCTCTCTCAAGAACACGTTATAGCAATGACAGCTGCTCGCAAATCATATGACGAACTCGTCTCAACAAATCCTCGTTGTCAGGCATTATTAATACATTATACATAACAAAGAATCCACATTAATGAAAACAAAAAACAGAGACGAGTTCGGCCATATCTTGTTTACTTTGTCCTATGTATTTTTTAACAAAGAAATAAAAGTGCAAAATTAGTGCACACAGGCATGCTTCGCAGGTGATGTGACGCTTTTTTTCCCGTATCTTACAAGCCCTTGCTGACGTACATAATCATACGCATTAGAAGCATTTCTGTCTCCAACCTGTCGGGGCCTTTGGTCCTTGTCTGTTGTCCTGGAATACGGAATACCACCATATTCCAGTGGAAGTGGAATGGAATACCAACTGGACGAATCAGCCACCCTTCTTCGAACGTAACGTACCTGAGTATAACATCCTCTTAACGTCCCCGCTACTATTCACAATGCGGAGCAACGTCAGCGGTGCGTTAATTCGCACGCTAGCGCATTGACCCGTCTACACAGATACGCGACGTTCGGCAAATGCGATTCTATACGCCATTGTCGTATTTCTGTGAACGCGGGCACTAAAAAATGCAACAAGATTTCGCTCACTCAACGCCAGCGCGTATTGAATATATCACATGTTTACGTATGCCAGTTTTCGCTTGAGTGTATAGCCGATAACAAGGCATGTACCACATTCATCAATTATTAATAATATGATATACCTTGACCCCTTGCTCACAAAAGATGGGCGGCGTTCATTAGTTTTGTAACACCTGCATTTGTTGTTATCCTCTACTAAACGGCCCGCTTCGGGGTAGAAATCGTGGTTAACCCGATGTTGAGAAAGGAAAAGAAATCGGAAATTAACGGGTTTTATTCGAAAACGAAGGACCCTATGGGTATACGGGATGTTTTCGACGCCGAAATTCTCTGCGCTTCTCGTATTGTACTGTGTCACTTTTCTGCGAGATCAAGCACGTCATGTATTATGACTCAACATGTTTTAATGCTGAATAAAATTTCCGCTTTCCCTCCAAGTTCTGCGGGACGCTTTTGCGCTAAAATCTGCAGCGCGTCACTTTTCGTAATGCGCTATTTCGCCTTGCTGGCTGAAGAAAACTTCGCGCACAACGATTCTCACACAGTGCGTGGGATATGTACAGTCAACAGCAAAAGTTTACAGGATGCGGTTTCCCCTTCAAATAAAAATTCCTGCACTGTTAAGGTATGGCACTTCGTATTTAATGAATCTCTGTGTAGGTTGCGATGGCTACTACATGCTGGAACATTTAATTCGAGGCAGTGTGACCACGCTTCGCGAGATTTCACCTTCTTCGCAGATCCTGCGTCCCGTAAGCTTTTGCGGTTGACTGCACGTATGGTATAATTGTTTTCCTCTGGGGATAGAAAAGCGACGAGATGTCAACGCGCGAACAGTGGCCCGCACAAATATCAGAGCGATAGCTTATCTCGCAGCACTTCAGCGTTCATTTTCACGACGGAGGTAAAAGTGTAAGATGACGCAAAATTAAATAGTGGTACGTCTCTGTTTTAAACAACTTCAAACTGTTCAATACTATGTCGTGTCATGTTGTCACGATGTCAAGTTAACGCTAGCTGTTGTCATCCTCTGCGTCTGTCTGTCCGTACATAGCATTACACAATTTTGCTCGTGCTTACAATAAGCGTTTCCAAATCCAGCCATACGCTGTCACTGTGGTGAAGTGAGTAGTCCACCTGTATAGTTATCAGTTGTGTTCTTTGCCGTACAAAGCTGTAAATTTACACCCAAGGTGCGTCAGCTCTCCGAAGGCACAACTTTCTATAAACAGCGCCGAACAACGGGATGCCTACGTATCCGAAACCTGCGCAGTAATGCGCACTATTTGATCACTAAGCGCACACAACTCGCATACGCATGTTTAGCTCGACGTAAACCTATAGCATCGGCCTACTTCCTCTAGTCGTCATCGTCGTCGCCGCCGCCGTTGTTGTTGCTGCTGCTGTTGTTTACAACAGTCGTCTTCACTGTTCATTATTTACAGCTCCCTTCCTTTGTTTATGATGCCTTTCCGCCCATTGGCCGAGTGCACTGTAATTTCGTATTGACCGGCGTGTGTGCCAGAAATAGAAATAAAGGCACCGACGCTTATACTTTTGTAAGGTCTCATACTCTCGCGAAACTCGCGTCGTGTACCAATCAACCGCGAAGGCTGGTCTGCGTCCGTCGTGCAAGAGCACAAAAAGGGGGGGGGGGAGGGGGGGACCCGAACCGAAAAAAAGGACGTCGCGTTGCAACGGCACCACGACAGATGTCGTTTCGTTCCCAGTCGGTGCCTCGGTCGCACGCAAGTCTCCATTTGTGTCTTTCCGTGCGCGCGCGCGCGACATGACAAAGTCCTTTTCTCTCCGTTACGACTTCTCCCTCCCCCCACCCCCTTCTAAACCCCCTCTTCGTCAAACCCTGGCGGCGCACGCCCTCCCGCCCCCTCCGAGATCCCCTCGCCCTCCCGTTTGGTAGTGCCGTGGGCAAGCGACGACGTGATGCCCACTGCCAGCGGGCAGAACGCGGAGTGTATTGCTCTGGTGTTGGCGCCCCCCGCTTGCGCTCACAGCTCCGCGCCCGGGATTTGAGCGATTCGAACTATTCGAGCCCCAGGACCGATCGCCCCGGCAGTCATGTGGAAGCGGGGAAAGCTAGCCTTCCTCCTCCTGCTCCTACAGGTATTTTTTTCCCGCAAACCACCTTTTGGCGTGTCCTGTTGCTGCGGTAGCGCGAATGTGTTGCGCTTGCAGGTAAAAGAACCGCGGAAATCGAGCTGGTGGGTGTATTTAGATCTTCCCTTGCCAACGATCTATAGCTTCGTTTCGCTGAAGTGCAAAGATCTGATCAGCAGGAGTGTGTTGGACGTAAGATGCTCCTGCGGCAGTGGAAACGGCGAAGCTTTCTTTCTACTTTTAATGCGCACGGCTAATAATTACCCGGTGGTCGTCCTTTAAAATGCCCATGCATTTCTTATTCAGCCATTAATTTCATTTCATTTATGTCCTCCTGAAAGGCCCAAGTGCTTACAAAAGGGGGACATATCCAGTTACAACGGCAATGACAATAAAAGAAAAATATAAGAATTTTCAACAACAGTAAATCTACATTCAGGACCAATAGGGAGGATAAAACAGCAGACAACGGCAAACATCAGTAGCAAAAAAAAAAAAATGCGCGGCGTTTCTTGAAAACATAAAAAGGGCATAAAAAATAAGCAAAATATTCAGGAATGTAGCATTGGACATGTTTACAAGGTATGCGTGATATATCTGTTCAAGAGAGGGGCGTAAGAAGTTATGCGAAGTAAAATGTACAGCTTATCGCAGAATTCCTGAGGTCGGTGCGTGAAACTATGTGATCAGAGAAGACACTTCACAGCAATGGCTATGGTTAATGCAAGTGGATACTCTAGATTATGGTTTTAACAGCACGGGACGTGATTCAGATGTAGTAAAAAGAACGAAGCAGGCAGAAGCGCCGGATGTGAGGTCACGGCGCGAGCAAAGGCAGGGTGAGTGAATATTTTAGTGACGTAACGCTGACGTAGGTCCAGTACTGGCAGCTGATGAAGCGGGTGGCTCAGCTCTCAATGGATTCCAATTGTGCGGTTAGATAATCGTGAGATGGGTGTTAAATTACTTATGATGAACCGTCGTCCCAAAGTTCCGCAATCTAAAGTCACGATGGTTCCATTGGAAGAAAATTCGGGTAGGAGAATGATAAATTGTGCATGTTGTGGGTGAGTTCTTTTATTACTGAATGTTTAAATCTCGAATAAGCGTATATAGTCAGCCATGTCGCGTTTTTTTTCTTATTCTTTTCATAAAAATAACTATCACTGGTTCAAGGCTCGATGAGCTAGGTGATTCTTGTCCGCAGGAAAACAAAAGGAGTTCGCTTTCGCCATTGCTGAATGTGCCTGTTGCATCGAACTCGCCCTTAAATACGATAATTCCGTCAGTAAATTTCTCCTGTGCAGAAATAATATTCCCACCTAAGCGAAATGAAGCCACACCGGGGAAGGAGAGAGTTCACTACACATCCACAGTAAAATTTTCCTGGTCTTTTTCTTGCCACCCACTGCACATAGCTCGCGGAAACGGGTCGCGTCCGTAGTTGCGTACGCCGTGACAGCATGGGATGCGTAGTCGTCTTGCAAAGCAGACGCTTGCCACTGCACGCATGTGACTTCTTTAGTAGTCTTCTGCTTCTAGCATAAATCTTCAAATATGGACTGAACGCCACCGCGGGAGTTCCTAAAAAAAGTAAGGGGGGGGGTTAATATTTGGAGTGGGCGTTCCCCGAAAGCTTGTTGTTCCGGCTCTGTAAATGTCATGCCAGACATCTTTCGATGAGCCAGTGAAATTAAGGAAATGTAGATGGCGCCTATGACCGCATGGCCTCATTGAACACAGATTTGCTTAATACAGCTGGGAATACAGATATTTGGAGTGGGCGATCCACGAAAGTGTGTTGTTCCGGCTCTGTGAATGTGATGCCAGTTAGCTTTCGATGAGTCAGTGAATTTTGGGGAATGTAGATGGCACCGAGGACCGTATGGCTCCACTGAATACAGCTGTGATTAATACAGCTGCGAATACAAATGCAACATGGAAGAAGAGAGAGTGCAACTACAGAAGACTCTGTCCTTGAGTTTGTAGCAACGCGTTCGTGTAATCTTTTATGACACACAAAGTAGTTTTAAAAACAGCATATGGCTAGTTCGTTGGTAGCTGGGAAACGGTAAAAAAGTCACCCTGTTTTTGACTGGAATGCGCCTGTGGTCCCTCGTTTTAAGAGATAAATTGCTAAGTATACCAGTTAGGATTGCTCAGGTGGAAACATTACTTACTTTCTCCACCTCTTGCAAAGAGTAATTAATATAAGAGGTTAATAAAAGAAATTTCTCCGCAAAATTCGCATGGAAGAATATTTCCCGTAACTATAACCAACATAATAACATCCCTATTGAAAAAAAACTCATATGCCCCATAACTTCCATATCCAATTATTCCGTATGAAATATATAGGAGGCCATATAAAAACCCGTTTTTCCCGTATGTCATATGAGGTTATTGGATACAAGTGTCATGAAGAATACGTTTCTTTTTTATTAGGAATAGATGCAAGTACATTATTGTGTCCTCATGTGGTGATCACCCCATCACTATATACAGTCTAACGTACCTTCAAAATTTATATTTATTTAAGGAGCGAAGATGGGGGCGGAGGGAGGCGGCGATTCGGTACCTAACGTAGATGTCTCTTCATGAAAGGATATATGTGTCTGGAGGCAGGTCTAGTGGCATTCATTTCAAACTTATGTGAATATGAATGCTTGATTGCTGATAAAGTTTTCTTTAAGAGCGGTCCACCTAGAGGAGCCAGGTTCACAACGCGTCATACTCTGATGTGCTCGCAACAAGCAAACATTTGTCGGAAACCTTCTGTCGATATGTGAATAAGCATGCAAAGTAAGAAAAAAAATATAGAAAAAGGTATTCTCCTGAAACAGTGGTATTGCCTGATGAGAACACTAGTTGCGAGTGCCATTGCTAACAGCTTCCAGCATTCTCTTGCGTGTGCTGAAGGGGCACTCTACACACTTCAAAAGCAACATTACCTGTTTTAAAGGGGCGTAAAATTTCCAAACCAAATCGAATACATATATATGAACAAAAAAGGGAAATATCATTGGAATACAAAATCTAAAGCAAATGTTGTCTTCGTTCTAAACAAAGTGAGATATAAAAGTTATCTGGAGACTTTTTCGTCAGAAGCGAAGACTTATTTACATCGATTAATACGTTTAATGTCGTTCTCAAATGGACGTCCGGTCAAGTGAAGCGCTCGTAAATGAGGAACAGCTGAGAGGTGACCGTATCTGATGCACCGCCACAACGACAGTAATGAAGCACAGGATCAACACGTGACTAGATGGCATGTAGTGCTGCATCGAAGGAGCAAAGGGTAACACTGTACGGCACCGCACATGGTTTTCAAGGGATACAAACACGTTGAGATTGTTCACATAATAAATTGCTTTGTCTAGATCGATAGAACAAGTTCATTGGCTGTGTAAAGAAGGGGCATTCCTTATCAGTTGACAGGAAAGTACTGGACCCACTCCATGCGATTGCTCAGTAACTGGTGCCTCTGCGCTGCCACCGCGCTTCCCATGCTGCAGAGTAATTCGGAAGCATCACCCCCCGCCTCCCACTTGCACCTTTCTCTCTGTAGACTGCAGTTTGTGTGGTTAGCCTTTTATTCAAACACTAACCAATGTACGACAGCTTCGAATAGTCAATTCTCGAATAAAATGCAAATAAAACAGCAAAGACACCCATTTGTAGTTGAAATTTTGAATTTTCGTAGGTACCTACTAGTTTAAGAACACGCTCAAGAGGATAGTCGAACGTGCTCTCTGAGTGTTTCCGCTCTTGCACCTCCCTTCATGCCTTAGGACTGCCATTAAAGAAAGAACTATGCAAGTAAGGCATACATTTTAGGTGGGATTTTATAAACTACATCTCTCCGTTACACACGGCGCGATTTCTACCTAAAGGACCATGGGAACGGAGCAGTGTTCGAGTAAGTGCGCGGATTCGCGATACGAGGCGGTGGCACTCACTCTACGCACCTACAGAGGATGAGGTGTAGAGTGCCTGCTTGTCTCATCCCTCATTCAAGAGTCAAGACACGCTTTTGATGGTGCGAATGTAACGCCAGCGACGAGCAAGTGCTACGGATGCTCAACACGCGCACACATTTCCTTACTCGTGCACTACTGGCGTCTGCTCACGCCTTCTCGGGTGTCAGCCGTCGACTGGCAACAGAGCTGAAAGGTGAGCCTCCCGGCGCGGTAGAAAACGGATGCCGCGTGGGGAACAGACATCCGCGCTGCGCTTGTATGAGGGAAGCACAGTGGTGGTGGCCACCGTGCGAACGACGTTCCTCTAAGAACGCCGTCACGGTGGGCTTCAAACTGCCGAGCAACGTCTGCAAACAATGTTCTGTCGGTCGCTCTTCCACACACACAAAAAAAGCGATAGCTGCGACGGCTCATTAAGCACCCGATAATCGTCGGCGTCCACGTGTGTGCATGCGCGTTGGCATCCGTGTCGGTGCCGGCGAAGTTTTACATCACAGGCTGGCGTAGTCGACTCATCGGGACGTTCAGATCATGACAGTGAAAAGCGAAACGCGACTATACTAACATGTTCGTAAAATTTGTAGTGGCACCTGGAGTAGCAGGCCAAACGTAACGCTAGGATAGCCGTTCAGTTTATTGCGCCATTATCCGTCTGTAGCTCTCTGGGGGATCATCGTTTCCTTCTTTTTTTCGAGCAGCGTACACGGGTACTTACGCCTTAAGCGTCAAAAACGAACAATCAGCCCAGAGTCATTACCAGTGGCGTAGCAACAGGGGGGTAGGGGTGGGGGGGGGGGCGTGGGCCCCGGGTGCAAGGGGACAGTAGAAGGGGGGGGGGGGGTGTCATATACGTCTGAAGACACCCCTCTTTCCGCCGGCTACACCCGTGGAGGGGGGGGGGGCGGTGACAGAAGACCTATGGGCCCCGGGTGACAGACGACCTAGCTACGCCACTGGTCATTACATTCAATGGATGGGTGTGTGTTTGCTGTGTAGTCAATGCACGTGGTTCGGGAGGAATGCGCAGAATCACCGTTAAGCGTGATGAAGGCAAAAGGCCCCACACGCGCAAATAGATCAATACGCATCGGACAACCGTCGTATACACAGTTGTCATGTGCTTCAACTCTTCAAGGTTGCGTGCTACACAATATAGTATTCGTGAACCCACTTTCCTAAACAGCTGTTGAAATACCCAATATGAAAGCCAGGAAAGAAAATAGGATTCACAGTGGAAAGTCTTTGATACTCTCACTTTTTTCTTTCTCCCCTTTTCAACCAAACCAACCTATACTTTGATGTCCGTATAAATTTGTTTACGTAATCTTTTAATCTGCCGGAATTTTTTAAGTCCTTCTGAGACCTGAAGACAGCTCATAGGCATATTCTCTTTTCAAGTTCGTTTTTATTAACGATTGCTACGCTACAAATGTGGGACACCCATTTTTTTTATTAAACTATATCAAGAGTAGATGACAGAAGCAGCACCTGCATGAGCACATATAAAGTGACTTGTGCGTGCCTCCCCTCCCCCACCCCCAGGCGCCTGTGCCTGGCCTGCTGCCGCCTAAGGTATGCGCGGATTCGAGGGCATAATTCACTGCACATCGAGAAAAGCTCAGAACAAGCATTGCAGAAGGGATGACACAGAGCGATGTGTGGCGACCTCTGTGCCTGCTCGCCCTACGCTTTCACGCTATGTATACAGTGAACAATACCATATGCCAACACGTCCAAGTAATTATCCTCAAGGTCTGGCGTTTCTTTTATATGTATATATACAGTGTAGCAAACACAATACTTGCAAAGCCTGCAGAACAGCTCGCTTCAGGGTGTAACAACGCCCTAAGCGATCGCACGAAAAAATGTTTATTATGTATACCAGGAAGCTACGTAGGGAAGAGCAGCTTGTGGATGGCATTGGACCGCACACGTTGTCCCAGTCCGCTGCGCTGTGCGAAGCATCCCTACAGAGTGTGAGGACGTGCGGCACATCTGTTTATCACTGCGAAAACATTATATGTCCCATGAGGCAGAATGTCCCGCCTGATCAAGCGATGGTTGCAGAGATATGGCCGATGGCGCAAACATTAAAAACACGTCTAAAATGTTTCGAATGACGTCAAATTTCTCATAAGGTTCGTGTAAGCAAAGTGAACTAACGGCTTTGAAAATAAAATTTGGTACATCTGGGTCTGGGCGGGAATCAAGCACGGGTCTCGGAGGTGCAAGACGAGCACGCTCACCCTACGCCACGGCGGCTCCACGGTTCTGGCTGACTGTATGTGTGCCTAGTGCGTGCGTCGTTGCATACGCCACGTCGCAGCCATCTGGCGGCGACGTTAGTGTGGGTTAAAATGGATTAAGGTCGGTTCATTACGTGCACATTAGAGCAAGACGGATTAACGGGGATTAAGGCTTACACAAATTAGAGCAATGTGGATTAAGGTGGATTAAGGCTGATACAAATTAGAGCAATGTGGATTAAAGTCGGAAGAAGTAGAGTTGTGAAGAACACGTGACAATGTATGACGTCACGCATCGTGGACGTAAGCATTTGATTTGAGAAGTCATAGTGCTTTCGCATTCGAATTACGTAAGTATACTTAAGTGATTGTCACTTTCTTGCTCTCTATACGCAGTGTTGCGCGAAACGGGGCTTCAGTTATTGCAACAGGGAAGCTGTGGAAAGCAACAGGCCAAGTATATGCGCAGCGTCGACGGCCTTAAAGCTGGTGCGTCACATATATAGCTATAAAAGAGCAACGCGTGAATTACCGTTTCCGCTCGGTATTCCGTTCGATCGACCTGGTTCGACAGCCTATGGCTAGAAATCCAGTTGCATGTTGGCAACACTTTCTGTGCTAAGGTAATATTTAGACAGCATAAATTAAACACAAATTAATCCAATTCTCGAAAACGCGTCGTTAATTATTTACAAAAAAATTCAAAGAATACAGTAAAAATATATTGACTCACCATCCCGGCCCTGCAAAAGTGGATGCCCAGCGAAGCTGTTGAAAACCACCACTACAACTGCAGAGGGGGGTACGCAATGCTTTATTGCTTTGGAGTAATGGTAGTGACGGTAACTTAGATTAATGGTAATTTTCATAGCACGGCGTCGACTAATGCGGTGCTTCAACAACATTGAAATCAGTTGGTAGGCTTGTTCTTTTATATATGAAAGGCACCGTAGTGGTGGTTTTCAACAGTTATGGGGCATGCCGCAGTGGGGAACTCCGGAAATTTGGATCGCCTGGGGTTCTTTAACGTGCGCCTAAATCTAAGTACACGGGTGTTCTCGCATTCCGCCCGCATCGAAATGCGGCCGCCGTGGCCGGGATTCGATTCCGCGACCTCGTGCTCAGCAGCTCAACACCATAGCCACTGAGCAACCACGGTGGGTGTATGCGTGATTCCGAAGAACGTATACGCTGTTCGCTTCACCTTTACGAGTGCTTTACAGGGGTACGAGCTCGTGGCCGGCACTGTCAAATTCAAATTCAAATTCAAGTTTATTTACCAGACAATATGCTGGAAGGTCCGCTGGGCTAAAAGCCGTAAAAACGGCTTGACGGGGCCCAGGTAACCGTTACATGGCAGCGGCTATACAAAGTGCAGAGGAAAAGTACTAAGATACACTGTTACAAAAAATGAAAAAGATGCAGATCACAATGCATAATATAACATTCATAAATCACACAGATACATTTGAAATACGATGCACATGAAAATGCATATGTAAATTTCGACATATAGTACCGCATATTTACACTCACACAAACACTCTAAAAATGCTGCAAAAAATTAATGTTTTTAATAACCGTTTTGCAAGCAGCATATATGTTATATATAGTAGATATTTTAGGATACTGAGTCTTTTACTAGCAAACAATAGAACAAAAGAAAGAACGTAACTGTTTTTTACTGCAACTGGTTGTGTTTTCATACGTGTTTAGTGTTGTTGGGACGTTGTATGCCAAAGTTTGATATTTATAAGTTGTACGAAATCGCGGTATAAACCATATATGGGTGTTTCTTGTAGGTACTGTAATAACACGACGCTCTAGACATGATAAGGCTGTAATAAAGTCCGACAGTTCTCTGTTTGAAAAGTAGAGTGTGTTCAACAAGCGGTATGAGTAAATATTGTCAACCCGAACGATACTGAACCTTTCAAATGATTTGCGTGTGTTTCCCAGACGTTCAATGTTTCCAACGTAGCGAATTATCCTTTTTTGTAGAACAAGTATTTTATTTATGTTTCTTTTTGTTGTTGTGCCCCAAATCAACGTACAATAATTTAGATGTGAGTTAAATAATGCGTGATATATTTGAAGTTTGGCCTTGAGTGGCAGCAGACTACGGCAGCGAGAGACGACTCCGGTTACAGATGAGATTTTCCTACATAGGTAATTAACGTGAGCATCCCAACTTAAGTTCGATGAAAAGTATACCCCAAGTATTTTATGCGTATCAACAATATTATTATCGCCGGTATCAGCCCACATTTTTGCTCACGGACGCGGACACAAACAATGCCGACCACCGAGAGGCTAACAGCTAGCTCCGCTGTAGAAAAAGGAAATAAAACAACAAAAAGTTTCGTGAACTGGTATCAAACCCATGTAGCCAGCGCAGCACTTGGAGCTGTTACTCCAATGCTAGCAAAATGGCCGACTTGATAGTTTCTCTACTTCCAGTATTAACCACTGACTGCAAACTGTTCAGCTTTCTTCAGCATATTTCTTTTTTTTTTTCATCTCGACGTTTCTAAAAATATTTATTTGTGTGCGTTTTACGTATACGTTCACGTCTGAGATTTAGTCTATGTCGTACTGAACACAAACAGCCTCCGCATGTTTCGTTAGAAAACGAGCCCTTAGCCGCGTTAGCCCTGATTACCATCGAACTTCGAGGTGAGCTATTTTACGTGTTTTATCGTTCCCGTTTGCGCAGAATCTCATCTATACACCACTGACTCCTCTGAGTCAATAGAATGAATAGAATTTATTGATAGGAAAGACAGAGAGGTCGACCTGAGCTAGTGCGCTCTAGTCTGCTACTCTGTACTGGGGAAGAGGGAAGGGGAGTGAAAGTATTGGGATGGATGATGATGATAAGAGCAGTGGTGAGTGCTTATGTACATGAGACAGTTGCCTCGCTAGAGCCGCTCGTCGAGCTTGGTGTCCTGCAGGAACTTCAACAATACTTTTGTGGCACGCATTGAAATTGCAGTGTCAGGCCATGGGCCGAGAATAGCTTCCTCCGACAGTAGTTGTCTGCCAACGATGGCTAGGAAACTGTCTAACGTCCTTCGCTCCAGCATATATGCTGGGCAGTCGCACAGTACGTGTTGCAGTGTTTCGGGCATCTGGCAGTGTACACAATCAGGGTTGTTCGATTGGCGGATGAGGTGTGCGTAGCGACAGGTGAAAGCAACGCCGAGCCGAATCCTGTGTAGCAATGATGTTTTGCTCCGTGTAAGCTTCGGGGACAAACAGAATTTACCGTCTGGGTCAATCGTATGTAGACATCTGTGAATATTATCAGAGTGGGTTCTGTAAGCCTTTGTAAGGTCGTGCATGAGTGCCTTGATCATGGAGTTGGTGTCAGGTCGCGAGTAGGCAATCCGTACTTCATCAGAGGAAGAGGAGGCCGATCTTGCCTCACTGTCAGCGAGTTCATTACCAAAGACACCACAATGGCTAGGCATCCATTGAAAGGTAATCACGTGGCCACTTAACTCGGCACTGTGATAAAGTTCCACGATTTCCAGCATGAGCAGATAGTATGGTCCTTTCTTTAAAAAGTATTTTAGCGCCTGTAGCGCTGATTTGGCATCGCACAATATCGTCCATTTATGGGGTGTCTGCGTTCTCATAAAACGGAAAGCCTCTCGTATTCCCTCAAGTTCTGCAGCCGTAGATGTCGATTTGTGGTCTAATCGAAATCGTTGAGTAATTCCAAGTATCATAACGAGTCAGCATCAAAGTGTGTATACACAGCCGAAGAATGCTTTTATGCAGAGCGATATGATGTCTAACACGACGCTGCATCCCGCGTTACTAATTTTCACATTTTTGTCAAGGGTTTACCTATATAAATATGATTAAAGAAAGCTCCGAAGAAGCATCAAGAAACAGCTGCTTTGAGCGACAACGCAAATGGTATACGAAAAGGATCACTCGCGCCTGTTCGTGAACAAAAAGCTCTGGAGAGCGGTCGGCGTAGCTAAGTGCACGGAGGATAATTGCGCTTCTCTGCTTTCGTTGGTTAACGATTCTGTTACTTGTGGATTGTAGTTTCAACTTTCACATTTTCGCAATTACGAATTGTTGCAACACGAATGCTTTTCCATCAGGCCACTTAGTGGATCGGTAGCGAAGCGTAATTTCAGGATTGCTCTATTGGCGATAAGCATACGTTGTCACAGTGTCGCATCGAGGGGCACCGAATGTAGTGCGTTTTTCTTGGTGTGTAAGCGCGCACCAATGCTATAGAAGCAGGTGCGCGGCAGTTATACAAACATGATGAGCACGCTGATCGGAACGAGCTGCGCCGAAACAGGCACGTTGCACCACGAAACATACAAAATAGGCGCTCACATGAGGGAAGCATTTATTTAGCTGTTCATCGTGCTTATGCCGGACATATCCAAACGTAAAACATTGTAATACCAACGAGATTAATCGAATGCACTTCCATAAAAACAATGCCAGTCTGTCTAACGTACCTGTAAAGAAAGCTGGCGGGAGACGTCAGACTTACCTTTAGCCACAGCCTATTAATAAAAACAAAGATAGGCAACAAATTTCGCCCCTCACAAAGAAAAAGAAATGCTTTAGAAACGTGAAGGCAAGTCAATTTCTTGTAAGAATGTAGGCGGGGCGCAATGGAGCCCGGTCACACCGAGAAGCGCAGCCACTCGAATACAGGCAATCATCGAGGGCCGTAACCTGCAGGCCAAGTAGACTACAGTCCCTTAGAAGCGACGTGCGCTGCGCAAGGTAAGCATGACACTCCCAATATCAGGTAATATCAGGTACTCAGGGGAACCAAAATAATCACGCGACCGCATACCCTTGTAGGTCTAAACATTCACTCACCAGGTCAGGGCCGACCCTTAACTGCAGTAACGGTGCTCTAGCATTAGGCAAGCATCGACCACAAAACCGGGGGAAAATGATCCATTTGCAACACGCTGATCTGGGTGCTGCTTGAGGAGGTGGCGACGAATCAACAGACGAGCGTCGTCAAGCCTAGATGGGATTCCCTGGGTATAGTCCCATTTGCTGTGAGCTGTCGATCCACTCGTCATTTCCGGCGATACCCACCTACGAAGACATCCACTGGCCAACGAGGGATGGCCAACGAGGGATACCCCACGAGATGTATTGCTGGAAGACTTTACGATGACGCACAACTGGGCGTCATCAGCGTAGTCTGCTATAAGGACAGCGCTGGAGTACGTAAGGATGACAACCTTTGATGCGCACAACGCCACTTGCATGTACTTCAGGGTGCCGAACACATCAAAGGCTGAAAGTGTTGCTTGCAGACTTCTAAGCTCTTGTGGCACATGCGACTGAATTGTACGTGTTCGCTTTATTTCGGGTTGCGTGTCTCATATTTTTCACTCGTCAGTAGCGTTTCTCGTAAACGATGGTGCTTTTGGACAGCCGACGCGCTCTTTTAGCTCCACGTTTTAGGTTCAAGAGTGAATTTCCTTTTGAACGTCTTGGTTTTTAACTTGGCGTTGCAAGATCCACTAGAGCGCAGCTTTAGCCCTCTCCGCGGCGCTCGTGTCTACCCTTATACGTGTCAGCGATGCAGTGCGATTTTCGCGCTTTCTTTGTACAATGTGTAATGTTACACTCATAAATGTTCGAACTATTTAACATTTTTTTTTTCGCTTGTGAGCAGCGTTAAGTATAAGCGATAAACCTCTGGCATAGGTAGGCCCCGAAGTGGCCTCCCTTCTAATACACAAATAACCGTCGAGCTGCTTCAACCTGTGAGCTTCACCGCTCTCGTTCATCTTCCGATTTCGTTCTCGCAGGTGTCCCTGATCATCGTGTACGCGCTGTGCGTGCAGTACGAGGTGGCGGCCGACGCCTCCAACGGCCTCAACAGCATGTCCGAGGCACTCGGGGGCAACGCGCCCAAGGATAATTCCATCGAGAAGTACTACTCCAGTGAGTGCCCTCCCCGCGCCTTCTGTCAACAGGGTGGACGAGGGAAAGGGAGACCGCTCGCGCGCTCGCCTTATAACACCGCGACGTCGTGACGAGATTACGGAAGAGAGAGTGCCGTCTACGCGCGGAGCCCCTTTGAGCGGCGGCGCTTCTTGGATTTTTGGTCGGCCCCAGTTGGTGTAGCGTAGGTGCCCAATGTCGCGGCTGGAGCAGCGCGACGCAATGATGGTCACTTTTTTTAAAAGCGAGAGCAAAGGAACCCTCTCGGACTTTATTGGTCAAGGCTGTGGTGCTGTGACGGCGGTATATATAACGGTTTCCATTACCTGCTAAATATCTTAAAAGAAAAAGACTAATTTACCTACACACATTTACGTTTGCATACCTGTCAGACATACTTCCCCATTTTCACTTAATTTAATCTCAGTGGCTAATATAGTTCTCACAGGACAGTTGGAAAAATTCTGCGGTGTTCATAAAACACACTCGTAATGCTCCGGAGCGCTTACATACGCAATGTACTGAAAAGGTCGTATTCAACAGCATGTCCCTTAGTCGCACCAAATATACACAAATTGATTCGTTTATCTTATTGAGGACACCGCTGAAGCCTACTACACAAACCTCGCATAACAAAAGAGACAATAGAAAATATATAGAGAGAACGAGAGTTCAGTAGTCATTTACAATGCTCCTAATTAATCCTGAAACGAGAGCTTTGCCACACTTCGCCCCTAACACGCTCTCTATTCCCGCTGTGTGTTAACTTGGTGTTACGTAGAGTTCTCTCGGGACTCTGGGAAGCATACTGTTCAACGGCCGTTTAATGTTTTTGAGCCATTTCTTGAGGAATCTTTCACAATGCTTGTATTTAACTGGCGCTCTTCAAACTTTGATACACATCATGTATAAGATACCCCTGTTTTCTTGAAATGGAAACTTTATGTCATGCCAACTTCTTTTGTGACATTGAGTAAACTTGTTATGCGGTTCGTACAATACGCCAATGGAATGCTAAAATACAGTATTTGCTGCAAATACTGTAATTAATCTACTGGTCACCCAGAGCATGGTTCTCGTTCTTTTCAAATATAGAATTGCGGCCGCTTTTGGTTCTTTCCCATGCAAAACAGCGGGAAAACATCGTAAGCGTTTCATATGCCACCTCTAAACAGGCAATAAACGAGGGTTTAGCACGTTTCATTTGGACACTAACTAACCCACACACTTCAACATTTGCCCGCACTTTCCTCCAGTGCTCCTTCATTTCCTTTAATATAAACGTGGTGAACGGCGTACTTTTTTCCAGGACACCCTGAAAACATATATACGACGTATAACGTTTCCGAGCGGTTCTATAGTCGCACTAACAGCTTCACTATAAAACATAACCTCGCTTACATTAAGCGCATAGAATGAGCGTGACTACTTTCTTTTCTCTTTTTTGTGTGAGTAGGTGACCTTACCTTCGAGTTTCCAAGCCTACCGCCTCAGCCACCGTCTTGCTTGGGCAGCAAAGTGACGCCTACATCGTTTTTGACTTCAATGCAGCATTTGCGATGCATTTTTACCAGCTTCGTAAAAATTTGAACGACACCTAAGATATCCGCCTGCGCGCTTTGCTGTCTATTTAGTCACCTACGGCGAGTATTGGAACGCAGCCAGAACCACGGGTCGTTGCCACTTAAGCGCAACCGGGGACGATGGGCGTTGTTTCTCGAACGTCGAGCGGCTGGGTGTCGGTGTCGACGCGCTCAGCGCGAGCCGACCGGCTTAGAGAACGCGGTTCGAATGGCACGAGGGGCCTCGCAGGACATCTGTCAACGACATCGGGCCCGTCACTGAGACGTCCGTTTCCTCCAGGCTGCGCGACCAAAATACTCGACCCGTGTGACTGCGCGTCAACGGCTCTTCGTACCAGGAAGTCGATCGACTGGGGCGGACGCAAAGAGCTTTTCTCGGGGGAGAGTTCTTCGGGACAAGCGCTTAAGGTCGGAGCAACTACACGCCGGTGCTTGCTGAAAAAATATAATAATGATGACTGGAAACATGCAAAGCTATATTATGAAGAATATCTTGTTCTTTTGTTGTTCTGTTGTTGTTGTTGTTGTTGTTGTTGTTGTTGTTGTTGTTGTTGTTGTTGTTGTTGTTGTTGTTGTTGTTGTTGTTGTTGTTGTTGTTGTTGTTGTTGTTGTTGTTGTTGTTGTTGTTGTTGTTGTTGTTGTTTTGAAATTTAAAATACTGCATGACACTCACTCATCGCGGGACACAACGCCCATCTGTGCCAAAAGTCACTCGAGATATTGATATACGTTCATTGAAGGAGACATGGTTAGGTTGACTTGGTAAGGGGTAGGGGGGTAGTGGAGGCGAAGGAAAGTCTATCTCTCCGGCTTGCTATACTGTGCACAGGCAGGTGAGAAACAAAAATAAAGAGGGTAATCCAGGTGATCAAGCCGATGAGTTCGGAGAGCGATGTACGCGTGCTGTATATGCACCTGTTTACGCCATCTATGCACTCTCCCTCGTAGCAGACATGTAGGGTCCGGAAACTGAAACAGTGCTAAAGCCAAGAGCCAAGGTCAACCTCGGAGGCAAATGTCAGACGCGTCCTCCTTCGATGCCGGGCAGTCGAACGCTAGGCTTTCAGAACCGGGTATTCACAAGTCCGGCGGGTTTATTCGAGTATGCTGTGAATGTTTATTTAACCGCACAAAATCTTTGGACGTCTTCAACACGATCGTGCGTGCGTGTGCGGTAGCGCCGATGTCGACAAGGTGATTACTCGGCATCGCGCGAACTCGTGCGACCACGTCCTCTTCGGTAGAAAGGCATAAGTCGTTTTTAACGATACTGACGGAACTATTATTTAGTGCGAAAGGGTGTCCACTCTTTCTTTCTTTAGGGCAAGGTAAACGTGTTCGGGTAGCACAAGCAAATGCTGGAATCTACTGACACCAGTCTCAGTCCCGCAGCCCTGCTCTGTGACTTTCCCATTCAGTGGCTGAAAGTGTGCTTGCTGCACCGTTGCTGAGCCACAAATGAATAAAGGCAGTTCATTTATAGCGCACACAGTTAAGACCTAAATATTCTGCATGCGCATGCTATTAGACAAAAGCAAGTATCCACAGGCGTTAACAGGCCACTCTCATTATTACGTGACTAGTGCTCCTTACCCAGATATTACAACCCACGATATCATGCGTCGAAAGACGAACATTTCAGCCGTTAATCCGCAGTAACAATGGTCCGACCCCTTATGTTAGAGTTACAAAAAAAATTATGTCGTTCGATCGTTACCGCAACAGGCGGATTCAAAAAGGTCGGCAGTACGAAACAAACGCCTTCTTAACAACCAAGGCGAGGTCACGAATGTAAGACGTCACGATACAACGCGCTACGTTTGTGTCAGCGCCAACTACATAACGCGTTCGCTCGCAAATAAATGGTTTGGCCGCCGCCAGCAGCTGACCCAAATTACACAGATCTACTACGACGGAAACAGCGAAAACCCGTCCGAACGTTGAACAGGTAAAAGCTTGAACGCACAAGCTGCGCACCCATGCGCGTCAGCACCGTGCGGCGAGTCTATTGATTTGCAGCCGGTTGCGACCACAAGAAACGTCAGCAGCGGCGCGCGCATCCCGTGACAACGTGAGGGAGGCAGGTAAAGTGGGAGAGCAAGCCGAAATTCCGCGCATCTAATTGTACCCGCCGGCCAAGAAACAAAGCGGCCGTGACTGGCGTGGTCGAAAACGATTACTCGTTCCAGGGAATCACTCAGGCGGGCCAACGCATGCTCGTGGCATCATTGCATGATGACCGCCGGCGTCGTGGCGTTCCCAACTAATGCGCAGTCTTCGTCAAAAGTTTCGACGGGCCTCAGTGAAATTTTACTCTGTCACGGATGAAGAGGGGCTCTGCCGCGGAGCCTATCGATAAAGCCTGCCACACCCGGGATGGCTTCGAAGTGCTTGACAAATATTGTACGCTGCATTAATCATATTATGCATAAAAGAAGGGGGAGGGGGAGTATCATTCTGTTCTGCCAAAAATTGTTCAGCAGCCTGGCATTTGTAGTGATGTGTACTTCAGTAGGGGGCATGCTCTCCCGCTTTATGTTTCTTTTTTTTCTTTTTTCTTCTCATTCAACCTCCTTATCTATTTCGCGTACTACAGGAACCGGTGGAACTTTTTTCACTAATTTTTAATTCTGGATAAATAAGTTGTGCTCGGCTAACCTCCGTCTTTCGATCTCGATTCTCTCTCCCTCGGCTACTCCATTTATAAGAGTTCTTATGTACATTGCTACCAAAAAGAAGATGAAAGTAAGCGCGCATTTCTGCTGCTTGTTTCCTTCATGTGCTCATAGCAACTGTAGGCGCATTATTTATCGCATGATTTCGCCTCTTGCTTGACTTTTCTTGGTAGTCAACCTCTTGTGTTACGTCGCAGAAAATTTGTGAAACGTGGTCTTAATCCTTCATTGCGTATATTCTATCTATTTTTTTCCTAATAGACGTGCCTGTGGCGCGCACGTTGAAGCATTAATTGTGCATCGCAGTGTATTAGGTGCAGTTTTATTATCTGTCCTCTAAATAATTCGTTCAGTCAAGCTATCACTATATTCCTCAGTCGCAATACGAGCTTCAAGAAATGCTGCTGTTGGTGTGCAGCACTGGTGATGCTGATGATTGTGATTCCTTTTCTTTATAATAGGTATGGGTGAGTTGCTGAGGTCTACGGGCCTTCAGGAGACCTTAAGAACGCCGCCCCCTACCACTCTATAGTGTATGCAGTTTGTTTTTGCTCGTCTCTCTCTCTCTCTCTTAATTCCCCTTGCACTAATGTTCTCTTTTTATCCTCCTACGCCTTCCCCCCGTGCAGGGTAGCCAACCGAAACTACCTCTGGTAACCTTCCTGCCTTTCTATGCATCATCTTCTCTCTCGCTCTTTCTCTCTCTCTCTCTCTGAGGTGAGGTAATAGATGTCTTACACTTGTAAGTTACAAAAATGAACTCTGCAGAAGAAAGAAAGGAACGGCTGTCGCAACGCACATGTCAATCAACACCTAACTTGTTCCATCCTCGTAGGAGACATTGAAAGATGCACGAGGAGTGGGATGCCGGCACTGAGCGGCGCCTGTGGGGCTGAGGCATGAACCCCCCACCCCCCCTTCAGCAGCTACAAAATAGGCACTGTAGCTAAGGGTAGTTCGTGTTGCTCAAGTTGAAAAGCTAGACATTTTCTTTATTTCGCCTTCCTTCCTGTTCTTTCATTTTTCTTTTTGCTTTCGTGTCGCCGCCGCGCGTGCGACGGTGGCGCTTAACGGTGGCCTCTTTGCAGTGGGAGCCCTCCCTTTGTCCCGCCTGCCCCGCAGCTATACCGCTTGGCCAATTACTCGCGCATTGTCGGTGTCCAGCTATTACGCCACGCACGGGCCGTGTCTGGAGAACGCGTGCCAGCCTACCGACATAAAACGCAGCCTTGGCCTTTCTCTCTCTCCTCTTAATATCAGACTTGAGTCGAAACACGACGATTTGTGTGTGTGTGTGTGTTTGTGTGTAAGTGTGTATCCACACGACAAATAGACGCTAGACACGAATGCGATTTGCACAACAACGGTGCGTGTATACGTATTTACCCGTTGGTCACCATATTGGTCTTGCTCTTAGTGTACTTCTCGTCCCTCATGAAGTGATTACTTGAATAAAAAGTGCACCACAGAGGAAAAAAAAAATTTCAGACCGAAGTGAGGGCATCGCCAATGATTGCTCGAACAATGTAATGCCAGCGGCTAACTGTAAATCTATAGTAGGCCGCATTTCCTGTGCTCCCTGGAAATGGACGCCAAACTACTTCAGGAAACGCGCCTGTTGATGCACCAACTATTAGCAAATTTATTTAGAAGCGGTTCATTTTTGTTAAAAAGAAATCGGCTCTCTTTGTTGCCCTATGTATTATCTGCGCGTTCTTTTATTCGTGGTCGTGGCTTGCCTCTGGAAGTGGTAGAGCACTGTTAGTGAAATTGAGTTGGCTCGGTGTTGGTGCGCGAACGCTTGAATCGTCAAGGAAGCGTAGACAGTCCGTCGTGTACGTCCTGTGGCTCCTGGGAGACACTTGAACACCTTATACTGGAGTGTCCCGCATTCGTCACACAACGTGCACTGCCAATTAAGGAATATGGGCTGACTGGACTCAACTGTACGACCCTCGACGATTGCCTGTTTCCGAGAGGGAGTGCTGCTCAACGCGACCAGGCCCATAGAGCCTTGCTAACTTTCATGCAGAAAACTGATTTGGCCTCCTGTTTAGAGACGTTATTTTCCGTGTTCCTACGTTCTTTTGTGCGTGTCTCTGTCATTTGTTTATTTCATATTTTCTTTCCTATTTCTTTGTTTCCTATCTTCTCTTTTCATTCCCTCCTCCCGAAAGAGTAGGCAGGCGTTGTGGCCCTCTCGGTAGCAGTTGTCAGCTTGCTCCCTGCCTGTTTTTTGTGTACTTGTATGTTTCCATAACTAATAATAATTATTATTATCCGCCTGCGGGTTGGTGCGATTGCCAATATCGCAAGAGGCGCTTTAATAGATACACTAACCCCACCGAATGCATTGAGAAACTTGTTTGTGAGCCCACTGCAGCAAAGAATGGCATGCCAATCTGATTTAGCCTCGGCGTGCGCAATGCATTCATGGGCGTTACATGGTAATGAGGACTGCTATTCCAGATGGGCGGGATCCAAAACTATCTTTATATTGCTACTTATCTAAAGTAAGTGAATAAATGAGGCAATGCAGTTGTTTCTGGAGGCAGTTGCCTGCCGTCGCATTGACATAAAGTGGCTAAGACGTATGGACGTAACACTCAGACCCTCCTGCAGTGGATGTCACCTTGTGTCATCCAACCATATACGGTGTCCCTGCGATTTGTCTTGCAGATCGATTGGGCTTCGCATTGTGATCTGCTAGCTTTCCGGTTAGGTTAGGTTAGGTTAGGTTCACTACGGAAAGGCATTGATCCCGAATTCGATTCCCGAGACAGGATGAAATTTTCTTCAACTGTGAATTGCTTTCACCCTGAGAAACCGGTATGAGTTCCCTTTGTATGTTCTCTCTACCCTCGATGGATGACAATTTCAGCCCCTCGTGGATGACACCTTCTGCCCGGAGCGCGCAGAAAGATCCTTCCTCTTGCGGTTAAACATGGGATTGCAGCCAAGCCGTACGCCTCACCTGCGAGGCTTCAAAACAAGCGAAGATGCCAGGAGTGACCAGCGATTGTTGATTTCGTGACACGACACGATTACGCTGTCGCGGCGAAAAGAATGCCTGTATGGAAGGTCTTGTTCCGCTCCTGCACGCGCGGTGAAAACGAGCTCACTTGTAACGTGCGCGGGCTGTGGCCGACGGTCTACACGAACGAATGCACGCACGCGCCCAGCGCAGCCTTGGCGGCACCATGTAGAATGTTTCGTGCGCTATGCGCCCGGGCACGCAGCTTAGCTGACAAATAAACCTGACCTCGCGTGTGTTGACAGCCATGCGCACAAGTAAAAGGAGCCGCGTGCGCAAGATGCAGCTCGTGAGAGGTTTAGAAAGGAGCTATGCTTTGGATGACTTCCAGGGAAAATGGTTCTTTGTGACGCGTACGTCTATGTCCGCCTTTAGAGAGGTATTCCGAAAGAAACTTGTGAAATCCTGCCTCATCTGCAATTTATCGAAGTGTCCGCACACTGGTTTAAGTCGAATGATACTAAATTACTAAATTCGGCTAACGGTGCGCAAAAGTGAAGATGGTTTCGGGGGGTCTGAGATTTCAATCTATAGCAGGGAAAGTTTGGTTTGTGCAATGACACGTAGTTCGACGAACAGGCCGTGGGCACTTTAAACTATTCAGTTTTGACTTTTGTTCCAATCTCCTGACGTCATATGTACGTAGCCACCAACGCAAGCTTCGGGCGATGACCCGCAGTGCTGTTTGAACAGCCCAGTCAATAGAGAGAGAGAGAGGAAAGGCAGGGAGGTAACTCAGAGGCCAGCTTCCGATTTGCTACCCTGCCAGCCCAGTCGGACGCTCTCAAGGTCTATAGGTCTGTTTTGTTTGCTTTGAAATCAAATAACATCAGCCGTCTTGGCAGATCTTTTTTATATGATTGGCTGACAAAAGGCTAACGGTGCGCAAAAGTGAAGATGGTTTCGGGGGGTCTGAGATTTCAATCTATAGCAGGGAAAGTAGATAACCGGACGAGGAGGGCAGTGCCGGCGTCTGCGATTGGTCACGTTCCCTTTTCTTAGCTTGCGGTGGCTGGCAGAAAATCGCGGCGGCATGCAACGCAAGATTAAAAATACAACCGGAAACGGATAGTTAGCAAAGAATAGTTTACAGAGCAAGATAACGGTCACAGAAATGGAATAGAAACAGATTGAAATGTATTTACCCATGCCTTAATTCACTCCTGTACAGAGTTTATTTATTCTTGAGGTTTTCGCCGAACCAGATTTGCCACTTGTTCGACACGCTCCTCTATCGTTTACGCTTAGACATGGCCTACACTCCTCACTTCTTCTGTACCACAAGAAGAATCGCATTGTAGTTTCTGCGACAACTCTGACGTTTCTATGGAGCATACTATAACGTCCTCAGTATGACCAAATGTGGGTTAGCCCTCGTGGCCATTTGAACCAACGTTTGTAGAAACTTGGTTTGAACATCCTTGACCCGTCTTTCACAGTGAGAAAGTGCGTGGACCGTAGTCATGCCCTGATAAGCAGAAGCGTGCCGTGAGTGTCCTTCGTGATTTCTTTTTAGTGGAGGCTAATCTTATGAACTGCCTATAACTCAGATCATGTCTTTTGTGTTCTCTACATTGTGCTTCTTTTTCTTCTTTCTTTAGTTTAGATGTCACGCCGTGTTGTCCTTGTATATGTATTTGTGGAAGGACTTATGTGTATCTTTTTTTTTTACTTCTGTGTGATCGGTAAGCTGCTTCAGCTACGGGAATGTGCTCACGGTGCCGGTGCCCGACACCATTTGGGTGCTTGTGACGTGTTCGTTTTTTGTATAGTGCTCGTTGATAGTTTTTTCTTGCTTTTTATTTTTTATTGTTGCTTGAGTAATGAATTTGGCATCGAACGTAACCTACCTTTGCATTTTTATACATCTAAAATTTAAAGATAACTAATTATGTTTCTCAGAAAACACTGATGTGATTTTCCATTGGACGCTTCGAACTTCTTCACTAAAAGCGTACTCGCAAAGTGCATATTAATAGTAATCACCCAACTGAATGAGAACATTCGCGAAATTAATTTCCCAGCAGTCCTGAACGCTTATGCGAGCCCACTGACAGGTGGGCGAGGTTCAGCACTAGAAGTGTTGAAGGGAAGCGTTTGAATAATTTTATTCATAAGAATCTAAGCATATAAATTATTGTGCGCACACCTTAACCATGCGCGGCGTCGGTTTTCTGGAGTCGAGCCCATGGCACGGCGCAAACCAGCTTGAACACCAAAGCAATACCCTAAACGTGAACTTGCACAACGTGGTAGGCTCATAACGTGGTTACACCGAGCTCCATAAGAAGGCTCGCCCTTTTGGTTGACGGACGCAGCACTGATGACGCCGTGCCCACGTAGGTGGGGCACGTTGTGCAATGGCGTCGTATGGGTCACAGCAGAGGTGGTAGCGGGGAAAGGTCGTCCTTAGATTCCCTCTGCGGATGTTGTTGCACAATCATACTTTTTTGGATGACGATCGAGTACGAACACTGAAGTTGCACGCTATAGCAGCAAAGACGTGGAACTTTTCCGACTGTCCTCTAACCATGTCTCTCAGACAACTTGTTAACTTCGGCTAAAGAAGTACTGCCCGGCTAATCATGAAGAAGGGGCGCTATAACGTAAAGCTATCCCAAACTTTTCTATTCCAATTCTGCAATCAGCCCTCCGCGATTGGTCAACAACTTTTTTGGACCACCCCCACTTCGCCTGTCTGCCACGCGACGTCACGAAAACCGCGATAGCTCCCCATCTGATATGACGTGCACACACTAATTATGCATGATTTGACTCAACAAAAGAAAAATAGTTATTTCTGATTCGACGCATTTTCGCCATTACCCCTCGGCTATTGGTCAAAAGTTTTCGGGCTGCTCTCACTTCACCTGCCTGTCACGCGACGTCACAAAACCGCAAAACTCACCACGTGAAAGTGACGTGTACGCGTTAAAGAAGCATTAATATACCGCACAAAACTAAATTTTCTTCTGAATAGCCGCAGGCTGCCCCGTTCGAAAGAAATAAAATACAGCTGCCGCCGATCGTTCAGGCATTGGCTACTCGCACCTGCCGGAGAGCATGGGTTTATTTGAGTATAATAAAACGTTCTGCATGGCCATGTAACGTTTTCGTGCACTTTCGGCACATTTACGACTTCGTTCTGCCAACTCTTCTTTGCTGAGGATCCGTTTTAGCATCATTCTTAAGCTCCCGTTGCATGCCTTCACGATCTTCGACCAGCCACTGCAAGCTAAGTAAGGGAAAGCGGACCAATCACCACCCTCTTCAGCCGGTTATCGATTTTCAGTGCACTGGCTCGGCCCCATCGAATTACTCTCCACTTGAGCGTGCTCCTCTCTTCTTGTCAGCCAATTAGATAAGACAAGCCGCTCAGTGTGGACAATGTTATTCGTTTTTCAAGCAAACAAAAGTGACCTCCTATGAACGAGGAGAGTGTTTGATTGGTCTGTTCAGACAACCCTGAGGTTGTCTTGCATCGGCGGTTACGCAAATTTGACATCAGGAGATTGGAATAAAAACATATTGGAATAATTTTGCGTTACAGGGCCCAAGAACCCAAATACGGTTTTCCATAGTATCATTGCATCTATTCTTTAACGTTATTGAAGACCAATCTCCGTTACAGAGACGTGTGCGCCGGCATTCGGTCATATATACAGCTCATTCACGCGCTTGCTGCTTGCTTGTATCCGTTGCGCAGTGTTCCAGGACGTGAACGTGATGCTGTTCGTCGGCTTCGGATTCTTGATGACGTTTCTCAAGCGCTACGGCTACGGTGCCTTGGGCTTCACGCTGCTCATCGCCGCGCTCAGCATCCAGTGGGCGGCGATCGTGCGCGGCGTCTGGCACGCCCGAAAAGGTTGGATCCTCGTCGACGTGCTCAGGTATAAGCCAAACCTGCATGCAAAAGGATAGACAGTTGGGCGAGTTGGTACGGTAACATGATTTTGGCTTCTAGCGCGAAGTGAAACACGGACACAGAAAGGAGCAGACAGGACGAGCGCTCGTCCTGTCTGCTCCTTTCTGTGTCCGTGTTTCACTTCGCGCTAGAAGCCAAAACCTGCATCGTTGGGAACGATCTCACTGAACGGGAAAACACGTTACTATGCTGAGAGAGAAATGACAATTTTGCTTGTGTAAGAATGTCCATGGTCGGCTGGAAGTGCATGTCTCTGACTTGCTGCTCCACGCTGGGGTTGGCGATGGGGAGAACTCCCCATTCGTCTCGATACAGCTGACGATGAGTTACTACAGTGACAGGGATGGAAGTGCCGCGCCAAATGCGCCCTCTTGCGCCGAACCATCGAGCTGCACCAACCTGCGCCAAAACACTCATTTGTAACGAAATTGCCAAATTTAGCAGGATGTGCTTGTTCAGTGGCAACCACACAGCCCATATAAGCCCATAGACGTGCCTTGGCTAGCGCTTAGCCCTTCAATCCAAACCTAAGCAATCCGTTTCAGCGTAGGCGCCTTCGGAGTGTGGGTTCGTTTGGTGGCATAATTGTAAGTAGGCCATAAATGAAAATCAAAACCGTTTTGTGCTACACAAGGCATTACGAAGGTTTTATAAAAGTGTTACGCATTTGCGTATATGTGCACCAGCTAAACATCATTTGAATTGGTGCTCATTTCAGCGGGTGGTATGGAAGGAAAGCCTCGCTGAATTAATAAGGTCACGCAGTCTCCTTAGTGTGTAGCTCATCAGTTTAAGTATACATTTTAGCCCTCGATATTGCGCCCTATTGGTACATCTGCATCGCTTAAGAACGAACGCCGTACGTGGGACGTTATAAATCTATTTCACGCGTGCACCACGTCCGCTTACTGGTACGACAGTGCGGCACGCCGACAAAGGAACATCTTGCTTTCATGAAACCTCTTGGTCACAAGTAACCAATGGCAAAGGTAATCGTCATTCAAATTTGCCCTCAGGCTACACTATTGTATGCCAGGCCACACCACACAAAATCAGGTTTTTGCCGCCTCAGAACACAAGCTCATGGTGTAAGGTTGCATATTTGGTAAACCTCAACGGCCAAATTGTGGTCGGAATCTAACGTTCGGCGAAACCGCAAACCTCCCAAACAGCATTCGTGGCAACAATGTTCACGACCGGACTTGCGCTGATCGAGCGCAAGAATTTTAATAAACCAATGTTCGGCGCACGAAATATCGGTAGTCGTTTGACAGTGGCTTTGTAACGCCTGTAGCGAAACCGCCAATAATCCATAATAATTGATCTTATTCAAAATATTGCTCAATGACGCAGACCGGGAAGCCAGTGAACATTTTTTATCCCTTTGTTGCTTTCAAAAACAACCTAAAACATTTTCTCGGCAAGCGATGTGAAATACTGGCAAACGTGAAATGACCAGTACGTCACTTCACATTTATTGTGCGGTATTCTGCTATCTTGACTGGAGGTCGCCGAGAATTGAAAATTGCCAGAGGGAACTACGCGAACGGCGTTCACTGTACCTTGGTGGGTGTTGTGAATAGTTCCCGTTCTTTGTGCAAGAAAGCGTTTAATTAACTGAATTTATAAATTTACCTAATCGATGAGATGTCAAGAAAAAAGTTGTGGATGTGGTTGACAAATGACCGATAGCGGCATTTTAAAAAAAACTGGGATTCATGAAGACCTTCTTTTTTACCGAGAAAGAAAGGCCGTAAAGAAAAAGAACAAACGGAAAAAATGCTGTGACCATGACGACGCTTCTGCGCACCAAAGATCGCACCAATCTTTACGCAAACCTTGTCAAACAGTGGCAATGGGAACGAGCGGCCGCATTTCTTTCTCCCCGCTTCATCAGTTTTTCGGCGCGCAGCTTCGCTCCCTATCACACGCGACGTAGCGCGATCTCGTAACGGTTCGCTTTCCGAACATTTACAAGACTTGACCCGAGTGGGCCTAGCCAGGTGGCGTTGAGTTTACTCGCGTCTATTGTGGACTGGATAAAGTTATCTCACTCACTCACTCACTCACTCACTCACTCACTCACTCACTCACTCACTCACTCACTCACTCACTCACTCACTCACTCACTCACTCACTCACTCACTCACTCACTCACTCACTCACTCACTCACTCACTCACTCACTCACTCACTCTCAGGACTGTGACCCAGGTTTGCACGTTCGAAATATACACAAGGAACTGATGACCTTTACGTCTGAGACCACATAAATTACTGGTGCGGGCACGCGTTGCCGCCTGAATTAAAAAAAAACTGGCTGTGGCTTAGCTAAGGTTAAGACCAGGATGCGAAGCATACTAGCAGTAAAGTTTCGTTCGTTCTCCGTCCTCGCTTCACCGTTGGAACTTGAAGCTTATCGGACGATGATCGGCAGTTGTTGATCAAACGCAGGCAGGAAACGATGAGGTCTGAGGTACAAGAAATATTTATACGTGAACTTTTCTATATACATGGCAGGTAAAACAAATACATTACAAACTTGAACAATTGAGAAACAAAGTCTCACTCTTCGACTGTCTCAATGACTGTTAGAGCCCAGACTCGTTTTAACGTACATAGTACGGAGGCTCACTGATCTATCAGCAATCCTGATTTCAGCCAAGTCTGAGGGACAGCATGTCGTCCCGATTTTTATAGCCCAAATATACAAAGAAAAAAAGGCGGTAGGGCCGTTGGCCCGTCCCACAGGTTCAGTTGCCAATCAGAGTCAACCGTTTGTTAAGCCACAACCCACAGGGATCGGCTTACTCTTAAAAATAAACATATTGGAAAACAAAGCTCTTTTCCTTCTTCGCCAAAACTCCGTTGCCCTCTCCTTTCTCCGTAGTGAGTGACCGGCTCAGCAAAACACGCCAGGCCCGAACAAGTTATCGCCAGAGCGTTTCAAATGCCAACGGCGTCTAGGCTGCACATGTCTCGGAAGCAGGGGCACCGGCACCACGAAGTGCCGCTGTACTCAAAGCTTGGCCGTCTGGGAGACGGATGACCCTCCTTGTCCTTCAAATTTATTGTCTACAAGACAAAGTTCTTTGAGTGCGTGTTTCCAAGACGCCGTCGTGCGAATGCACTCTTTACGTGTGCACCGCATTCCTACAGCGTGCACGGTAAGCTGGTCTTAGACACCACGCAGGCAGTCGCACCCAACAACAAGGCTGGCGATTACGTTCCGGAGGCGTAGAGGATTAGGTCCATGCTCACTGCATGCGGCACGGAGTCAGAGTTGCTAAGTCCTTCTTAACCTCGGCGGCGCCTCCAATTAGTCAGGGACTCGGGCGCCAGACCCACAATACCTTTTGTACAGCGGTTCGTTTCAAGGCTGGTCTGTGTGACCCGTCGGCGGACTGCCAACATCGTGCGCACAATACTGACTCCCAGGAATCGGCACACGCCCGCCTGGCACCTGCCGCGACGCGTCACCCAACCCCGCGCGTTGCCTGTGACCCCGCATAACACAGTAACTGTCGCCCCGCTGACATGGGGGGAAGTGAACCCCCTCTCTATACACAAAGCACGAGGCCGATTCGTGAGACTTAAGAACCCGAACAATCAGAGCGACCTTACACGTCCCTCCTAAAGAGTATACTGGGCTTACAATGTTCCCAGCTATACTACAAGAGCCAAAGGGCGCTGTATCATAAGATTTAGGCTCTGAAGGTTCCGTCGTCAAAGAAAATTGACATACGCTGCCCAACACGGGTGCTGCGGAGTCCGTAAGGAACAGGAAAATTAACTGAAAGGACCACGGAGAAAAAAAACAATTTTCTCACAGCGACAAAAAAAAAGGCGAAAGCTCAACACATTCATGACAGTGAGCATGCAAAAGAAACACTGATGTATGTACAGGAACACTCCAACGCACTGCACGGCACAACAGCAGTAAAGTAACATATGCAGGTTATATACAGAGTATGTCCATAGTCTTATAACCCTCACACACATAGACGACAACAGCCACAGAAAGTTCCACCAAGGCTGAACTGTCCCACACACACATTCTTCGGGTGAACGGGAACATTCACGCCTGTCCCAGCTGGCATGGCTGTTTCTGTCTATCCTTTCGTTTCTGCTCTTTACTCGATTGGCTCCCATGAACGATTCGAGAGCCTTCACAATGCATCAGCATTGGCGTTACATGTTCCTTTCCGGTGACGCACCGTTACATTGTAGCGCTGTAGTGAAAGCGCCCTTCTTGCTAACTTGGCCCCCTGCGGGGTGCTGGTTGTCAAATATGACAGTGGGTTATGATCAGAGACAACATTCACCACTGCTCCGAAAAGCCAGTAGTCAAATTTCTTGAGTGCCCAAATAATGGCAAAGGCTTCTCTCTCTATAGTCGACCAGCGCGCCTGTGTCGGGTTAAAGCGGTGGCTAGCAAAAGCGATCGGCTTTTCTTCTCCGTCCGCTGACATTTGAGCTAAACAGGCACCGGCCGCCGTCGCCGACCCATCAGTGAATAGCCGGTACGGCTGATGAGGTTCAGGCGTGTTCATGGCGACAGCCTGACAGAGAGCTAATTTCAGACTTTCGAACGCGCACTGCGCTTCTTCCGACCATGGAATTGAATTAGGAACCCCTCGCTTTGTCAAAGCTGTAAGCGGGCTCGCCAAGTCGGCGTAGTTTGAGACATAGTCCCGATAATGCCCACAAAGCCCCAACAGACTTCGCAACTCTTTCTTTGTGTGAGGTGGCACAAGACCTTCTATGGCAGCTATCTTGGTTGCCCAACCTGTGTCAAAGAGGAGTACTTGGTCCCCGACATTAAATTCTTTAGTCCGTGCCCTCCTATTGTAAACTAGAGCATGTTTGCTCTGGCACTCGGTGCCTGTCAACTCAGCTACACTCTCGGCTAGTTCTAGCTCCCGCTGACTGGGCACCCCAGTGACATCTTGTATGAAACTATTCTCTTGCAACTTAGGCATTTGCTCTGTCGTTTCTTCGAAACTTAGACCGCAGTCCGGCTCAGTGTTATCGACCATTTCGACTGATCGGACCCCTACCCGCGGAATATTTTCCTCTCCAAACTCCTCTTTTTCCTGCGCCCGTAGTAGTTCCCAATCTTCCTTTGACAGCAGGCAGTCAACCCCGTTTGCAAGTTCGTCGGTAACCGCGCACACCAGATCGATCCTCTGCGGTTGTATCACAGCCCCCGGGCGATGCATGCCTACGGGCAGCGTAGCTAGCTTAGCTCGAATGGTGTTTCCGAATGCCGACTCAAGTCTTACTGTTCGTGATGGCTCCTGTAAATCGATGGGCAACATACTTTTACGGACTACCGTTATCTCACTACCTGTGTCCAACACAGCTTCCGTTGCTATATCCCCGCACATGATAGGGATTAGGTCCAGCTTCGACCTCCCCGAGCTAGCATTTTGAGCTACGACATGTACTCTAGCGCTTAGCACCCTTTCTTGCTCTGGTGGAGGTTCTTCACTTACAACAGCAACCTTCTGTACCCTTTGTTTTTGAACAGTTGGTGGCTTCCCCTGCGGTTCTTTATCTGAAGCTTTTGGGCAGTCTCTGGCTAGGTGACCCTGTATATGACACACGTGGCATCTTAAATTTGTCCTCTGCGGGCCAGCTAGTTTTGCGTGCTGCGGCAATGAGGCTGTTGCGGCTGGCTTAGTTGCTCGTCCTTTCCCTTTAGCTTGCTCGAAAGTCTCGAGCACTTTCGCCACCTCCACTGGCTTAAACCAATCTTCGCCCTCCCGCAAAAGAACATATTCAAGGGCTTCTGAGCTTAGACTGGCTTTCATACGGTCAGCGACCATAAGCTCCGTCATAGCTTCTTTGGTGTTCGCATTTCGAGATTGAAGGTAATAGGCCAAATAGGTTCTAGCGCGGAACGCGAACTGAGCCCAAGTTTCCTCCTTTCGTTTAGATGCCCTTTCAAACCTCTCCGAGTATTTAGCTGGCGTGAGCTTAAGTTCATCTAATACTGCCTTCTTTACAGTCTCATAATCTGTACATTCCTCGTCATTAAGGCCACGCAACAGATAACGAACCCGCTCGGCCAGCGCCGGCATGATCAAATGTACACGGCTATGTGCCGGTACTTGAAAAGATGCAAACAACTTTTCGACCTCATGAAACCATATCGGAACGTCAGCGTCACACGGCAACCGGTATGCCTTAAGCACTTTAGCACATTGTGCTATTCCATCCGTGATGGCACCGCGCCGATCGCTTCCTTCCGACACCGAAGGCGGCCTGCTCGACTGCTCGAGCTCCACTCTCCGTAGAGCAATGCGCTCGCACTCTAGCTGTAGGCGCACCTTTTCCAGCTCCAGCTCCAGGCGCCTCACCGCCATGGCCTCTGGATCTGTCGTGCTCGGAGCCTGCGAAGCGCCTTGCGTCTCACTATCCATTTTAGTATCCGACGTCTCAGACTCGGTCTCTCCGACGCGTTGCAGCTCCTGCCGTCTCTGACCCTCTCTTCGTTCAGATGCCGTATCAATGTTTACGTTAGCCTCACTCGCATTTGCTGTTCTGCGCGTGAACACCATTAACCTCACTGAACAACAGCCATGCCAACCTAGACAAAACGCAAGGAATCCCGCTCACCCGTTGCAGCTGGGGGCGCCGCCTGACGTCCTCGTCCAGATGAATTGCAACCGTTGCGGAATTGGCTGGTAGCCCTCTGATGCCTTGCGCCTGGCTCGCTGCTCGTTGCTCGTTGTGGGGCTTGCCGATCCTGTCGGCTGCGCCAGTAAAGTTTCGTTCGTTCTCCGTCCTCGCTTCACCGTTGGAACTTGAAGCTTATCGGACGATGATCGGCAGTTGTTGATCAAACGCAGGCAGGAAACGATGAGGTCTGATGTACAAGAAATATTTATACGTGAACTTTTCTATATACATGGCAGGTAAAACAAATACATTACAAACTTGAACAATTGAGAAACAAAGTCTCACTCTTCGACTGTCTCAATGACTGTTAGAGCCCAGACTCGTTTTAACGTACATAGTACGGAGGCTCACTGATCTATCAGCAATCCTGATTTCAGCCAAGTCTGAGGGACAGCATGTCGTCCCGATTTTTATAGCCCAAATATACAAAGAAAAAAAGGCGGTAGGGCCGTTGGCCCGTCCCACAGGTTCAGTTGCCAATCAGAGTCAACCGTTTGTTAAGCCACAACCCACAGGGATCGGCTTACTCTTAAAAATAAACATATTGGAAAACAAAGCTCTTTTCCTTCTTCGCCAAAACTCCGTTGCCCTCTCCTTTCTCCGTAGTGAGTGACCGGCTCAGCAAAACACGCCAGGCCCGAACAAGTTATCGCCAGAGCGTTTCAAATGCCAACGGCGTCTAGGCTGCACATGTCTCGGAAGCAGGGGCACCGGCACCACGAAGAGCCGCTGTACTCAAAGCTTGGCCGTCTGGGAGACGGATGACCCTCCTTGTCCTTCAAATTTATTGTCTACAAGACAAAGTTCTTTGAGTGCGTGTTTCCAAGACGCCGTCGTGCGAATGCACTCTTTACGTGTGCACCGCATTCCTACAGCGTGCACGGTAAGCTGGTCTTAGACACCACGCAGGCAGTCGCACCCAACAACAAGGCTGGCGATTACGTTCCGGAGGCGTAGAGGATTAGGTCCATGCTCACTGCATGCGGCACGGAGTCAGAGTTGCTAAGTCCTTCTTAACCTCGGCGGCGCCTCCAATTAGTCAGGGACTCGGGCGCCAGACCCACAATACCTTTTGTACAGCGGTTCGTTTCAAGGCTGGTCTGTGTGACCCGTCGGCGGACTGCCAACATCGTGCGCACAATACTGACTCCCAGGAATCGGCACACGCCCGCCTGGCACCTGCCGCGACGCGTCACCCAACCCCGCGCGTTGCCTGTGACCCCGCATAACACAGTAACTGTCGCCCCGCTGACATGGGGGGAAGTGAACCCCCTCTCTATACACAAAGCACGAGGCCGATTCGTGAGACTTAAGAACCCGAACAATCAGAGCGACCTTACACTAGCCTTTATTTTAACGCGACAGCGTTAAGGAGCTCGTGTCGCAGAAAAGCCGGTGTCGTCGGCGTCGGCTCAGGCGTGCGGCGCTTGCTCAGGCGCACATTTCGTTGTCGCGCCGAACGCTGCGTTGCTCGACGCTCACCGCGTCCGATGCGGGGCACGTAGTCGCTGCGCCGTAGCAAAGCCACCTAGAAGATCAGTCTCTGTAGCACGCCGCAACCTTCGCTTCTCATTCCAACGAGCAGCTCTGTCTCCAGGAGGCATCTCACCTCGTGAGTGTCCAGCAGAGGCAAGCGCAGCTGCTTATATACCGCCGCGACGCCGCGAGCGACGGCGCGAGTTGGAGCCCCGTTTCTCCTCTGTCGTGACGTCATGGTGTCACGTGGTATTGAAGGCGACACCGCCGCGCCTGAGGAGCTGGGTTGAGCTCTAGTAATATGCTTCGCATAAAAAATCGTACCCTTTCTCTTGCGTTTTTTTGTGCTTTCTAGGGGGGGGGGGGGGTGCGGAAAATCAAGGATCACATGAGGCTTAGGCTATATACGTTGTTATCGGTCATTTCTTGACCCATTCCACAACCTTTTCATGGGCACCTTATTGAGTAAGTAAAGTAATAAATTTTAGTTCATTAAAATTAAATCTTAACTGCTTGAGAAGGAGAAAAGACTGGCATAACACAAGCCTATGAGCGGAAAGCCCTCTGTTATTTTTTTATTGGCCAAATTTAGTTGGCACATCCAGTGTGGTGGCTTTTGGGGAACCTGTATGGGCTTCCTTGTAGCTTCATGCTAGAGACATGTGGATGACAATTTTTCCCTGTCATGAATTTTCCCCGCCTTGCAGGCTTCCACAGGAACTGTTGTGCCATAACCTAGTAGTGTTCTGCAAAGTTAAATAAGGAAAGGACATCTTTTCATCCTATGCCTGTATTTCACTCATATTGACCTTTACCAAGCTGCTCCAAAACAGACATTTCGTGCTTCAAACCTGCTCCAAAGTGCAAAATTTGCTGCTCCTAGAGCTGCTCCAAAGCTTACTTGGCTGCATCCGTCCCTCCAGTGAGCGTCAGCGATGTGTACAATCTTTAATGCGCACGCTTTGTGCAGTGCCCGACATACGTACGCAGTGGTGCGTAGCTGGGAGACATGTCACACTCGCAAGCTATGCAGCCTGCGCCTGTGACAACACTATTCTGCAATTAATGTCAACGATGCGCCCGACATATGTTTATAAGTTAGTATGCCAGCGCAACTTCATGATATATTAGTTATTTGGAAAGACTTCAACAGTGCGATCGTACGGAAGGTTCCAAGTGATTTGTGGACTTTGTTTACAAAAGGAAGTGGCACGTCGTAGACCGGCGACACTAATGACAGCATATTGTCGGTGTATGTCTCGAAAAACTTAACACCCTGCTACAACCCGCTTAGTCAGCTTGTTAGCATCAAATGCACAGATACTTTTTCTTTGTATTTGTTCTAGAGTAGAAGCGTTTTTATTGGAGAAAGTGAAACGTTGCAAGGAGAAGAACCTTCCGATGTCGATTTGCGACCCTTAACACGAGAAATGGAAACACATATATAGAGGGCAAACGTAAATAGCGCGTACAGTTTAAAAACACCCACCTTCTCCCGACGCTACAGTAGACACCAGGCTACATATTAGGTGGTTATTTCTTCCGGGCTGTCAACGGAGCTCGCAAAGTATACCAAAATGACATAATTACGCGCTATAGCATGCTAGGATTGAAACGCTTTTGACAGTACTTTCTGCCCAGTTGATGCCCCTCTTGGATCAGTAAGGATTCGAGCAGTGAGTAGTATTAATGATGCGTTCTTTTTATATGCGATGATGCCTGCGTTGTAGCAGTTGATGGCGTACCTCATTGAAAAAAAAAAGGAGCAGCATAGCATGGATCGGGAAAACCAAACGTCATGCCAAGAGAACGCAAGTAAGGCCGCGACAAAGACAAGCATTGATCTCCCGATACGTGAACGATATATCAAATCTGCGGTACAGAAGAAATCCCACGAACGACATTTGTTCGGTATCTACGACAGCTTATATAAAAGAAGCGAAAAGTCACTTTTGGTAAAATCATTGACTATCCCGGCAAACGCTTGTCAGAACCGATGAGTCGAGTCTCAGTGCAACGACTTGTGCTGTCTCGTATTTCGCAAGACCGCATGCCACAAAGTGGCTTCGATATCCACCACGGTGAATCTACACAAGGACGCCATAGTATGCTCGTTTCTAATATCGGTATTTGTAAAATCATTACTCGTGATCTAGAGGGCAGCAAGACCACAAAGAACTTTCACGTTGCTCTATCAAAGTCAGGGGCTTGGCAAGTTGTTTTGTGGACAGTTAAGACGAAGTTTAATAGCTAGAATCTTCCACGCGATTTCCAAAATGGTAGCTTGTATTTCTTTACCACGCCAAATCCAAGCCTGGTAGCGGCGCCTTAGAAAGCCTCCACGACTTGCTCTCAAATCACAGTCAAACGCCCGTATCGTGATAAACATAATTTTTTTTATCGCTATCAGCTAATTTTTATTTTCTTCAGCACGGCTATGCAGTTTTACTGCTGTATGGTGTTAGACTGCTAAGCACGAGGTCGCAGGATCAAATCTCGGCCACGGCGGCCGCATTTCGATGGGGGCGAAATGCGAAAACACCCGTGTACTTAGATCTAGGTGGTCGAAATTTCCGAAATTCACTACGGCGTGCCCCATAATCAGAAAGTGGTTTTGGCACGTAAATCCCCATAATTATTTTTTTTTAATTCTGCTGCTGGGCCAGAGGTCGCGCGTTCGAATCCGGGCCACGGCGGCTGCATTTCGATGAGGGACAAAATGCAAGAATGTTCGCGTCTACTTAAGTTTATTTGTAGGTTAAAGAACATCAGGTGGGTTACTTTAAAAAAAAATAGTGAGAGAGAGAGAGAGAGAGAGAGATCTCCGCTATACGCGTCCCTCATAAGTTGCAGCCCGCCTATCAGTTTCGGGACGATAAACACCAAAATGTAATCTTGTAAATTTTCTATGCCAAAGTGTATCAGGACATCTCCGCAGATCTGTCGCTTAGCCATATCTTAATTACCTTACAATAGCCCTGCATTATCCCTGCAGCAAAAAAGCAAACGACGATGCAGAAAACAGAGAGTGCTTAGGACGGCAAAAAAACGGGGAGGCTTCCGACGCACAATTGCAAACCTTGCGGGTCGTCGTCCACGAATGGCGGTTTATAATTGATTTGTTCCTCGAATTTGACCAAAGTCCTCGGACGTGCTTGTGCTTGGGTGGGCGAGACTGACCGGTACAGCCGCGTCGCGAGGCTTACCGATCGAAATATCGCGCAGCCATCGATCACCGGGCATCGTTAGCCGCGCTAAGCGACGCAACCGAAGCGCGCATAGGTCAACCACGGGGCCACGAGACCTTTCGTGTGACGATGCCATCCCCCTCGGGACCCGTCAGACCTTTTCTTGAACCGTCGACCCCAACGACGGGGCACCCTGGGCATCTAAAGATGGAATTTTCTCATTACACAGCACTGGCAGCGAAAATCACTTTGAAAGTATAAGCTGAACCTTGAACTCGTATCGACAGTGGAATAGAGAAAATGAGTGCTCTATACTCGCGGACAGCTTTCTGTGGCTATGAAGGGAAAGCTACGCAGGCGAAGCGCGCACAAGTGAGAGCGCTTCTGAAAAGAGTTCCGTGTGTTAATCCACTTTAGTTTAGGCTGGGGAAGACAAAACATAAGCACCCTATTAGCAACAGTTTCATGAGGCAGAACACACCACTGGGTGCAAAGGTTTACTTTTTTTGCGGCTTTTCCCTTCCGCGTTTGGGGAAACGCGAAACCGTCGCACGTGGAAGCTGCGTCGATTCAGCGTCTGTTCCGAGCAACCAAAAGCACGGTCAAACGCTGCCGGACTACTTGGCGCAGTAACACACGTGCAGCAGCCACGCGCCTGTATACCTTTCCCTTTATTGCCACAGAAAGTTGTCCGCGAGTATAGCTTTGTTCCTATGGAGAGAGAAAGAAAAAAAAGCGCTTAATAAAAACTGCAGGGATTGGCATATGCTATGCTATTACAGGTGTATTGATCCTGAGCAATAAAAGAAGGAGAGTGAGAGAAATGAAAAACAGATACGCAAGCACTCTGTACATTCAGGGGCTGCACGGTAATTGAAGAGCAAGAATGGGTTGCGCCCCTTCCAAGGGCAGTGACCAGCTTGTTATTTTTCCTTCTTGCCTCTGTCCTTTTGGTGTCTACAAACTTGATAGTGATAATATTTGGCACCATGAAACGCAGGGGAGATGTTGGAGGGATGGGGCACACTCCCGAAGTTCATGTCAGCACTAACCATTTTTTGTTGCAGTTATGTCACCATACATGTGTTTCAGCTAATGAATGTAAATACAGTGTAGAGTGTGGTAGAAAAAAAATCTGTTGACCCTATTAGTTTCAACTATATTCTTTTTTTGGTACCTTCATTGAAAAAAAAATCATTATATAGTTTGAAGAACGGCATTAAGTAGTTATCAAAGGAGCTGCGAGGAACTACTGATCAGGTAATTGGGTTTCTTTGAACTAGGTGCTCGTTAAAGCTCGTAAAAAATTTTTGCCTTATAAACATGCCGTATCTTGTTCGTTTCCTTTCTTTCTTCTCTAGTGGAGGCGGGGGGGGAGGTGGAGTAGCAGTTCCTGTAAAGGAGATAGCAATCGAGTAGCTGGGGAAGGCAAGGCCGCAACTTCTTTGAACGAAGCAACAACCATATCTTTCTGTCCACTGTATACATGAAGAGTTATTTTTATTCATTTCTTACTTTTGGGTATAGAGTTCCAGATCCCTGACCTCGACAGATATCTACCCAACAGGCTTTTCAAGCGTTACTCCCTTTAGAAAGAAACAAAAACGACAGCTTTTATTTGAAAGGCTGTCATCCCACGCTAGCAGCAACTCTCATCTTTCATCGATCTTCTCTTTAGCTTTTCATAATTATTCCTCTGCGTAGGGTAGAAAACCAGATTACTTCCCAGTATAACCTCTCTACATTTCCTCGTACTGTTTTCTTTTCCTCTGTGACTTCTGGAATTCAAGAAAAATATAAATAAAACACGCAATAATGCAAAATCGAGGCGTGCATCGCCGGACACGCATCTTAGCCCTATAATGCCCAACTTATCATACATTTTGCGCTGTTACCATCCCTCGAAGTTCTAGTTTAAGCATGGGAAACTTAACGCGGGGCCTATATTGGCAATTTTTATACGCTGTAGCGAGTTTTCAGTTGTGGATGGTTCCGCAAACAATTACTAACTAACAATTACAGTACTATAGGCTATGAGTAGATTAACATTTCATCGGCCTGTATTTCTCTTTTGTACAAACGTACTCTCCGAGGCCAAAAATAAAGTTTCGCAATTTGTTTTGATTTTCGTTGACGTGGAACTGCGTTTGGCCATTACGGGGTTACATGCAGCAAGTTGAAGGCTTTAACATAAGCCCTTTGGAACTCTCAGCGACAGCTTTGGTATAGTGTTTCAGTGCGGAAACATTTTTCACACGGATGCATTAAGGGACACACACACAAGCGGGTCTTCGAAATATGATGCGTGCTAGATAATGCCATCTTATCGCAGAAAACATCGGCGGTTTTCTCCTACAGCTTGTACCCGCCTCGCCCTGTATGTTTTGTAGACAGGGTCTATAATAGCCATCCTCAGGCGGCCACATGATGTATACAGACTTGCAGTGCGCTCAATCTAACCACTTACTTACGTGCTACGCAGTCTGGTGGGCGCTGAATTCGCGGCAGCCAGCGTGCTCATCTCGTTCGGCGCGGTGCTGGGCAAGACGAGCCCCCTGCAGCTGGTCGTCATGGCCGCCGTCGAAGTGGTGCTCTTCGCCTGCAACGAGCACTTCGGCGTTGGCGAGCTCAAGGTACGCGCACCGTCATCACACCAACTTCACTTCCGAATTTATCCTGGCGCATCCTGCTTCAGGCATTGCATTAATATCTAGGTATATGCACAGCGTTTTGCTTGCGTGCCAGCGCCCTGGCATAAAAGCAGACTGCACATTCTCCACAGCGTACGTACGGTAGGGTAAGCACATTGTGTATCAGTTCGTGTACTTGAAATTGTTTGCTTAGTGTCCATATACCTCTCTGAAATCGGACTGTGTAGAGCATAGGGTGTGTTTATTTGATCTTTACATGATTTTTGTCTCCCACACGTGATTTATTTCACATCAAGTAGATGCCTTTATTTGAAAGTGTAAAAGCTTTGATGTAGCCGATTCCATTGAAAGGCCAACATGTCCATTAGTAGATACCTTTTTGCCTTGGAGTCCCTCAGCCAGCGTCAAACAAGAAAGTGCTCTACGAAGCTGAGTCACGCCCGCTACGACTTCAGGCTTCCCAGGCTCTGATGATCCAGCTCCTACGATTGAGTGAGTCTACGCCCGGTAGAGCCCTCTTACGACGTATAGGTAACCGGCCGCGCTCACATTTTTATGCAGCATTGACCACGCTTCGCGTATTAGGGTTGCGCTGCTCGAGACAGAGGGAAAGGATAGAACCACCCTGGACATTCGAGGACATCATATGCAACTTAAAGTGTACCACGATTGCAATCAAAGAGCTGCATTCCATCTGCAGAAGCCAAGTCATTAGTCCTGGAACACCTGAACACGATTTGCCCGAATCACCTACAAGTATACACAGATGGCTCTGTCAAGGCAGACGAAGACCGCTATGCAGCTGCATTCTATATTCCCTCTCTAAGATATACGTGGTCTGGCCGTCTGGACTGTATAGCCTCGTCGACAGTTGTGGAAGGCGTAGCAGTAGCTTCTGCTCTGCGCAAACTAAAGACTTTGCCTCCGCAGAATGTGGTTGTCCTTACGGACTCAAAGGCTGCATTACAACAAACATAGCGTGGTTTGCCATCCCTCAAGTTCCCACGCAAATCCCTAGCCATCGTGAAAGAACTCAACAACAAAGGCTTCACAGTAAAGTTTCAGTGGATTCCTTCCCACATTGGAATTTCAGGAAACGAAAAAGCTGATGCGCATGCATACGCAGCACTCTATCATCCTCCCAAAATCAAGGCTCCAAAGAGTAATCAAGTGCAAAAATCTGACATTCGAAATCACTTTGCGTCGCTTTGGGTTCCACCGCATATGCCCTGCGTAACCAAGAGATTGCACCGAGAGGAAGCCACACTTCTATATCGAATAAGGACAGGATCTGCTAATACACCGACCTGGTTATTTAAAACGGGGAGAATCAATTCTCCGAACTGTACGGCATGCAATGAGACAGGAAACATTGAGCACTTTTTGTGGTCCTGCCAGCAATTCCAAGATGAAAGAGACACTCTCCTGAAAAATCTGCAAAGCAAGGACCTTCCGCATGCGCGCCTGCAAGACCTTATTTTTCCCGAGGGATCAGTTATAGCCCGCAAAGAAACTTCAAGTCTCCTCATCGATTTCTTAAGAGAGACTGGTTGGATGGACATATGGTGAAACCCTTTAGCGGTATTGTGCGAGACGCTCGGGCGGAGCAATTGCCGGCCTTGTTCGCCAGGCTAAACCCGCCTGTTGCTACAATTCACCACCACCATACCTTTCCCTCTCTCCCTCGCTCGAGATGGTTCTTTAGTTTTCTGGCAGTAGTTACTCAACTAAATAAGTACAGTGTACGAACGGTAGTCAGCAGAAGTTCAAAAGCAATAAATCGAGGGTATAACGACTCAGCTGTAACGTCGTATATAGAGACCAGTCTTCAGATTATGGTACCTGCTAGGTAATTTCAACTTATCGCAGAAAATATTCGTAGTTTTCTCCTACATCCTGTACCTGTCTCGTCCTATATGTTTCGGATCGCGCGTGCCACAGGCTGGGGGTCACCGTCCCTCGCTCAATACAGTAGCCATGAAAGTTTTTCAAGCGCACGAGCATAAGCATCCCTTCCCAAAGATACAGATGCTTCGGTCGGGAAATGCTCAGCCTACAATACAGTTTAAGAAGTTAGCATTCCTCTGACATAATGATACGCAGTTGTCACCCAAAGGAAGTTTGAATATTTTGATCCCGCCGACGATATTCTAAAGACTACGCCTGTGGACAACCCAGGTAAACAAAACACCGGACGTTGTAACCACTGAGCTATCGTTCCACCGCATGCGCTAGCACTTGGTGCGGGTTATCTTCAAGAGCTTTGAGACAACAGTAAACAGAAACCTCTCAAGCCCACTTGACGGTGACCGCAGGCTGCCTATCGTGAACTGGAAGTGCTTGATAAGAAATATGCGGAAGTGTGCAGTCTGGAGAAGCACTTGCTGGTATCTTGGAGGCGCGAGTTTAGAAAGACGGGGCAGAACACCCGCCAGTCAGGACACACGATTTTGTCGTGGCAAGCAACAAAGTTGTGGGAGCAGTGCACTTGTTGCAGATGAGCTTGACGGAATAAGTATCCTCGGACGGATCTTTAAAGGCAACATCGATGTTTGTAACATACTTGCCGAATTCTCAAACGGCATCCTCGATTCCAAACTGATCACCCAGTATCGTTCCCGACATATTGCAAAAAAAACCCGTTAGGAACCGAGCACGTCAAATATTCTATTATTTACTCTAAACTCTCGCACTCCTCATAAACAAACATACCAAAGCTCCCCTACGACACCGTTCAGTGTAACTTCACTCTGGCAAAAGAGATGTGGCCGACGTGCTATCGAAGTAAGAAATCGAACAAATCTCTGTCACTTCTACAACAAAAATATTTTTTTTTCTTCTAAGGCACATCCACACGGGAGGAAAAACTGTAGTTACTGTATATGCTCACTTTATAGGGACCAACTAAAGGGAGCTTACACATTCGTTATTTTGAGGCGTCAAGTAATAAAAACAAAGCCTCTGCCCACACCATAAAAATATACCAGTAACTCTGGGGAAAACGCAAGCGGTGCGTCGGTAAAATGCTGTGAGGGCAGTGGGTCCACACCGACTGGCGGTGGGTCGCCAGTCGGTGCGGACGTGAAAATCTTGTCTCCTCTCTTTTTCTCTGCGTGATGGTGCGAAATTTCGTGCACATTTTACCTTCGTCTGCTGACAGCTTGGCGCTGCGTTTACGTTTACAGCGCCTTTGCCACTTTGAGCGTAATCGTGCTGGTATGCTCCCTTCTGTCGCGGCGTCGTCGCGCTTAAAAAACGAGGTTAAAAGGGGGTACTGGGTGTGGCCTCCGGCTACTTGTATTTAGGGAGGTCCATCTCGTCGTACAGAATCGGATATTGACGCACTATCCAAAAACCTTTCCATCAGGACGTGTCGGTTTGACTCATCCTTTTAGAAACGATCACAAAGCAAGCCGACCTAAACAGGCGCGAACGAGAGCTGACGGGAGCTGACGTGAGTGCGAATCGAGCGGTTGGGTGGGTAAGCATGACACCAATTTCCCGCGCGCACGTCACTGAAGGGGCCGCTCTGAGTGGTCTCCTCTGTCCGCGGCACGCAGTAAGCCGAGAAAAATTCGTCCTGGACCGATCCCTCCGGCGGCAAGGGCCCTATAACGTAAAACTATTCCAATATGTTTCTATTCCAATCTCCTGACGTCAAACTTGCGTAACCACCGACGCAAGCACCGGGCGCTCACCTGCAGTGTTGTCTGAACAGACCAATCAAACACTCTCCTCGTTCATAGGAGGTCACTTTTGTTTGCTTGAAAAACGAATAACATTGCCTACACTGAGCGGCTTGTCGTATCTAATTGGCTGACAAGAGGCGAGGAGCACGCTCAAATGGAGAGGGATTCGCTGGGGCAGAGCCAGTGCACTGAAAATTGATAACCGGATGAAGAGGGTGGTGCCGGCGTCTCCGATTGGTTGGCTTTCCCTTACTTAGCTTGTGGTGGCTGGTCGAAAATCACGGCGGCATGCAACGGAAGTTTAAGAATGACGCTAAAACTGAGCCTCAGGAAAGAAGAGTTGGCCGAATGGGGTGGTAAACGTGCCGAAAGTGCTCGAAAACGTTACACGTCCACGCAAGGAGTTTTATTATGCGCAAATACACCCATGCTCTCCGGTAGGTGTAAATAGCCAGCGTATCAGCGATTGGCGGCAGCCATCTTTTATTCCTTTCGGAACGGGGCAGCCTGCGGCTATTCCGAAGAAAATTCAGTTTTGTTCGGCATATTAATGCATCTTTATCGCGTACACGTCACTTTGACGCGGTGAGTTTGTGCGGTTTTGTGACGTCGCATGATAGGCAGATGAAGTGGGTGCAGCCCAAGAACTTTTTACCAATAGCCGAGGGCTAATGGCGAAAAGGGGTCGAATCAAAAATCACTGTTTTTCTTTTTTCTGTCAAATCATGCGTAATCAGTGTGTACACATCATATCAGATGGGGAGCTATCGCGGTTTTCGTGACGTCGCGTGACAGACAGGTGAAGTGGGGGTGGTCGAAAAAAGTTTTTCACCAATTGTGGAGGGCTGATAGCAGAATTGGAATAGAAAAGTTTGGAATAGTTTTACGTTATAGCGCCCCAAGAATACGATGCCGCGCGCGTTTTTCAGCTAGTGTGTCGAAGGCTTATGGTGTCATTTAGAGGATTTGTTATCATTGTGGCCAAAACTTGCATTTGATGTCGTTGTTGTCGTCCTGGTCGTTCTCTTTTTCTGTAGTTTTTGACTTATAGACTGACAGTTTATCTACAAAACTCCCAAATTCTTTCATAAAAACTTGTACATAATTTCCCAATTTTTTTTCTTATGGCAGCAAATTATTGAGCATTGCTGCAGAGAGAGAGAGAGAGAGAAAATGATAAAAGAAAGGCAGGGAGGTTAACCAGGACTGAGCCCGGCTAACCAGGCTCATTGCTGCAGGATTTGCAAAATACGTTTATACGCGCGGTTTATCGCTCATAATTACCCGAAATAAAAATTAGAGACATCGGATCTGATAAAAATGCTTTCCCTCACCACAAGTGTAATGCTCGGGCGTAATTACGTGAACGGATGGCAACGAAAGGAACCGAAACCACTGCAGGATCCCCCACGCAAGTGCCGAAACCTAAACTTCACAACGCGAACTGAGTAGGCAAGCGCGGCTAGTCTCCGGCAAGCGAAGCGGCCGAAACTGCGGCCTGGGCGAGTACGGCTCGTCCGTTGCGATGTTAGCACAAACAGCTAGAAGGGGCGCAGCTCGGACTTGGTAATCAACGGTTTATGGGAGAATTGGTCAGGAGGAGAATTGTTCATGAGCCTGCTAAGGCCCAGTTAACAAACCATCGCAATACGAAAAAAAGAGGGAGGGAAGTAAAGAAATTTTCTGTGCCACCTTCTCCTCCAAACACAGAGAAAAATTTTATTAGTACAAATAATAAAACTGCCCGTTTCTCTATATATATGGTCAGCTAAGGAATCAGATTCGTTTGCACGCGCACACCCGTGCATTTCTGCAGTTCCCTTGCCAGCGTAGTCGTTCGACCCTGAAAAGTGCGAATCGGACTTGCAGCACTCGGTACGCTCCCGCCGCGCCTCCTTGAGCCAGTACAGAATCGTTTCCTTCCCTCGAGTTGCCTTCCGTTAGCGCGAAGTGGCCAGCCACGTGTGGCTGCTATTCCAGGATACTGGCTTGTTCGTTATTTATTCTGTAGACATCACGCTTTCTTTCCGTGCGCCTTCTTCGAGCTTCCGTGTACAAAAAAAAATCTCGGTGTCCTTCCACTCTGTGAAGAAGGATGACCAGCGAAGCTGTGTATGTGGGCCCATAAGCGCGAACTGCACCTCCGCCGCGGGTCGGCCCGGTATTGCACTATCTTCGGGATCGGCGCACGTATGGGGAGTGCTTAACGCCCGCTTCACCTCCGCCGCGGGTCGGCCCGGCATTGCACTATCTTCGCTGTCGGCCCACGTATGGGGAGTGCTTAACGCCCGCTTCACCTCTGCTGCGGGTCGGCCCGGTATTGAACTATCTTCGGTATCGACCCACGTATGGGGAGTGCTTAACGCCCGCTTCACCTCCACCGCGGGTCGGCCCGGTATTGCACTGCATCCGGGATCGGCCTACGTATATGGAGTTTTTTGCTTACGACACGAAAATTTCCTTGGACGGTAGAGGTACACAGCTTCGCTGTAAAAAATCCAAACCTGTCACTTCTTGAATAACAAAGAAAATGTGCTTCAGAGCTTCGAAATGCTTAATCCAGTGCAACAAACACATACGAAGAGGCACCAGACACAACTCTTGTGCGTCCTTTACACACTTAAGAAATCTTTTTGAACTTCTGCTTACATCCGTGAGTAATAGTATATGGACCACAGGGTTGCCGAAAGAACAAAATTCTTTTGTAAATTAACACGCATATACGGAAAATGACGAGTGCACTAGAAAATTGGTAAGGTCAAATTTGGACTGCAGTCTTTAATTTCACATTTATTTCACAGACACAGGAGAAAATGAGCTTTATCGCACAATCCCTGGTCCGTCTACTTTTGCTCACAGGTGTACAAACGTAAACGGTTATACGTAGAGACGTGAGACGTAAAGCAAATGAATTGCAACTTAAACATTAGAGGTAGAACTATCTCATTCTTCGACTGTCTCAATGACTCAATGACTGTTAGAGCCCAGACTCCTTTTTACTTACATTATACGGAGCCTCACTGATCTATCTGCAACCTTGCCCAGACTAAGGGACAAGGTATCACCCGGATTAATATAGGTCAGACAGATAAAGAAAAAGGGCGGTAGCGCAGTTGGCCAGTCCTAAATATGCAATTGCCAATGACAGGAAAAATTTGGTAGGCCACAAACCCGCAGGTATGGGCTTACACTTAAAAGCGAAAATATTGGAAAACAAACCCTCGGGCCGTATAACGTAAAACTATTCCAATCACCTGACGTCAAATTTATGTAACCACCGACGTGAGCATCGGGCGGTGAACAGCAGCGTTGTCTGAGCAGCCTATTCAAACGCTCTCCTCGTTCATGGGAAGTCACCTTTGTTCTCTTCCAAAACGAATAATATTGTATGCGCTGAGCGATTTATATTATCGAATCGGCTGACAAGAGGCTAGGAACACGCTAAAGGGGAGAGGGTTTTGAGGGGCCCGAGCCAACATGGTGAAAATGGATAACCGGGTGAATAGGGTGGTGCCGGTGTCTGCGATTGGTCCGCTTCCCCTTAGCTTGCGGTGACTGGTCGAAAGGCACGGTGGCGTTCAACAGAAGGTTAAGAATGCCGCTAAAACGGATCCTCAGTCAGGAATAGTTGGCAGAGCGATGTCGCATTCGTGCCGAAAGGGCTCGATAACGTTTTACTGCAACGGAAAAAAGTTTATTGTATGGAAATACATTCATGCTCACCGGCAGGTGCGAATAGCGAGTGCCTGAGCGATCGGCGGGCTGTCATCATCTATTCCTTTCGGAACGGGGCAGTCTCTAGCTATTCAGAAAAAAAATTCAGTTTTGTTCGGCATATTAATACGTCTTTAACGCGCACACGTCACTCTGACACAGTAACTTTTCGTGGTTTTGTAACGTCGTGTGACTGACAACTGAAGGGGGCGCAGCCCGACAACTTTTGACCAATAGCAGAGAGCTAATGGCGGAAAGGCGTCGAATCAGGAATAATAACTTTTCGTTCTGTTTAATCATGACTAATCAGTGTGTACACTTCATTTCAGATGGGGAGCTGTCGCGGTTTTCGTGGCGTTGAGTGGCAGACAGGGGAAGTTGAGGTTGGCCCTGAAATTTTTTTACCAGTCGTGGAGGGCTGGTTGGAGAATGGAAACAGAAAATTTTGGAATAGGTTTACAATATAGCGCCCCTATTTTCACTCTTTCTACAACGACGATTCCCTCTCGCATTCCCGCGTATAGTCAGTAACGCCGTCGGCGAGAAACGCTAAGCCCGCACAAGTTATCGCAAGGTCAATCCAATAGCCAGCAAATATAGCTCGGGAGACAGCGCCTCAACACTGCCTACACCGTTTTCACTCGAGGTTTCTCTACGGGGACAAATTATGACAATCGGTGCAATCCGAACTCGGTTTTAACAACTTTTTGTTAACAACTCAGTTTTAGCTCCCCGAATCTGTTCTTCGCGTCCGTACCGCCCCTCCACGGCACGGAATGTGACTCGTCACTCGCCACGAAATCACGCTGGCTTTTCCGAGCACTCAAAACCTGAAAGGAAATCCAAGCGGTTGCCGCCAGGACGCGTGGAGGAGTGGACCGCTGCCCTACACGCAATCAACACGTGGTCAATATCGCTAGGCCATTCCAATCCGCGGCGGCGTCTCCAGCAGGCAAAGAATTCGGAAGATGATTTCGCAACACCGCACATACAAGTCTCGCTCGAGGTTTGCCTGCGGGAACAAATTATGACCGTCGGCGGAATCCGAACTCGGTGTTTACAAGACCGAGTTATATCCGAATCCGCTCTTCGGATCTGTATTGCGCCTCCACGTCGCGCACTGTCGCTTGACAACACGCAGGCTTTCCAAGAACTAACTCAAAAACAAAAAGAAAATCCAAGTAGTTGGCGCCCGGATGCGTAAGGGAGTGGACCGCTGCCGTATGTGAAATTTGGCATGCCACATATATTTATACGTATATATCAAAGGGCGTGTGGGCTTCTTCCCATGTCAGGATGCTGTGATCGTCCCAATTGCTAGACCGGGCTTCCGGTTCACGTGCCTGTGGTGGCACTTCTATCGCGTGTTTATGACGTGTCCGTATGTGTTAAATGTTGTTAATTTCCTTGTTGCTTACTCATTACTTTATGTAATTTCATTGCTCAGTAGTGCATTTGTGGTCCTAGAGCCTTTGGCACTGCGTAAAATGCACTCGTAAAACGCTCAGTAATTATTGTGCTTACTGGGCTGCGTACGCTACTGCGTTGCAAAAGATCCTATCCTATTTGAAGGCCGGTATTGCACGGCTCGGGGCGCTCGCCCAATGAGCTCAGAAATTTCGGCAAAGGCCGTTCAAGAAATACAAATGTGTCCGACGTCCATACAAGACACATGATTTAGAAGTATATGGAGATTTTAAGTGATTAACAATGACCCAACAGGAGATTCATCAGGCCTGGACGAGGGGATTTTCGACGAGCGGACTTCGTCAGGGCGCAAGATATGTGGGACTTAGCATTCCTTGTATGTCTGTGCGGAGCAGCAACTATAGAATTCTAGGCACGGCATTTTACCATGCAGTACTAAACTTGGCCGTGTACAGTAAACCTTTCAATCCAGTAAAATGCAGCAGGTACAAGGCAGCAGATTACCACCTTACCGTAGGGTCAGGTAAGGTGCCGTACAGTCACGTACGGCATGGCCGAAATTCCTATTATGCAAACACTCGCAGGCGGTCGACATCGGCGGTTCCATCTTCCTACACATGTTCGGTGCCTACTTCGGCTTGGCAGTGTCGTTCGTGTTGAACCGGAAGGAGCACTGCGACCACCGCAAAGAGGGCTCCGTCTACCACTCGGACATATTCGCCATGATCGGTGAGGCACTACTGAAAAGGAAATATAGAAAGGCAAGCAATTAACTATGATGAAACGACAAGAAATGTAATATGATATCCTTGCACATCTCACAAAGCCGATTGTGCTATCGTCTTACTGATGGTCTCGTTGCGAGATATCCGAAACAATAACACGTGCGAGTAGTCAATTCGTTTACCATAGCAAATACTATTTCCCAAACTTTCTAGAAAGTTCTGTTGCAACATATATATAGAAAATTCTTTCTAGAAAACTTTGATCAGCTAAAGGCACAAGTAAACCTGTATATTCGATTTAATTAGCAACCTATACCAATTCCTTTACGAATTTGCGTTATTGACCACCGATCAAATTCGAGCGGGCATTCCCTTGTGGGCGAACGTTCTTGTATAACTCACGTGAATAGATAATAAGATAGCACCTGTGAACTCTGCTAACTATAGTCTTTACCACGAGAAAGAAAGGAAGATATATTACAAAAAAGTTAAAATGATAAGACCGTATAAGCACGGTTTAGGACGCTCTCTTTTGTGATTACAACGTGGGATGAGTCTTTGTGACAACATGCTGCTAGTTCAAAGAACGAGAGCGTTTTAACTGGTAAGTCGAAGTTGTAGGTTGTGACAACATTCAGAGACCAAACCTAGCTTGCGAACTTGCGAAGCGCTCAAGGCACTCCTTATTTTACCCCCTTTCTGCCGCGCGCAGGGACGCTCTTCCTGTGGGTGTTCTGGCCCAGTTTCAATGCGGTGGCTGCATACGGTGATGCCAGGCACCGCGCGGTGCTCAACACATTCCTGGCGCTTGTGGCCTGCACCATCACTTCATACGCTGTGTCGGCGTTGGTCGACCCAAAGAACCGCTTCACAATGGCAAGTATTTACCGAGTAGAAGTACATTGGTATAGATCGTTAAAGCCCAATAGTGCCTTATAATAATAGGCACGTTGGCAATTTCAACTTTTGCATTAACTATATCATCAGAAATAAGCTCGTATAAGGACGCAATTTCATCGACGCTGAGACTTAGGTACATGCGTACGATAACCATGCAGGACTGAACTACCTTAAAGGGTAACGTGTTTTGACTCTGCATGGAATCAAGACAGTGGTAACGCAGTGTCGTCTTTACAAGAGCATACATGAATTCACTGGCGCAAGGTTTTAGGTCAGTCTATATACATCGGAAACTAGCTAAATTTTCTTGTTCTGAGGACGTAGCTATAAGTGGATCATAGGCTATAGTTCCCTCCCCCTCTCCACTCAGGCACCATCCAGCCATTCGCTCAGAATAGACAGTGCATTATAGGCGAATAAAATCTCGTACAAGGCAGAACTACCAAGCTTGTTTACAGCTAAAAAAACGCTTTGAAAGGGTCACCGAACTCGCGAAGAAAGCAAAAATGGTAAGCTCCATTTATTTATTTTTTAAACACATACATTTAAATAAAGTGAGTGTTTTGACATGAAACGTTAAGGACTTTATTATTGCAAACGCGTTAAACAGCAATTGTTTCAGTGAGAAAGCCGAGAAGCAAGAAGTGACAGGGCACCGAACTGCTGAAGTCATGATTGCGCATTCAAACTAGGCTTCAATTTTGAATCGCACTGCTGTTTTGTTGGTTAGTGTTTTCCATATCCCCTCCATCATGTCCTGGATAAGCCCCTACTGCTTAATCCTTGGCACCTTAGCGGGCACTACCCAGAATGTCAAGATCTTCCTGTAAACTACAGCATAGCATAGTACAGCAAAGCAACACGCTGTATCTTGAATGTCCTGTTATGTCGTTTGTGCTACACGAATCCAAAGCGCACACATGCCTCAAATGGCCGACGGATTGACTCTTAATTTGTGCGTGTATGTGTACGTGCGTGTCTGTGTACGTGTGTGTGCGTGTGTTTGAAAATACAGCAAAAGTATGGCAATTTGTGTAACATATATTTTCTGTCCTCTTCTATTTCGTGTTAGCTTGTTTTTGCGTGATTTCACCAAAATAATGTTTGTTGTTCTTCCGTAACTTTGCAGAATAAGAATTTAAGTAGTTTATTCTACTCAGGAAGTAACCTTTACTATCGTTATGACTGCGGCTTTCATGTATAGTGTAAGAGTCCAATGGTGGGATGCTGTTGTAGCATATCATACATGTACAGACAAACACTCTACCTAGAACACATGAAGCACATATCAGACGTGCCCCCTTCCCCTCCATTTCCACATCTAGTTCTTGCGGTGTTGTCTGAAACTTCTCATAGCATGCATGCAAAACGGCTGCGATGATGCTTTTTCTTGGGAAAAATGCGACGTCTCTTGCTCGGCATGTTTCGTTCGCAACATGCCGAGCAAGGAACACGAAAAAGTGGACCCGTTACAGAGCTGGTCAGCTTGCCTGTTCGTTTTGTAAGTGACACTCCCTTTCTGACGCTCCTGACACTCCTCCTCTCCTGACACTCCATTGTCTTCTTAGTGTATTTCTAGTTTACGTTAAAGATGGCTTAACTCTAAAGCGCACAGTCGACTGAGCTGCGTATGCATTGTAGAGCTGTTGTATTTATTTATTCATTCTTTTGTTTGTTTGTTTGTTTGTTTGTTTGTTTGTTTGTTTGTTTGTTTGTTTGTTTGTTTGTTTGTTTGTTTGTTTGTTTGTTTGTTTGTTTGTTTGTTTGTTTGTTTGTTTGTTTGTTTGTTTGTTTGTTTGTAAACGAAATGTTGGCGTCTTTTGGGGGCCCCGGGTATGCTAGTTGCATATAGAACAAATAAGAGCCACAAAGAAGAGAGAGTTTGCAAACATCTGTGCTGGCTGTTGATTGAAGCTTTTATTTAAATGCAAAAGAGCATCGTGATAGAAAAAAGTAGTTAATATGGTGGGTAATTAGCCTCTGGAGGGCTTGGCGCGGAAAAACCTGTCGTGGCAGTGATCAGTCTGACTCGACATGACTCGACATGACTCGACACGCGCAGGTGCACGTGCAGAACTGCACGCTAGCCGGCGGTGTCGCGGTGGGCGCCACGGCTGACATGATGCTGCACCCTTACGGCGCGCTCATCCTGGGTTCCCTGGCCGGGGCACTGTCCGTCTTCGGCTTCAAGTTCGTAACGGTGGGTGTGTACACGTATGCCGCCACTAGAAAGGCGAAACCTTTAACTTGTAACTTTTCAACTTTACATTAATGGCGCACTAAAGAGAAGATAAATTATTTGAGTGGTGTTATTTTGCCACAATACAAGTAAGGGAAGAAAAATTACTGCAGATTATATATATATATATATATATATATATATATATATATATAGGGGGTTTCTTCAAAGTTCAGCACGCAGGACCCGACGTAACATACGCAGGAAAGAGACGACGAACTTTTAGGAAGACTTATGTACTGAACGTTTTCGGCTGGTGGACCAGCCTTCGTCAGAGTACAGTGGTACTGTCGACTACAGTCTGTACTCGGACGTTCAGTTCAGTACATAAGTCTTCCTAAATGTTCGTCGTCTCTTTCCTGCGTGTATATATATATATATATATATATATATATATATATATATATATATAATATATATATATATATATATATATATATATATATATATATATATATATATATATATATATATATATATATATATATATATATATATATATATATATATATATATATATATATATATGTATGTACAAAGAAAGAGAGAGAGGTCCCATGTATGCCTACGTAGCGCATCAGTACACCGCATTGCAAACAGACGGACGGACAGATTTTCGAGGGAAGTAGCCCTGTCATGCTTACGCACTAAAGAAGCCCGCTTACCATGAGGAGAAACAGGGTAACACAGAAAAGGTGCAAAAACAAAAGGCCGCGATGGCCGACGCCACCACAAAGTTGTCGCACCAGCCCGCCCCGCTGATGTCATATATTTTGAGGGCATCTGCTCGGCCCTAATAAACTTTTAATTGGCAAATGAGGGTTACATTGTATTCTAACAGACCCAGAGGCTGAACTCAGCAAGCTTCAAGAACGTATACTGAATGATAATGGCGAATATACGAAAAAAAATTAGTTCGTGACGTCACTGTGACGTGCCGATGCTGGGGCTGCGGTGCGAAATTGAAAAAAGTGAAATTCTGACTTTCATGTTCTCTTCTAATAAAGAAGCTATTCCCTCAAAATTAACAAGGACATAGTTTTTAAAGCATAAAAAACCAGCTTAAACCAATTTAATGTTCCCAATAGCACCCCTTTAACCAACTCTGCGCCCTATAATTGAGATACCCGTTTCTGCAGAAGGCTGGGCGTTGTGATTTCTAGGACGTTTATTTGGTGGGCCTTCTGGTATAGATAAAAACTAGCATAGATATTCGTATCTACACATGTTGCTATTTGTTAGCCCGACAAAAGAAACTGAAGTAATGGGTTTATAAGTAATAAACGAATGATTTAACCACTCCGTGTAGAGCAATTTGTTCGGTCTGCTTCCGATACGTCCGTGCGGTGGCTGTTTGTTAAGTGCTGGATCGTTCTTCAGGCGATCGATCAGATCAGAGCGTGCTTGTGGTTGTGTTACCATGTGTAATGTTTGTATGCTTCTCATTTCCCCCTTGTTCTTAATGTATGTGTTATTGCATTATCGGCAAAAACATTTAGGTGGTCGGATATACCTTCTCATGTTTCTTCATTTCATAAACAACAACAACACATAAGCAAGCATAAGCTAACCAGCAATACCATATTGAAATAGGGAATCAGTTGTGTTTTGCTTTTATTCCTTCATGAATAAAGTCGTAAACTAATTACGAACACGAACAGCACGCACGAAGTATCGATTAGATTGTCGTCGATACTGACGATCAGGTCCAAGAAAAGTTGAAATGCATAGAGGCCGCCTCAAGTGAATGAGGGAACGGCCTCCAGCACCGAATGAACTTTCTGAGGACCATCGTTCTCTCCATTAAGTCTCAGACGATTGCGGAACACGCAGGACCACCGCGCTCAGGACAAATGTCCACGTACTAATGAATTCTGAAAAACTTCGCATTCTGAAGAGCGTTGTCGACCTAGTTTGGAATGCGAGAGAACTGAGTAATGATGAGCATTTACAACGATTTCGCTAAAAGTGATGCGAACGACTAGCCGATACGTCTCTATCGACCAAATCATTCCAGTGTTAACGGCCTTCGATGATATTCACGAGGAACACACGTTGCCCGTTGTCTCAAAGGTCAAGAACAACTGTGTGTTATTCTGTTTGAGTTTTGACTGCGTACTTGTACGGTTATTTCTGTCTGAAATCTTGCTCTGTTCTCTATGCCTCTCCGGTAGGGCTGACTGCGGGTGACTTAAAGATCAACTCCGGCAATTTTTCGACGTCCATAGATCTTAACAGAATTTTACACATATGCATTATCTTTTGCACTCTGTTTACCTGTGGCGAACGATATGACCGCAAGCCATTTATTTTTCCTGAACATGAATTTTAAAGATTGGCTGCATGTTCCCGACTCATTCCCACGAATGTATGACCTTTTGTTGGCCACCCTGTGTTTATGACGTCAGAGTCGGCACCGCCACTTCGCCCAGAAAGGACGAAACTGGCTCCTTCTGCTACGAGACGACAGCCGACCATCGTCGTTTTGACAGACTTGAGGACCTGTGCTTCTCTTCGTCTTGCCGCACCGCACTGCGTTGAGCTTGAGGCTCGTTGGCTGCCTCGTGCAGAGGCGACGGGTCAAAAGCAAATGGCGATCCTCCAGCGCTCACATCGTCTCGCAAATCGTCGCTGTCTCGCTAAAAAGAGCTGGAAAAGCTCCCCGTGTCGTCAGAAGATGTCCTCAGCTTCGCTTTTTTGGCATTAATTGGCACCACGTTTACAAGGTGTTTAGCACACGTTCTGCGTGTTTAGATTGCGATAGTGTAGGATCTGACGTGATTGAGTGAGTGAAACAACTTTATTTGGTCCACAGTAGGCGCTAGTAAACTCAATGTCACCTGGCTAGGCCCACTCGGGGACCATCAGGTGAAACCTGACGGCGCTCTCGCGAGCCCTCTGGACTGCCCGGATTTGAGAGGTCTGGTCTTGGGCCCTAATGAGCTTCATCATTTTCGCATCGACTCTTCGTAGAAGTCACACGAAGCAGCTACCCGTTTCGGTTTCGGCACCTCGTTCATTGTTATTTTCTAAATTATTAATCAGTTTCTAAGCAAACTGAACCACACTACCGATGGCAGGACTGTCAATGCCATTTGAAAACGACGTTTAAAGGTGGGTGTATAGGTGCCCGAGCTAACGTTACCCAATCTGTCCAGAAAAGAAAGAAGATTAAGAAGTCACAGTGCAGGCTACGATTAAAGGCCTACGGTTTTCGGTCGTCAGATCTCGAGGTCTGACGATCGACCACCGTGGGTCATGTAATCGTATACCGCACCATGATATACTTTTTTTTTCTTCGAGTAGCTTGGCTAACATTAGCTGGGTAGATGAGTGGGGAAAACAAGCAAAAATTGCTTGACCGTAAACATGAACAAAAGACCGACAAGCATATTCCGCACCAAAGTTTATGTGATCTTGCAGACTGCAGTTGAGGCCCGGACGAAAACAAGTTCCCATGGGAAATGTTGGCTCAAACCTGAATCTCCTTTTGCTTGCCCACTGATAATCACATTATTATGCATATGATGATTTGCATGCCGTTGTTATAACAAACATTCCTCGCCATCGTCTAATCTTCCACTCTTAAAATTTAAGCCTGCTCCATGAGCGCCGCCTCACAGAATACTTGAAGGGCCTGCACATCTTTTTAAACTCGCAACGTTCCGTCTCAGTGGATTTTTCAAAATTTTCAAAACCTTCGATAACTAGAAATTATCCCCGCTTGAACAGCATGTCGCTTAATGTTCTTACAAAAAAAATACAACAGAAACAATCCTCGATGATTATCTAAGTCAATGCGATGCATTTCTCCATTGCACGAAGCGCAAAGTCCGAACGAACTCACGTCCTGCCGGGGAAACGCTCGCTCAGGACCGCCAAAGGCGCGAGCCGCGACACCCGGTCGCAGTCGCCGCGACACACTGAGCTTTGACAAAGTGTTTTTGAAAGTACGCGTCCGCGTCCCGCAAGCGGCGGTGCACCAATCAGCGCTTGCTTGGTGGCTCGGCCTCAGCGGCCTGTTCGGCTGCCATCCGCTTGGCGTGCCGCTGTTCTCCGGCGCAGCGCGTCGCTGCTCTTCTCACCCGCGCTCCACGGCCGCGCGTATCTCGTCGGCCCGTCGCTTGGCCTCCTTCCTCGCCGCTTCGGTGCGCATCGCATACCTCTGTAGTCTCTGCAGAACTTTTGCACTCTTACGCTTGATACTTTCGAAGGCCCAATGTTGTACCTGCAAGTAAAGGCCTGCGCGCAACATAGCGCAGCTAGCTAAACCAAGCCACTTGTATACTTGTGGGACGCACGCCCGCGCCCGTGCCGGCGAGTGGAGCAAGGAGGCACGAAGCCAATAGAGAGAGTTAGCGTGTACGGTATTACGGGAAACGCAAGCGGACTGGGCGTTTTGCCGGACGACCGGAGGCGCAAACGGCCAGCACGGTGCAGCCACCTGTTCGCGCGGAGCTAGCTAAACCAAGCTACTTGTATACTTGTGGCACGCACGCCTGTGCCCGATCCGGCAAGTGCAGCAAGGAGGCACGAAGCCAATAGAGAGCGTTAGCGTGGACGGTATTATGCCATTACGGGAAACGCAAGCGGGCTGGGCGTTTTGCCGGATGACCGGAGGCGCAAACGCGAACGGCCAGCACGGTGCAGCCACCTCCTGGTCGCACGGAGCTTTTGTCCAAGTGCAGTGCTATCGCAGCTAAACTTGATACGGAACATCACGACGACGACGACGAAAATTTCTCTGGAATGCCCGTATAATTGCTCTCGCAATGATAAGCACAATCACGTTCAATCTGAAGATAAAGATCAGGCTCGAAGCTTTGCTAAACTCTTGTTGCACATAAAGCACCCCGAATGCACGAAAAAAAACTAAAAAAATTCGTGGCATCGCTGCGACGTAATCAGTGCCGTTATTTGGGCGCGAACTTGAAGAAAATCCCGTCCGGCATCATTTTTTTCTGCTAGGAAGTTTTCCGCCTAACAAATGCCGAGTAAGTTCCGCAATAGTAATTCACTGGCCTTACATTAACCCTTACATTGATGAGTATATGCAGCTCACACTAACAGTGAAGTGTGTACATCCTGAACTTAATTACAGCCGCTATTGTCCCGAAAGCTGAGGATCCATGACACTTGCGGCGTGAACAACCTGCACGGCATGCCCGGAATTCTGGCAGGAATCACCAGTGCCGTCATCGCCGCCAGCGCCACCGAGGATGAGTACAACTACAGGTACACGCAGTCGCAACGCATATAGCACACGCTGTATGCACGCAAGAAACAGTAACACTTATTCAGAAAGTATAGCGTTGAAAACAGGGTGCAGTAATGACAGGGTGCAGTAATGAAAAGCGGACTTTTGAAATTGCAGCAATGCCCTTTAGCGTTATTTGCTGTTGACCATCCTTACATCAACATGCTTTCACAAATTGGTTCCCAACCTAACCTACTAAGTCCCATTAGCTAATTTGGCTACATTGCAAATACTTCAATTGATGATTTAGGAATTAGGTGATAAAATTAGGAAATTTACACGTTAATAGTTGTTAGCGCAAAGAAGCGCACGACACGAGAGAAGGCACACCGGACACAGCGCTGTGTTACCTTACAACGACATGTGAGGTAACCCTTAAAAGTGTAATATTCAGGATATGGTAACCAAACCAGTACCAACATCACAACGAGTAGTGAGAAGCATGAGCGTACAATCAAAACCACAGAATGAAGGCCTCGCATTTCTAACTTCGCCTCCGACTACATCTATACTGCACATGTATAACGGAGTGTATTAGCGAAAATAAAAACTGAATCAAAACTAAGCCCGTTGCAGCCTGTACACGCTGTACCCGGCACGGGCACCCCCAGAGAACTCGACCGAGCTGAGCCAGGTGCTTTACTACACGGTCGAGGTGGTGGCGGGAGAAGGGCGCACGGCGGGAACACAGGCGCTCTACCAGCTGGCCGCCATGGCGTCCACGCTCGCTATCGCCGTTGTCGGAGGCCTGCTCACAGGTCAGTGAGGTACCGATAGATAGATAGATAGATAGATAGATAGATAGATAGATAGATAGATAGATAGATAGATAGATAGATAGATAGATAGATAGATAGATAGATAGATAGATAGATAGATAGATAGATAGATAGATAGATAGATAGATAGATAGATAGATAGATAGATAGATAGATAGATAGATAGATAGATAGATAGATAGATAGATAGATAGATAGATAGATAGATAGATAGATAGATAGATAGATAGATAGATAGATAGATAGATAGATAGATAGATAGATAGATAGATAGATAGATAGATAGATAGATAGATAGATAGATAGATAGATAGATAGATAGATAGATAGATAGATAGATAGATAGATAGATAGATAGATAGATAGATAGATAGATAGATAGATAGATAGATAGATAGATAGATAGATAGATAGATAGATAGATAGATAGATAGATAGATAGATAGATAGATAGATAGATAGATAGATAGATAGATAGATAGATAGATAGATAGATAGATAGATAGATAGATAGATAGATAGATAGATAGATTAACAATGGAGCGTGAGCACAGATAAAATGTTAGCTATACGACAGCATAAAGGCTCTCCGCGGGTGCTATCTACGTCTCAGCAGGACCGACTCATCGAGACAGGGCATGACAAAACAAAAGAAAATAGAGGCAAATTACATTAGATTAATGAAACTAGCAGTGTATATCGTTTCTCGAAGAAGAAATCCTATTCTTAAACGGTCTCCTAAGTTCATAAGGGGTGTGGAAACAGGGATTTTTAAAACCGAATTGTATACGAATCGAGAACTGCCAGAAGCGAATCCAATATTTGTCTAATAATGAATAGCAGTTATCACAATTTTCACATGCTTGTATACTTAAAGTTAGCAAGTTTCTTTCATTAAGGAGTAGGTTATGAACGATCGTTTATTAAAAGCATAAATGGAGAATTAGGAACAAACACGTATTTCCTTCGCAGGCACAGGATTCTTCAGAGAGCGCGCATGATCGCTGTATAGCCAATAAAGTATGGCTACCTAGCATTGCCTGCTCCACTACGCAACTTCTCATGTTTCATGTCTATACCACGCCCGCGGGCGAAAAAATCTATACCGCACTTTGGCTCCAACTCGTTGATTCATGTTGCGCAGGTCACCTTCTGAAATGTTCGAAAGCTATTGGGAAAGTATTCGCATTTCCTAATGGTGACAATTCGATTACCCATTCGAAAGTTTCCAACACTCGCACAGCCCTAAAGTTCATGTCATTATGTTCATGCAAAAGCTCTGTCATCTCCGTCCTTAGTGTGCCGCACCGTTGTGTGCTCCGAAATGATTTTAAGTTCCCTGTTGTCACAACACGCGAAGTTCGTTCCTTCCGCAAAAAGCGCTACCGAAACTGTGTGGTGGGCAGAAAATTTGCGCAACACGTGAAAACAGGCCTGACAGGCGAGCTCATTGTCCCCCACTGGGTCGACGCAGGGTTGGTGATGCGGCTTCCGCTGCTGGACCCTCCTAAGGAGGACGAGCTTTTCGACGACTGTCCGTCGTGGGAAGTGGAGGCCGACACTGTCGGCGCCGATGAGGCCGCCTCCAGACCGCCTACCAAGGGAAACCAGATCGCCATGGTCGAACAGCAACCGGTGGGAACGTGTGCGATACTAACGTCGCGATTCCACTTTTAAACCGCCGTGTACACACCAGTGCATCATGCATGATGAATTAAACACGTCTGCGACATGGAATTTCAAGGTCCCAATTACAACCCGATGGATAAGGTTAAACATAAGGAAAGGTCGCGGAAAAGAATGGAGGCTTGAAGTGATCAATAGTGGTCGAACAAGCTATATCGGTGCAGCCATGTTTGGCAAGACTACTTGCTATACCTGTAAGTACGAAATAGTTTATTTAGCGGTGTTTATCTATACGTGTGTGTCTATACAGTCGCGAGCAAAAGTATGAGTCACCTGGTGGCCACGAAAAAAAAAATATTTTTCGTTACAGCCTACGCAGTGGCGTTGCACAAAATTTCGTTCCGTAGGGGGACAACGGGGACGGGGAAAAATTCTCGGGGAAGGGGGAGTGTTGGGGTTCAAGATAAGCCGAAAACTTACACTGACTATCTTTCGGTGGTGCGGGAGGTCGGCACCTGGCCGGTGTTTCACACCCTGTCTATGCCACTGAGAGAACCAGTGCTTTCGAGATAACTTGTTTGACGTGGTTGAGACGAGGCTCAGACGTTTGACGTGGCTGAGATTTTCATACGCTAAAGCCTTACCTCTTTTCAATTATTTCGACAAAATTATTCTGCGCCTGTTCGTATATTCATCGCGTAAATGGGCGTCCGCGCATGCGTGGGGAGTGATGTAAACGAAGAACCAGTGCTTTCTAGAGAACTTATTTGACGTGGCTGAGACGAAATTTTCATGGGCTATAGCCTTACCTTTTTTCAATTTTTTCGACAAAATTATTCTGCGCCTGTTCGTCCCTTCACCGCGTAAATGGGCGCCCGCGCATGCGTGGGGAGTGATGTAAACGAAGAACCAGTGCTTTCTAGAGAACTTATTTGACGTGGCTGAGACGAAATTTTCATGGGCTTTAACCTTACCGTTTTTCAATTTTTTCGACAAAATTATTCTGCGCCTGTTCGTCCCTTCACCGCGTAAATGGGCGTCCGCGCATGCGTGGGGAGTGATATAAACGAAGAACCAGTGCTTTCTAGAGAACTTATTTGACGTGGCTGAGACGATATTTTCATGGGCTTTAACCTTACCGTTTTTCAATTTTTTCGACAAAATTATTCTGCGCCCGTTCGTCCCTTCACCGCGTAAATGGGCGCCCGCGCATGCGTGGGGAGCGATGTAAACGAAGAACCAGTGCTTTCTAGAGAACTTATTTGACGTGGCTGAGACGATAATTTCATGGGCTATAACCTTACCGTTTTTCAATTTTTTCGACAAAATTATTCTGCGCCTGTTCGTCCCTTCACCGCGTAAATGGGCGTCCGCGAATGCGTGGGGAGTGATGTAAACGAAGAACCAGTGCTTTCTAGAGAACTTATTTGACGTGGCTGAGACGATATTTTCATTGGCTTTAACCTTACCGTTTTTCAATTTTTTCGACAAAATTATTCTGCGCCTGTTCGTCCCTTCACCGCGTAAATGGGCGTCCGCGAATGCGTGGGGAGTGATGTAAACGAAGAACCAGTGCTTTCTAGAGAACTTATTTGACGTGGCTGAGACGAAATTTTCATGGGCTATAGCCTTACCTTTTTTCAATTTTTTCGACAAAATTATTCTGCGCCTGTTCGTCCCTTCACCGCGTAAATGGGCGCCCGCGCATGCGTGGGGAGTGATGTAAACGAAGAACCAGTGCTTTCTAGAGAACTTATTTGACGTGGCTGAGACGAAATTTTCATGGGCTTTAACCTTACCGTTTTTCAATTTTTTCGACAAAATTATTCTGCGCCTGTTCGTCCCTTCACCGCGTAAATGGGCGTCCGCGCATGCGTGGGGAGTGATATAAACGAAGAACCAGTGCTTTCTAGAGAACTTATTTGACGTGGCTGAGACGATATTTTCATGGGCTATATATAGCCTTACCGTTTTTCAATTTTTTCGACAAAATTATTCTGCGCCTGTTCGTCCCTTCACCGCGTAAATGGGCGTCCGCGAATGCGTGGGGAGTGATGTAAACGAAGAACCAGTGCTTTCTAGAGAACTCATTTGACGTGGCTGAGACGATATTTTCATGGGCTATATATAGCCTTACCGTTTTTCAATTTTTTCGACAAAATTATTCTGCGCCTGTTCGTCCCTTCACCGCGTAAATGGGCGTCCGCGCATGCGTGGGGAGTGATATAAACGAAGAACCAGTGCTTTCTAGAGAACTCATTTGACGTGGCTGAGACGATATTTTCATGGGCTATATATAGCCTTACCGTTTTTCAATTTTTTCGACAAAATTATTCTGCGCCTGTTCGTCCCTTCACCGCGTAAATGGGCGTCCGCGCATGCGTGGGGAGTGATATAAACGAAGAACCAGTGCTTTCTAGAGAACTCATTTGACGTGGCTGAGACGATATTTTCATGGGCTATATATAGCCTTACCGTTTTTCAATTTTTTCGACAAAATTATTCTGCGCCTGTTCGTCCCTTCACCGCGTAAATGGGCGTCCGCGAATGCGTGGGGAGTGATGTAAACGAAGAACCAGTGCTTTCTAGAGAACTCATTTGACGTGGCTGAGACGATATTTTCATGGGCTATATATAGCCTTACCGTTTTTCAATTTTTTCGACAAAATTATTCTGCGCCTGTTCGTCCCTTCACCGCGTAAATGGGCGTCCGCGAATGCGTGGGGAGTGATATAAACGAAGAACCAGTGCTTTCTAGAGAACTCATTTGACGTGGCTGAGACGATATTTTCATGGGCTATATATAGCCTTACCGTTTTTCAATTTTTTCGACAAAATTATTCTGCGCCTGTTCGTCCCTTCACCGCGTAAATGGGCGTCCGCGAATGCGTGGGGAGTGATGTAAACGAAGAACCAGTGCTTTCTAGAGAACTCATTTGACGTGGCTGAGACGATATTTTCATGGGCTATATATAGCCTTACCGTTTTTCAATTTTTTCGACAAAATTATTCTGCGCCTGTTCGTCCCTTCACCGCGTAAATGGGCGTCCGCGCATGCGTGGGGAGGGATATAAACGAAGAACCAGTGCTTTCTAGAGAACTCATTTGACGTGGCTGAGACGATATTTTCATGGGCTATATATAGCCTTACCGTTTTTCAATTTTTTCGACAAAATTATTCTGCGCCTGTTCGTCCCTTCACCGCGTAAATGGGCGTCCGCGCATGCGTGGGGAGTGATATAAACGAAGAACCAGTGCTTTCTAGAGAACTCATTTGACGTGGCTGAGACGATATTTTCATGGGCTATATATAGCCTTACCGTTTTTCAATTTTTTCGACAAAATTATTCTGCGCCTGTTCGTCCCTTCACCGCGTAAATGGGCGTCCGCGCATGCGTGGGGAGTGATATAAACGAAGAACCAGTGCTTTCTAGAGAACTCATTTGACGTGGCTGAGACGATATTTTCATGGGCTATATATAGCCTTACCGTTTTTCAATTTTTTCGACAAAATTATTCTGCGCCTGTTCGTCCCTTCACCGCGTAAATGGGCGTCCGCGAATGCGTGGGGAGTGATGTAAACGAAGAACCAGTGCTTTCTAGAGAACTCATTTGACGTGGCTGAGACGATATTTTCATGGGCTATATATAGCCTTACCGTTTTTCAATTTTTTCGACAAAATTATTCTGCGCCTGTTCGTCCCTTCACCGCGTAAATGGGCGTCCGCGCATGCGTGGGGAGTGATATAAACGAAGAACCAGTGCTTTCTAGAGAACTCATTTGACGTGGCTGAGACGATATTTTCATGGGCTATATATAGCCTTACCGTTTTTCAATTTTTTCGACAAAATTATTCTGCGCCTGTTCGTCCCTTCACCGCGTAAATGGGCGTCCGCGAATGCGTGGGGAGTGATGTAAACGAAGAACCAGTGCTTTCTAGAGAACTCATTTGACGTGGCTGAGACGATATTTTCATGGGCTATATATAGCCTTACCGTTTTTCAATTTTTTCGACAAAATTATTCTGCGCCTGTTCGTCCCTTCACCGCGTAAATGGGCGTCCGCGCATGCGTGGGGAGTGATATAAACGAAGAACCAGTGCTTTCTAGAGAACTCATTTGACGTGGCTGAGACGATATTTTCATGGGCTATATATAGCCTTACCGTTTTTCAATTTTTTCGACAAAATTATTCTGCGCCCGTTCGTCCCTTCACCGCGTAAATGGGCGTCCGCGAATGCGTGGGGAGTGATGTAAACGAAGAACCAGTGCTTTCTAGAGAACTCATTTGACGTGGCTGAGACGATATTTTCATGGGCTATATATAGCCTTACCGTTTTTCAATTTTTTCGACAAAATTATTCTGCGCCTGTTCGTCCCTTCACCGCGTAAATGGGCGTCCGCGCATGCGTGGGGAGTGATATAAACGAAGAACCAGTGCTTTCTAGAGAACTCATTTGACGTGGCTGAGACGATATTTTCATGGGCTATATATAGCCTTACCGTTTTTCAATTTTTTCGACAAAATTATTCTGCGCCCGTTCGTCCCTTCACCGCGTAAATGGGCGTCCGCGAATGCGTGGGGAGTGATGTAAACGAAGAACCAGTGCTTTCTAGAGAACTCATTTGACGTGGCTGAGACGATATTTTCATGGGCTATATATAGCCTTACCGTTTTTCAATTTTTTCGACAAAATTATTCTGCGCCTGTTCGTCCCTTCACCGCGTAAATGGGCGTCCGCGCATGCGTGGGGAGTGATATAAACGAAGAACCAGTGCTTTCTAGAGAACTCATTTGACGTGGCTGAGACGATATTTTCATGGGCTATATATAGCCTTACCGTTTTTCAATTTTTTCGACAAAATTATTCTGCGCCTGTTCGTCCCTTCACCGCGTAAATGGGCGTCCGCGAATGCGTGGGGAGTGATGTAAACGAAGAACCAGTGCTTTCTAGAGAACTCATTTGACGTGGCTGAGACGATATTTTCATGGGCTATATATAGCCTTACCGTTTTTCAATTTTTTCGACAAAATTATTCTGCGCCTGTTCGTCCCTTCACCGCGTAAATGGGCGTCCGCGAATGCGTGGGGAGTGATATAAACGAAGAACCAGTGCTTTCTAGAGAACTCATTTGACGTGGCTGAGACGATATTTTCATGGGCTATATATAGCCTTACCGTTTTTCAATTTTTTCGACAAAATTATTCTGCGCCTGTTCGTCCCTTCACCGCGTAAATGGGCGTCCGCGAATGCGTGGGGAGTGATGTAAACGAAGAACCAGTGCTTTCTAGAGAACTCATTTGACGTGGCTGAGACGATATTTTCATGGGCTATATATAGCCTTACCGTTTTTCAATTTTTTCGACAAAATTATTCTGCGCCTGTTCGTCCCTTCACCGCGTAAATGGGCGTCCGCGCATGCGTGGGGAGGGATATAAACGAAGAACCAGTGCTTTCTAGAGAACTCATTTGACGTGGCTGAGACGATATTTTCATGGGCTATATATAGCCTTACCGTTTTTCAATTTTTCGACAAAATTATTCTGCGCCTGTTCGTCCCTTCACCGCGTAAATGGGCGTCCGCGCATGCGTGGGGAGTGATATAAACGAAGAACCAGTGCTTTCTAGAGAACTCATTTGACGTGGCTGAGACGATATTTTCATGGGCTCTATATAGCCTTACCGTTTTTCAATTTTTTCGACAAAATTATTCTGCGCCCGTTCGTCCCTTCACCGCGTAAATGGGCGTCCGCGCATGCGTGGGGAGTGATATAAACGAAGAACCAGTGCTTTCTAGAGAACTCATTTGACGTGGCTGAGACGATATTTTCATGGGCTATATATAGCCTTACCGTGTTTCAATTTTTTCGACAAAATTATTCTGCGCCTGTTCGTCCCTTCACCGCGTAAATGGGCGTCCGCGAATGCGTGGGGAGTGATGTAAACGAAGAACCAGTGCTTTCTAGAGAACTTATTTGACGTGGCTGAGACGATATTTTCATGGGCTATATATAGCCTTACCGTTTTTCAAATTTTTCGACAAAATTCTTCTGCGCCTGTTCGTCCCTTCACCGCGTAAATGGGCGTCCGCGCATGCGTGGGGAGTGATATAAACGAAGAACCAGTGCTTTCTAGAGAACTCATTTGACGTGGCTGAGACGATATTTTCATGGGCTATATATAGCCTTACCGTTTTTCAATTTTTTCGACAAAATTATTCTGCGCCTGTTCGTCCCTTCACCGCGTAAATGGGCGTCCGCGAATGCGTGGGGAGTGATGTAAACGAAGAACCAGTGCTTTCTAGAGAACTCATTTGACGTGGCTGAGACGATATTTTCATGGGCTATATATAGCCTTACCGTTTTTCAATTTTTTCGGCAAAATTATTCTGCGCCCGTTCGTCCCTTCACCGCGTAAATGGGCGTCCGCGAATGCGTGGGGAGTGATGTAAACGAAGAACCAGTGCTTTCTAGAGAACTCATTTGACGTGGCTGAGACGATATTTTCATGGGCTATATATAGCCTTACCGTTTTTCAATTTTTTCGACAAAATTATTCTGCGCCTGTTCGTCCCTTCACCGCGTAAATGGGCGTCCGCGCATGCGTGGGGAGTGATATAAACGAAGAACCAGTGCTTTCTAGAGAACTCATTTGACGCGGCTGAGACGATATTTTCATGGGCTATATATAGCCTTACCGTTTTTCAATTTTTTCGACAAAATTATTCTGCGCCTGTTCGTCCCTTCACCGCGTAAATGGGCGTCCGCGAATGCGTGGGGAGTGATATAAACGAAGAACCAGTGCTTTCTAGAGAACTCATTTGACGTGGCTGAGACGATATTTTCATGGGCTATATATAGCCTTACCGTTTTTCAATTTTTTCGACAAAATTATTCTGCGCCTGTTCGTCCCTTCACCGCGTAAATGGGCGTCCGCGCATGCGTGGGGAGTGATATAAACGAAGAACCAGTGCTTTCTAGAGAACTCATTTGACGCGGCTGAGACGATATTTTCATGGGCTATATATAGCCTTACCGTTTTTCAATTTTTTCGACAAAATTATTCTGCGCCTGTTCGTCCCTTCACCGCGTAAATGGGCGTCCGCGAATGCGTGGGGAGTGATATAAACGAAGAACCAGTGCTTTCTAGAGAACTCATTTGACGTGGCTGAGACGATATTTTCATGGGCTATATATAGCCTTACCGTTTTTCAATTTTTTCGACAAAATTATTCTGCGCCTGTTCGTCCCTTCACCGCGTAAATGGGCGTCCGCGCATGCGTGGGGAGTGATATAAACGAAGAACCAGTGCTTTCTAGAGAACTCATTTGACGTGGCTGAGACGATATTTTCATGGGCTATATATAGCCTTACCGTTTTTCAATTTTTTCGACAAAATTATTCTGCGCCTGTTCGTCCCTTCACCGCGTAAATGGGCGTCCGCGCATGCGTGGGGAGTGATATAAACGAAGAACCAGTGCTTTCTAGAGAACTCATTTGACGTGGCTGAGACGATATTTTCATGGGCTATATATAGCCTTACCGTTTTTCAATTTTTTCGACAAAATTATTCTGCGCCTGTTCGTCCCTTCACCGCGTAAATGGGCGTCCGCGAATGCGTGGGGAGTGATGTAAACGAAGAACCAGTGCTTTCTAGAGAACTCATTTGACGTGGCTGAGACGATATTTTCATGGGCTATATATAGCCTTACCGTTTTTCAATTTTTTCGACAAAATTATTCTGCGCCTGTTCGTCCCTTCACCGCGTAAATGGGCGTCCGCGCATGCGTGGGGAGTGATATAAACGAAGAACCAGTGCTTTCTAGAGAACTCATTTGACGTGGCTGAGACGATATTTTCATGGGCTATATATAGCCTTACCGTTTTTCAATTTTTTCGACAAAATTATTCTGCGCCTGTTCGTCCCTTCACCGCGTAAATGGGCGTCCGCGCATGCGTGGGGAGTGATATAAACGAAGAACCAGTGCTTTCTAGAGAACTCATTTGACGTGGCTGAGACGATATTTTCATGGGCTATATATAGCCTTACCGTTTTTCAATTTTTTCGACAAAATTATTCTGCGCCTGTTCGTCCCTTCACCGCGTAAATGGGCGTCCGCGAATGCGTGGGGAGTGATGTAAACGAAGAACCAGTGCTTTCTAGAGAACTTATTTGACGCGGCTGAGACGATATTTTCATGGGCTATATATAGCCTTACCGTTTTTCAATTTTTTCGACAAAATTATTCTGCGCCTGTTCGTCCCTTCACCGCGTAAATGGGCGTCCGCGAATGCGTGGGGAGTGATATAAACGAAGAACCAGTGCTTTCTAGAGAACTCATTTGACGTGGCTGAGACGATATTTTCATGGGCTATATATAGCCTTACCGTTTTTCAATTTTTTCGACAAAATTATTCTGCGCCTGTTCGTCCCTTCACCGCGTAAATGGGCGTCCGCGCATGCGTGGGGAGTGATATAAACGAAGAACCAGTGCTTTCTAGAGAACTCATTTGACGTGGCTGAGACGATATTTTCATGGGCTATATATAGCCTTACCGTTTTTCAATTTTTTCGACAAAATTATTCTGCGCCTGTTCGTCCCTTCACCGCGTAAATGGGCGTCCGCGAATGCGTGGGGAGTGATATAAACGAAGAACCAGTGCTTTCTAGAGAACTCATTTGACGTGGCTGAGACGATATTTTCATGGGCTATATATAGCCTTACCGTTTTTCAATTTTTTCGACAAAATTATTCTGCGCCTGTTCGTCCCTTCACCGCGTAAATGGGCGTCCGCGAATGCGTGGGGAGTGATATAAACGAAGAACCAGTGCTTTCTAGAGAACTCATTTGACGTGGCTGAGACGATATTTTCATGGGCTATATATAGCCTTACCGTTTTTCAATTTTTTCGACAAAATTATTCTGCGCCTGTTCGTCCCTTCACCGCGTAAATGGGCGTCCGCGAATGCGTGGGGAGTGATGTAAACGAAGAACCAGTGCTTTCTAGAGAACTCATTTGACGTGGCTGAGACGATATTTTCATGGGCTATATATAGCCTTACCGTTTTTCAATTTTTTCGACAAAATTATTCTGCGCCTGTTCGTCCCTTCACCGCGTAAATGGGCGTCCGCGCATGCGTGGGGAGTGATATAAACGAAGAACCAGTGCTTTCTAGAGAACTCATTTGACGCGGCTGAGACGATATTTTCATGGGCTATATATAGCCTTACCGTTTTTCAATTTTTTCGACAAAATTATTCTGCGCCTGTTCGTCCCTTCACCGCGTAAATGGGCGTCCGCGAATGCGTGGGGAGTGATATAAACGAAGAACCAGTGCTTTCAAGAGAACTCATTTGACGTGGCTGAGACGATATTTTCATGGGCTATATATAGCCTTACCGTTTTTCAATTTTTTCGACAAAATTATTCTGCGCCTGTTCGTCCCTTCACCGCGTAAATGGGCGTCCGCGCATGCGTGGGGAGTGATATAAACGAAGAACCAGTGCTTTCTAGAGAACTCATTTGACGTGGCTGAGACGATATTTTCATGGGCTATATATAGCCTTACCGTTTTTCAATTTTTTCGACAAAATTATTCTGCGCCTGTTCGTCCCTTCACCGCGTAAATGGGCGTCCGCGAATGCGTGGGGAGTGATGTAAACGAAGAACCAGTGCTTTCTAGAGAACTCATTTGACGTGGCTGAGACGATATTTTCATGGGCTATATATAGCCTTACCGTTTTTCAATTTTTTCGACAAAATTATTCTGCGCCTGTTCGTCCCTTCACCGCGTAAATGGGCGTCCGCGCATGCGTGGGGAGTGATATAAACGAAGAACCAGTGTTTTCTAGAGAACTCATTTGACGTGGCTGAGACGATATTTTCATGGGCTATATATAGCCTTACCGTTTTTCAATTTTTTCGACAAAATTATTCTGCGCCTGTTCGTCCCTTCACCGCGTAAATGGGCGTCCGCGCATGCGTGGGGAGTGATATAAACGAAGAACCAGTGTTTTCTAGAGAACTCATTTGACGTGGCTGAGACGATATTTTCATGGGCTATATATAGCCTTACCGTTTTTCAATTTTTTCGACAAAATTATTCTGCGCCTGTTCGTCCCTTCACCGCGTAAATGGGCGTCCGCGCATGCGTGGGGAGTGACATAAACGAAGAACCAGTGTTTTCTAGAGAACTCATTTGACGTGGCTGAGACGATATTTTCATGGGCTATATATAGCCTTACCGTTTTTCAATTTTTCAGACAAAATTATTCTGCGCCTGTTCGTCCCTTCACCGCGTAAATGGGCGTCCGCGCATGCGTGGGGAGTGATGTAATACGAAGAACCAGTGTTTTCTAGAGAACTCATTTGACGTGGCTGAGACGATATTTTCATGGGCTATAGCCTTACCGTTTTTCAATTTTTTCGACAAAATTATTCTGCGCCTGTTCGTCCCTTCACCGCGTAAATGGGCGTCCGCGCATGCGTGGGGAGTGATGTAATACGAAGAACCAGTGTTTTCTAGAGAACTCATTTGACGTGGCTGAGACGATATTTTCATGGGCTATAGCCTTACCGTTTTTCAATTTTTTCGACAAAATTATTCTGCGCCTGTTCGTCCCTTCACCGCGTAAATGGGCGTCCGCGCATGCGTGGGGAGTGATATAAACGAAGAACCAGTGTTTTCTAGAGAACTCATTTGACGTGGCTGAGACGATATTTTCATGGGCTGTATATAGCCTTACCGTTTTTCAATTTTTTCGACAAAATTATTCTGCGCCTGTTCGTCCCTTCACCGCGTAAATGGGCGTCCGCGCATGCGTGGGGAGTGATATAAACGAAGAACCAGTGCTTTCTAGAGAACTCATTTGACGTGGCTGAGAAGATATTTTCATGGGCTATATATAGCCTTACCGTTTTTCAATTTTTTCGACAAAATTATTCTGCGCCTGTTCGTCCCTTCACCGCGTAAATGGGCGTCCGCGCATGCGTGGGGAGTGATATAAACGAAGAACCAGTGTTTTCTAGAGAACTCATTTGACGTGGCTGAGAAGATATTTTCATGGGCTATATATAGCCTTACCGTTTTTCAATTTTTTCGACAAAATTATTCTGCGCCTGTTCGTCCCTTCACCGCGTAAATGGGCGTCCGCGCATGCGTGGGGAGTGATATAAACGAAGAACCAGTGCTTTCTAGAGAACTCATTTGACGTGGCTGAGAAGATATTTTCATGGGCTATATATAGCCTTACCGTTTTTCAATTTTTTCGACAAAATTATTCTGCGCCTGTTCGTCCCTTCACCGCGTAAATGGGCGTCCGCGCATGCGTGGGGAGTGATATAAACGAAGAACCAGTGTTTTCTAGAGAACTCATTTGACGTGGCTGAGACGATATTTTCATGGGCTATATATAGCCTTACCGTTTTTCAATTTTTTCGACAAAATTATTCTGCGCCTGTTCGTCCCTTCACCGCGTAAATGGGCGTCCGCGCATGCGTGGGGAGTGATATAAACGAAGAACCAGTGTTTTCTAGAGAACTCATTTGACGTGGCTGAGACGATATTTTCATGGGCTATATATAGCCTTACCGTTTTTCAATTTTTTCGACAAAATTATTCTGCGCCTGTTCGTCCCTTCACCGCGTAAATGGGCGTCCGCGCATGCGTGGGGAGTGATGTAAACGAAGAACCAGTGTTTTCTAGAGAACTCATTTGACGTGGCTGAGACGATATTTTCATGGGCTATATATAGGCCTTACCGTTTTTCAATTTTTTCGACAAAATTATTCTGCGCCTGTTCGTCCCTTCACCGCGTAAATGGGCGTCCGCGCATGCGTGGGGAGTGATGTAATACGAAGAACCAGTGTTTTCTAGAGAACTCATTTGACGTGGCTGAGACGATATTTTCATGGGCTATAGCCTTACCGTTTTTCAATTTTTTCGACAAAATTATTCTGCGCCTGTTCGTCCCTTCACCGCGTAAATGGGCGTCCGCGCATGCGTGGGGAGTGATGTAATACGAAGAACCAGTGTTTTCTAGAGAACTCATTTGACGTGGCTGAGACGATATTTTCATGGGCTATAGCCTTACCGTTTTTCAATTTTTTCGACAAAATTATTCTGCGCCTGTTCGTCCCTTCACCGCGTAAATGGGCGTCCGCGCATGTGTGGGGAGTCATGTAATACGAAGAACCAGTGTTTTCTAGAGAACTCATTTGACGTGGCTGAGACGATATTTTCATGGGCTATATATAGCCTTACCGTTTTTCAATTTTTTCGACAAAATTATTCTGCGCCTGTTCGTCCCTTCACCGCGTAAATGGGCGTCCGCGCATGCGTGGGGAGTGATATAAACGAAGAACCAGTGTTTTCTAGAGAACTCATTTGACGTGGCTGAGACGATATTTTCATGGGCTATATATAGCCTTACCGTTTTTCAATTTTTTCGACAAAATTATTCTGCGCCTGTTCGTCCCTTCACCGCGTAAATGGGCGTCCGCGCATGCGTGGGGAGGGATATAAACGAAGAACCAGTGTTTTCTAGAGAACTCATTTGACGTGGCTGAGACGATATTTTCATGGGCTATATATAGCCTTACCGTTTTTCAATTTTTTCGACAAAATTATTCTGCGCCTGTTCGTCCCTTCACCGCGTAAATGGGCGTCCGCGCATGCGTGGGGAGTGATGTAATACGAAGAACCAGTGCTTTCTAGAGAACTCATTTGACGTGGCTGAGACGATATTTTCATGGGCTATAGCCTTACCGTTTTTCAATTTTTTCGACAAAATTATTCTGCGCCTGTTCGTCCCTTCACCGCGTAAATGGGCGTCCGCGCATGCGTGGGGAGTGATGTAAACGAAGAACCAGTGCTTTCTAGAGAACTTATTTGACGTGGCTGAGACGATATTTTCATGGGCTATATATAGCCTTACCGTTTTTCAATATTTCGACAAAATTATTCTGCGCCTGTTCGTCCCTTCACCGCGTAAATGGGCGTCCGCGCATGCGTGGGGAGTGATGTAATACGAAGAACCAGTGCTTTCTAGAGAACTCATTTGACGTGGCTGAGACGATATTTTCATGGGCTATATATAGCCTTACCGTTTTTCAATTTTTTCGACAAAATTATTCTGCGCCTGTTCGTCCCTTCACCGCGTAAATGGGCGTCCGCGAATGCGTGGGGAGTGATGTAAACGAAGAACCAGTGCTTTCTAGAGAACTCATTTGACGTGGCTGAGACGATATTTTCATGGGCTATATATAGCCTTACCGTTTTTCAATATTTCGACAAAATTATTCTGCGCCTGTTCGTCCCTTCACCGCGTAAATGGGCGTCCGCGCATGCGTGGGGAGTGATGTAATACGAAGAACCAGTGCTTTCTAGAGAACTCATTTGACGTGGCTGAGACGATATTTTCATGGGCTATAGCCTTACCGTTTTTCAATTTTTTCGACAAAATTATTCTGCGCCTGTTCGTCCCTTCACCGCGTAAATGGGCGTCCGCGCATGCGTGGGGAGTGATGTAATACGAAGAACCAGTGTTTTCTAGAGAACTCATTTGACGTGGCTGAGACGATATTTTCATGGGCTATAGCCTTACCGTTTTTCAATTTTTTCGACAAAATTATTCTGCGCCTGTTCGTCCCTTCACCGCGTAAATGGGCGTCCGCGCATGCGTGGGGAGTGATGTAATACGAAGAACCAGTGTTTCTAGAGAACTCATTTGACGTGGCTGAGACGATATTTTCATGGGCTATATATAGCCTTACCGTTTTTCAATTTTTTCGACAAAATTATTCTGCGCCTGTTCGTCCCTTCACCGCGTAAATGGGCGTCCGCGCATGCGTGGGGAGTGATGTAATACGAAGAACCAGTGTTTCTAGAGAACTCATTTGACGTGGCTGAGACGATATTTTCATGGGCTATAGCCTTACCGTTTTTCAATTTTTTCGACAAAATTATTCTGCGCCTGTTCGTCCCTTCACCGCGTAAATGGGCGTCCGCGCATGCGTGGGGAGTGATGTAATACGAAGAACCAGTGTTTCTAGAGAACTCATTTGACGTGGCTGAGACGATATTTTCATGGGCTATAGCCTTACCGTTTTTCAATTTTTTCGACAAAATTATTCTCCGCCTGTTCGTCCCTTCACCGCGTAAATGGGCGTCCGCGAATGCGTGGGGAGTGATGTAATACGAAGAACCAGTGCTTTCTAGAGAACTCATTTGACGTGGCTGAGACGATATTTTCATGGGCTATAGCCTTACCGTTTTTCAATTTTTTCGACAAAATTATTCTGCGCCTGTTCGTCCCTTCACCGCGTAAATGGGCGTCCGCGCATGCGTGGGGAGTGATGTAATACGAAGAACCAGTGTTTTCTAGAGAACTCATTTGACGTGGCTGAGACGATATTTTCATGGGCTATAGCCTTACCGTTTTTCAATTTTTTCGACAAAATTATTCTGCGCCTGTTCGTCCCTTCACCGCGTAAATGGGCGTCCGCGCATGCGTGGGGAGTGATGTAATACGAAGAACCAGTGTTTTCTAGAGAACTCATTTGACGTGGCTGAGACGATATTTTCATGGGCTATATATAGCCTTACCGTTTTTCAATTTTTTCGACAAAATTATTCTGCGCCTGTTCGTCCCTTCACCGCGTAAATGGGCGTCCGCGCATGCGTGGGGAGTGATGTAATACGAAGAACCAGTGTTTCTAGAGAACTCATTTGACGTGGCTGAGACGATATTTTCATGGGCTATAGCCTTACCGTTTTTCAATTTTTTCGACAAAATTATTCTGCGCCTGTTCGTCCCTTCACCGCGTAAATGGGCGTCCGCGCATGCGTGGGGAGTGATGTAATACGAAGAACCAGTGTTTTCTAGAGAACTCATTTGACGTGGCTGAGATGATATTTTCATGGACTATATATAGCCTTACCGTTTTTCAATTTTTTCGACAAAATTATTCTGCGCCTGTTCGTCCCTTCACCGCGTAAATGGGCGTCCGCGCATGCGTGGGGAGTGATGTAATACGAAGAACCAGTGTTTTCTAGAGAACTCATTTGATGTGGCTGAGACGATATTTTCATGGGCTATAGCCTTACCGTTTTTCAATTTTTTCGACAAAATTATTCTGCGCCTGTTCGTCCCTTCACCGCGTAAATGGGCGTCCGCGCATGCGTGGGGAGTGATGTAATACGAAGAACCAGTGTTTTCTAGAGAACTCATTTGACGTGGCTGAGACGATATTTTCATGGGCTATATATAGCCTTACCGTTTTTCAATATTTCGACAAAATTATTCTGCGCCTGTTCGTCCCTTCATCGCGCAAATGGGCGTCCGCGCATGCGTGGGGAGTGATGTAAACGAAGAACCAGTGCTTTCTAGAGAACTTATTTGACGTGGCTGAGACGATATTTTCATGGGCTATATATAGCCTTACCGTTTTTCAATATTTCGACAAAATTATTCTGCGCCTGTTCGTCCCTTCATCGCGCAAATGGGCGTCCGCGCATGCTTGGGGAGTGATGTAAACGAAGAACCAGTGCTTTCTAGAGAACTCATTTGACGTGGCTGAGACGAAATTTTCATGGGCTATATATAGCCTTACCGTTTTTCAATATTTCGACAAAATTATTCTGCGCCTGTTCGTCCCTTCATCGCGCAAATGGGCGTCCGCGCATGCGTGGGGAGTGATGTAAACGAAGAACCAGTGCTTTCTAGAGAACTCATTTGACGTGGCTGAGACGATATTTTCATGGGCTATATATAGCCTTACCGTTTTTCAATATTTCGACAAAATTATTCTGCGCCTGTTCGTCCCTTCATCGCGCAAATGGGCGTCCGCGCATGCGTGGGGAGTGATGTAAACGAAGAACCAGTGTTTTCTAGAGAACTCATTTGACGTGGCTGAGACGATATTTTCATGGGCTATATATAGCCTTACCGTTTTTCAATTTTTTCGACAAAATTATTCTGCGCCTGTTCGTCGTTTCATCGCGTAAATTGGCGTCCGCGCATGCGTGGGGAGTGATGTAAACGAAGAACCAGTGCTTTCTAGAGAACTTATTTGACGTGGCTGAGACGAAATTTTCATGGGCTATATATAGCCTTACCGTTTTTCAATTTTTTCGACAAAATTATTCTGTGCCTGTTCGTCCCTTCATCGCGTAAATGGGCGTCCGCGCATGCGTGGGGAGTGATATAAACGAAGAACCAGTGCTTTCTAGAGAACTTATTTGACGTGGCTGAGACGATATTTTCATGGGCTATAGCCTTACCGTTTTTCAATTTTTTCGACAAAATTATTCTGCGCCTGTTCGTCCCTTCATCGCGTAAATGGGCGTCCGCGCATGCGTGGGGAGTGATGTAAACGAAGAACCAGTGCTTTCTAGAGAACTCATTTGACGTGGCTGAGACGATATTTTCATGGGCTATAGCCTTACCGTTTTTCAATTTTTTCGACAAAATTATTCTGCGCCTGTTCGTCCCTTCATTGCGTAAATGGGCGTCCGCGCATGCGTGGGGAGTGATGTAAACGAAGAACCAGTGCTTTCTAGAGAACTCATTTGACGTGGCTGAGACGAAATTTTCATGGGCTATAGCCTTACCGTTTTTCAATTTTTTCGACAAAATTATTCTGCGCCTGTTCGTCCCTTCATTGCGTAAATGGGCGTCCGCGCATGCGTGGGGAGTGATATAAACGAAGAACCAGTGCTTTCTAGAGAACTCATTTGACGTGGCTGAGACGAAATTTTCATGGGCTAGCTTTTCATATAGCCTTACTGTTTTTCAATTTTTTCGACAAAATTATTCTGCGCCTGTTCGTCCCTTCATTGCGTAAATGGGCGTCCGCGCATGCGTGGGGAGTGATATAAACGAAGAACCAGTGCTTTCTAGAGAACTTATTTGACGTGGCTGAGACGAAATTTTCATGGGCTATATATAGCCTTACCGTTTTTCAATTTTTTCGACAAAATTATTCTGCGCCTGTTCGTCCCTTCATTGCGTAAATGGGCGTCCGCGCATGCGTGGGGAGTGATGTAAACGAAGAACCAGTGCTTTCTAGAGAACTTATTTGACGTGGCTGAGACGAAATTTTCATGGGCTATAGCCTTACCGTTTTTCAATTTTTTCGACAAAATTATTCTGCGCCTGTTCGTCCCTTCATTGCGTAAATGGGCGTCCGCGCATGCGTGGGGAGTGATGTAAACGAAGAACCAGTGCTTTCTAGAGAACTTATTTGACGTGGCTGAGACGAAATTTTCATGGGCTATATATAGCCTTACCGTTTTTCAATTTTTTCGACAAAATTATTCTGCGCCTGTTCGTCCCTTCATTGCGTAAATGGGCGTCCGCGCATGCGTGGGGAGTGATATAAACGAAGAACCAGTGCTTTCTAGAGAACTCATTTGACGTGGCTGAGACGATATTTTCATGGGCTAGCTTTTCATATAGCCTTACTGTTTTTCAATTTTTTCGACAAAATTATTCTGCGCCTGTTCGTCCCTTCATTGCGTAAATGGGCGTCCGCGCATGCGTGGGGAGTGATGTAAACGAAGAACCAGTGCTTTCTAGAGAACTTATTTGACGTGGCTGAGACGAAATTTTCATGGGCTATATATAGCCTTACCGTTTTTCAATTTTTTCGACAAAATTATTCTGCGCCTGTTCGTCCCTTCATTGCGTAAATGGGCGTCCGCGCATGCGTGGGGAGTGATGTAAACGAAGAACCAGTGCTTTCTAGAGAACTTATTTGACGTGGCTGAGACGATATTTTCATGGGCTATAGCCTTACCGTTTTTCAATTTTTTCGACAAAATTATTCTGCGCCTGTTCGTCCCTTCATTGCGTAAATGGGCGTCCGCGCATGCGTGGGGAGTGATGTAAACGAAGAACCAGTGCTTTCTAGAGAACTCATTTGACGTGGCTGAGACGAAATTTTCAAGGGAGTATATATAGCCTTACCGTTTTTCAATTTTTTCGACAAAATTATTCTGCGCCTGTTCGTCCCTTCATTGCGTAAATGGGCGTCCGCGCATGCGTGGGGAGTGATGTAAACGAATAACCAGTGCTTTCTAGAGAACTCATTTGACGTGGCTGAGACGATATTTTCATGGGCTATAGCCTTACCGTTTTTCAATTTTTTCGACAAAATTATTCTGCGCCTGTTCGTCCCTTCATCGCGTAAATGGGCGTCCGCGCATGCGTGGGGAGTGATGTAAACGAAGAACCAGTGCTTTCTAGAGAACTCATTTGACGTGGCTGAGACGATATTTTCATGGGCTATAGCCTTACCGTTTTTCAATTTTTTCGACAAAATTATTCTGCGCCTGTTCGTCCCTTCATCGCGTAAATGGGCGTCCGCGCATGCGTGGCGAGTGATGTAAACGAAGAACCAGTGCTTTCTAGAGAACTCATTTGACGTGGCTGAGACGATATTTTCATGGGCTATATATAGCCTTACCGTTTTTCAATTTTTTCGACAAAATTATTCTGCGCCTGTTCGTCCCTTCATTGCGTAAATGGGCGTCCGCGCATGCGTGGGGAGTGATGTAAACGAAGAACCAGTGCTTTCTAGAGAACTCATTTGACGTGGCTGAGACGATATTTTCATGGGCTATAGCCTTACCGTTTTTCAATTTTTTCGACAAAATTATTCTGCGCCTGTTCGTCCCTTCATCGCGTAAATTGGCGTCCGCGCATGCGTGGGGAGTGATGTAAACGAAGAACCAGTGCTTTCTAGAGAACTTATTTGACGTGGCTGAGACGAAATTTTCATGGGCTATAGCCTTACCGTTTTTCAATTTTTTCGACAAAATTATTCTGCGCCTGTTCGTCCCTTCATCGCGCAAATGGGCGTCCGCGCATGCGTGGGGAGTGATATAAACGAAGAACCAGTGCTTTCTAGAGAACTTATTTGACGTGGCTGAGACGATATTTTCATGGGCTATAGCCTTACCCTTTTTCAATTTTTTCGACAAAATTATTCTGCGCCTGTTCGTCCCTTCATCGCGCAAATGGGCGTCCGCGCATGCGTGGGGAGTGATATAAACGAAGAACCAGTGCTTTCTAGAGAACTTATGTGACGTGGCTGAGACAATATTTTCATGGGCCATAGCCTTACCTTTTATTCAGTTTTTCCCACAAAATTATTCTGTACCTGTTCCTTTATTCATCGCGTAAATGGGCGTCCGTGCATGCGTGGGGAGTGATGTAAACGAAGAACCAGTGCTTTCTAGAGAACTTATTTGACGTGGCTGAGACGATATTTTCATGGGCTATAGCCTTACCTTTTTTTCAATTTTTTCGACAAAATTATTCTGCGCCTGTTCGTCCCTTCATCGCGCAAATGGGCGTCCGCGCATGCGTGGGGAGTGATGTAAACGAAGAACCAGTGCTTTCTAGAGAACTCATTTGACGTGGCTGAGACGATATTTTCATGGGCTATATATAGCCTTACCGTTTTTCAATATTTCGACAAAATTATTCTGCGCCTGTTCGTCCCTTCATCGCGCAAATGGGCGTCCGCGCATGCGTGGGGAGTGATGTAAACGAAGAACCAGTGTTTTCTAGAGAACTCATTTGACGTGGCTGAGACGATATTTTCATGGGCTATATATAGCCTTACCGTTTTTCAATTTTTTCGACAAAATTATTCTGCGCCTGTTCGTCGTTTCATCGCGTAAATTGGCGTCCGCGCATGCGTGGGGAGTGATGTAAACGAAGAACCAGTGCTTTCTAGAGAACTTATTTGACGTGGCTGAGACGAAATTTTCATGGGCTATATATAGCCTTACCGTTTTTCAATTTTTTCGACAAAATTATTCTGTGCCTGTTCGTCCCTTCATCGCGTAAATGGGCGTCCGCGCATGCGTGGGGAGTGATATAAACGAAGAACCAGTGCTTTCTAGAGAACTTATTTGACGTGGCTGAGACGATATTTTCATGGGCTATAGCCTTACCGTTTTTCAATTTTTTCGACAAAATTATTCTGCGCCTGTTCGTCCCTTCATCGCGTAAATGGGCGTCCGCGCATGCGTGGGGAGTGATGTAAACGACGAACCAGTGCTTTCTAGAGAACTCATTTGACGTGGCTGAGACGATATTTTCATGGGCTATAGCCTTACCGTTTTTCAATTTTTTCGACAAAATTATTCTGCGCCTGTTCGTCCCTTCATTGCGTAAATGGGCGTCCGCGCATGCGTGGGGAGTGATGTAAACGAAGAACCAGTGCTTTCTAGAGAACTCATTTGACGTGGCTGAGACGAAATTTTCATGGGCTATAGCCTTACCGTTTTTCAATTTTTTCGACAAAATTATTCTGCGCCTGTTCGTCCCTTCATTGCGTAAATGGGCGTCCGCGCATGCGTGGGGAGTGATATAAACGAAGAACCAGTGCTTTCTAGAGAACTCATTTGACGTGGCTGAGACGAAATTTTCATGGGCTAGCTTTTCATATAGCCTTACTGTTTTTCAATTTTTTCGACAAAATTATTCTGCGCCTGTTCGTCCCTTCATTGCGTAAATGGGCGTCCGCGCATGCGTGGGGAGTGATATAAACGAAGAACCAGTGCTTTCTAGAGAACTTATTTGACGTGGCTGAGACGAAATTTTCATGGGCTATATATAGCCTTACCGTTTTTCAATTTTTTCGACAAAATTATTCTGCGCCTGTTCGTCCCTTCATTGCGTAAATGGGCGTCCGCGCATGCGTGGGGAGTGATGTAAACGAAGAACCAGTGCTTTCTAGAGAACTTATTTGACGTGGCTGAGACGAAATTTTCATGGGCTATAGCCTTACCGTTTTTCAATTTTTTCGACAAAATTATTCTGCGCCTGTTCGTCCCTTCATTGCGTAAATGGGCGTCCGCGCATGCGTGGGGAGTGATGTAAACGAAGAACCAGTGCTTTCTAGAGAACTTATTTGACGTGGCTGAGACGAAATTTTCATGGGCTATATATAGCCTTACCGTTTTTCAATTTTTTCGACAAAATTATTCTGCGCCTGTTCGTCCCTTCATTGCGTAAATGGGCGTCCGCGCATGCGTGGGGAGTGATATAAACGAAGAACCAGTGCTTTCTAGAGAACTCATTTGACGTGGCTGAGACGATATTTTCATGGGCTAGCTTTTCATATAGCCTTACTGTTTTTCAATTTTTTCGACAAAATTATTCTGCGCCTGTTCGTCCCTTCATTGCGTAAATGGGCGTCCGCGCATGCGTGGGGAGTGATGTAAACGAAGAACCAGTGCTTTCTAGAGAACTTATTTGACGTGGCTGAGACGAAATTTTCATGGGCTATATATAGCCTTACCGTTTTTCAATTTTTTCGACAAAATTATTCTGCGCCTGTTCGTCCCTTCATTGCGTAAATGGGCGTCCGCGCATGCGTGGGGAGTGATGTAAACGAAGAACCAGTGCTTTCTAGAGAACTTATTTGACGTGGCTGAGACGATATTTTCATGGGCTATAGCCTTACCTTTTATTCAGTTTTTCCCACAAAATTATTCTGTACCTGTTCCTTTATTCATCGCGTAAATGGGCGTCCGTGCATGCGTGGGGAGTGATGTAAACGAAGAACCAGTGCTTTCTAGAGAACTTATTTGACGTGGCTGAGACGATATTTTCATGGGCTATAGCCTTACCTTTTTTTCAATTTTTTCGACAAAATTATTCTGCGCCTGTTCGTCCCTTCATCGCGCAAATGGGCGTCCGCGCATGCGTGGGGAGTGATGTAAACGAAGAACCAGTGCTTTCTAGAGAACTTATTTGACGTGGCTGAGACGAAATTTTCATGGGCTATAGCCTTACCTTTTTTCAATTTTTTCGACAAAATTATTCTGCGCCTGTTCGTCCCTTCATCGCGTAAATGGGCGTCCGCGCATGCGTGGGGAGTGATGTAAACGAATAACCAGTGCTTTCTAGAGAACTCATTTGACGTGGCTGAGACGATATTTTCATGGGCTATATATAGCCTTACCGTTTTTCAATTTTTTCGACAAAATTATTCTGCGCCTGTTCGTCCCTTCATTGCGTAAATGGGCGTCCGCGCATGCGTGGGGAGTGATGTAAACGAAGAACCAGTGCTTTCTAGAGAACTCATTTGACGTGGCTGAGACGATATTTTCATGGGCTATAGCCTTACCGTTTTTCAATTTTTTCGACAAAATTATTCTGCGCCTGTTCGTCCCTTCATCGCGTAAATTGGCGTCCGCGCATGCGTGGGGAGTGATGTAAACGAAGAACCAGTGCTTTCTAGAGAACTTATTTGACGTGGCTGAGACGAAATTTTCATGGGCTATAGCCTTACCCTTTTTCAATTTTTTCGACAAAATTATTCTGCGCCTGTTCGTCCCTTCATCGCGCAAATGGGCGTCCGCGCATGCGTGGGGAGTGATATAAACGAAGAACCAGTGCTTTCTAGAGAACTTATGTGACGTGGCTGAGACAATATTTTCATGGGCCATAGCCTTACCTTTTATTCAGTTTTTCCCACAAAATTATTCTGTACCTGTTCCTTTATTCATCGCGTAAATGGGCGTCCGTGCATGCGTGGGGAGTGATGTAAACGAAGAACCAGTGCTTTCTAGAGAACTTATTTGACGTGGCTGAGACGAAATTTTCATGGGCTATAGCCTTACCGTTTTTCAATTTTTTCGACAAAATTATTCTGCGCCTGTTCGTCCCTTCCTCGCGTAAATTGGCGTCCGCGCATGCGTGGGGAGTGATATAAACGAAGAACCAGTGCTTTCTAGAGAACTTATTTGACGTGGCTGAGACGATATTTTCATGGGCTATAGCCTTACCCTTTTTCAATTTTTTCGACATAATTATTCTGCGCCTGTTCGTCCCTTCATCGCGCAAATGGGCGTCCGCGCATGCGTGGGGAGTGATATAAACGAAGAACCAGTGCTTTCTAGAGAACTTATGTGACGTGGCTGAGACAATATTTTCATGGGCCATAGCCTTACCTTTTATTCAGTTTTTCCCACAAAATTATTCTGTACCTGTTCCTTTATTCATCGCGTAAATGGGCGTCCGTGCATGCGTGGGGAGTGATGTAAACGAAGAACCAGTGCTTTCTAGAGAACTTATTTGACGTGGCTGAGACGATATTTTCATGGGCTATAGCCTTACCTTTTTTTCAATTTTTTCGACAAAATTATTCTGCGCCTGTTCGTCCCTTCATCGCGCAAATGGGCGTCCGCGCATGCGTGGGGAGTGATGTAAACGAAGAACCAGTGCTTTCTAGAGAACTTATTTGACGTGGCTGAGACGAAATTTTCATGGGCTATAGCCTTACCTTTTTTCAATTTTTTCGACAAAATTATTCTGCGCCTGTTCGTCCCTTCATAGCGTAAATGGGCGTCCGCGCATGCGTGGGGAGTGATGTAAACGAAGAACCAGTGCTTTCTAGAGAACTTATTTGACGTGGCTGAGACGAAATTTTCATGGGCTATAGCCTTACCGTTTTTCAATTTTTTCGACAAAATTATTCTGCGCCTGTTCGTCCCTTCATAGCGTAAATGGGCGTCCGCGCATGCGTGGGGAGTGATGTAAACGAAGAACCAGTGCTTTCTAGAGAACTTATTTGACGTGGCTGAGACGAAATTTTCATGGGCTATAGCCTTACCTTTTTTCAATTTTTTCGACAAAATTATTCTGCGCCTGTTCGTCCCTTCATAGCGTAAATGGGCGTCCGCGCATGCGTGGGGAGTGATGTAAACGAAGAACCAGTGCTTTCTAGAGAACTTATTTGACGTGGCTGAGACGATATTTTCATGGGCTATAGCCTTACCTTTTTTCAATTTTTTCGACAAAATTATTCTGCGCCTGTTCGTCCCTTCATAGCGTAAATGGGCGTCCGCGCATGCGTGGGGAGTGATGTAAACGAAGAACCAGTGCTTTCTAGAGAACTTATTTGACGTGGCTGAGACGAAATTTTCATGGGCTATAGCCTTACCTTTTTTCAATTTTTTCGACAAAATTATTCTGCGCCTGTTCGTCCCTTCATAGCGTAAATGGGCGTCCGCGCATGCGTGGGGAGTGATGTAAACGAAGAACCAGTGCTTTCTAGAGAACTTATTTGACGTGGCTGAGACGAAATTTTCATGGGCTATAGCCTTACCTTTTTTCAATTTTTTCGACAAAATTATTCTGCGCCTGTTCGTCCCTTCATAGCGTAAATGGGCGTCCGCGCATGCGTGGGGAGTGATATAAACGAAGAACCAGTGCTTTCTAGAGAACTCATTTGACGTGGCTGAGACGATATTTTCATGGGCTATAGCCTTACCGTTTTTCAATTTTTTCGACAAAATTATTCTGCGCCTGTTCGTCCCTTCATCGCGTAAATGGGCGTCCGCGAATGCGTGGGGAGTGATGTAAACGAAGAACCAGTGCTTTCTAGAGAACTCATTTGACGTGGCTGAGACGATATTTTCATGGGCTATAGCCTTACCGTTTTTCAATTTTTTCGACAAAATTATTCTGCGCCTGTTCGTCCCTTCATCGCGTAAATGGGCGTCCGCGCATGCGTGGGGAGTGATATAAACGAAGAACCAGTGCTTTCTAGAGAACTCATTTGACGTGGCTGAGACGATATTTTCATGGGCTATAGCCTTACCGTTTTTCAATTTTTTCGACAAAATTATTCTGCGCCTGTTCGTCCCTTCATCGCGTAAATGGGCGTCCGCGAATGCGTGGGGAGTGATATAAACGAAGAACCAGTGCTTTCTAGAGAACTCATTTGACGTGGCTGAGACGATATTTTCATGGGCTATAGCCTTACCGTTTTTCAATTTTTTCGACAAAATTATTCTGCGCCTGTTCGTCCCTTCATCGCGTAAATGGGCGTCCGCGAATGCGTGGGGAGTGATATAAACGAAGAACCAGTGCTTTCTAGAGAACTCATTTGACGTGGCTGAGACGATATTTTCATGGGCTATAGCCTTACCGTTTTTCAATTTTTTCGACAAAATTATTCTGCGCCTGTTCGTCCCTTCATCGCGTAAATGGGCGTCCGCGAATGCGTGGGGAGTGATATAAACGAAGAACCAGTGCTTTCTAGAGAACTCATTTGACGTGGCTGAGACGATATTTTCATGGGCTATAGCCTTACCGTTTTTCAATTTTTTCGACAAAATTATTCTGCGCCTGTTCGTCCCTCCATCGCGTAAATGGGCGTCCGCGAATGCGTGGGGAGTGATATAAACGAAGAACCAGTGCTTTCTAGAGAACTCATTTGACGTGGCTGAGACGATATTTTCATGGGCTATAGCCTTACCGTTTTTCAATTTTTTCGACAAAATTATTCTGCGCCTGTTCGTCCCTTCATCGCGTAAATGGGCGTCCGCGAATGCGTGGGGAGTGATGTAAACGAAGAACCAGTGCTTTCTAGAGAACTCATTTGACGTGGCTGAGACGATATTTTCATGGGCTATAGCCTTACCGTTTTTCAATTTTTTCGACAAAATTATTCTGCGCCTGTTCGTCCCTTCATCGCGTAAATGGGCGTCCGCGCATGCGTGGGGAGTGATGTAAACGAAGAACCAGTGCTTTCTAGAGAACTTATTTGACGTGGCTGAGACGAAATTTTCATGGGCTATAGCCTTACCTTTTTTCAATTTTTTCGACAAAATTATTCTGCGCCTGTTCGTCCCTTCATAGCGTAAATGGGCGTCCGCGCATGCGTGGGGAGTGATATAAACGAAGAACCAGTGCTTTCTAGAGAACTTATTTGACGTGGCTGAGACGATATTTTCATGGGCTATAGCCTTACCTTTTTTCAATTTTTTCGACAAAATTATTCTGCGCCTTTTCGTCCCTTCATAGCGTAAATGGGCGTCCGCGAATGCGTGGGGAGTGATGTAAACGAAGAACCAGTGCTTTCTAGAGAACTTATTTGACGTGGCTGAGACGATATTTTCATGGGCTATAGCCTTACCGTTTTTCAATTTTTTCGACAAAATTATTCTGCGCCTGTTCGTCCCTTCATCGCGTAAATGGGCGTCCGCGCATGCGTGGGGAGTGATATAAACGAAGAACCAGTGCTTTCTAGAGAACTTATTTGACGTGGCTGAGACGAAATTTTCATGGGCTATAGCCTTACCTTTTTTCAATTTTTTCGGCAAAATTATTCTGCGCCTGTTCGTCCCTTCATAGCGTAAATGGGCGTCCGCGCATGCGTGGGGAGTGATGTAAACGAAGAACCAGTGCTTTCTAGAGAACTTATTTGACGTGGCTGAGACGAAATTTTCATGGGCTATAGCCTTACCTTTTTTCAATTTTTTCGACAAAATTATTCTGCGCCTGTTCGTCCCTTCATAGCGTAAATGGGCGTCCGCGCATGCGTGGGGAGTGATGTAAACGAAGAACCAGTGCTTTCTAGAGAACTTATTTGACGTGGCTGAGACGAAATTTTCATGGGCTACAGCCTTACCTTTTTTCAATTTTTTCGACAAAATTATTCTGCGCCTGTTCGTCCCTTCATAGCGTAAATGGGCGTCCGCGCATGCGTGGGGAGTGATGTAAACGAAGAACCAGTGCTTTCTAGAGAACTTATTTGACGTGGCTGAGACGAAATTTTCATGGGCTATAGCCTTACCTTTTTTCAATTTTTTCGACAAAATTATTCTGCGCCTGTTCGTCCCTTCATCGCGTAAATGGGCGTCCGCGAATGCGTGGGGAGTGATGTAAACGAAGAACCAGTGCTTTCTAGAGAACTTATTTGACGTGGCTGAGACGATATTTTCATGGGCTATAGCCTTACCTTTTTTCAATTTTTTCGACAAAATTATTCTGCGCCTGTTCGTCCCTTCATAGCGTAAATGGGCGTCCGCGAATGCGTGGGGAGTGATGTAAACGAAGAACCAGTGCTTTCTAGAGAACTTATTTGACGTGGCTGAGACGATATTTTCATGGGCTATAGCCTTACCGTTTTTCAATTTTTTCGACAAAATTATTCTGCGCCTGTTCGTCCCTTCATAGCGTAAATGGGCGTCCGCGAATGCGTGGGGAGTGATGTAAACGAAGAACCAGTGCTTTCTAGAGAACTCATTTGACGTGGCTGAGACGATATTTTCATGGGCTATAGCCTTACCGTTTTTCAATTTTTTCGACAAAATTATTCTTCGCCTGTTCGTCCCTTCATCGCGTAAATGGGCGTCCGCGCATGCGTGGGGAGTGATATAAGCGAAGAACCAGTGCTTTCTAGAGAACTTATTTGACGTGGCTGAGACGAAATTTTCATGGGCTATAGCCTTACCTTTTTTCAATTTTTTCGACAAAATTATTCTGCGCCTGTTCGTCCCTTCATAGCGTAAATGGGCGTCCGCGCATGCGTGGGGAGTGATATAAACGAAGAACCAGTGCTTTCTAGAGAACTTATTTGACGTGGCTGAGACGAAATTTTCATGGGCTATAGCCTTACCGTTTTTCAATTTTTTCGACAAAATTATTCTGCGCCTGTTCGTCCCTTCATAGCGTAAATGGGCGTCCGCGCATGCGTGGGGAGTGATGTAAACGAAGAACCAGTGCTTTCTAGAGAACTTATTTGACGTGGCTGAGACGATATTTTCATGGGCTATAGCCTTACCGTTTTTCAATTTTTTCGACAAAATTATTCTGCGCCTGTTCGTCCCTTCATCGCGTAAATGGGCGTCCGCGAATGCGTGGGGAGTGATGTAAACGAAGAACCAGTGCTTTCTAGAGAACCTATTTGACGTGGCTGAGACGAAATTTTCATGGGCTATAGCCTTACCTTTTTTCAATTTTTTCGACAAAATTATTCTGCGCCTGTTCGTCCCTTCATAGCGTAAATGGGCGTCCGCGCATGCGTGGGGAGTGATGTAAACGAAGAACCAGTGCTTTCTAGAGAACTTATTTGACGTGGCTGAGACGAAATTTTCATGGGCTATAGCCTTACCTTTTTTCAATTTTTTCGACAAAATTATTCTGCGCCTGTTCGTCCCTTCATCGCGTAAATGGGCGTCCGCGAATGCGTGGGGAGTGATATAAACGAAGAACCAGTGCTTTCTAGAGAACTTATTTGACGTGGCTGAGACGAAATTTTCATGGGCTACAGCCTTACCTTTTTTCAATTTTTTCGACAAAATTATTCTGCGCCTGTTCGTCCCTTCATAGCGTAAATGGGCGTCCGCGCATGCGTGGGGAGTGATGTAAACGAAGAACCAGTGCTTTCTAGAGAACTTATTTGACGTGGCTGAGACGAAATTTTCATGGGCTATAGCCTTACCTTTTTTCAATTTTTTCGACAAAATTATTCTGCGCCTGTTCGTCCCTTCATCGCGTAAATGGGCGTCCGCGAATGCGTGGGGAGTGATGTAAACGAAGAACCAGTGCTTTCTAGAGAACTTATTTGACGTGGCTGAGACGATATTTTCATGGGCTATAGCCTTACCTTTTTTCAATTTTTTCGACAAAATTATTCTGCGCCTGTTCGTCCCTTCATAGCGTAAATGGGCGTCCGCGAATGCGTGGGGAGTGATGTAAACGAAGAACCAGTGCTTTCTAGAGAACTTATTTGACGTGGCTGAGACGATATTTTCATGGGCTATAGCCTTACCGTTTTTCAATTTTTTCGACAAAATTATTCTGCGCCTGTTCGTCCCTTCATAGCGTAAATGGGCGTCCGCGCATGCGTGGGGAGTGATGTAAACGAAGAACCAGTGCTTTCTAGAGAACTTATTTGACGTGGCTGAGACGATATTTTCATGGGCTATAGCCTTACCTTTTTTCAATTTTTTCGACAAAATTATTCTGCGCCTGTTCGTCCCTTCATAGCGTAAATGGGCGTCCGCGCATGCGTGGGGAGTGATGTAAACGAAGAACCAGTGCTTTCTAGAGAACTTATTTGACGTGGCTGAGACGATATTTTCATGGGCTATAGCCTTACCTTTTTTCAATTTTTTCGACAAAATTATTCTGCGCCTGTTCGTCCCTTCATAGCGTAAATGGGCGTCCGCGAATGCGTGGGGAGTGATGTAAACGAAGAACCAGTGCTTTCTAGAGAACTCATTTGACGTGGCTGAGACGATATTTTCATGGGCTATAGCCTTACCTTTTTTCAATTTTTTCGACAAAATTATTCTGCGCCTGTTCGTCCCTTCATAGCGTAAATGGGCGTCCGCGCATGCGTGGGGAGTGATGTAAACGAAGAACCAGTGCTTTCTAGAGAACTTATTTGACGTGGCTGAGACGAAATTTTCATGGGCTATAGCCTTACCTTTTTTCAATTTTTTCGACAAAATTATTCTGCGCCTGTTCGTCCCTTCATAGCGTAAATGGGCGTCCGCGCATGCGTGGGGAGTGATGTAAACGAAGAACCAGTGCTTTCTAGAGAACTTATTTGACGTGGCTGAGACGATATTTTCATGGGCTATAGCCTTACCTTTTTTCAATTTTTTCGACAAAATTATTCTGCGCCTGTTCGTCCCTTCATAGCGTAAATGGGCGTCCGCGAATGCGTGGGGAGTGATGTAAACGAAGAACCAGTGCTTTCTAGAGAACTTATTTGACGTGGCTGAGACGATATTTTCATGGGCTATAGCCTTACCGTTTTTCAATTTTTTCGACAAAATTATTCTGCGCCTGTTCGTCCCTTCATAGCGTAAATGGGCGTCCGCGCATGCGTGGGGAGTGATGTAAACGAAGAACCAGTGCTTTCTAGAGAACTTATTTGACGTGGCTGAGACGATATTTTCATGGGCTATAGCCTTACCGTTTTTCAATTTTTTCGACAAAATTATTCTGCGCCTGTTCGTCCCTTCATAGCGTAAATGGGCGTCCGCGCATTCGTGGGGAGTGATGTAAACGAAGAACCAGTGCTTTCTAGAGAACTTATTTGACGTGGCTGAGACGATATTTTCATGGGCTATAGCCTTACCGTTTTTCAATTTTTTCGACAAAATTATTCTGCGCCTGTTCGTCCCTTCATAGCGTAAATGGGCGTCCGCGCATGCGTGGGGAGTGATGTAAACGAAGAACCAGTGCTTTCTAGAGAACTTATTTGACGTGGCTGAGACGATATTTTCATGGGCTATAGCCTTACCTTTTTTCAATTTTTTCGACAAAATTATTCTGCGCCTGTTCGTCCCTTCATAGCGTAAATGGGCGTCCGCGCATGCGTGGGGAGTGATGTAAACGAAGAACCAGTGCTTTCTAGAGAACTTATTTGACGTGGCTGAGACGAAATTTTCATGGGCTATAGCCTTACCTTTTTTCAATTTTTTCGACAAAATTATTCTGCGCCTGTTCGTCCCTTCATAGCGTAAATGGGCGTCCGCGCATGCGTGGGGAGTGATGTAAACGAAGAACCAGTGCTTTCTAGAGAACTTATTTGACGTGGCTGAGACGAAATTTTCATGGGCTATAGCCTTACCGTTTTTCAATTTTTTCGACAAAATTATTCTGCGCCTGTTCGTCCCTTCATCGCGTAAATGGGCGTCCCCGCGTACATGGCGCGTGTCTTACCTTTTATGTCGGAAAAGACAACGGGCACATTTCTGTTTACTCATCCCGTGAATCGTTGTATGCCTTTTTGTATCATGGGGATTGATGGATACAGCTGAACCAGGGCTTTTGAGACAAGTGATTACACCTGTTTGCGTGGAAATTTTATTGGGCTGTAAGCTTACCTTTTTTGTCTGAGAAGTCAGTCGGCTCATTCCTGTTTATTCATCCCGTAAATCGGCGTAAGCACTTGCATAACACTTGCATGACCAAGGGGGGTAATGCATATGAAGTACCGAGCACTTTTCAGAGAAGTGATTATTCATCTGTCTGCGTGGACATTTCATTGGGCTATAAGCTTACCTTTTTTGTTTGAAAAGTCAGTCAGCTCAATTCTGTTTATTCATCCCGTCAATCGATGTAAGTACTTGTGTTACACTGCCATGAGCCAGATGGGTGATGTATACGGTCGAACCAGGGCTTTTGTGAGAAGTGATCATACACCTGTCAGCGCGGACATCTTACAGGCTTACCTTTTTTGTCTGAAAAGTCAATCAGTTCATTTCTGTTTATTCATCCCGTCAATCGATGTAAGCACTTGTATTACCCTGGCATGAGCCAGGTGGGTGATGTATACGGTCGAACCAGCGCTTTTGTGAGTAGTGATCGTACACCTGTCAGCGCGGACATCTTGTAGGCTTACCTTTTTTTGTCTGAAAAGTCAATCAGTTCATTTCTGTTTATTCATCCCGTCACTCGATGTAAGCACTTGTATTACACTGCCATGAGGCCGGTGGGTGATGTATACGGTCGATCCAGCGCTTTTGTGAGAAGTGATTATACACCTGTCTGCATGGACATCTTATCGGGCTTACCTTTTATGCGTTGCATATTGCAATCACTCAGTTCAGCCTTTGGGCGCGGCCGGGCAGCCACCATTGAGGGTACAGTGAAACCTCGTTATAACGAACAGTTAAAAATTCGGAAATTAGTTCGCTATATCCATAATTCGTAATATAAAATTTTGTAAAAAATACATGCAAGAGGAGCAAAATTCAATCAGAGAAGGCACAGCAACTCGAACGATGCTTACTTGGGTCACGTTCATTTATTTACGCACTAAAAACTGCGTTATCGCGGCCTGCTTCTTTGTGTTGATCGCATACAGTATCACGCCCTGTTCCACAGTTTGCAAACACTCAACAAGGGCAAACCCACTGCCCTCAATAGCACTGCACGTTGAATAATCTCGAGCATGGTCTTTAACGTCAGTGCCACTCTTTTTTTCACATTCATCGCCATCACAGCACTACGCACACCCGCGCACCGCACTCGACACGACCACCGAAAGAGCCTCCACACAACGCTACGACGGCCACGCCACTGCAAACACTAAAACGCAAAAGCAACATTCGATCACGCCGCTGCTGAAGCGGCGCTGTCAGCGGTTACGAGATGCGGACGATTTCTTTGGCTGTCAACTCTCGATGACGACGTGGCATCTGTGGAGCTGTCAGCGCCTGCGAGGTAGTCCTGAACGTTTGCTGCGCCGCACAACACATCTGTAGTGCAACGAAGCCTGCCGCCTACTAGTAAAGGGAGGTAGGGCTTGGCGTCGCGAAGTTCGTTATATCCGTTTTATGCCAAACCGCGTTCGCTATAGGAAGTTAAAAATACATGTGTTTGACAAAAATATTTCGGAAGAGTTCGATATATTCAATAATTCGTTATATGCGTGTTCGTTATATCGAGGTTTGACTGTATGAGCCATTGTTCAATACTGCGCGTCTCATATGTGGGTCTTTTCTCTTTTAAGTTTGCTATGTTTGTTATTAAGTTGCTTTTATTTTTATGCGTTGCATATTGCAATCACTCAGTTCAGCCCTCGGGCGCGGCCGGGCAGCCACCATTGACCTTTAGCGCAACCACGTGACGTGACGTCATGACAGCCGGAGGAGATGCTGGTCCCCAACTCGCGCAATATGCAACGCATTCTTGGCTTAACCAAGCCAAGCCTGGCCATTTTTTTGGTCTGAAGTCAATCAGCTCATTTCTGTTTATTTATCCCGTAAATCGGTGTAAGCATTTCCGTTAGCATGGGAAGTGATGTAAACTATAGAACCAGCGCTTTTGAGAGAAGTGATTACAGCTGTCTGCGCCGTCGCTTTAATTGATTATAGGCTTACGTTTTTAAAGAAAAACTGAGTCTACGCATTTCCGTTTATTCACCGCGTAAATCGGCGCATACCTTCGCCTGTTCGACCAACGCAATCCGCTGAGACAATTCCAGGTTGCGCAGTTGTGCTAGATGTTTTAAGTTTTCGCTGATGCCATGGTCTCTCTAGTTTTGCTCGCCAATGCGCATAAACGCTGCTGAGGAAGGACAAGTGCCATTGTCTAACCATTGCCTCCAGCAATATTCTTTGTTTGGCCACAGTTAATCAGTTAACTGGATCAGACAGCTCCTCCCTGACATCACTCCTTGCCGTAGGCAAGCTCCAGGATCAAATCCATAATCGGTCCCTATAAGGGATATGCCTTTCAGTGTGTTCTAAACCATGTAGTGTTACTCTAGACATTGCTAACGTTTTCTGTGCTTCACCCTTCGGGCAAACGATTTTTTTTTTACATCAATGCCGTGTTGTGTTTTGAAAGCACTAAATACCTTTGATGAACGGACCGTTGGCTTGATATTGTCATTTCTGACGATGATGATAAATTTCGTGTTCTGTGGCGCAATGGCCACAAAACACTTCCGTATTTGGGCAAATGCGAAACCTTCGCACGTGGAAGCTACGCCGATCCCGTATCTTTTCCAGGAGACCAAACGCGGTAGTCAAAAGCACAAGTGCAGAAGCTCCGCAGGTTTCCTTTCTTTAATTGAGGTCATAGCGCTGGATTCACACGGACAAGAAAGACGCTCCCTGATGCTAAAGGAAGTGCACTCCCTGACTAGCTATCCTGACTATCGATAGGAAGGGTTATAGCGGACGTCCTGTCGTCTTTCTTGTCCGTGTGAATCTAGCGCTATGACCTCAATTATTGCAACGAACCAACTGGCCCAAAAAATCTGCGTTCCTTACATTGCCTCAGAAAGTTGTCTGCGAGTGCAGCTTTTGATTGATTGATTGATTGATTGATTGATTGATTGATTGATTGATTGATTGATTGATTGATTGATTGATTGATTGATTGATTGATTGATTGATTTTTCACTCAGGACGTCTGAATGGCCGCTCGTGAGTGCTTACCAGATAAGACTGGCGCGTTCCGAACTAAGCAGAGATCACCGATGCAAATACGTGCCCCACCTTCTTTTCTCACATGCAGGACAGCGCCACGAGAGCTCGGCTGCCGGCGCACTTCAACGGCGCCTACGACGCACCACCAGCCCAATAAATAGACTATACCTCATGAAGCCGCGGACATGCGAGAAAGGCTCCACTTAGAGCCAGTCGTGCGAGGAATGGGCTTCGAACGTACGAAATGTGTTACCAAGGTGGCAGATTGCGGTCCACGACGGTATGGTACTGCAACTCGCTGTAAAAATACGCAAACGCTAAACTCGCACCTATTATGTGTAGTTGTACACGAACACATACAATGACGTGATGTACAGGAGGGCGGGCACTATACGTTTCCAACGGAGGCTATATTTTGATAAAGAGGAGCAACGTGTTCTGTTGTTGCTGTTATCTCATAGTTCTTTTTTTAAGGTCTTCGTATAAGTTAACATCGCTTTTGAGTGTTATTCTGTACATACGCGCTTCAAACATACAAGCGTTTTGAATGCGATGAAACTGTTCGAACAGAGATGCCAGACATATTTTTTTTTTCTTGCGAACAGCCGGAAGTTGCCGCCATGTGTCTTGCCATCATTTCTGTTGTCGATTATTACCTCGTTATGTCATTTGTTACTTTCACCTATATGTCACTAGTGTAATCATTATTCCATCACAAGTAAGCGAATTAAAAGAAAGCGAGCGAAAGGGCTTCGACCTGAATGGCTATCACTGAGTGTGCAAAGAAACGAAGGCATTATAGCCAACATATTTGAATAAAATGCTTGTTCTGTTTCGTCTTGCTTCGTTTCTCGTCGGATTGATCCTGGTTCTGTGGGGGTTCCATCATGTTAACTGGTAACAGCTCTAATAAAAGCTAGCAACTTGTCAAAGCTATAAAAAAAAAAGAAGTGCCCGACCCTCCGAACAATCTGCGGCCCCACAAAATTCGCTATCGTCGCAACGATCAGCGTATTGCGTCTTCTCAGATATATCGGTTGTTCAAAATGAAGCTTTATGGTTTTCTTAAAATAAGGCAGTCGGAGCCACGTGAAGACCGCCTGTGCAAATAAATTATGTGGCAGGGGGGACACAAAGCCCAGAGGGGAAGGGGAACAGTTATCATCTTTGCCTATGCCTCCGCCCTGTTGCCAGACTAAACGCCGCACGCAACAGCCGCGTCACACCAGGGAGGAGCTTTGCGCCGATCCTCTTTTGCATACGTCATCGTGCGAACGACAATTACAATTTGGAGTCGGATATCTCGGAGCACAGACACGCTAGAGGAATTCTTCCAACTGAAACTGTGCAGAAACGTGGCTGCCTCTAACTTCTGAATACAAACGTACCCACTTATTGCAGTCAATAAAAAGTTAATTACTCAATTTTAGTTCATTGGGCTGCTGACAGCGATAATTATAATCTCACTTTGTGTCCCCCTGGCCACATAGCTTATTTGCACAGCTGGTCTTCGCGTGCCTCCCAGTGCCTAGTTTTAAGAAGACCATAAAGCTTAATTTTGAACATTCTGTAAATATAAAGATGAGAACTTTCGGCCAGTAATGACGTGGACAATGATCCCCTGTATAGCGAGGGCAGTTTCGATCATCATTCTTTATGTTGACCTACATTTTAGAGTATGATAAAAGTATACGAAAAGTTAGTGGTGTGTCTAGCCCAGCTTGCTTATTTAATAACGGTTCCAATTAAAAGCGAGATATCGCTTAGTATCCCTGCGTGGGAGACGCCCGCTGCGCGTTGACGCGTGTCCTGCAAGACCTTTAATAAAGTTTATCCAATCCAATCGCTTAGAACAAAAACTTTTCTGTCATTTATAAGCGATAAAAAAGAAGTCGTTGTTGACCTGAAAAACAAGAGATCGGTCGGAAGAGCTTGTTTTTGGCCTTCTAGTTCTCACAAAGGTATAATGAAAAGGGAGAGGAAGATTACAGATGATAACCCAAAAATACGATGCAGCGTTTATCGTGTACGGCATGGTCCATTTAAAAAAAAAAGCTAGATAGTAATAAAACGATATAACTTGAAGACTTCCGCTTTGTTGAGAGAGAAAAAGAAAGGCTGTCAAGAGGCACCGGACTGAAATCTATACATTAGATATTAGCCTGCATGATTCAGCTGTAATTGGTAGCCGAACATTAAATACAGACGAACTCGTACCCCAATCGTTGGCGTATGAGCCCTATCGACCCGGACTACAACGGACCATTCAGTTGTGCACAGTGGGGTGAACATGTGAAGTTGGGAGACGTGTTGTGGGGATGCGCGACGCAGGCCTCCTACCTGGAGGACAAGAACAAGTGGGACGACGCTCTTAGAAGCAGCGAGATGTGAAAGACCAACTCTGGGCTGTCCAGAAGGTCCGCAAAGCGGCGGAGAACCGAGGACTCCTCGTCCCGACGTAGGAGGTGCCCTCTACACCTTCACGATCAGCCGGGTGTCCTTCAGGACACCTTTCACCTACTTAAATGATATTGCGCGACAAAAAAAAAAAACGACTCGGGCGTGAGAGAAGACGACACACCAAGCGCTTGCTGTGTCGTCTTCTCTAACGTCCGTGTCGGTTTTTTTTATTTCGCGCAATATCATTTAAGTAATGGACTACCAACTTGCCAGGAATGCTGCTCTCATTGAGCGTTCCCTCTCAATGAGCGTCCCCTTTAACAGTGAACCACACCGCATACATGCACAAAGTCCAATACACGATGTGAAACCTCATGTAAACGTATGGGTGCACTACGTGCAAGGAGTACAGCCTTCCGCAAAAGTTTACGGGGCACGGTTTTCACGACAAATGCGAATTTCTCCTCTGCTAAGGCTTTGAGCTTCTAATTTACGGGATCACAGTGTAGTTCGCAAAAGCTACTACGGATCGATGCTTTTTAATTCGAGGCTACGTGCACAGGCTTCGCGGAAATTCGGCTATTTCGCAAGTCCCGCGTCTCGTAAACTTTCGTGACCAACTGTACATCTGTTTGTGAAGCCTTTGTGCAAACACATTTCGCACAGCACCGCACACACACGAACGTGCGGACGCTGTGCCGCAACGTGAAGCCGCATTTACACCACAAAAAACATGGCCGCGTCAGTCAGGTTAATCAGAGTACGAACTGAACCAACTGTGGCGATAGAGCCTCCCGGCTACACCGATGAGCAAACCGAGATGCACAGGAAGCTCCGCTCTAGCATCCACAATATTGGAGTCTATTTCAACTTACGAGGTTACCTACAAAGAAACTTTTTGTTTGCCTATGATAAACTTGGTTACCTACAAATAAAGTGCAAGGAACGATCCTTGCGGAGTTGCAAGGTTCTGCAGGCTTTGTGACTAACTTTACTGCTCTCAACTTGCAGTCAGTTCAATACTCACTGACTCAAACACGTTCTAAAGTGTTCATCTAGTATTAATCTCATGGAAAAGAGAAAATAAAAAGTAGAGAGCTTTAGAATAGGGTGTCGCAAGCGTACGTTGTGGCCCCAAGCGTTATAGCGGGCCCCAACGCTTGCGTCCCTCTAATCTAAAGCTCTCTAATATATGAAAAGTGATAGAACACCCGCGTTAGGAAGGCTATTGCAGGCTTGAGGCCAATTAGAAAATAACAAATTAGGTAGTTATAAAACGCGCTATACGCTCCTATGATGGCGCAAAGCAGACACGGCAAAATATACAGACGTCCGGAGACCGAGTACATAGTGGGCATTTCATAGACATTTCGTAGCGCATTACAGACAGCTCGTCAGGTGACGCACAACTGAATGCAATGCATGATCACCTTTGTTTTTATTCACGAAGAAATAAGGCGTCGGCCTTTCGTGTGGGCGAAAGGACGTGCTGCATCGCTTCTAGTTCCGCCTCTCACGGACCGGTTTGCAAAAGGTACTGCTCCAGAACACGGCCGACGAAGACCCTCCCATGTTTACAGCGGTCGCTGTAAAATAGAAGGTTACTGTGCACTAAGTACCCACGTAACAGCGGGTATAAGATGTAACGAAGTTCAAGTTCACTATAAACCACCTTGCAGCCTTAAGGAGATTTCGAGCACCAAAAACACCCTTTTGACAAACAAATTTGCAAAAAATGGTGGTGTTAGTGTGTTCTGATTACTAAAAATTTCTTTTTCGTTTCCGTACAGATGTGTTATTCACCTAAAAGACCCTTTTGATGCTAAGGGGTGTTATAAGCTGTTAAAGCGACCTGTTCTTTGTACATGTCGCCACCGTGCTCATAATTTGAAGTCGCTAGTCGAAAGGCATTCAATAGAGTACGATTTTATGTTAACAGTTATGTGTAAATTTTAGGTGCCCATTAGCTGACTATATTAAAACAAGCAGTCCATGGATATTCACTGTTTAATTACGAAGAATAAAGTTGATCCCACTGGCACCACACTGCTCGCCGAAACACCATGTTTATATAAGCCTGTTAGAAGGTGCATTGGTGTAGGCAGCGCGAGCAGTGTTAGTATGCGGACATTCCGTGCGTATGCTTGGGTCGGGCTGCTGTGATGTGTAAAGAGTGGGCTTGAATGTGTTGTAACTGTCGCCATATCATAATGTAGATCTGAGGAAGAGATAAAAGAACTCCGCCATTTTTCTCTCATGCAGGTTTTAGTGGCTTCTATTGCTCCATGCAACAAGTATACTACGTTTTAGCGGTTCTGAATGGTGCTGCCTAATGATTATTCACTGGAATAGCAAGGCGCGACAATGAATAGCGATAGCAAGCATGGCTCCTAAGAAATGAATGCAATGGCATGCTTTGCACCCTTTACAGAAAAGGGTGTGATGGCAACTCAACGCACCCACTGAGTGGGCTTCTTGGTTTGCGGAAATGCCTTTTTTTTTGCTAGGGTGTAAGGTTGCTTTAGTTAAAGACACAATAAAACACCTTAAAGGGAGTAAACTGGTTTAGAGTTCGCAATCAAGATAGCCTGTTAACGTGGGCCATTACCTGCAGTTTGTATTTCCGCTAATCATACCCGGGTATACTATGCTGGACATCCTCAAATTCCGCCATGTTGTCGAATTTGGCAATGGCGGCATTTTGAGCCAATCAGAGAGGCCCACAGCGACCTCCGACAGGCTCACAGCAGTCCAGGAATAATACCCCCGATCACCTTCGTCTCCTGAAGTCGCGGAAAGGGAAATGCCTCAGTCTCGTCACCAACACGAGCCCCCCCTAGCGGCGGTGACAGATGAACTGAGCGGTACAGCAATAGTGCTGCGTCGCCGGGTTGGTGGCGCCATCTGGCGCCGTCGGTTTGGGAGGCAGCGTGAACCTCGGCGGGCGTGGCGGCAGCGAAGGCGTGCTGTGTTCCGCGCGTCCCTGGCGCGTCGAGAAGATGGGCACGTTGTACTCGTCGCCCGAGTGCACGTCCAGCATGCAGATGCCGTTCATGCCATTGGTGCGCGTGAACCGGATGCAAGTCAGCGTCGGGCAGCACGGCTGCGTCAGGAAGTGGCACTGCACGCACGCAGAGCGGCGAGCAGGCAGGCAGGGCTCGTGTTACACAACCGCCGCCATCTTGCGCCGTTGCTATACAAAAGCGTCGCTACCACACCGCACTGTGGGAATCGTGTTACAACAGAATAACGTTATTTAGGATGTCCTGGGCTACCTACAGATGAAAGGGGGAAAAAGGGAAAGGAGGTCGCCAATATGCGCGGCCAACACAAGCGGGCAATTGCACTCACTCACGCGTATCTCTTTTCTTTCTTTCTTTTTTCCGGTTATGCGCGTACTTGCACTCGCACGAAAGTCCATTCACACTCATTGCACTGATGTCAAGACTCACTCGCGTTCACACTCACGTACTCTAAGTCACTGGCGCTCACTCACTCAAAGCCGACATAGGCTTTAAAGGGACACTAAAGTGAAAAATGATTTCTTCTGCATCAGTAAATTACCGTTCTACAACACCAGAAACACCACTCTTACAACGATAAGACGTTTGGTAAGGCAGAAAAAGCGCAAGAACGAAATGCGGGCGGCGACGCCTACTTAAGTTCCCGCACCTGGGGGCTGTGACGTCTTAGATTTTGAGGGCATCTTCTATAGGGCCTACTAATTATCTATAGCGGTACAGATTGACTACATTATGTACTAAAGGAACTAAATACTAAACAGGGCAAGTTTCGGGAATCTTTATTCAGCCAACGCGGCCCAAATGCGAAAACATACTTTGGAATCCCTGACGTCACGCTGACGTACCGGCGCTGGGGTTTCGGCGCGAAATTCAAGTACTGATACTTGGACCTTCATTTTCTCATCTAATAATCAGACGATTTTTTTCATGACTGCCTGCAGGGTCCTCAAACAATGCTTAATTAGTCTAAATTGATTTATTGTTACGATTTAGCGTCCCTTTAAGTTTAGTACAAGCTGACAACGTAGAAAAGACAAATTTAGTGCCGACTAAGTTATGTTTAAATGTACACAAACAGGTTGTCGAAAACGTTCACGAACGTGTTTGTGTACTGTCACAGAACAACACAATTGTATGTACATGTATCAAATGTACGTGAGAGTCAGTATCTCATGAATAAGTAGCGGAGAAGTATAAGAGAAAAAGTATACTACGAATAAATGGCACACGTTCCAAACTTGCGGCGAAATGCATGGTCATTCAACGTGCCGTTTTCTCAGTCTCTTGGGTATGGTTTTGTGGAACAGAATTGCATGAAGCGTCAATGTATTCCGTGGCAGCCTTTCAGGGCAAATATGTTGAAATTGGTGCCATATTCCTAGTGTTTCTGCCATGTAGAAACGCTTTTGAGATATTTCAGTGGCTTACATTTCGCAACTGCCGCCAATAATCTCATTACAAATAGTTAATTAACTCATCAGGACGCTAAGAAAGTTATCTCGCAATTTCAGGTGACTGCCACAGAACACTGTCGCCGGAAAGAAAAAAAAACACTCTGCCTTCACTGCACTGTGGTTAAGATTACACCCACGATCCCGCTCCAGCTCAAGTGCTTGTTGAAACAGTCTCTCTACATCGTCGCAGCTATGCTGCAAGAGCAGCGTCGGCGGCGGTTTGACCGGAAATCCCACCGATGCGGCGTCTTCACTCACGGCATCGCAATACCGAAATGCTGAAGCTTCCTCGCGTACCATAGATCTCGTGTGTCATTTCCTTATGTCAGTGAAGCTGGTGTAGTCCACCGCAGACATACTGAATACACCATGCACGCGCAAGTGTATACGCGTGTCTACATGCATGCGTGCGTGTTTTCGAGGTTACAGGAACTCTCAACCACACAGGTGTCGCGCGTAACGTGGTGACATATAGCAAGTATGACCCTGTGGAACACTTATATTTCAATTTAATATGAAGTTGATCTCGAAATGCCAGACCTCGTGTCGACGTTATCGTAGCCTCATGAAACAAGAAGAACTTGTGGACGTTGTGTAGCAACGGGGCTAGTTATGATCGTGTTTCTAATAAAAAATATAATTATAATAAGCAAGATGGCTGCGCGCGTGTCTTCTGCTTGCACTCGCGTTTGGCAACCCGCGCCACCATCGTGGGAACGGAGCGAAGGAGTATGATGGCGTAACTGGTTGGCAGAAGCAAGTTTTATAGGAAATTATTTTTGGCACTCCAGCTGATGCTGGCGAGTACTTCATCTAGGGTTTAGAAGTACTAGACATTCATGTAATGCAAAAAAGTGACAAGTCGAAAATTTTTATTTTGATTTTGCAAGTAAATTTTTTTAAAGAAACACACTATACGGGGTGATGTCTAAGTTACGTGCAAGTTATGTCCGCCTCTCTGAATAATCCAGCTCAAGGACTCGAATTGTATTATCTGAAACAGCCGATTTTTAAAAGTTCCCTAATACTTACAAATTATCACCCCGTATTAAACGCACACACGAACGTAACATTAATGAATTCAATTCTTCACTACTGCAGTGCACCTACGATCTGGCCTTATAAAATGTAGTCCACCTGGAGCTTTTGCACAAGCTACCAAAGTCCAGCCGACCGATTCTTTAACAGCGCGAGCGTGGACTGGCCGGTAACTTCCCAAGTCAGCGACAAGATCAGCAAGAGCAAGAGATGAGCAAGATCGCGTTGCTTTGCGCCGTTAGGAGGCCCCTGCTTAAACACACACGCACACATGAGCAATCCATAAGTGCATGGGAGTAATCTCCCCTGCTTCTCCTCGTGAGAGAGGCTTAAACACCTTGAGTCAGGGCATGGCAGTACAAGCGTATATCTCGTGTTTAAAGTGCGCTTTGCGAGCTTCTATTTCTTCAATCCTAAAACACTGATTCCTTACTATGCTTCCTTCCGGCGTGCATTTCTCTTCCGTCCTGGCATGGCCAACCGCTGAGATGATGACGACTGCCAGGCGCAGCTGCGTGTTCGAAAACGTAGGAGCGCGGTCGGTATCGTTCCAGCGGTAATGAAAATGAAATAATAGTGAAGGTCGCCGTTAAATGGGAGAAGGTTAATGTTCCATTGGTCGAAAGCAGCAGGTAAATAATAAATAATAAGAACGAGGTACATTACGATATTCCCTAACGTTAAATTTGATCGCAGCTGTATATGCATGTTTTCATTTCGCGATATACTAGTTGGCGCGGACAACCTGTTTCACGCGGCATGTTGCAAACAGAGCGACGTCTGGCGCGGCTTCCTCGCTAATCGGGAGATCGCGAGAGGCGATGCGTAGATGACGGGTGGGCGCGATTCACAGCTCATGCAGCGCTTTGCTTCCACACAGACGACGGCGCGCTACTCTGGCGCCATCTCGTAGCCGTCATCGCCGCAAAGCCTGTCTTGCACGGCATTACGCGTTTCTTCTAACGCTTTCGCCATGCACTCCTCCTCCGCTTTCCTCCTCGCGATCTCTTCGCTATCGCGGTCTTTCATCTTCCGCTGCGCTCCGCGTTCATCCTTCGCTCCGTTACGAAGGACGACGCCCACGCTCGCCACAGGAGCGGCCGCATAAGAGCTGCGCTTTAAAACGAAGTCCCATGATAGCAACAGATACACAACGTGATTTTGATCAGCTATCGAGTTTTAATAATAATAATATATGGGGTTTTACGTGCCAAAACCACTTTCTGATTATGAGGCACGCCGTAGTGGGGGACTCCGGAAATTTTGACCACCTGGGGTTCTTTAACGTGCACCTAAATCTAAGTACACGGGTGTTTTCGCATTTCGCCCCCATCGTAATGCGGCCGCCGTGGCCGGGATTCGATCCCGCGACCTCGTGCTCAGCAGCCTAACACCATAGCCACTGAGCAACCGCGGCGGGTATCGAGTTTTTCCGTTCTCTTAAGCTATTTTCAAGAAGGTCCTTTTTAGTATGTTACTGTAAGACAATTATGCACCGTGTCCCATAAAGAAGTTGTTAATATCTGCTTAAAGTCTGTAACATTCTCGTGAAAACATTCCAGAGTGCAACGGCGCATGCGCGATTTGCTGCTTGTCGGAAGTTGAAGTCACGTTTGTATACAACAGACGGACGGACGGACGGACGGACAGACAGACAGACAGACAGACAGACAGACAGACAGACAGACAGACAGACAGACAGACAGACAGACAGACAGACAGACAGACAGACAGACAGACAGACAGACAGACAGACAGACAGACAGACAGACAGACAGACAGACAGACAGACAGACAGACAGACAGACAGACAGACAGACAGACAGACAGACAGACAGACAGACAGACAGACAGACAGACAGACAGACAGACAGACAGACAGACAGACAGACAGACAGACAGACAGACAGACAGACAGACAGACAGACAGACAGACAGACAGACAGACAGACAGACAGACAGACAGACAGACAGACAGACAGACAGACAGACAGACAGACAGACAGACAGACAGACAGACAGACAGACAGACAGACAGACAGACAGACAGACAGACAGACAGACAGACAGACAGACAGACAGACAGACAGACAGACAGACAGACAGACAGACAGACAGACAGACAGACAGACAGACAGACAGACAGACAGACAGACAGACAGACAGACAGACAGACAGACAGACAGACAGACAGACAGACAGACAGACAGACAGACAGACAGACAGACAGACAGACAGACAGACAGACAGACAGACAGACAGACAGACAGACAGACAGACAGACAGACAGACAGACAGACAGACAGACAGACAGACAGACAGACAGACAGACAGACAGACAGACAGACAGACAGACAGACAGACAGACAGACAACGAACTTTATTCGATCCTGAAGAGCTACTGTCAGGACCTCCTAACGGGAGGCCGTTGTAACCGCTGGCCGCGCCCACGTAGAGGACAGAAATCATTTTCACTTGAAAGGCAGAGTAATTACCCACTGTGAATGGCTGCCTGCACTCGCAGGAGTTACTGAAGCGCGACCATCCACGAAATTTTAATTTGCACATTCGAGCGGCCTCCTTAGCCGTTATTTGACGCGCTGGATCTTCCAGAATTAAGGTCGCTTTTAGAAGAAAAACGTGCAAGAATCAGATTTTTCCGATACTGTCAATGAAGTTACATGCAACGTCTTATACGTGTATATTATCGCACACTCATTTGAGAACCTTAGATTCTCCGGTGAGTAATTACACAATTAGACCCTTATTTAACGAATTAGATGCACTTTAGGAAGAGGTATACTTACCAGAGTACTCACTAAACAAGAACAGGGTCTCCTTTTTCTTTTTTCGACGACACGACAACACCACAGTGAACGCATTACAGTGTCACAATTATCCTATTCCTGCCTTAAAAGGATTAAACAGCGCTGCTTGCCCACAGCTCACATCACATGGCAACAAAGATCGAAAAAGCGAAAGTCGTAGCATAAGCGCATTTTACTTAACGATAGATTATTTTGTAAGATAATGAGCACTGGCAGGACTCACCAATGATGCTATCAAAACACGCCTACAACCTAACACGCTTGTAAACCATAATATGTGAAAATAAAGCTTTATGTACGATCGAATAATTTAATGGTGTATTACGGGTGTTTTTCCCATGGTTACACCCTCTGGTGAATAGGTCAATGTAGAGTGCTTAAACGCAAGCGCTCTGGGGGACGATACGGTGCGCCTCCCTTCAAAACTTTTAAGATACGGTAACCCAAACATAAAAGAAATTGGTACAGACGTAATGGTCAAGCATTTGGGTTGTCCCTCCTTGATATTTATCTGCATTAAAACATTTATCTACACATATTGCACAGTTACCTATGCCTGTGACATATGTGGATTTATCAATTTTTTTCCTTTTTTTTTTGCCGATACTCTAAATGTTTCTTGCTTATCTCTCTACTGCTGCCCAGTTAATGCTTCCATTCGCTTTGAAACCCAGCGAATTCTGGAAGGCCGACGTTTCCTGCGGATCTCGCCGAATGAATATATCTTGACATTCTATTACGATGTATCGAGTCGTTTTACTGCAGCCTTTTACTTTTACTGGACTTTTACCGCAGCACGCACATGCCTCATCCTTTGGCGGATATTTGCCTGCGTGCGGTTTAGTCCTCAGGCAGGCCACCTCGGGTCTCAAATAGCAAGCAAGCAATGTCATACATGCCCTTCGAGTTATCATACAGATTTTCCTTCCCGATTTCTTTCTTGCCAGTCTTGTAAATCACCGTGGCCGTTCATTATTTTTTATGTTTCAGTCCTTTGCATCTAATTTACCGTCTCTGTTTCGTTCACTTTCATTTTAATGAGTCCTAGCTGTTTGCTTAAGACTTTCAATTACCCTGTACTTGGCTGCAAACTTTCTTGACCTCCTCATGTACTCCGTGTCCACGCTTTTGAGGTACACATTTATAAGTGACATTTAGCCAGCCATTTCTTTTTATCCATCTTTCTGAATCGTTCTTGAAAACATCAAGCCTTCATACACACAGACGCTCAAGCGCTGGGCATGCGTGCATATATGAAGACTCCCTACAGGCCAAATACAAAGCGAGCGTCACCATAGGGACGTTTCGCACTGAGGTGGGAGCAACGGGTGCCACGTTATTATATGACGTCATTTGTTAGCGTACTTAAAGATTACGTACATAAATTAAAGCACTCAAACCAGAGAGCCCCAATTGCGTACGGATCATGTGCGATGTTCTTTCTGTACGCAATTTCGCTTGCGAACGCTATTAATGTCGAATGCGGTCTGCGCGATTTTACCATTGAGGGCGTAAATTCTTTACCGCAGGTGGTTGCCAAAATCAATGACCCAAGGGCAGTGGAACTTACACAAAGGAAGCGAACTCGCCCGATAAGACCCCCGACATTTCCGCTCCATAGCGTTCAATTTCCGACAAACAACACCTATACCGGAGAAGTCATTTCCGGTAGCGTTGTGCAGAAAGCCTGGATAGAATGTCACAGACACACTTACCATCGCAACCGCAGCCTCGACGACAGTCGATCCAGAATGGCATAGCAGCACGGGTAACGGTTTAAATAGTAACTGAGCGGCCGTGAAACCAAAGCCTCGTGAAAGGCGATTGAGCGCAGCAATTTATCATTCACATCGGCGGCGCGTTTGATAGGCCGCTTGATCTCTATAGCGCCTGGCAAGTTAAAAAGCCGACGCAAGAAGGAACTCGTAAACGGCGGCCATAACAGTACCAGCACCAATATGCGCACGCAATAATTTTTCAGCCGCGGAACAGCCCGAAAGTTTTCTCTGGTGCGTGACACGGTTAAAAAACAAGGGGGGGGGGGGGGGGCGGGGTGCTTTTGACGAAAACTATAGTTTTCTTCAATAGGGCCTCCCCCCTCACGTGACCAGCAAGCAAAAGTGAGGCGGCAAATTTTTCACCCTAGCCGAGAGAGAAAGAGAGGTGGATATAAAGAAGGCGAGCACGCCATCGAAGTACATATCTGCAAATCGAAAATAACTGATCCTAAAGTTCGCTTACACGCAGCGCAAAATGCGGGATGCGCGTTTATGACAGCGATTACAACTAGGGACAGTTTCTTTTCTCAAGTACCGGGCGATTAGGTGCTTTATCTTAAGCAGGCAACTTTCAAGTGTAATGCGAGTTTTGATCTTGGTAGGCACGGTGTACGATGCGGGATTCAGTAGTACTATTACTTCTATAATTGCAATTTGATCGTGTATGGCTTACAGATGACGTAGCGCTGGCGCCAGCACAGCTCTCTTTTTTTTTCATTCTAGGTATACGAAAAATCTTACAAGTTATAACACAAGCAAGAAGCTAATATTCACACTCTTAAAACAATGATCTGACAACTAATCCAACTTGATCTTGGGAAGTCAGCTTGACAAATGAAAATTAAAAAGAAATGTTTAGCCTAAAACTGCGACTAAAACGCCTTGCAAATTCAGGCCTCTGCTGCACGCGGTCCCGTTGAAGTTATGTGCTCCCGCACGTCAATCACCGCTTCAAGCAACCGCGTTGATGAACTTGCAGTCGCGTACATTGGGTGCGCGTTTGTTCAGAACCCCAGGCGGTCAAAGTTAATGAAACCGTGCAAAGAGAAGCACTAAATCATTTTACGTAGATAATCTTTCAGAGCACAATTTTAATTACTGAATTTCGCGGTAATATGTTTACTGGTAGAGATAATGAAGGTCGCCGTTCCATTTCTTGAATCTCGTACCAGAACCACAGGGCCAGTGCGTCACCAAATGCCGCCGATTTCATGTTTTAACGCGATAGCGTTAAGGAGCTCGTGTCGCAGAAAAGCCGGTGTCGTCGGCGTCGGTGTCGGCGGCGTTGGCCGTGAGCGATCAATCCCAGCAGGCACTTTTTCTTTCCCCCGTATTCTGGACCATTGTGGTTCAGTAAATGCCTCCGCAGCTAGCCAAGTTCAGTCCCTGGCTGCTTGCGAGCACAATGATGCCCATCCTTACCAATAAAGCATTTACCTATTACAGATCCTATATCAGACGGCATCAAAATCAATGGCGTCACTGACAGTTGGAGCGGGAACATCAAAGAGGCGTCGCCACGCGTGTTTTCTTCTGGCGGCTGTTCTGGCGAAGCCTCGACTCACGGCAAGGTATTAGAAAATGTTCGAAATTGAATTCCGGGGTTCTACGAGCCAGAAACACGATTTGATAATGAAGCATAATGAAGTTTTGACCGATTCTGTGTAACGCGCACCCAATGCATTGGTACACAAGCATGCTTGCATTCCGCCCCCACCGGAATGCGGCCGCCGCGGCAGGGATCGAACCAGCGACCTCGAGCTTAGCAGCACCACATCGTATATCTATAGCTACTAGGCAGGGGTCGCCGTTTTTTGTGTTGTAAGAAGGCGATCGATTTAGTAACAGTGCTCACGTTTTTTTTTTTTCTTTAGGGTGCCTTTCAAAAGAGCCAGACTACGCAGCTCGAGGCTCCGATTCTGTGATGCGGTATTGTGGCACCATTTAGAGTACGCTCAGCTATAGGGACGGCAGTTGCCTACGAAATCTCCGCCCCCCCCCCCTTTCTTTTTTTTGCGTAGACTTATGACGCACATGGGCCAGTAAGTTTCAGGAATCAGTACGTTGAACAAAATGAGATTGAGGGGGGTGAGGCGAAGGATCTTGAGATGCTACTAATCTGTTACCCACCTTCACTTAAGAAACGTCTGCACCCTTTGGGGTTTATCTTGTCCCACAACGATAACTGCCTTCTATCTTGCGCGCCTTTCCTTTCTTTAACGGGGCCTTGAACCACTTTTTATCGAAGTGGAGAAAGGCATTCGAAGTGGAAACAGGCTATTTCAGAAATACTTTGCCACAAGAAGTACTTCAATGCGTTCTGTAGAAGCGGAGATAATGGCAATCAAACTTGGCCTCTGCTGTTTTCCCGTTCCACTTCAATGCCTTGAACTGCGAAGCCTACGGCGCAGTGGGGCGTGCCCTCATTAAGAAGGCGGGGCGACTTCTAAGTGTCACCGTGGCGCGCAGTTAAACTTTCCGCCTTTGGTGCCTACCACGCGCTAAACATAAGCCAAACGCGGTTGTCCGCCGTCGCCCGCGGTCGCGGTATCTGCGCCATGTAGGAGACCGCAGCTTGATGTCAGCTATCGGCCAATAGCAGCCGTCTAAGGGAATGACGAAATGAAGCGTCCGATGATGACGAAATAAAGCGTACAGAAGAGAGTGAGGACAGAGCCTTCTGATGAAAAGAGCGTTTGAGAGAGAGGTGAAAGACGCAGCCGCCACTGCTGCCGGCTGCGTCTGCTGTGGAAAACATGGGTATGCGCGCCGCGTTAAGAACCGGATTGTGCATTGCAGAGGTATATCGTTGCGACACCAACAAATATGGGAAAAGTGGCAGGACCATGCATCGCGCGCACGGCTGAATAAGCCGAGTACGAGGGGAGGCGTCGACAGCAGAGACGCGACTATAACCAACTACAAGGTGCCCGCGCGAAAGCGTAGAATGCGGCCAGTGGCTTTGCCTCCGAATAACGCCAGTTAGAGCAGATGCGAGTCAAATCGTCGGCGACGAGCGCAAGCTACCGATAAAGATCGTGCAATGGAGGCCGCTCGTAAGCGTCAAGCTAAGTCGTTTGAGTACGCGTCCAAGCGGCAAAAGCGTGAGTTACCACCGCCAAGTTTCACCGGGGCGAATTCTAAATTCAAGACTGTTTCTGGACGCGGAGTTTGTCCATAGTTGCTCGATCTGCGATCAACAGCTTCGCCGGCTAATCTGCCACCATGAGAATAGTTCGCCCGAAAAATTACTTTTTTTTTTTTATCGCTGGCGCCAGAAAATAGAGGTTGTCCCTGTTATCCCGTTGCCTAAGCGACCCGCACGCGTCGGGTTGGGAGGTACTGAATACAGACAGCAACCCACGGAAGAAACCTCAGTACGGTTCTGACTCGGCCTACCGTGGAGCTAATGCAGCCGCTGGTCCACGCGATGCCACTCTAGATGGTGCGGTAAAACGGCTCTTGAGGGTGTAGTTCCGTTTTTGAAAGTTATTTGAAAGCGCGAGCAACCCTTTCGCGCATAGTAGGCGATGATTTCGCATTTTGCTAAAATTCAGCAGGGTGTACCAGAGTTTGCCTCTCGGTGCAGCTGGCGCAGCGGCAGAGCCACTGCAAGCAAAGTTCAGTCGTTCATCAGCCTTACCAATCGGCCAGGCCCACATGGGGCCTCGCGTCTCTCCAGTCGTTTCCTACGCCAACGAGCTGGCCCACGTGCTCGGCAGGAGGGTCCATCCCATGCCCCACGCCAAGCTCTCCAGGCCTGTCTTCCACCCTTCGCATGCTCCAGACCGGGTCCTACTCCAGCCTAGTCAGGGTCAGCAGGTACGCGGACTCGTTCGAGCCCGATTGTCCAGATTGTGGAGATCACTTCTGCACTCCAGAACACATGCTCTGGCGGTGTCCCTCGTTACGGGACCACGATCATCTCACCCCAGATGAAGAATGGGAGGAGGCGCTCAAGAGCACCAACCTCGCCGCTCAGCAATGAGACGTCCAGAGGGCCTGCCCGTCCCGACGGTGTTTTTAAAATTGCTAGTAGGTACAGCGGGTCGTGAAATTTCTCATAGCGTTCGGCGTTTCTGCGCAGGCGCAAATAAGAGCGGGTGCGAGATATACAATCTGGGGGCCTTTGAGTCTTGCCTTGGCACTACGGAGGGCGTTTCTTAGCGTGTGTCGTATGCGTTGGTCCCCTAGGCATGCTGGCCTTCCGGAGTGCGGTCCATTTTGTTTACGCTCCGCCGCTGGCTGCCGGCGCGACAATGGGCACGGACACCCCCATTCGGTAATCGCTCTCTCTGAAGGGGCAATGGTAATTATTAAATTATGGGGTTTTTCGTTCCAAAACCACTTTCCGATTATGAGGCACGCCGTAGTGGAGGCCCCCGGAAATTTTGACCACCTGGGGTTCTTTAACGTGCACCTGAATTTAAGTACGCGGGTGTTATCGCATTTCGCCCCCATCGAAATGCGGCCGCCATGACCGGGATTCGATCCCACGACCTCGTGCTCAGCAGCCCAACACCATAGCCACTGAGCTACCACGGCATGTGAAGGGGCAAGATTCTGACTGGTGTTGTACAAGTCGTGGGTCGCTTTTTTTCGTCGCGACGATAGATTGCATTTTTTACAAACACTGCTCCAGGAGGGCATATATAAACGGCAAACGGAGACCTCAGGAGGGCACCCGAGGTTGGGCACCCAAGGAGTAGCGGGGGGATCAAAGCTGGAGTCGGGGCCGCGGAAGCCGGAGCGTGCCAGGGGGTGTTCGCTTAAAAAATTGTCTATCCGCGATAGCGGACTGCTTATTGTACACACGCCTGGCATGTGCAGGCTTCGGCGAGTCCAAACCCACGGACCAGTCAGGCTTCCAGCTTTGATGTCCCGGTTGCCGCTTCTGTGTCCTGGAGGCGCCGCCAATAATGCGAAATAATGACACGTTGTTTCAATTAGTAGAACCGGCGACTGAATAAATTTAATTACGTCCAGCCGCCAACTTGCGACGCTAAGTTCGGCACTACCGCGCACCGCGACTTATGCCGGCACGCCTAGCGGAAAACGCAGAGCCTAGGCAGAGTCGTATTGAAGGAGCAAAAGACCCACGTTTCCTTCCTCGCACCAGCTCTTACTCGCGCATGCGCGAAAACGTCCGTCGTCTGCGCAAGTGCCACTCCCCGCTGTACCTTGTAAATACCCCGTCCTGACGTGGGAGCGGCCCGCGCAGGCTCCTCCCTCGTAAGGGGGTTTCGGAGTCGCTCCTCAGGACCTGAATAAAGTTCCCTGCTTGCCTGCACGGGTGTTCATACATATGGTGTCGAGAATCTAAACCACGATTCTTCGTGCCATGCACGAAGCACTTCGTACACATTCGTGTTGCGCCATTACATTAATAACGCAATCGCAGCAGTGCATGCTGGCAGTGCAATGAGCCATTTCCCATTGCAGAATGCGTACAGGCTTGTGCAGAGATAAGCAAAGCGCAATAGGGGGAGCAGGAAAGCAGATGCATGCTATAGACAGCAAAGCTGTGCAGAGGAGGCAACCTGGAATGATTGTACAATATGGAGGTCAATTTGGCTGCCAACTCACCCCGAAAACATTTGAGACTGGGAGGTGCCAAAGCACGATAAATCAGCTAAGCTGATAAGCAATTATCTGCAAATGCTCTTCAGCATTACGAATGCAGGTTGCTTCAGCAGTACTAAGCTACTTAAGATTTTGCACTGCTATGCAGAAGCTTTAATAAGCAAAATTACTATCAGCCCGCACCTGACAAATTATTCTGGCTGCATACATTTACACAATCATTAAACTCAGTCAAAAGAACAATGCCCACTTCAGTGAGAGATAAGACTAATGTCCTTGCAGGAACAGGATAGGACAGGGTTCAGATAGGACAACAATCCTAAGTGCTACCGATGTGCAAAAAGCAATCGACTACAGAACCCACAGAACTACAAAGGCATCCCTACAAGCCATACAAGCAACAAAAATGCACAGCTGGATGGCCTGAAGCTGTCACGAGGCCCCCGATGACACAGCATTCATTACAATGCCACAGAAGAAAAAGCAGCAGCACTATAAGCGAAGACATTGGGGACTTTATTGGTAATTATATATATATACACGGGATGACAGGGCCTCCACGTACACCAGCGCTCACTGCCACAGCCCTTGCTTATGGGGCGACATGCGCAAAACAGAGGCTGTTGGCTGGGGCAGTTGGTGCTGGTGCACCGCAGATGCATAGCAGATTCCTCTCTCTCGCACACGCTCGTATGGCATCCAAGAAATCGTCCACGCAACCAATGTCGTCATCCATTGTACAGTCATCGAAATACAAATTGATCATTTCCACAAAACGTTTTCTCGCTCACTCAATCCGTCACAGCAACTGCTGAATACAGAACACCTATGACAACCGAGTAAAAAATATGAAAAAAAAAAGGACTACCCAGGCGAGGAGCCTCCAGCAAATTACTGCTGCAAGTACACACCCAATGGAAAGATTGCTTGGGCTAAGGCGCAGTTAGGGACCAATGACATCAGCACGCCTTCACAACAAAACACCTGGCACTTTGAATCATTTCGAGGCTAAATTAGGGGGAGAACAGCTTGACGTGCAGCTCTGAATCCAGAAACAATGAACTAGGGTTAAATTTAGAGCCCATCACTGATGTCCCTCCTCAAAAGCAACTTACGCTGAAAAGGTGAACTTAAGCCACTGAATTCTAGCCAATACACATGTAGTGTATCAGAACAACATTACCGCGACAGAAGTGCAGCTGTGTTAAATAAACAAGTGTCCTCTTTATTCTCACAGCATACAGCAGCATCAGGAATGGCAGAAAAAAAATCCCGACTGGTATTCAAAAAAAAAAAATAAGATATTAGCTTGCACCTTTCACTAGATGATCTGACATCTCCCTTCAGACAACTGAAGGGCCACACTGAGCAGGTGACTTGAATGCACCAGTACGCTCGGCCCGCTGTAGCACAGTTCACGAGCAATGCTGCTTCAGTTCAACACTGAGGATCTCTAAACGAGAGCAACGCTGGTGCTAAACATAGCAATGCTGCAAAAATGAGCCATTCCTTGGTAAAAAAAAAATATGGGTAAGGGGAGGGGCAGTAGCTGGGGGTCATCTGAACGAGAGAAAAAAACTGAATCGAGAAATGGGGCACTGTTAAAAAAAAAGCAAGAGGGCAGAGGGCAACGTAGGGGCAGTTTTTTTTTCATTTGGAAAGAACAAAAGTGGAAAAAGAAAAAGGCCACAGTGCAGGAGTGCTCTTGTGCCCTCCTCGTTTCTTTTTTTCTCTTGTCCCTCCTACTTTACAGGGGCCCTGCGCAGCCAAGTGGTGTATCCAGCAGCCAACATGCTACTGCTGGCAGGCACACGACTTCTTGCGGTTGTCCGTCGGGTCCGTGGGAGCAATAGTGATGGGGATGTTGTCTCGAGATGGAGACGGATCATTGTCCCCTTCACTCCTTATCTGCTTTTGCGACACGATGTGGTAGATGTCTGCACAACAAAGGAAGCAACAGTGAGTACTTTGAGAACACCCATGCTTCAAACCAAAAGACCTGCACACATCAAAAGTCTAAAGGCACATTGAAAGACAAAGAGACCTTCCATGCACTATGCATGTTGTTACGTTTGAAAACCACATGTAGCAAGTAAATCCGGGCCTCGCCAACTGCTAACATCCCCCCATGAGTTTCAGGTTCACAACTGCAGTGTGCACAAAATCAACAAGTGACTAGAATGGATGACAGTGCACTTTGCGTGAACACTGGGTTCGGGAACAAAGATGGGTAATTGTCTCATCGTCGCTGCCACTGCTGCCATTGCCTCCGTCGCACAACGCCGCTGTCTTTGGCGGTAAGAGTCGCCTCGTCAGAGATCCCTTCACAGAATGAGGCAGCACTATCAAACTCCTCCATCGAAGCACTACCTGCTTCAGTGTCAGTAGTGATGTGCTCCCAGAGCTCGGTAATGTCAGCTGCTCCCATCATGTTGGTTTCGCTATAATGGGAGGTTTAGCCCCTGTGCACAAAGCTCTCCTTTTAAGAACAGTTGTTTATGATGGAAAAGAGTCCCCAACCCTTTTTCTCTTGATCAGCATGGCCACTGGTCCAGCTATCATGATCACGGTACTCCTGGTTTGCAGAATTGATATTGAAAAAGTTGTGGCGCCCATAGTAACAGCAAAGCTAGAGTAATAAACTGAACAACCACACCGACACCGCACAAGCTGCGCACTCATACTTGCGGTGTTGTGCAGTGTCGCTCACCGCATCTAAAAGCCATCGTAAAGCCTCAACACATTTAACCATTGAAAAGTTGTGTACTTATTCTACTATAGAATCATAATAGGAAAATTTTAATATCTGACTAGTTTCCATGCTGTTTTCATTTAAGTGGGGGACATAGGTCATTAGACCCCACAAATAAAAAAAACGAATTTTGGAATATAGCATTTCTCGAATCTACATCCATTATTCTCCTCATCTGCCAAGTTTCCAATCTTGTAAGGTCATATTTCAGCCATACTATCAATTTAAAAACAGATAGGGCAGCCGATTTTTCGCGTGTGTCGACGCTAAAACGACACACATTCAATGATGCCGCGCTCGCGTACAAGTGCCTTGAGGGCAGCCATCTTGGTCTCATTTGAAAGAACAGGGTTTCAGCTTCAAACATTGTGCGCTGCTGCTTCGTTAGGCTTGCCAGTTCAATACAAAAACCGGCGGAAAAACATGGATGAAATGTGCACTCTCATTCGCTGTCGCATGCACGTGACAAGATAACACCACGTGATTGGCTGGGCCCACTCCTGAGCTGTCTGCTAGCCCCAGCAGAGGCACAGGTGAGACTCCATGTTCTATACAATCATTGTGCGTGTACACGCGACGATGCCTCCTCAGCTTCAATAGTTTGACTCTACGCACAAGTTTGGAAAGAAAAGGAAGATGTCCATGCTCAACAAGTTCAAAAAACACCCCACAGTGTCGCAAGTTGTTGAGGACGAGCCACCAACAGCGTCAAGAGACGAAACTGATGGAGCCAACAGAGTGTTAGGCCTAGGTGGTGCGACGAGTAGGTGCGACGAAAGCGCCAGCTGCGCCTGTAGTGACACTGTTATGCTGATGCCTTCACATTTGGTGCAAATCGAAAGGAGATCTGACGAGAAACTACAAGAGCTCACGTCAACCGCAGCAGTGAGCCGCAAGTCTGAGATCTTGTCCGCTGGCGATGTCGCAGCCGGCCCGTTGGCGATACTGTTTTCACCGTGGTTTGCCTGGAATCAGTGAACTGCACTGCTGGAGCATATGAATTGTATTACATGCGGCGGTAGCGCGACAATCAGCCAGACGGAACACGAATATGGCCTTGCAGTAAGCCTGGTGCTCGCCGCATGTGACTGGGACTCGGGTGAATTCGTTTGCCATTAATATTCTGGCTGCGCGCGCGATGCAAGGCACCGGCCATCGGCAAACTGCGTTCAATTATATTTTCGCAGCAATGAATATATCGCACCGCGGGCTGCATGCGAAAACATGGCAGGGGTACGTCAAAACGAAATTGACGCCTGCCGCAACCCGGGCAGCTGAAACGCTTACAAGTGAATGTGCGAAGTCTGTCCGGCAGCTTTACAGCCAAGTAAACTTCGGCAATCCGGGAAACGTTGCTGCATCGCATGACGGGTCTTGGATGGCTCGCGGGCACAGTTCGCACATCAGTGTTGGCGCCGTCATTGAACTTTTTACGGGACTTGTCCTGGACTACGTTGTGCTGCGCAACTTTCGTGCCGGTTGTCAGCGTGGACCAAAAGCTGGTGACCCTTCATACGAAGAATAGAAAGCCAGTCATGAGTGTCCAAAAAATATGGATAAGAAGGCTGGTGAAATGGCGGTGGAGGCTGGCCTCATTTTATTCAAAAGATCGCTGGAAAAGTACAGCTTAAGATACACAACTGTGCTGTCGGACAGTGACAGCCATACTTTCTCTGCCCCAAAGGAGGCCAAAGTATATGGCTTCATAGAAGTTGAAAAAGAGGATTGTGTCAAACTTGTCCATAAGAGGATGGGACAGCACTACGTAATGCCCTGTCAACAAAGCACAGGGGGCCTGGCTCAGAACCACTTGGTGGAAGAGGAAGGTTGACTGGAGATTTGGTCAACAAATTGAGCTCTTATTATGGATGGGATCTGAAGTCCCACACTGGTGACATAGAGGCCATAGAGAAGGCCGTGATGGCAAGCTACTATCACGTAACATCAAATGATGTCATCTCAAATCGTAGCCTTCTTCCAGAAGGTCCCGATTCCTGGTGCCGGCAAAATGCTGCAAAGACCAAAGGCCAACCTGTGCCGAAGCACCACTAAAATTTACCTACTCATGTAAGCAAGGCGTTACTGCCAATTTACCAACGGCTCTCTGACAAGATGCTGCTTGAATGTTGCCAGCGAGGCAAAACACAGAACAACGAAAGCCTGTATACTCGCAAATATGGGCGCTCGCACTGAAGGAGCACTGAGTGTTGAGGCTGCAGTGGCGGAAACAGTGATGAAATTCAATGCTGGCTGCAGGAGAACCTCGGCAAGCATTTTGCAAGAACTCTGGATGAACTCAGGCCAAAAGTGTATGCAGCACATGGAGGAAAAAGAGCGGGGCCGATCATCAGCTGCATCTGAACCCAAGCATGCATCGGCACAAAATGTGCAGTGCTTATTCAAAGAGAACCACAGAGGTGCTAATGCCCAAACTGACTATGTCCCAGGAGCCTACTAATGTTTTGGGAATGTGTTTATGTACACATTTGTGACTTCACAATTAAATGTGACATTTGTTTGTTTTCTTGATTTTCTCGAAATCCTAATTTTGCACACGCAGCAAGACATTTACTGTGATATATCAGTAGCTATCATGGATATAATAATTTTTTTTGCAGCATGAAGCTAGATATGTGGAGCACCCAACATAAGAAGCAGTTTTTCAAGTTTCATTGTTTAAAGTTTTTAAAATTTGTCTTTTGCGTGACTAATGCATGGCCATGTTCAAAACAATGGGGTTCAGTGCCCTATAAATTAAGAAATATTGATCCAATCATAAAACTGCTTCCTATATTGGGAAGCTTGTGCTTTCTGCTATTGGTCCATATGTCATTTGTCTATTTTTGTGCAGCAGTAATTTGTCTATTGTAGTAAGAACAAAAGACATTGCTTTCTTAATTATGTAACGAAATAATGAACATACAGAAAAAATAACTGCATATTTAGAATCAGGAGAAGAAACTAAATAAGCAATGATAACTTTTGATCACCACGTCCCCCCTTAAATGATGCAGGCATGGGTAGTTCGTGAGCAAGGGATAACCTTGTGCACGGCTGTGATGGAAATTGTGCTGCCGTAGAAGCATGTGAAAGCTGTCGGCGAAAATCGCTTTGTGATGTGCGCGGCAGAATGATTTTTTTCGTCCATTAGTGCAATGTGAAACAGCCTTAAGGCTGCAGTTATTGCCCAGGTTGAAAAGGGCAGGAATAAAATGGAGATCGCCGAAGAATTTTGAACTGCGTGTAGCTCGATGTCTACAATTTTGAAAAACAAGGCCTCCATTCTCAGCGAACTCTGACCGGTATGGGTGTAAAGAACAAAATGGTGACGGCTGTGGCGTTCCCAGTCATCGACAAGGTGGTGTTTACATGGTTTTGTGAACAGCATGCCAACAAAGAGCCATTATCTGGCAGAGTGCGTCAGCAGAAGGAGGTGGACTTCGCGTGCATGCTCAGGCACAATAATGTTAAGGCTGGTTGAGCCGTTTCACTGCCCGCCATGACACAGTGGCCAAATTCATTTCTGGGGAAGCAGCAGCTGTCGACCCTGTGGCAACGTAGTCATGGCTGCTGACCAACAAAGAAGTACTGGACCAGTACAAGCCCTCAGACGTTTACAACATGGATGAGGCAGCCTTATTCTAAGAGATGCTTCCATCAAAGACCCTGGGCTTAAAAAGCCAGAAATACCATGGGGATAAACGCAGCCAGTGGCGTTTAACAATTTTGTTATCTGCCAACATGGACCATACAAACAAATTACCACTGCTTGTAATCAGCAAAAGCAATAAGCCCCGCTGCTTCAAGGAAAAGCGTAGGCTGCCCGTACAGTACACCATGAACCTGAAGTCATTGATTACCCGGGCCATATTTGGCAGCTGGCCCGAGACCTTTGATGCCAACACGCAGAAGGCAGGCAGGTCCGTCTGCCTTTTTTTTTATAATGGCAGTGTCCATCACGTTGATGACGTGGCCCTCTGGAGAACTCAAGGCCTTCTGGCTGTACCCTCTCCCCTTGAGCTACGTCATGCAAGAGAGGCCCACATACAAGTTCCGTGCAGTGTGCTACGAAGCTACAAGCAGCGCACCTGTGTTCCGGGAACCCTGCCGCTCTTTGGATAGCTTCGGGGTTAGAAAAGTCCTGGTATGCTGCGACATGCTTTCGAACTACTTTTTCTTCTGGACGTGAACCGTGCATGTAGTCTCTGCACTTGTGCTGCGATTGCGGTTGTGTGTCCAGCAAGCCTTCATTGCCGCAGAATATGGATTACATTCATGCCAGGATATGCCTAATAAGTGCTGCGTGCCTAATCGCTGGAGCAATTGCAACTCGGGGCCGAAAAACCATGTGTTCATGTTTCCACATGATCAATGACAGAATATTGGGTGCCAATGCTAAGGCAAAGAAGACAAAAGCTGGAATTCTGCGTATAAGGCAGCTGTTTCTTTGTAAATAGTTGCACGAATGTTTTGTATCTCCACTGCTAAACACATTTGAGGTGGTGTAAATATGTGGACTGCAGTACTGTATGTAATAATGCCTCGAAAGTGAAATTTAGACTGGAATAAATACATGTGTCCCGAATGTGAAGGGCACACCAGTGAAGCTGTCATGAAATGTGTTATGGTGCAGTGCTAACATTTTGTTGAACAGCAAACTTTTTGACGCCGACGATAAATCAAGACAAAGAAGCTACTCTGAAGAAGAGGACAGCACTGCGACTTTTCAATATCAGCCATGCTCCCTGTCATTTACCCGAAATTCATTCTCAATCCTATGGTTGAACCATTTCATTTTTTATGGACGGGCTGTTTAATAATGCAGCGCGTAAATAGTGTTGCATAAATAAAAAAATCTTGGAACACCCTCTGTCCGCTGCAGGCCATCTGCTCAACTATGCCTAAAAAAATAGAAAATAACTGCACTCTGGTTAACGTTGCCCATAAGGGCACGATCCCTTCATTCAACCTGTATCTCTGAGCACGCCGCCAGCCTCCTCTTCGCGACGTCACTCGCCAATCGCACAGGCCTTCTCGTCTAGGTGGTGTTTGTAAGGTGCACTTCCTTCTCGCCCTCTTATTGTGCCAGGGGAAAGATGTTCACTCGCTTTACCAAAAGAACAACGCTGAGGTGCGAGTGCCACTAAGAGACACTAAAGTCAAAGATTAGGGCCGCCTACCATTTTGCGTAGATACAAAAAAATTTTTTTTTTTCACCCACAGTCTGTTTTAATTCCATGGCTTCCTTTTGCCGGCACATTTATGACACCTTGCGCATCCACACACGTGCGGCAGTTAATTTGACTTCCGTCTCGCAGGCTGCTTCCGTTTGTCACACTCGCGAAAACCAATATCTGGTTTTTAATATCTCAAGGGTCCTTGCTAGATGGTTGCTCTTATTGCTTACACGAGTGTTATTGCATTTGTTCACAGGCAGGTGCTGGTACAATTAAACCTCGATATAACAAACTTCGTCACATCGTGAATTTCGTTCTTTGAAGTATTTAACTTTTCACAACCTCTTGCCCACAGAACACCATGTACTTTGAACCTCAATTTAACAAAGTGTGCGTGCGATTTATAACCTGACAAAATTTTGCTTCCACTGCAAAGGAATGCCGAGTATATACATGGAAACTTCCAGGATGCAGGTGGTCGAACGGTTGTATTAAAGCGGCTACTTGCAAACGCACCTCTCAAATTGCGTGCGGTGCATTTAGAGTGACTAAGTGGAGCTGCATCACATTCTGCATAAAGTTCAAGGGCAATAAGACCTATTCGCTCCCTGCAAACTTTGTGCTTTAGGTGCGAGTGAAAGCGTGCAAGGGTGACACAAGAAAGATGGTGGCTTCTCTTTCTCGAATGCTGCCTTCCCACGTGAGCTAGGGAAAGAGGGGGAGCAAGCTTGCAATAATGAGATCAAGCGGCACGGGGGTGAGGGGTAAGTTGGCACGCATTGAGATTCCTGGCGCACATCGCGATTTCTGGCACGCATCTCGGCTGTGGTTGCACATGGCTTTAAGCGTGGCTGCGGGAATATGCATTTGCGCACCCTGTTTTAGAGGTAATCTGCCTTGTGTGCAAAGAGAGGGTGTGCCGAGACAATGTGGCATCATGCAAGCTTTTTACCGCAGGTTTAGTATTAGAGGTTGCGTAATCTCAAGTTTCGGCGACCCCGTTGGAGTGCGAGGCAGACGAAGCATTTGCTCCCTGCTGCCTGCACTTTTCATGATAACATCGTCTCAGTGCAGGCAACGCTATCAGCCACAGGGGTGGAGTGGACACGAAAGCGTGGCTGGCTTTGCTTAATTCGTACTGCTGATGTGAAGATATAGTCGTGGCTCGAAACCATATCATTCGCTGCCGGCTCCCAAATTCATGAAAATGATTTTTTTTTTCCCCGATTCAAGTTTGCTATTTTCGATTGCCTGATAATTCGGGAAATTCTGCGGCCTCTTTCTGTGTAAGCAAATCGATTGCCGACTGCATAAAGATAAACTTTCAATACAACAAAATTTCTATATAACGAAGCAAATTGCCGATTTCCGTTACTTCGTTATATAGACGGTTAAGTGCATATACAAATGCTGCCATATATGAATGACGCTGCCATGTATGCCTGCATTTCTATTCTTGAGACTCACGAAAACCAATTGCTCCTTGTTGGCAATGAAACGAAAGATTACTGCAAGCTTCCGACTCATGTTTGATGGGCGTACAACCACAGAGCTTTCTTACGTGCACTCCCATGCACAGTTTGAGACGCTATGGATATGAGTGCTGGTTGCTCTTCTGCAAGCGATTCGAGCCGTGATTACTTCTCAAGTGCCGAGTCGGAATAGTACATCCATTCCACTGTATTTACATTTCTCTTCTTATAACTACTAATGCAAGTCCATTTGTATTCATGAACAAACAATGCATATCTACCTACAGAAAATATTTTCTGTAACTTTATGGTCACTAAGAAAATCATGCTAAATTTTTTTCAAAATAGGTCACTCTAAAGATGTTAATCTGCAATAAGTTTACCCGGGGGGGGGGGGGTTGCATTTGACAAAAAAATTGGCCCTCGAAGGATTATTAATGCATTAAATAGAAAAATTAGAATATTGAAATTCACAATAAGCATTTCTTAAACCCAAACACTAACACTTCCGCAGAAGGTGATCTAGCAGTATACTGTGCTACATGCAATGAAGCTTGCACTGTGTGCTTATCGTATGGCGGGTCAGCTTTCCCTTTGTCAGTGTATGGAGATGAAGTCGCGTAACTAGACACTTAAGCGCATTTCATGCGGTTGGGCCTTCAGGGTTTGACCAACTTAGATCTTACTGCACAAATTATCAGACAGCACAAGCATTTCGATGAAACAAAAAGCACCATGAACAGCATTAAAATAAAAAGCTGTTGCCTCACCTGTTAATATTTGATGGAACGCTGCTTCTACATTCGTGGAGTCTAACGCAGATGTCTCAATAAACGAGAGCTTGTTTTTTTCTGCACAAAAAAGAAGAAAACATATGTCAACAACAACAACAACAACAAAAGAAAAGGTTCGGAGAAAGCTTTTCTTATTCAAATACATCTAAAACACAAGAATTCTTTCACAAGGCAACCACTGGACCAAGAATCCCGCATCAATGAAATTTGCCGGAATGTAACCCCGCATATTACCTACTCGCGCAAGGTTAGCTGGCTACAAGATGAGCTCAAATGCAATTGCTCTGCACTAAGATTGTGTAAAATACCACCACATTACACTCGTTTGGCTGCCACCATTTTTGTTGACAAAAACAACCAAGCGCTAGAAGTGAATGCATGTGCTGAAAACACATCATGGCCGCCATCTTGTTTATGGCGCGTTTGCAGCAGCACACATGTCGCTACTGACATGTGATGACGGTTGCACAGCTGCGCACCTAGCGCAGTGCGTAATGTACACCCCTGTGACAAAAATGCAGCAAAAACAAGGAAATCCATGTCCCACCGACGCGTAATTGGTTATGGCGATTGCAGCGTGCAGTGCCACACATCGGGCCGCGATTGAGTTATCGTCCAGGAATACGCATCCGTTGCTTCAAGAATGCAGGTTTTGGTGGCACCCCACAGGCATTGCGTATGGATTTGGCGCCGGACGTAGATATGCACGAAGGGGCCGTAATCTAGATCAATTAAGTTTGGATATACCAAGATACGATCACTTTTACGCTCGGTGCCGGACATGCCAGCACCTACGGGCAGCTGCGTGTGGTGGAGAAATGCTGCTACATGCAAGGAGTGCTGTTGCTCTGTGCCCGGTGCCGAGTTACCAAAATCTTGCAAGAGTCATCTTATCTCCGAAAGAAATTAACCGAGTGTACAGGTGTGCTGAATACTAGTGTTGCCACAGCTGATCGACGCGTGTGGTGCACTGTGTCACCAGCAATTCGGTTCTATATCCTCGAGCAAAGCTTAAGTAGGCCAACGGAATTTTGACGGTAGAGTTTCATTCTGCTACACATTACGTATTGGTGCCGCCTCATTTCGCAACTCCTACGAAAGCAAATTTTTTCGCGTTCCCCGCTGATTTCGTTATTGCGAGGTTCAGCAATTTACAGCTTGCATGAAATTGTTAAAAGGTTTAAAAGGGCTTTGCAAAAGTCCTACTCCCAAATTAACTATATATTTCTGAGGGGTGCAAAATATTACATCAATTTTGTCCACTTTAGAAGTACAATCAAATGAAACAACGGATATAACAAACTAAGTGAAATTCCCCTTGATAATCCTCAAGCATTCATACTGCAGCATATGTAGTACAGTAAAACCCCATTAATTTGGATTTCACAGAACCCATCCCAAAAAGCTGTCCGAACTAAGCAAGTGTTGAATTATCGAGAGTATCAAGAAAAAGAAATGCTTGCTACGTCAACACACTTATTTACTGAAGGAATCAGGAAATCGTGTTTGTATTTTGCACAAATGCCATGCGGAAGCTGCAATTCTCATCACGTGACTGATTAGCGCTTGCAGTGGCGAAGGCCTCGCAACTTCGCGGCGAAGCGCATGTCTTCCCGAGACGCTTTTCACTACCACGCACACATCCAGATTTTTAGCCAGTGAGCTGGTTGCTAACAGATCGTTTGTCAATCACGATGTAGCCGGTGCTCTTCAACCTCGATGGCTTTACACCGAGTTAGAATGAAACTACTGTTTGCCACAACCGCTGCGGACAAAACTGCGGGCGCTATCGACGCAATCATGGATGGCAGCAACGCAGTTTTGAAGGCACGCGGCCGATGCGGTGTTATGTGTGGCAGTAAATGCAAGAATAAAGGCTGTAAAGGCACAAATATGGACGAAGCATTCTGGTGTTGCCATCATTCACGTACGATTTTCGCTGGCGACTGTGGCAATGCGTACCCCGCCACTCCATTTCGGTTGGACGCTAGCGCCATTTTTGCTCTTTTGCGTCACCCAAGTTTTGAGAGTAGTCTGAAGTAACCGATGTGCGACCAAACACGTCTGAATTAACAAGATTTATTGCACTAATTAATTAATATACCTGCCATGACCAGAGGATGAGCTCAAATTATCTGAATTAACAAGGGACAATTTCACGAGGTTTTACTGTAATGGATATATAGGATTCCCATTCCCCCTTTATTATAACAGGGTTTTACTGTATTAGGTGCAGTTTACAGAATTCTGATATTTTTCCTTGTCAATCTATAGAGTCGCAAACATGATAGATGAGTTTTTCAAAATTTTGCAATGTACAAGATTTCTAAAAATTTTAAGGCACAAGTAAAAATTTTCTTCATATGGTAGATTTCAATTCTTTTTCTTTTAAATGCAGGAACCCTCATCAAAATTGGCACAGCGTCTTTTAAGGCCACACACAGACCGGAGTTTCCAGTATGCCTGGCTATGGCCAGCAAACTCCAATATGTCACGCCAGTGACACCAGTATAGGCAAAAATTGGTGCCCTGTGTACTTCAGTGCATTGAACTTGGCCAGCAGTAGTGTGGTGATCAGCTGTGGCCACAGCATGCCTTACGTCACCAGGCATTCTGGTTGTGCAGTGACTCGACTCAAGAGCATCAACTTTGCGCATAGTGATGAAATGCACCGTGCATGATGCATGCCTGCATTATGCCAGACAATAACTGCACCTTTATGGCAGTGGTTACTACTTGAATAGTGAAGTGCCTGAAAACTGGTGATAAACTGGAGTATGCAATCAATAAGCCATAAATCAATGTACACGGGTTGAAGTAAAATATTATACCTGCAAAGCCCAAAAGCAAATATGCCACCAGTGAGTAGACCTTAATATAACAAAACTGAAGATCAACTGAAGATGGAAATAATTAGTATAATAGCACTTATAACAGAACAAAAGGCTTGGCACCAATAGAAAAGAATGGTCTGCATTTTTCCAAGGATGTTCTAAGAAAATCCGAGAGCGCTTCCTGACAGTGTCCAAGCCAGTAATCCCTTGAAACAGCTCACTTCACATATCCTAAACAATGCACGATATTCAGCTGTAATTTGTCCTGTGAGGATGACTGTCCTTTGTCTTTTTTCACAACACAATGTTTGCTTCTTTCACATGCAAATTGTAGAACAGAAGGCAATAAAGATAAATGCATCCCACCGTACATGCTATGTATATATGTACGCTTTGTTCTTGTGTGTGATTGAAATTTACTTGCTCTTGAAGTTCATATTGTCAGTTAAAACAATTTTTGCTGTGCTGACTACAAAATGCTTCGAGGAGGTGGTAGATATACAGAACATGATCACATTGATATTATCCCTCCCACTCTTGCAGCTGATGAAGATGGCACTGACCTTGTCTTCACAATCACTGTTACAGAAAACTATGTTACAGGTAAGCTGGAACACATTGAAAGGGCTGAAGATTATCTCAAGGACACCTTAAATAAAGATCATGTACAAACATATTACAAACTGCAAGAAATAGGAAGGAAAGGAGGCTGATGGAGTTAAAGGAAATGCTCAACCAAGTAGAATGAGCAATGTAATAATCTTTGTGTAACCCACTATTTGAAACAATCAGTTCTGATCTCTAAGATAGGCTAGAAAATGACAAGAGAATCTTACTTCCTGTTGAAGTCACAAAGCAATGTATTCTTCCCCTTTCAATTTGCAACAAATTATGTTATCACTATCCTTGAACTTAAGCATCTCTTTTTCTGAAGACCTACTTCCAGTTTGATTCCAAAAGGTGCAGTGTGTATTTTACACTATACAGCATCCTTTTAAACTAAAGCAAAATTCATTGAAATTCACTGGTGCTGTTGCAGGGAAGGAACACCATGTACCAAAAACAAAAAATGCAGTGGCTAGATTTTCTTGGGCCTTAGTGGTTAAAGAAAGAAAGCACAGAAAAGACTAAATCCTATCCAAAAGAGTAAAACATTAATTAGCATAGACTGCTGCCCAAGTGCCACTCCTTCCTACCATTTAGTTTAGGGCATCGTCCACAAGTTGGCACCACAGCAAGGATGTAAATGATTATATGTCTAATTACAAATTAAAACTACTTTCTGAGCACTGAATCACTCCAAGGCCACTTTATGACAGGTGCAGCCAAAACAGGCAGGCAAATTATAGTTTTCTCCCACAAAACTCAAGCTTCAGCAATTATTATCCTCACATAATTGGGTTTCTGCAAGGGTTTCTCCAGCAAAATGGCTGACAAGCAAGCTAGTTGCAAAACGGCTTCCTAGGAAAAACAACCTGCAGATGAGACCTTGAAGCAAGATGCACTAAGGTCTGGTTCAAGTGCAATATTGATGTGAAAGAATAACCAGGTCCTACAGAGTCATTCTCAATGTTCACATTGTATATTTAGTGTTAAAATTACAATCTCAGACTTTTCTGACAAGACCGATGTGCCACATGCTATAGTGGCTGCTTGCCACAAATGAGCTTTGTAGATTTCAACAAAGCTTTTACAAACTCCAAGTAAAATCTTGTAAACGTTCAAATAATCTGAAATGCAAACTTCAGAACAGTTTTTTAATGCCTCTTCAAAGGGAGTGTGGACCCACTACGTGCCATTTTCTTGGGCTGTCTTCAGAATAATGGTATGCACAATGTGAAGACACTATAATGTTCAATTACTGCCGGAGCATAGGCAAGTTGCTGGATCACCTCCCACAGTTGTTGCTCAGGTTTACGTGTGTGTGTGTGCCCACGTGGAACATGTTTTAATGTGGGCACAGCAGGAAGCATAAGAATGACACAGGCCAATCACTGTTTGCACAATCAGTGAATTGCAAGAACACCATGCCTTTCTCTACCAGTTCACGAAAAGTGGGTTTGTAGGCATGGCATGTTTCAGACAAGCACCATTGCTTACCATACCTGTTAGACTAGTGCATGCTGGGCAACTTTCAAAAGTAGGCGTTTTGCAATGAATTCACCAAAGCTTGCTTGCATTAATCACAGTAACATTGATAATTTTACTATTTATTTGCATCTAGTTTAGGGCACGACTGATTTAAAAGAATACAAATAGTTAGGTACCGATTGCTCAGACATTTTTTTCAGACAGGCTCGATTTTCTATCCTACTTGATGCACCCGCTATTCCAGTGAAAAGAATATGATCATAACTGCAACCAAAATTTTGCCACAACATTTTCTTATGTATTTTGGCCAGAAGTAATGGTTTTCCTGCCTATTTTGAGTATTGCTATTGTAAATTTGTGTTTTATTAAAGCTGCTGCCAGCTACAGCTAATTTGATCCATTCCAATGACTAGATTGAATTCTTGGTTCAGGCAGCGTAGATCATCTGTCTTGCTTTCACTTGCCCATTTCTTTGAACTTTGCCTCATGCAAATGTAGCTTCATATGGATTATAGGCAATCCTACTGAGGCACCAATGATAAGCAAAACAGTTTTAAGGGCCTCAGTATTCCAATTTCAGTGGGCTGTAGTGCAAACCACACTAACCAGCAAAGGCCTTTGCTTCGTCGGTAGGCACAGCCCGAAGGTGTCTGAGGTCGTTCTTGTTGCCCACAAGCATGATAACTATGTTCTGGTCAGCGTGGTCCTTCAGCTCCTTCAGCCAACGCTCCACATTCTCGTAGGTCAGATGCTTCGCTATGTCGTACACCAACAGTGCACCCACAGCTCCCCTGTAGTACCTGCACATAGGCACAGCACACATCCAACCATGATGCAATGCAGAAGCATTGTTATGCAGAGGAATGATCAGTGGAACGAAGAGGCTCAACTTTACTCGAGTCATTACACCTCCAGGCAAATTTCTGTGGCAAGTAAGGGAAAGCTACAAGGGTGGAGCGTTAACACACACATTACCGTATGAAGTAGGTCAGTAGCATTTGACAGCACTTTTGGCCTCTTGGAACAGATGCAGCTTCCATGTGTGACGGTTCTGTGTTTGCCCAAACACAGAAAAGCATAAAAATAGGTCAAATTTAGCACTCAGTGGCATGCTCTGCTTTATATTGTAGTAAATAAAGTGTTTATGGTTTCTCTTTCCCAGCTTTAACTAATATGGATGAAAATGTGACTTTTTCAGAAGCACTCTCACTTGTGCGTGCTTTGCCGACGTAGCTTTTTCTACATTGCCACACAAAGTTGTCTGCAAGTGTACGAAAAATGCATAGGATTGTAAGAGTACTTCGATGCAAAGGTGAGGCAAGTGGAGGGAAATATATAAGTCTTATGCGTAGCTTTGCTGTGAAATCTAGGAAGATCAGTGTTACTCTTACACAAGCACCCAAGCAGTCATAGGCCTCCATGTAGCAATGCCAAGACACCTCATGAGTGCATGACACAAGCAGGCATGTGCCTCATAATTTCATTGTGAAGCAACCAAGGACCCTCACACATTCTCATACTTTTATGAGTTATGTGCCTTGTGCCATCCTGAAATTTCAAAACTAATGTCAGTGATTGCTGCAGTAACAATCTGCGCACCATCTTAGAAGGTTCAGGATTTGCTTCATGGCAGAGTATACCTCATAATGCATAGTAAGGTTCAATTCCCACTGGGGGAATTTCTTAATGTGTTGTTGATATCATGCACATAGCCACATATGTAGCATGTTCCCATGTTTCAGAAAGTTACCAGTGGAGTGAGTCATTTACTGTAAAACAGCATACTGCCCCTTCAAGACAAACCTGAAACTTCTGCACAATATATGTGATGCTATGATGAAATATATATACTCGTGTAATGGCTGTACCCTTGATTTTTTAGAAGTTTGGTAGTGTTACCTGTTGTGTGGTGTGGGAGTTCCGAAACAGTTTTTTAATTGATGACAAAAGGCAGCCGTGCTGAGTTTCCAGCGCCTCCAGGTAGCAAAAGCATAGCCTTCAAAATTTAGCGGCTGCTATAGCTGTAACTGTAGTAACCGTAGCTTTTATTCCACTGCACAGTTTGGCTCTGAATCAAATTTGGCTATGCAGGCAGACAAACAATGAATCCATCCAGATTAAACTGTCCTTATACAAATTTCGTGACATTCTTTGTATGCCAAGTTTCGGAGAAAATTGCAAGCAAAGGCTCCACATTTTATCGCATTCAAATTTCAAATTGCCCATGATGAAGGAGAGCAATGTGATGATGCACGTCATTCCCCACTTTAACTAACCGCAATAAGTTAGCTCTCTATGGTGTCACAGTGATGGCACTACAGTGCTCATAGCAAAGAATGACGCAGCATTTTGGAGGATCAAACCAACAATGCATCGAATGGCCCAATAACAGCAGCAAGACTGCTAACTGTGCATGCACATCATGAAAAAGCTATTTGAAAGGCTTGTCACAATGTCCCTCAATGTTCCTGTGGCAAAAATCTTGAAGGTCACGCCTTTCCAGGTGCTATCACTTGCTTTGATTCACAGTGCACTGTTGTATTTGGCAGTTCACTACACGAACATGCATGCTGATATACATGCCTTTTAATCTTCTGATGTCTTCACTCACTTGTGGGCTACTGTTCTGCCACATCTCTACTTCTATATACGGCAGGCACATACAGAAACGATGTTGCACACCATAAAAAGCACCAATAGAGTAGCTTGAACACTTAGCATAGTCAAGTTCTGTTTGGAAGAAAAAAGTTATTTCACACTGAAATGAAACAAACCTGCTTTTCATGTGACCAAATATATATGGGCATTAGTTGTAGGGTCGGGGCTGGTACAGTATTTTCACAGTGGTGACAAATCCTGTACTATGCTTAGACAAGTCTCTCACTTAGGAAATGTCCATTTCCAGTGAATCAGACACCTAAAACATTTTGAAGCACTGTCACTTAATATTTGTTTAACATTACCCTTCAGAATTCCCTCAAAGTTGTACTTTAAGGTAGCCTTCCAAGACAGACACGTGCTGCCGGAACCTAAGGGGCTTTATTGGTGCTGCTTTGAAAAATGCTAGCACAGTGCATATTCCTGCATCCTCAAGTTACTCCTGCTTGCTCAGCTGCAATACCTTGACAGCAGGCAAAGCGAGCAACAAGATATCAAAAAAACAATACTGCTTCCCACTTCATGCTAACATTGCCATCCCCTCGACTGCTGCACTGTGAGAAACTCCCCCCAGCTGCTGCTGCAATGAACATTATGGAAACCTACCGTGTATTTACTCGCATAATGATCGCACTCGCGTAATGATCGCACCCCTAAAATTTGTCGTCAAAATTCGATTTTTTTTATTTCCCGCGTAATGATCGCACCCCGAACTTGCCGCAGCGATATGTCGTGTGCTAAGTCTAGCGAATAATGATCGCGCTTACCACCTGTCGAATGCTACGCGAACGACTCTTCAAGACAAGCCAAGCGGCCTGCACGCACTAAACATTCTTAAGTAGATGCCTCATTTCATTACTTTCATCACTTTCCGCACTTCCATGACAAAATGAGGTACAACCAAACTTGCCTTTATTATGGGTTGGCTTTATAATGGCTGATGTCAACAAAAACAATAAAGGCGCATTTCGATTCTTTTCATCTGCTTTTGCACTCGTGAGCACGCAACAAATCGCGCGCGGCAGTGATAGTAGCCACGTTTACTCTGATACGTTAAAAGTATGCCCTATTCATACGCCGACGCTTGTAACACAGCTAAGATGTTCGCCCACCCTTAGCGGAAAGAAGTGAAGACAGATGCCGCAGTTTCCGCAGCATGCCCGTCATGTGTTTCTGTCACTGGCAGCTAAGCGCGCCCACCTATTTCTGTCCCCTCAAAGTGTACATGGCTACATTATTGCCGCAAACTTGCCGATATTAACGATATTATTCATCACTAATACGGAAGAAACTGTTTCAATGCACGTAATGTACTCACGAGAAGAAAAAAAAATCGCGTTCGGCGCGTTCGGCTCGCTCCGCTAGCCGCCATTTTTGTTTTGGTGTCCCGCACCCGCAATCTCGCATCCCGCAGCAAACGCGGACGAAAAAATATTTTTTTTTTTCCCGGGAAATTTAATCCGCGTAATGATCGCACCCCTGAATTTGCTTTAATTTTTCTGACAAAAAAAGTGCGATCATTATGCGAGTAAATACGGTATGTGGAATCCTTGAGCTCAGCACTACTACCACCTATGTTTTGGACATGTGAACTAATGAAATAATGAATGTTTGCAACAAATGCGTCACGAGGGACAAATTTCACCAACAAGGAAAAAAATTTGCTTGAACAGCGGTGAAACAAGGAGGGATAACATTGATAGCCGCTTATAGGCTAGGAAGCACGTGGTTTACACTCTTTAGCATCAAGTGGTGATGATTACTATCAGGATGAACAAAACTGGTATAAATACCAGTCTTGGTAAGGTCATTAAACACTTGAAGGCTATAATTATTAAAGACAAAGAAGAAAAAATTGTTGCAGGCGATATTAACTTCATTTAGCCCATGCAATTGAATGCCAGCAGTACTTTGTGTGAAGACTTAATTTTCTATGAACTTTGAATTCGCAACCCCTGGCACTACGCCCAGAAAATGTTGCACACATATTGCAAGAGATGAGCGAGGCCAGTTCCTGTCTTAGTTGCACAAAACTTGACCACACCTTTATCAAATGGCCAACGTGACCTTTTCTGGTAACCTATGGCTCCTGAAAATACTGCAAATAGTTGGCACTTTTGTTCAGACAGAGGTGCACACTGAATTTTGCGCGCACACCGAACTGGACATGCCTTTTATGGTTGGCGTGTGCTATTATTGATGGCCAGCCAGTGTTCAATGCTAACGCAGGCTGTAAGCTGCAGGTGTAGCTGGGGGGAGGGGGGTCACACTACACTAAAAGAAGGATTACACCCTTTGGGTTGTATTTTTCCCCCAAACAATAATTATGATCTGTCTTGCCAGCAGTTCCTTTTACGCTGCGAGCCCGGTTCTTCCTAGTCACAAATGGCTTGCATGTTATCAGCTTGACACAGCATTCTCGACAGGAAAGCAGCGAGCACAGAGTTTTCAAGAGAGGAAATGCAAGCAAGACAGATGACGATTAATGTTTGGGGACAAGCCCCAAAGGGTGTTAACTTTTTTTTAGAGTAGACATTTACCCTCACCCCCCAAATTTATTTCTGTAGCAGAAATACCTCGCACAAATGTGCAAGAACACCGCCCTGCCCTGCACCACTGCCCCATTCAATATGTGCCCCTCGCAACAACAAAATGCTGCCCACTAGCTACCAGGCACCAACTTCGCAACACTTTTCTCTCTTAAAACAGCTGTCACTACTTATATCATGCGGCAGAAGGCATGTGCGAAGCCCCTTTTACCATAAAAAAAATCCTAAATTCCATTGCCTCCTGAAAAACAAGGCCTTTCCTTGGTGTTAGGACAACTTGTTGCTAAAGCCACTGAATGCCATAAATGCCAAATGGCACGAATACGCGACAAACTGTGGCCAGAGTAGCAACGCAAAAAAAATTACTAATTTCAAGCTCACTACACGCTTGTTGTAATCTCAGATGTAAACAATACGGTGAAAATTCTTGAAGCATAAACTGATGTTCTTTATATTCTGTAAAAATTTTTGATAATAGTTGATGTTTCACATGTGAGCTCCTCATCGACCGCAAGCCCAAACAACGGTTGCCAGCCTTCCACTGTTGCTCCTAGATGGCACCACAAGCCATTGTCGCGAATGTGTGACAGCGGGCACTTGGGCCAGCAAATGTACCTCCAGGGCATAGGCTACACTTATTTGGTAGATCACGAATTCTCGACAACTGGCATTAGAGGGTCAAGTTACTGCATATTATACATTTAAGCACACATTTACTAGCAAGCAAGACTCACGCGCTAGTGATGGCACGGTAGCGTTCCTGGCCTGCTGTGTCCCAGATCTGAGCTTTGACTGTCTTGTTGTCCACCTGGATCGAGCGTGTGGCAAACTCCACCCCAATGGTGCTCTTGCTCTCCAAGTTGAACTCATTCCGTGTGAACCTCGAAAGAAGGTTGCTCTTGCCAACGCCAGAATCCCCTATCAGGACCACTGTAACGGAAGATTAGAGGAAGTCAAGGTTAAATACACAAACATGTCAGCCAATAGTTTCGTGAGTAAATTTCTCTGAAACACATCTGCATAAGGGATTGATTTTGGGGAGGCCAACTATAGCAAGCTGCTCTTAGAGTGGTTGAGGGGGCAATAATAATCAGCTGCTATTGCATTAGAAGCTAGCTGCAGCAGGAGTCTTACTCTGAATGCCACTGAATGCCTTTTGATACTACTTTGACTGCACAATGCAATGTTCAGTATTGTGCTACACTAACAATGGGCATTAAAACATGTCAACGCGATTCAGCCATCCACTTTGTAAATGTACACAGCAATTTTAAGACACAAAGTGACAGAAAGGACACTAGAGTGCAAGTTTCTTTTGCAAGTCCGCACTGGCTCCCTAGACTCAAGTTTTACATCTCCAAAAGTAATAAACTCGGTGATCAGCTACGAAAGCATCTGAACTGGGTGCACACATATAGTCAACATATTACCATGAAAAGATGCAGCCGGAAACAGCAGTGATTGTGGCAACACCTTGTGACACGGTCCATCCAGAATCCATTAAAACATTCTTGCATTGCACATTTTCTTGACAGAAAAGGGTTAAAACAGTCTCATTAAGACGTGAAACTGTTACGAAGCAGCCAACGAAGATATGTTTCATGTTGCGATAACAGTTCCACACACTTTGTTTCACCATGGCCACACCTGTGAGCAGATTCCTGGCTGCATCTTGGTACCAGAGCTATATGATAACGGCGATAAGAGAGCACATTAGGCTGGCAATCATTGCAGTCTTGCTTCTGAGCGAGATACAACCTTAGGTCAAGTGCAGAAGTTTGCAAGCTGCTGGCATACTTTGCTAATATTGCTCATGAATGTTCCTGGCCCACATAAAATGGTACTTCCAAAGACGATTTCTTTGTGATGTATAATTATGTAAAGGGCACAGGGGATTGCATTGCTCACGATACAAGGTCACTGTGGATGTTGAGCATATTGAAACAATAGCGACTATTTGCTTGCACCGCAGTAAATTGCTTTCTGGGATTTTACGTGCCAAACCCACAATGTGATTACAATGCATGCCTTAGTGGGGGACTCCAGATTCATTTTAACCACCTGCTATTCTATAGGATGCACACAAATCTAAGTACATGAGCGTTATTGCGTTTTGCCCCCATCAATATCGGTCTGCCATGGCCAGGATTGATTGTGCAACATCAAGCTTAGCAGTGCAACACAATGCACTGGCGCCAGAGCAAAATAATTCTGGCAATTGTCACTGCCTGACCCCATGCATTAATGCGCAACAACAGTGTGTGCAGTAATACAATTTGTGACGTTTCTTTCATAAGTGTTTTACCACACATGCAAACCTGATGTTCTTTTCGTTCTCGCAGAAAATTTGTTACACAAGTATGCGAGAAATGGCGACAAGTCCAATGCTGAACATGCCAGCCGTACATTTGATATTTGCCAAAGTTGGCACAGTGTCCAGCTAAAACAATAACTGCCAGCAACCACACAGGTGGCTTTATGGCACTTTTGCACAATCATTATTGTAAGATGCTAAACCTAAGGCGCCCACTTGTCATGTAGAAGAATCAAAAGCTCAAGTTCTAAAGTATAAATTTTGTTTCCATCAAAATTTTCATTTCACCCTAGCCCTTACGAAATCGCTGTTCTGATGCTCTCAGATTCTCGGGACACTGTCGCCATTTTAGAACAAATACAAGGGGGGTCCAAAAATAAGCAAACTTTCTTGAAGTGAAGAATTTGATATTCTTTTAAGGAAAAAAACAAAAAAGTTGCCTTCAAAGTAGTCTCATTGAGCTGCAATGCACTTAATTTTTTCCCACTGTTTCGATGCATCCTAGGAACTCTTCATTTGTGATCCTGTCAAGGGCCATCTGTAGAGCTGCTTTTACAGCCGATACGCAATCCAAATGCTGCCCCTTCAAATTTTTGTTTGCCTCATCTGCAATACCTCAGTCAAACTTTGTTGGCATGCACACTAATGCCTGTATTCTCTGATAACTCGTCGATTGCCATTTGGTGATCTTGGTTGATAGTTTCACAAATCAACATTTTCATCTGTTTCACTGGTTGAAGAAAGACCCAAACAAGGCTCATCTTCCAATGCTCATTCTGCCAAACTTGAATCAACAATACCAGTTGTAGATTTTAGTAAGGCTCAAGGCTTGTTTCTTGAACGCTTCTTGAAGCATTCCATGAATTTCTGTGAATGTTATTTTTTTTTTCAAAAAGAAAAAGTTTTATGCAGAGACAGCTCCATATGATCACACATGATGGTTTCTCAGACGTGTCATGGTTAATCCCCTTCAAAACAAAGCAATGCACAGAATGACTTGCTTCTATGATGGCTTTTGTCAAGGCACTGCTACATACACTTAGTGGCATAATATGAAAAACAAAATTTGCTTCTTTTGGGTCCCCCCTTGTATACAACCACCCACAGCACCACATCCCTGCTTTACATCCAACCATGCAGTAGCAAGCCCTGGGCACAAACATCCAAGTGACTCGACTATTTGAAATTAGACACAAACAGTAAAACGCCACAAAATCATGACTAAACTTCTTTTGGCGACATAAGCAATGACATAAACGATTAATGCACTTATCCAGAAACCCCAACATTTCAAGTGCACTCATTTTTGCGGTTAAACGAGCACACAAGCGCCCTCTTATTTTAATATACCCCTCGCCTGTACATGATCTCTTTTTGAGAACAGTACTAAGTTACATCTTTTCCAGAATTTTAATATTAAGACATCGTTAGCCTTCCTGTTGAAAAAGAAATGCCTCAATGTGCAAGGAGCAACAAACTGATCTATACAGCGCAAGCAACTGAACCATATTGGGCACAGCTCAAGGCTCTGACCATTTGCAGTGTTGCGAAAGTGTTAAGCGCAGTGTTAGTGTACAAGAGCTCCCTTTTGCTGGTGTTCATTTTCAGAGCCTTCAGTCACATCGCATTTCAGGGCCAGCATTACTTTGTGTGACTGCAGTATAAAAGCACAGGAGATAGCACGTTCTGGCTAGGAAAGCCTTCGTGCATGCAGCAGACTGCATAGCATATATACAGAGAGAGATAAGCAGCTATGTCACCCTTGTAGAGAACCATTTTGAGCAAAATTTGTAATATTGCCTACGAATTACTACTGTAATCTGAAAGGTTGGCGAGAACTTAATACTAAGCTTTGTAACAAAGAAAGCACAAATTCTTAAGGCCATCGTGCATCAGCCAAGGAAGTGCAAGGCGAAATCTCAATAGATGGATTAATTATACCGCACCCAGTTGCGTGTCTACTGAATCATATCTTCATATTCAACAGCACGTTTTCGGGTCAGCCGGTTATCGGTCTATCCCGTGCCATGAACACCGGCTGATAAACACGTAATGTGACAAAAGCTATGCTGGCGTTGAGTTGCTGACATAGGACCTGTTATCAAGAGCGATACAGCTGGAATTCCGGCGCTGCTTTGTGGGTGTAAACCTCAAATCTTAAACCTCCTCGGAAGCTCGGTAGAGTAGGGATTACACGAATAAAAATCTAGCGGCCAAGACGACAAGTCTCGTCATCTTGGTTTCACCTAGTACGCAGACACTGCATATGGCTCTCGCATAACGTGGTGGGCGGCAACGCCAAAAGATCTTCCTTCCGATATGAACCTTGCCATCGCGACGTACTGCCGTCTAGACACCGAGCGAAACCGACAATCGTCCTCAATGTTTTCCTTGACGTCGCGTCCTTGAATGAGCACAGAGTACGGTGCGGTTTCCCGGTCAGCAGCACTGGAGCAATATTTCACGAGCGCGGTAGACAAGAAGTCCAGAGAAAGGCTGCCCACGGCCGCACACACGCACGTAGCATACAGTCATCTTCCGCTCAGGATGACATCAACTCGCAGAATCGCTACACGCACGCACACAGACAACGTCAAAGAGAACCGACTGAACTAGGCTTATGGAGAAGTAGGCGTTGCGCATCGCAGTTAGACGACCAAGAAGCGCATTTGGAGAGCCCTTTATTGAAAGGAACTCGAAACGAATGTTGTAACTGTGCTTCAGATGAAGAGGCAGGTGCTGCTGTAGACGAAAGAAGCCGTGACACGGTCAAACAGACTGCCGACTACAAACGTCACTGCCTACTGTCCGCCCCCACTCAAAACACCGGGAAACGGCATAGTGAAATTAAATCACCGGAGAAAAGTCAGGCGGCGAAGTCGCGGATGCCTGGTCAACAAATCCGCGTACAAAAGCTCCTCGGAAGTTGAGGAAATAAAACTTGGGCAGCGAAATTAAGCCTATGGAAGCCTCACCCAGTTGAAATGGACTAGGCAACTCCGGCAAACAGGGACAGGTACGAAAGTAGGTGTTTGAGAGCGCCGAAGAAAGACACAAATTACGCGCCGCAGCTAACTAGCACCGGTAACCAGAGCATAAAATTGCCTTACCTTTGAAAAGATAATCGTATTCATCATCTTTATTGGCCATCCTAAGCCGCTGACTCCTGTGCCCCACTGGCGACGAGTGAACAACGAGGCTGAAATCAGCTGCAATAAATATCTCGCGACGAGGAGGGGCCTCTTAATTCATAAAATACACTCCGGACGAACGCACAGGGCTTCGGTGCCGGCCGATTATCACAGATATAATACCCTTCAACTACACCCAAAACACCAAGATGGCTGCGCGTTCGACGCCCCCAGATTCTGCGCACTCTCCGAACGGAACGGATGTACACGACCGGAAGTTGATTTCAAAATGCCCGTATGTAAATAGTCGCACGTGAGTTTCCGTCACCCAGCTGACGCCGACCTCGAGATTGGCAACTGCAGAACGCAACCGTCTGTCTTCCGTTTCAGTCCGCAAAAAAAAAAAAAAAAAAAAAAAACGTGGACAATTTTCTCTCTGCGTTTCAGGCTGACAATGTGGCGCGGAAAAGAAACGACGCTTGGACAGGTTCGTAACAACAGTTTATTTAAATACGTCATGACGACCCGCCAACACACGCGAGAGAATCGGAAATGGCACCACAGAGTCAAATATTTTTGTTTTTTTTTCCTTAGCGGCAAACTATAATGCAAACCAGAGACCACGACATCAAATAAGCGATCAAGGAATAACAAGATCCCCACAGAACGCCGTAAGGACCCACATTTTATTTTAAGAAATAATAATAATAAAGAAGTGTTGCAATCGCGGCTTAACTTTATGAAATTTGGCACACAGGGCGATCCAAGCAGAATGTATGATGAGAAAAATAGCTGTCTTAATGCTGTAAATCTCCAGTTCTTTATATTAACAAAACTGAATGTATGCATTCTAGCTAATTGTTGTTATCTCAAACCATGGATCGTACAAGCTAGTCTCATGAAGCCCACAATATTTATGTTCTCCATATGTTAGATAACGTAGCCTGAAACAATATTTCAAGTCTTAACTGTTTAACCTGTTAAATTTCTTTATGTTCAATTTCTTTATTTCTTTTCTTTCTTTTACACAAATGAAACCGAGTATGAGAAGGAAAAACAGAAAAGAGTGTATATTGAAAAGTAAAGGTTAAAGCTCAAGACAGTAGAGAAAACAAAGGCTTTTTCATACTGGAACCCTCTAAAGTACTGATAGTGGAAGAAGGTATGTGCAAAGACAGGTTCACATCTAAAGGTTCTGGATCAACAAAATTTCACTTGGAGTCAAATCACTAAATGCGTTCAATGTTTTGCATAAAATACGCGTGATAAAAAAGAAAGGTGAGCAAATATGCCTTGCACATAAAGCACACAGTATAACAAGGTCAGTCCGTCACCGAGATACATAAAACCAGAAAAAGATTAATATATGTACACTGCAAAAATTAAGCCAAACACAGCCTTGTCAACATCCCCAAATGTGCTATGAAACCCCATGAGTATGTTTTATAAAATATACACAAGCATATGAAGCAGGAGTGAGTGAGTGAACATTCTTGGTGAGGATTACACGTACACAAAACGAGTAAATGGCACAACAATGGGTTTGCATAAAATTTGTAATACAGTGTCATAAGATGGTAAGTCCATCCGGAAACAGACCTTCTGTTCCATGCCAAACAGTAAATGATGCCAGGAGTTTAACATAAACATATTTACAACCACACGTGCAAGACAACTGGAACTTCACTACGCATGGCGCAGTGCACAACTGGAAATAGGAACTGCTTCTATGAGAAACGCACCAGGCTTATTCCTTTCATAAATAGTCATGAAAAATACAGCCTACCTGTAGGCACAATGCTACGCTTGGCAACCAACACATAAATTACTGCGCAGAGGCTGTACAAAGTTTTGACACACACCAGCCACATACAGCAACCACGGCTACAATTTTGTAGCCATGTCTTCTGCTTGATTCTATGCCACTCTTTTCATTCATTGTCCACAGCCAGCTGATCCCATTGATAATGCAGGCGACAGGGTGTTTTTCAAGCTGCACTTGAAGTTTTTCTTCCCTGCCTCCCCCAACCTGTTGGAAATAGACAAATTCAGAGCACCACTCTGTCCACCAACGAAATTCAACAAGGAATACCATCAAAAAATGCATCACTGCAACATCGTAGCCCTACACTAAAGGCACATTTGTACTTTCTAGACATGACTTGCCAGATTGCGTGGCACTTTTCTTTGCTGGGTGCGATCACCTTCAACTCACACCATAATAAGCAATTGACATTCCAACTGAAATGGTTCTGCATATGCTGTCATAATTTCATATTTTCAGCTTTCGCTATATGCAAATCACGTACAACTCCACGTTTGTAACCTCCCATATGAATGACATGATGAAAGACGTGCAAGATTATGTGGATCTTACAGTGCAGATATGCCTTTAAAAACATGCACAGAAAGGTGACACGTGAACTCGGCACTCCATGTTTCTTGCATACACACACACAGACACACACTTGACGCATCTGCAGAAAGTTGCGCTGTTTCTCCATAGCTGAACTACGATGTTTTGATGGGCGATGGTGGTGGCAGAAACACACTGCCGTCCGACACTTCGGAAAGGTTTAGGTCCAATGGCTTTGAGTGTGACTTCACCATCGCCTCCTTGGCACTCCTGGAAGCGAGACGAGACGGAAACATCTCGCGTGCATGCTCGGACTTCCTGGTGAAAAGTCTCTCCGGAGGCGTAGTCCTGGGTTGCGGTTGCAGGCGTTGCAATGGCGGTGTAGCTGCCATTCTCGGTGGAATGTTTTCATTGCTGTGCAATTGTCCTTGCTGAAATGGTGCTTGCGTGAGAAGGTACTCGTGGTAGCCGCGGAGGAGCTGGCGCATCTCGCAACTTTTGGCTTTTTCCGCTTGCTCTGTGTAGCTGCAGATGTCCTCTGTAAGTACAGAAAACAAGGTGTCGGATATTACATGTCTTTTTTCTTCACAAGCTGGAAATTACCAATTAAATTGTTTGATTTATTGACTGTTTGGGTTTAACATCGCAAGCAGCAGAGGGGGCTATGAGAAATGCAATGAGAGAGCTCCAGATTAACCATCTGCATTTCAGTAAAATGCCCTCAATCACTGGTACACAAGGAGTTTCTTTTCTTCTGGCATTACGTCCTCGTCAGAATATGGTCACAGGGTGCAGTCACAGTCGAACCTGCGACCTTATGCTCAGCAGCACAATGCTTGGAAGATTACGTATATGAGTTTTGGAAAAAGCAATTCTTTCTTATAACTGTCGCAACCTCGATGACTAAATCATGAGAGATGTTACAAATAAAAAACAACTTTACTTTTGGCAAACTCACTACTACTTGAAATGGTGCTTGTTGCCGAGAGCCAAAAAAAAAAACAAGAAAGAGAAAGAAGAAAAAAATGAGATGGGAAGTGCAGGGGATTAAAAAGAAAGTATGATGTTTTTCACGAAAAAATTCTCGAACTTACTGTACACCTTGTCCAGGCAGTCTATAAACCACCCACTCCATTTATCCATCAATTCCACCATGCTTTTCTGCAAAACACACAAAGATAATGTTATCGATACTGTGCAGGAATTTCAACTACACTTAATTCATTTACATGTGAACAATTATTGATGACAACACATGGCACACCAACTAAGACACAAGAAAAAAAAAAGATAACTTGCTGAAACCATTTTTTCCCCGTGGAAACGGAAATGATGTGAAGGAGCAACAATACAGGAAAGAGCCCTCGTTCCTGTCCTGTTGTTTTCGCATCTTTTCGCAGTTATTTGACACCATAATCGACAGAAACTGATCGACTCAATATTAAGCCCCTGTCCACTATTTCCGGTGCCGTCAACCAGTCACCGTCACTAGGAAGACCGTACAGGCAGACCTGAGTGCCGCTGGTGAGGCCATCGTGTGGCTGGATGTGCAGCTGCTGCAGCTGTGTGTTCAGCGTTGCCAGTTTGTCAGCGTGCTGCCTCTCCTGAGCGAGCAGCTGCTCCTTGCTCTCGCGTTCCACCTGCTGCAGCTTCTTCTGGAACTTCAGCAGCTTTTGCTTCAGTCGCGACTCCTTCTCCACTGATGCAGACAGCGCTTGCTGCAGCTCGGCGTCCTTCTCTTCGATCTGCGTCTGCAGCTTGGACACCACCTGTTTTAAGTGGCAAGTTGAAAAAAGTAAACTACTGCTCTTTTCTTTTTTTTTGTGCATGTGCGACAGTGCCTACTGGAGAAAAAAAAATCACGAGCTCTCTCTACCTCAGGAAATGGAATAACCCTAAAGTAACCATATCCTTTAGAGGTCAGGTCAGGTCAGGTCAGGTCAGTTTATTTCCTTAAAGGCCCCTTTATCAGGGGTGTTACATAAGGGGTGGGTACATCTTGTAACAGAAAATTCAACATGATAACAAACTGTCTGTAACAAGCTGTCTCGAAAACAAATGCATTTGGGTCTCATAGAAGAGAGAAAACAGACAGTGCGGAACCCATGTTTACAAGACTTCTCATGTGTAAGAGTGTTGTCCTACTGGCTGATGCTTGGCATCCACTACTGATGATAGCAACTGGCATGATAAAAATATGATCGCCACACCAAAGGCCAGTTCCAGAGGGCACTCATGAGAAAGAAGCTGTGTGAATAACTGGCTTAATTTACTATTGTGATTTCTTTTGAGCAAGTTGTGCGTTGTTTCGTTTGAAGCCTGCCATTTGTCTCATCAATTTTTCTTGTGCGTACTACTTCAAGGTGGCCAATCATGAATGGCTCATCTAACGTGCACTCGCACAATGAACAGCAAAACGTGGGGTATGAATTCTCCAACAAAACTGTCTGCCGAGTCGGACAATTGTCAGCAATCTCTCACTTTCATCTGGAAGTGCATTTACGAGTTTTATGGATGCACTAGTATGTACATACTGAACGAGTTGTAGCTATCATAACGCTTCTCATTTATTGTGAGACTTTATGGTGATTGAAGGAAAGTGTAGTGGACAATACACACATGTACCTCTTTCCAGTGGTCAATCTGCTGGTCTGTCTTATGAATGAAGGCTTCCTTTTGCTTCTCCGCATCTTTTTCAGCCTGGAAATGTGAACACCGTTAAACAAGGATGTTGTGCAAACTGCATACTTCTTAAATGCAATCAGCTACAATCAGCGTATGCTGCTGTCTTTAACATAGAAAAGTCACTAGAACTAGAGTGCAGACGGAAGCAAAACGACATGACTCAATGGCAAATGTCATAAATGACCTGCTTTGTGAGAACTTCCCGAACACATCTACCTTGCAAAGCTTTCGCCAAGTCAGATAAACGTCTCTCTGCACTGCTTTAGGACCTGTCAGCTGCAGAATATGTTATTCTATCCTCAACAAATGTAAAAAGCACAAGAAAGATGGCCAAACCAGCCACATTATGACCCTTCTATAGCACAGAAACATTAACTGTCTAAAAAAAACTTGCTTGCAATTGAGGTGTGCACAAAGTGGAAAAACAAAGAAGTCTTAGAGAGTGCACCTTTTGAGAATGCCGTTGCTCGTACTCCCTGGCTAGCCGCTCAGTTAGTTCCGCCAACTCCACCTGCTTTTCAGCGTCGAACTCTTTCCGCCACCTCTGTCTCTCCTGTTCAAGCTGCTGCTTGAAGTCCTTCATCATTTCTTCCTCCCACACGGGCCGGGCTAGAAGTGCATGGCAAACACACAGCTGAATGCATGTTGCTTGGATCATCACAACAGTTCTGGATGCACGTTTAACAAAAACTAGCTCATGAAGGACTCATGAAGAAGCAGAGCCATGACATCATAGACATACGTCTTTTGTATGGCATATAGTTAAACCTTACTATAATGAAGTCACATTCGACACAGAAGTACCTTGGTTATTTCCGATATCCACTTTGTACACTGAATATCAGAAGTGTGATCAGTTTTATGCAAAGGAAACACAAGCATAGTGCCTCCAGCAGACTAGCAAAGCGTCTCATACCCACTTTCATGGCCTGTTTGTGGCTCGTCATACCGGTGCATGGCACCTGAGAATGCTAAATTATAAAGCTACCTCACACTGCCATTAACATGCAACAATTCAATTGGTATAATCACACGGTACTGACTTGGAGGCTTGCCAGCTACAGACCAGCTAAGTTATGCCAACAACCAAAGTGCACACGCATGTCCAAAATGTGCCGTTTCTGACTGCTCTTGTCGAGTATTTGAAATTCTTGCTAAGAGAATTCATATGTCGAGCTGCTGAGCAAACAAATATTCATTTAAATGTCTCTGATACTTTCTTAGATCTTGCATTTTCGGTTTCACTGCAGCAGCAGGATACTCATTGAAGGAAATAGGCAAAACAAATTTTACATTTTCTTCGCCATATCCGATAACTCATTACATCAAGGTTTGACTGTATTTTAGAACACCTTGCAAATTGCTACTCATCAAAGCTTCCATAGCTTCTAATACCTGTAAAAGAGACTGCAGTCCCAAAATCGTCACCCGTGATTCAAAAAAAAAAATAATAATTTATACTGCTAATTGTCATATTACAGAAAAGGAAAACTGCAACAAAGACAGTTCGATAATACGAAGAAAAGACCTCTGCTTTTAAATAAAAGTGCCTAGTTAAATATTTCATCATGCCTTTGCACAATGGCAGAATACAGTTGAACCTTGTTATAGTGAATTCACCCATCCGACACAAAAATAACTTTCTTATATCCCATATTCCTTATAAGTACGTATTCGTCACATGCAGACAATTTGCTTTTGTTATTTTCGATAATTTGTTATATCCATGTTCATTATAATGAGGTTGAACAGTACAGTGAACTTTTGCTAGTTCAGCACAGGTACTTCTATTGATGTGAACAAATAATTTTAATTAGAGATGGGCTGTGCACACTTCGCTTCAAGAAGTGTCAACCAACTTCTGGTTCAGGTCAAGTCTGTCAGGCAAGGCCTGAGATTACATAATCACCTTTCTGCAGGACTTCTTTGAACTCCTTGTGAAGCCTCTGTTCGGTGTCCTGCTTTACATTTCTTTCTCTGTTAGTCAGCTCCTGGATCTGGGCTTCAAGCGAACGCTTTTCTTCACAAGACCGTATGTAGAGCTCTTTCACATCATTGATGGTCTGCTGCAAGGTACTGTAGTTTGAGCTGGAACCGGGAAAAAAAAAAAGAAAGTTGTATATTAGGTTACCCATATGGTAATGTACAGTTGCAAGCATGAGCGTGGTGACCAACAGTGAAAGTTTTTTGCTTTTCCACTTGAGCAGCATGCCGGCTGAAACAAAGCGGTACAGTCTATGTGTCCATGTTCGACCAATGTAATGTATTGAGAAGCAGTGCTAGAAGAAATTTTAATTTTAATGGGATAGCGTTAAGGGCCCTGTGTCACAGAAAATCTAATGTTGGTGTCCGGTGGCGGCATACACCGTGAGCGAAAATTCCCATATATATTTAGGTATACGTATATGCCATGCCTTGCTATATGACATACGGCATGTGTGGGTTATCGTGCCAAACCACTCTATCACTAAAGTTGTTCATACCTTGTCTTACATTCTTGACAAAGCTATTCCTCGAAATTTTGAGGCGGACAGCCCACAAGCAAATTTCACAAAACAAAACATTGACAGCACATGCCTTTTATGTTAAATCTTCTCAGACATTATTAAAAGTGCAAAACAATAACAGAAAACTTAAAACGATGTAATTTTTTTGGCGCAGCGCTGCACTACCTCCGGCATTGGCCCACACAAGAGGCTGCGTTTCTACCAGAAAGCTCACCCTTCGTGCATAGCATTCGTTGCCAGTGTTTCCCGGTAAGCATTATGCTTAGATAATGCTGCAGTTGCCGGGAAGCGTGAGAAGCAGTTGGGGATCTTTGAATGCCACTCCACATTCCACTCCACATTCCATTCCACATTCCACTCTTAAAGGCGAAGCTTAAGCGTCCTCCAAATTTTTTTGCTGACGCCGTGGTCTCTAAATATTTCCCCGCAAGTGTGCATAGCATCTGTTCAGCTTGATATCCGGTCCATTGTAGAATCCATAATGCTTTCTGACAATCTAGCGTGTGCTGGAACAAATTAAGCAATTGAAGTGTAACCTGCACATAGTTGGATTTTTTCGCAATATTCAATGCACAGCTGTACAAGAATCAATTTTGGTACTTGAATTGACACTTGTCATAATCATAGCAAGACCTGAATGATAAAGTAGTGTTGACAAACAGAGATGAGGCCCTTTTGGATGATTAGGTAAGCAAGTGATCACTGCCTCGTGCTTCTATGGATGCTGGTTCCAATTAATGTCATTCAACATTTTCTATCACGTTTCTAACTGGGTACTATTTCTCTTTCAAACAGATCAGCATGTCAAGATTATTCTAACACAGCCCCTAAAATGAGTTACATACAGTAGACTTCCATTCATTTGATTCCAGTTTGTTTGATTTTATTTGATCCCAACCAAAGGTCTTGTGCATTTCTATGGGTCTAAACTTTCATTATTTAAATCCTAATATTGGTCTTCGCTGCATAATTCAAACTTGACCAGTCAGCATGCATGTGCCTTACCCCTATGGTGACTTAAATAGTGACCCCTTTAGTGGCAACGTCTGTCTTGGCAAAGCTTAGGGGACAGTGAATGCATTAAACACACATCAAAAAAGAAAGATTTCCCTTTGAAAGTGCCTATATTCTGCCTACCCTCGGGATATTGTTATGGGGCAATAATAGTAGCTCACAATGTCCAATTACAGTATTTACCAAATTCCATCACACAACTTTTTCCCTTCAAGAAAATTAAACTAGAGACCATAAATTCCTCTAATGCCAGAATGGCCTTTAAAAAAAATTAATTAATGAAACCGCGTTCAAGTCGTTTGTATGGTTTGCCGCATAATGCAGCTGTATTGCATAAAAGCCGACTATATGAAAGCGGCCACCAGTGGGCAACACATATTAGATTTTTACCCATTTTTCTTGCTAAAAAATTATGTGTTGTATTTCTACTTTGTTTAGGAGCTCTGGACATACACTTTGAACACATAGAAAATGGGCGCACATTTGATCCCGGGGCCTGTTAGAATTGGGCAGATACTGCCAAATGAATCAGTGGCAGGATCTGACGTTTTCACTGCATCTTGTTTAATTCAACCCACCAGATAATTCAATAGATTTTGTCGGTCACATCAAGGTTGAATTAACAGAAGTCGACTGTATATTGTTTTGAAAATTGCTTACTTATAACGCTAAATCATTTATGACGACACCCACATCATAAATTCTATGGTCTCTCCTCCCCTTACATGTAAAATCATCATGATCATCGTCACATTATTCACTGCAAGGTTGTTACAACCAGAAGGCAACGCGGTCAGCTCCACAGGACAAAATCATGCCAGACTCAACAAATGACACCGAAACTGATAGAAATTGCATGGGTCAATACTATTCTTTTCTTTGTTGCACTTAACAGCTACAGTAGTATGGCTACCACAGAAACAGAGTGGCAAAGAAAGAAAGCAGCCATAAAATTGCATATATTTAGTATCTTGTTAAGGATACACTGAAAACCAACATTAAAGGGACCCTGAAACGATTTTGGCGATTTTCTACAAACGTACTGAGTCGTTAGAGTAGGTTCTTCTGATCCTTAATTGATGCATCTAAGTGCTCTGCGTAAAGCGTGTAATTTATTATAAGGTTTTAAAAATACACATCGCTGCCGATCGCAGCGCACTGCTCGGCGGAATTTTAAGCCGCCCCTACCCATATGATGCAAATAACCCATATTGCGTCACATGGGCGAGCTATCTGATTGGCTGACCAGGGCGCGTGGTCGATAATTTTTCCAACTTTATGGTGAACAAATGATGCTCGTAATAGTTGGAATGTTAGTTACTTTGTTTTTGTAAAAAGAAAATAACTTAAAGAGAATACACAAGAATAGTTTTTTAGTACACTTCAGCACTTCCGGCACACAGCAAGTGTCGTCTGCTTATGTTACAACGTACTCCATTTTGACGAGAGCTCCGCGGTCAGAGTCGGTCTCAGTCTTTTCGCGAGCACTATGATTCGACTTTGTTGCCTTGTGGACTGCAAACCTAGCGACCTGCAAACCGCGAGTCCATTATTAGGGCAAACGCAAGCGCAAGGGGACAGGGTCTGGCCGCTTGACTGTGCCGGGATGAGCCACGAGATGAGCAGAAGGGCAAATGTGAACGGTCTGCACGGTGCAGCCACCTGGTGGCACAGAGCTCAACCATACACAGTAGCAGCAACGAAGCGTATTCTTTGCTGCTGGTGTGTATTTTTCGCAGGAGTGTAATCATCAACACGTTGAATTATAAATGTTTAAAATGCTTTTCACTTGGTTAGAGCAATATTAGCGCTTTGTTTGACTGGTTAAGCGCTGCGCCAGCAAGTGTCTGGACCGTGCAGACTGATCAGGCTGCTCACGTACGTCTACGCTAAAGTTCCTTCATCAGCTTGAGTTTATGCCTCCAGTCATTTGCCGAAATGACCAGCTTGCCTGTTTTTAGCGGAGTACCGGACACGTTTGGCGCTACGACAGAATGCTCGCAACGCACGCTGCTTCGATAGCTCTCGGTCGACGGCCAAGCGGCTAGCGGAGAGGTCTCGCGCGGGAGGGGGCGTGCTCCTAAACAACCGGACGTGAGCGATGTGACGTCGCATCGTGACGCTGAACCAGTGAAGGCGGAGCTTAGCGCCGCTCGCTCAGCGAGCGAGTTGAGGAGGAAAAGCATAGCTAGGGAGGAGGGTAACTTCTAATCGTTTGCAGCTCCATTAATACGTAACGCTTCACTTAAATTGTAGTGCGAATGTTCTACTTAAGCTGTACCCTACGCGCCTACAAAATTTGTCCGAACCGTTTCAGGGGCCCTTTAAATCATTTAGACTGGTCACACTCTTTCAGAACTTTGCATTTGTTTGCCTGAAAAATGGTTGATTAACTGTTTCACCAGCCCCAAGCCCATGCTGACAACATCCAAGACATGACAGAGAATTGGTATGGGAACACTGACGTGGTGTCGCCAACTGGCTCGTTAGTGCACCATTTCTAACTTACCAAATCTCTGTATGTGGTTTGGATGACCTTCTTGTTATTCCAAAAGTATAGTTTAACAAAGAGAGAGATCACGCTAACCGTATACAATTGTTTAAGGCTCGCAAATTCTTTTTCACAATCGTGACGAGGTGCAGTCTTTACACGGGGGCAAGCAATTTCCATGCAATTTTTCTGGTCATGCGTAATTGCCGCGACTCCTTTGTGCAAAAAGAAGTCATATTTGTTTTCATAATGCACTTATTCGTTTGCACATGCTGTGTGTACAGTGCTCACCACTTTCGTTGTCACAGCCGCCAAGTCTCGGTTACAGGCAGCACACTCATGTATACAATCGACATCTGTGCCATCCATGGTGTCATATATGCCAGTGGCTCTCACAACAATGCCCAAATGCACCGAATGCCACATGCTGTGAATCCAAGAGCATATACAAGCATTCTTTTTTTTCCCCGAGCATGGAACTTAATTAATTAATTATAGGGTTTTATGCACCAAAACCACAATTTGATTATGAGGCACACCGCAGTGGGGGACTCTGGAAATTTGCACCACCTGGGGTTCTTTAACGGGCACGTAAAGCTAAGTACACGGGTGTTTTCGCATTTCGCCCCCATTGATATGCGGCCGCCATGGCCGGGATTTGATCTCGCGACCTCATGCTTAGCAGCCCAACACCATAGCCACCGAAGCATGGAGCTCTCGCTCGACTGTATACCGTAGTTGGTATTCCACAAGCAAACTTATTTAGCCCATAAAAGCCCCAGATCCCTTTTTCGTAGCACTTGTATTTGTCGAATCCCTTTTCTGTCTGTTGTTTTCACGTGCTACAAGAGTTTGGTTATTCCAGGAGCATAATTTACTGATCCAGCTTTACTTAATATTTTCCCTTAACATTGCCCTTATGGATACTTGAAATTTGGCATCCATAAGTGCAGCCAAGACAAAAACTTACTTCAGCTCCTGTATTCTTGCCTCGTATTCGTGAGCGACCTGCTCCTTTTCACGTTCCGACAAAGACAGGAGCTCTTCCCTGAGCCTCTTCATGGCACTATGGTGCATCTCCAGGATTGAGTTCTTGCACCTGAAGAACATCAAAACATGTACAGCAGTACAAGAGCCACTCGACAGCTCTGTTTATTACAAGCAAGCCTAACTCATACACTTATTCACAAGAAAGTGCTAGGTTTTTTTATTTTTTTGCCTCATTCTCATCCTCGCAGTTTTGCTTTGCAGGAATGGAATGGAAAGCTCATGTATTTCTTTTAGCAACATAGGCGTGATGGGTAGTGCAGACAGCTATATTGCCAGCGCAGGTAAATGCAGGGCACACTTAATAATGTTGCAAATAAGTTACTTTTTTTTTCTTTCATATTTAGCAACCATCTTATTCTAACACTCCGTGATGATCTGTGCTCGCTATTTCACTAAACTGTCATTACTCTTACTTGAAATTAAACTTTGTGTAGCTATAAAACATTAAATAAAAATCATAACGCTCATGGAACCAGCTTTCTTTATCCTAACAGACAATCATTAAAAAAGAAGGCTGTTTCACCCTAAATGCAAAGTGACAATAGTTTCCGTGACTCTGAAGATCCACTACCATGAATCATCCTCTTCCTTGGTTTCAACAGTACTGAGAATAGCAGCAGGGTGATAAAGACTTTACTGCGTAACACATAACCCTCAAGAGCATACAGTCTAATGACTAAACTGACTATGAAGGTTGTGTGATGTGGACTAATGGTTCAAGTGGGAGTCAAAGCCTTTGCCTACAGTTGGAGCCTACTATGCACATCATGCATCCTAAGTCAAGTTTGTTGTCATTACACAAGTAGCACACAACCTTCAAGCATATGCTCTAATGACTCTAGGGTGAATGACTGTTTTTGACACATAAAGAACACATAAGGATACAAAGCTGACCAACAGTGGTGATAGCCCAGCAAGTAACGTACACCATTTTTTTTAAAGTCTGAGCAGAATATTTAAACATTACCTGTGGAAGGCAATGTAATTTTACTGCATGAGGTAGAGTATTCAAAGAGGCAGACATTAATCAAACAAATAATTAGCTAATGACCAAGTCCTTATTGCACTTTAACTCTGACTTTGAACACAAGTTGGAATTGAAGCCAATAAGTTTACAAGGCACACCCCCTTGAAACTAAGTACGAAGCTAGTACCAGTTTTCGAGATAAGTGCTGTACAACTTGCAGCAAAAAGGCACTCTTGTTCCACTTACGTTTTTACAAAACATTTTACAAAACATTACATTACATTACGTTTTACAAAACAAGTTTATTCATGTTACTCCTATAGGCCCTCACGGGGAGAGTATTACATAAGGGGGGGATGCAATCATTAATAAAGCTGCACATATTAGAAAAAGCAACAGCAATACATTGAGCAATAATAAAAAAACAGCAATGAAAACATAAAGCATAATACGAAAGGAAAGGATGAACAAAAGAACAATTAACAAAATATTCTTACACATTCCCATCACAGCAAAGTAAATCTTGGAATTTTTATGTGTCAGTTTTTGTGGCGAGCTTAAATGCAATACCAATGCATTTTTGCCACGCATTTTAGTGATTGGGTATCTCTGAACTGCTACAAGCAGTTCCTTTTAGTATGTATATGCCATACAAGCTCACTTGCTCAGTTGGGATATGGAATATGTGCCCTAATATAATTAGCTAGAAAGTTAGTGCACTTTCTTAATTACAGTCACACTTCATTATAATGAATTCGTATCAGATGCAAAAATTGTTTAGTTACATCCAATATTTGTAATAAGCATATTTTTGTTGCAAACTGATATCAGCTAGAATGCTTTATACTTTGTTATGTCCATGTTAGTTATATAGAGGTTTGACTGTAGTCAATTATCCGTGTTGATTTCTCATGCCGGGTAATGTCCGCATCTTTGAGAAACCCAGGTCATGCAGAAACACTGTGTTATCTGCCCCTGACAATAAGTAAAAATTATGTTTACACACACAACAAAAAAGTTTGTTACACTGGTGCTTATCTACATGTATTGAGCATAATAAGATAGATGCCGTATCCAACTACAAACACAGCCAAGCAAACTAGGAGCTTACAATAATAGCTGTAGCTGTAAAAAGAGCTAATGCTGGATTGCTCACATGTCAATCGCCTGAGCCTTGTCTTCTGCACAGGATCTTAGGAGGGCCTCTCTTTCAAAGAGTAGCTGACGTTCCTGCAGTTTCAGCTGCTCGCAGGCGGCCTCGGCCTGACAGAGCTTGGCTTCCAGGGTCTGCAAGGAAGAAACAAAGTCCATCAGCATGCTCCCGGCAACGGGATCAGCAACAAATTTCATTAAAAAGCTCTACAATGGGCAGTCTCAAATGAGCGCACAGGGTCCATATGGCATTCATGACATTTCAAGGGTTCATTATGCCAACACTCTTGGTAAATCATCCTTCTGAAGCATCGGTGACAACGCTACAGTGAGCCTTTTATTGTGTACGAGTCATGCTATTACCAGTTTTTTTCGATATATCGCTGCAATATGGCAAGAACTTTTTGACATGACACACACAAGTGTGCAATGATAATTTCAATGAAACAAAATCATTCAGACTATCTTACAGTGTCTTTTGCACTATATTAGAAAAGCAACTCTCTTTCATGGTGAGGTTTAAAGCGCCCCTCACCAGGTCTGGTCATGTTGAGCTGACAAGCGCAGAGCATACAATGCGTGCTAACGATTGTGTTTCCAAAGTATTACATCGCTACGCCCCGTGGAAAGGTCTGAAATTTCAATCTGAATGCCGTTTTCCCTTTCCCTCGCGTTGACCCCACTCCAAGCCGGATGGTGACATACACCTTTTCCTGTGCCTACGTACTCCTGTTCGCAATGTGACCTCAATTACTGAGACACGTGACTTCCAGAATTATTCAAGGCAACATCTTTTATTTGTGTCATCTGTTGCTTGAATTGACAAACTGAAGTTTAGGGAAATAATAAAACACACAAACGGAATGTCTGGGTGTTTTTTGTTTTACTTTGCACCGAAGCAAAAGAGATGTACTTCCGCTTCCTCTGCTCGTTCCCACGGTCGTGCAGTCACGTGCGCAGATACCGGAACTATGCCATTTTCTACCGTGTTCCAGCATGCAATCACACTCTGCGATCCACTTGTGTCTGCTTCAGTATTCGTGTAGCACTGAATTGTACCACTAGTCATGTGTCCTCGTGCACTGCGTGAATCACAACAGCTCGTACACGATGCTATCAGCGTAAGTGCGCAGCACTGAAAAAAAAAAAAGCAGAAAAAAGAATTCAGGTGGGGCCCGTGACATATGCATCACTCGCTTCTCGGAGTCCAGCATGGGAGAACGCAAGGAACGAATTTCGCTAGCGGAGGCTAGATGAAGCGAGTGGAAAGAGTGTCTCGCTTGAAAGTGGAACACACCTGCTGAAACCATGGGTTTGCAGCACTGCAAACCGCAAAACTGCAAAATTCATACTGCAAAATTCGTCCTGGTCCGGGACTCGAACCCGTACCAGGACGAATTTTTCTTCAACTATGAGGCTTTTCTTTCGAGGAACTAGTATGGGTTTCCTTTGTAGCAATTGCTACGAACGGGTGGATGTCTGATTTTCCCTTTATTCATTACTTCTCTCCACCTTGCGGGTTTTCACAGAACTACTACGTCAAACTCTTGCCTTCGCTTCGTGTTGTCGACAAATTCGACTTCACCCTGCCATCTGCTAGCCGCATGGTTAGCTCAGATGGTAGAGCGGCTGCCCCGGAAAGGCGGTGGTCCCGGGTTCAAGTCCCGGACCAGGATGAATTTTTCTTCAACTATGAGGCTTTTCTGTTGAGGAACCCGTATGGGTTTCTTTTGTAGCAGTTGCTACGAACGGGTGGATGTCTGATTTTCCCTTTATTGATTATGTGTTGCGTGTTCGTTTGGTCAAGGACCTGGAGCTGATGGACGAGACGAGTCTGAGACCCCAAACTGTGAAGGGGTCCTCGACCTTGTGCAACATGCTAATTGCTGCAAAAAGCCTATGCTGACAACTTCAACTTCGTGGGAACAGCGTCGACCTAGGCTTCCCATGAAATTGCATCTGCTTTGCATCAAGCACGGTTCAGAGCTTGAACACCAGAGGCGGAGCAAGATCCACCATGGGTGAAATTTTGCAGACTGTGAGACTGTTCCGATTGGCCAATATGATGGACATTGAATTTCCTCTACAAGAGAAAGGGGGAATCGAAGTGCTTAAAAAGCAGAGCTTGAAAAGTGTGCTTGTACTCGTGCTCGTACATCTAAACCATCATCAGGTAAATTTAAAAATAAACCCATTTTCTCATCATTTCAACAGTGCTCCTGACCTCTCAATCGCCCAGAACCTGGCACATCACCAGCCACGGAACCTTAATGGCCGATCCAACCCCGACATTGCAACACTATGCAAGAGCTCATCAAAGGATCTATGGCTGAGAACTGTTATTATACAATAATTATCAGCTTAAATCAATCTACCTGTTGTTTCATTGCACTGAAAATCAGCTTGTACATTATGTTGTTGTTGTCAAACAGTTCTATTACTCTATTGTTGTTACATAGGGAATTACTTCTTGTAGTACAGCACCCCTTTTCTGGTTTAAATTCTTTGTAGTGACTCATGAACAGCCTGTCCAGCTTTTCGCTGCTTCCTATTATTAGCCATTAAATAATCACTTTTGTGTTGTAGCAGTATTAATTATATCTGTGCATACAGGCCTAACAGAGCTTCAACTGTGAGTCTAAGCACTCTCTGTGCATTCATTTTGCTGTACGATTTGTACACTCAGAATTAAACCGACATTCTTACCTGGACCTGCCTTGTCAGTTCATCCTTCATGTCTTGAAACTGGGACTCTGTTTCCGAACCATCTCTGCCCTGAAGCTTATCCTGCAGCCTGGCCAATTCATTCTGAATAAGGAAAAACATTCTGTGGTGATTTAGCAGCAAATGCGAGAGAAAAATGCATTAGCATTGCGTTGCATCTCTTTGAGTCCCGAATCCATGATTTGAACCGCATTCACCACATTGCAAAGTGTTATTCAGCAGCTCACTCGACACAAGTCCTGTGTCTTTGAGGAGCGAAGTACAAGCGAAGTATATATATATATATATATATATATATATATATATATATATATATATATATATATATATATATATATATATATATATATAGAGTTGGTCGGTGTGCCAAGCGCACCGACCAACTTCGTCGTCAATCTCGCAGCGGCTCGTTTCTTGAGCATCGCTTGAGCATATCGTAATAATATATATACTATATATAGTAGCTTCTCACACTTCACACAAATGCTCTTTTTCCCCACTTTGACACTTCTAATTGTAACATAACGAAAAAGACAGAATGGGAGTGAGGAGATAAAAGTTACAACAATGAAGCACCTCGGCTTGTTTCTCCAGTAACTTATTTAACCTTTTCTCGGAACTGGAAAATGTGTATCTCACCAATTTGCGCCTCAATAAGTTTCCAGTTTCAATACTTCATGTCAACATGCATGCAAAAGTAACGGACCCCTCAGCATTTGTCAAACTATGTTTAGGCATCACTTGACAGAACAGTAACCTAAGTCATACACTTGAAAAACATCTCAAGTAGAAACACCGACGACAGCTCTGCTAGCTGATGCAAAAATGGAGGTCAAAACCCAAGGAGAAGGGTTGATTAATTTTGCCCGTGAGGGTGCATTTAGAGCTGAACTTGCTAATACAGTCACCACACGTTACGACGAACCGCAATAATTCGAACCATATAGGTGAATCTTGAGCATAAAGCTTTAAATTTTTTTATTATTTATTTATTTTTTTATTTGTTTATTTATTTGTTCAAACAATGCTAGGTAAAATTGTTTAAGGCAAAATTAGAAGCGATACTTTTGAGTGAGCACATATGCCAAGCAGCACCTAATGTGCCCCTGGCAACCTTTTTCTTAAACACTGGTTGCTTTGACCATGTGAAATGAGACGACTCCCTTGCAGTCAAGCTGCTTTAGGAAGTCTCATGCTCCATTATCTTCAGAGAGCTCAAAGGTGCCCATGTGAAGGAAGTCTTAAACTTGTTCATCATTTCATTTACTGTTCTCTAAGAGCCTGCAGTGCATCGCATAAAGGGGTATACCGTCGTGTAGTACAGTCGCCGATCGATAATTCGAACATCCTTGATTATTCGGGCAGCTCCATGGCACCGCCAGTAGGCCCATACACTTAATATTTAAGGACGATCAAAATGTTGAACATCTTAGTGCATGCCGTGCGATAATTTGGACTCCAACTGCATGACAGTGTGCGAATTTGGCCACTGAGTCAAGCAGAAATAGCGATATTGTCATCTTCATACGTCGCTGGCATGGTCGTCGGCGCCTCGTCGAAACCAATACTACCGAAGCTTATTCAATCCAGTAATCACTGATGGGAATTCAGTGCATGCATTGACTGTAATTTGTCTATCTACAGCGACGATTGGTTTGCATATAACTTGTAATACAGGTCTGTAAGACGGCAAAACAATCTGGAAACAGAACTTATGTTCCATGCCAAACAGTAAGTGATGCAGATGTCGGCACTAAACACATTTGCAACCAACGTGCAAGACAATTGAACTTCACTACACGCAGTGCAGCGCACAACTGGAAATATGAAACGCTCCTGTGAGAAACACACCAGGCTTATTCCTTTTAGAGACATGAAAATACACCCTGCCTGTACACACAGCTTGGCAACCAACACATAAATTATTGCGCCTGGGTTAAGTCACACAGTGCCTGTACTACTAACATTTTACACACACTAGCCACACACAACATCCAGAGCGTCAATTTCGTAGCATTGTGTTCTGCTCGATAGTATGCCACCCTTATCATCCCCTATTCGTGGCCAGGTGGTCATGTTGGTAATGTGTGTGGAGCGTCGCTCTGACCATTGACGAAGTGTCAAAAGCGTGAAAAGGAATGGCATAAGAGGCACCGCTACGTAATTGCGACCACGCAAAGGCAAGCGCATGTGTGCGCAGAAACATGTTGACAAACTAGGGTCATATTCTTGGGTGATCACTTTTGAAGATACTTTCATTCTAGCACCGGATGCAACACCAGCAACATTCCTGCATTGTGATACGTTAACACGATTAGCACTTAACTGCTTAGACTGCAAAAATGCCATCACTCATAGACACCTATGCGTTTTGCATTTGTCACACGAAATTGAAGCTATATTCGAAAGTGACAATCTCTTAATTGGCACACCCTTTTTAGCCACTTGTGGAAAAAAGTCACTTATTTGTGGGCCAATCTTGTATTTCTAATTTTCCGATTATTCGTATCTTTTGGCAGTCCTTGTCGAGTCCGAATTATCGGTCAGCGACTGTGTACCAGCATTTCAGAAAGAAAAACAAACAAGAGCTGTTTACTTGATGGCCTGTGTTCATCTGTTCACCTGTTTTAAAAGCAAAGACAAGCAAAGAACATACCTCTGCCATCTCGAGCTTTCTTCTGAGCTCATCAAGTTCTTGGTCGGCATGGGAGAGCCCGTCCCTTGCCCTAAGGACCTCGGAGCGAAGGTGCCCAACCTCGCGACAGCATAGGCGCACCTTCAACATCGCATCCTCGGAGGTTGGCCTGTTGAGCGACCGTGCCGCTAGGCTGTCATCACTGCAGAAGGAGGTACAGAGGAATGATATGAGTGACTGATCGACCTGAAATGTCCTAAAGCGACACCTCGGCAGTGGGGCACAGTGCTCTGCACAGTGCTTGGTCAACGTCAGCTACTACACTACAATCGTTTCACTCCATTTGACCACCTGCTATGATTTCAGAGCAGGCTGACCAGTCGTAAACCAATGAATCAGAGTGAAATCCTTCAGGGGCAAAAAAAGCACACTCCGATGTCATGTTTATAGCTGTCCGGCAACAAAATATCTCGGTGTTGACATCTTTTGAAGGGAGTTGAGCCGACTACTTCAAAGAAGCTGTACAGCTGTATTCACCCAGGAAGACAAAGTTTAAGCCGCACCTCAGAAATACAAACTGTTTAACATGATTCCAAAAAGGCACAAGGTATTGGACTTTATTTTTAGTCCAAAGACATACAAGAAAAAAAAGATTTACACAACAACTGTTCTTTCTTTTTCCACTTGAGGCCTGTCGTTGGCTTTTTATGACAAGTGCACAGATGTCAAACACCAGCAGCGACAAACGGTCCAAAAGTATTTTTGAACTACTACAGAAACAACACATTGCTAGTATGTGCAATTAAGGATTCTTCCGCAGAAAAATATTATCGAGTCAAATGAAGCTGCCAGTCATATGTGCTCCACTCTCGCAGTGTTCACCTGTAAACTTGCAATTTAAGGTGTTAGCTATGCTTCTTATATATTTCCCAGGAAGCTTTCCTCGAGTTTTGACTCGAGTATGCATGTGTAGTATAGGATCCATATACCGAAGTTAACATCAAAAAGCTTGAAAAAATACAAAAAATGGCTGTGGCTTAGGTAAGGTTAAGCCCAGGATGCGAAGCATACTAGCCTTTATTTTAGTTGTTGAACCACTGTTTAGCTTGGTGAACTGCTGTTGCTTGGCTATATTTGGTTCGGCTAGACGAAGAAACAACTCATGCGTTACTCTGCTTCGCCTTGGACGCCCCGCATTGGACGCGGTGAGCGTCGAGCAACGCAGCGTTCGGCGCGGCAACGAAATGTGCACCTGGGCAAGCGACGCACGCCTGAGCCTTAGAAACAGCTCGTTTCTAAGGCAACACCGCATTCACTAGAGGCGCTTTTGTACCGCTTTGAAGCATCGTACTCGTGGCTCAGTGGTAGCGTCTCCGTCTCCCACTCCGGAGACCCTGGTTCGATTCCCACCCAGCCCATCTTGCAAGAGTTGAGTCAAAGCCACTTCTCCTCTGTCTTGACGTCACGGTGTCACGTGGTATTCAAGGCGACACCGCCGCGCCTGAGGAGCTGGGTTGAGCTCTCGTAATATGCTTCGCATAAAAAAGCAGTTTGGTTTACTTTTTATAAATTTTTCCAGTATGATTCTCCCAGAGAACTTATGGTAACAAGTAGTATATAGTTACTAGCTTTACGAAGAAAAAAATTGCCACTGGACTTTCGTTTGGCACTTACTAGTAATATTGAACCATTAATTTATACTGAACCCCTAACAACTAGACACACCCGGCACCACCAACCCAGCACTTTAACTACATATTTTGTATGTACTGAAGTAGGTATTTTAGTATTCCTTTTTTCCACGAACTATTAATGGATGGAACTCGATGCTGTCCCCAATTGTACCTACTACTGATTGATGTGTGCATTTTTCCTTGTGTCTATTCAAATGCTTTTGAATACAGCCTGCTTGGACCTATACAAGGTCTGCAGTATTGTAAAAACAGATAAATAAATAAATAAATAAATAAATAAATAAATAAATAAATAAATAAATAAATAAATAAATAAATAAATAAAACACCAGCCCACTTCATAGCAGGTCTTGCAGGCAATAGAGTGAAACATGTCTTTGCCTCCAGACCTCCAGTAAATGGACATACCTTAAGCACCGACTGAATTCAGTTCCACAACTGCGATGTGGCCTAAATTAAATAAATTAAAATGTGCATTATTAATTTTCAGTTAATCAAGGACTTAATAGTGATTACTACACAATTTCTGAGGTCCACTGGTGCAACCATAATCTGTCACAAATAAAAACAAAAAATAGACGATGACTTCTGCATCTCCACAGCACTATTTTGAAGAGTTACAGTGCTCACTGGAATTCCGAGTATAGTGCAATAAATACTTGTTAGTCAGGTGAAAAGCCTGTTTATTTTCCTCACCTCTTTGATAGTTCTGGATTGCAGAGAGCCATGTTCGCCTTGGGAACAAGAAGCTGATAGAGATCATCAACTCCCTCCTGAAACATTCATGTGGCAGTTTCAGCGTCCAACTCCAGCTATACGTGTTAGCAGACATACCTCTAGTCGTTTTAATCTCTGCCTCTCCTTGCCCCTTTCCTCTTGAAGGACCTGGAACTGCTCCAGGAGCTTTCTCGAGTCGTGGGGTGTGCCTTAAAGCAAAACAACTGACAATCACACACAAAGCAAAGCACATGAATAGAAAACATGCACTTACTTTTGGATAAGAGGAAGCCAGGAAAGTAGAGATTTTTATTGCAGCCACCCAAGTTACTACATTTAGTCAATTCTAAGGCGCACCCCGGTTTTCGTACTTTAAGAAATTACTAACACAATGTCGTCAACTGTTCACTCACCAATTTTCCATAGTAACAGAGACAGAGAGAGAAACTTCAATTTGTTCTGACTTCGAAAAACAAAACTTACTGTATCCTTGCTACAGTATACCCAGTGGTGCTCTTCAACACTGTTGGCGGCTTCCACATAACTATCAACCGCCCAAAGCATCCAATCTTCAGTGGCATCGGCGGAACTTTAGATACCGCATTTCTTAAAAGCCTATCATTCCATGCCAGTCTATAGCATTTAGAATATACTAGATTGTAACAAATGTACAAATGAGCATGAAGCTACCACAGCTCGATACTAGATTGTAACAAATGTACAAATGAGCATGAAGCTACCACAGCTCGTACAGCTACGAGTGGACTTGAGTTGATTACAAAAACTATAAATGCCAATGACTACAGCTCATCACTATTGCAGTTTTTGTTTCAAACCTGAAGATAGCATGCATGTCATTTTTTAGTAAATTGTTCCGGAAAAAGTGAAGGTGTGAACCAAATAAATATGGTAATGCAATCTTAGGTTCACAGTGTTTTAACTCTTAGTCATAGTGCTTGTGATACTTGTGGCCACTAAAGAGAAAGATTATTTAAGGCAATTCAGTTAGATTACATTTCTCAAATTGTAAAGGTGCTACACTGTGGAAACATCAAGGAGGATTGGTGATAAGTGGCCAACTAGTGTTCTAATGCCATCTGTGCAATATGTACAACTGCACAGTATTCTTATGCGATTTCGTGGTGAACTTTTTCGTGGTAAACCCTTTCAGTTTATGACCACATTGGCCACTACATTATTGTCAAATGATGTTGGCTGGTTGGTTGGTTGGTTGTTCCTTGGTGAAATGGTGCGACCCATTCTGGGGGATTGGCCATGAATTGAGCGGTACAAAGGTTCAAAAGAATAAATATATTGAGGACAATAACCCTAAAGAAATTTGTAACACAGTACTGTGAAATTTCAATTTAACTGATACAGATATGAAGCGTATAGCAAGTTGGTAAGTAAATATTTCAGTAAATAAATATGTGAATTAAAAGAAGGCAAAAGGAAGATTTTAGCATGCAATTCTTTTTGTCTCACACAGAAAATTAATCGCAGAGGACATCACAAACATTCCTGTGACCATCATATCTTTTCTTCTTCATTCACTCACCCCACCCCTCTCTTCCTCCCATAGTTTTACAATACAACTACACTCAATCAACCACACCAAGAGCACGACTCATGACACTCTTGTAATAGCATGCAGAATCTGAAGGCTAAGGTTAATTTGGTGAAAAAAATATATTGTGTATTTCTGGCGAAACTACCATAACAGAAGCTGTTCTAGCTGACATGTTTTCCATTGCAGCATTAAAAATGTGAAGCCTGGCAATAAACTAAAAGAAAAAAGCTTCTAAAGCGAGTTGGCATGATACTGTTGAGTAACTGCTAAATGAAGTAGACAAATGCAAGGATGCATGCACCTATTAAAGCAATTCAGTACTTGTGTACCTTCTTGTCTTTGTCTTCATTATTTAGCACTCAAGTTTCTGTGTACCTTCTCACATTCATCTTTTTATGCTCAGGAAGACCTCAACAAACCAGTAATGCTGTCTGTCACATGGATCTACCTGGAATAAGAACTAGTCTAGCCAGACTGGCCCCATAGCACCACCCCTCACCCCCACTGTCATACTCACTGTTTTCCAAGAACTGCTGGCACTGCTTCTGGCTGCTGCTTAGAGATTGTGTGAGCTGGTTGATAGTGTCGGCTTTTTCCAAAAGCCTCGCTTCAAATTGTCTCTCGCGCTCCTCAAAGCGAGCCTTGCATATCCGCAGCTCGTCCCCCTGCACGCATGAGCAATGCCGGGTTATAAAAAAAACAGCATGTCATACACAACACAGTCCTTAAATCATGCCACTCGGTTGACAGAGATATACAGGCACGGGCAAAATAATATGGGATATGTGATCTGCAAACTGCATTCTTGCACCCTTTAATGGAGCAAGCGCCTTCTTTCAAGACATAGCAATGTGCACGCATGCCCTTTAGTGCTTCTGCGCCTGCCGCTATGCCCATTTCTTGCCACTGTGCTGTCGGAATCACAACGAATGCAGAAGGTTATGCTAGGAGAGCGGTGGCTGTTTCGGCTCTTGTGACTTGTGACAATGCACTGCACACCCCGACAGCTGAAAAGGACACTGCTCTCCTAGTGCATCTCCTGCAATCATCGCAATACCGACAGCATGCTGGTGTAGGCTTATGCCTCAGGAGCCGAAGAAAAAAGACAGCTGACCGGAATCGATGCCAGAATATAACTGCGAGCTATGTCTTCACGTGACACGACCAGGCGCCACCTTTGTTTTCTTCTCATGCGGGTGCGCACTATCCAGGTTCCAGGCGCCACCGAGGGAGAACGCTACAGGGCCCCCCACCTGGACTGAAAGTCAAAACCGGACTGAAGGCCGGCTATGGCACTCTAGCACGAGGTCAGGCGGTGAAACGAGGCTTTCCATTGCAGACTCCACGTAAGCTGGCTCAAGGCGGTTTAAGCTCACTGTCTCTTCCAGGCCGTCCTGTAGGAAGGTGGCAGTTTTCAGGGTGCGGTGAAGGATGCGGAACGGTCCATCGTTGGCCAGGGCTAGTGGTGGTCAGACAGCGTCAAGGCGCATGAAAACGCATGTTGAAGTGGCTAGGTTGGGGTGCACAAAGATTGTATTGTGGCGGGAAGGACGGGGTAGAGTGGGCCAGAGGTCTTTAACACAGTCCTGGAGGCATTGTAGGAATTATTGTGGCTGGGCTGGTGGATGCGGTGATGTAAATAAGTCTCTGGGGAGACGCAGAGAACTACCATACACTAGCTCTGCTGCTGAGCACAGTAGGTTTGCACGGAGAGGGCCTGTAAACCCAGGAGCACAGGGGACAAGGTGTCAACTCAGGTGGCGCAATTGAGGCGGGCAGACAGGGTGGCCTTCAGTTGTCAGAGAAGGCATTCCACCATGCCATTGGCACACGGGTGATACGCAGTGGTACGGCAATATCTGGCGCCGAGAATGTGATTAAGGCAAGCAAACAGGGAAGACTCAAGCTGGTGTCCCCAATCTGTTGTCATGGTGCCAGAACAACCAAAGCAAGATACCTACGCAGAAATAAAAGCGAGGGAAACAGTCTCAGCGGTGATGCCATGAATGAGAACAGCCTCCGGCCAGCGTGTAAAACGGTTGACCATAGTGAGTATATAACGATAACTTTGAGACACTGGTAGAGGGCCCACGATGTCAAGATGAACATGGTCGAAACGATGGCCAGGTGCTAAGAAGGCTTGGGGAGGCGTCTTGATATGACGGGAGACCTTTGTTGTTTGACAGGGCAGACAAGAGTGTGTCCAAGCACGCACGTTAATTCCAGGCCAGACACAGCAGTGGGTGAGAAAGCGCTGAGAAGCCCGAATACCTGGGTGACATATGTTGTGCAGAGAATGAAAAACGGTGCAACGCAGTGAAGCTGGAACAAAAGTACAGGGAAGGTCTGCTGAGACATTGCACCACAAGGGCTCAGGTGAGCATGGATGGGGCACAAGCCGTAGTCGGAGAGAGCGGGGGTTCTCCCGAAAAGTGGCGAGTTCTCTGTCATTCTGCCGTGCGGAAGAGAATGCGGCCCAGTCGACAGATGGAGATGGAGAGTCAACAACAGCTATATGAGAAAGGGCATCAGCGGCAGTTTTATCAGCACCTTTCACGCGACAGATGTCACTTGTAAAATCAGATATATAAGCAAGACAGTGGAGCTCGCATTACACATACTTTGATGAGTTGGTGCGAAAAACATACACCAGTGGTTTATGATCGGTCAATGCGTAAAGCTGGCATCCTTACGGAAAACGCCGAAAGTGCTGTATCGCAATGTAGATGGTTAGTAGCTCTTGGCCAAAGATGCTGTAGCAGGCCTCAGCAGGAAGTAGCTTCCGAGAGTAAAGAGACAAAGGTGTCCACTCGAAGTTAATGCACTGCTGTAAGACAGCTCCGACAGCATGAATCTCTCCAGCATCTTGGTCTTGAGGTGCTGATAAGGTGTAGTGCCCATAGTGGCTGAGAAAACATCCCGAGAGCTCACTGGCAACATCAGGAGGAAGGACTGAGGCGACACGGTAGTAACGCATCGTTTCTGAAGTGATGCGGTAGAGGCATAATTGCGCCCAGATCTGGTGAAACCAAACTTGCGGGTTCTGGGGCCAGGAAGGTGGGAGGTGAAGCTGCAGGGACGAGACGTCTTGCGGACATGAGTCCTGTTCCATGGAGATTCAAGTAGATCAGTCATTGTGTTACTTCTCGGTCACCACTTGTAGGCTTATGCCTCGGGAGCAAAGGAAAGAGACAGCTTACCCGAACCAACACCAGAATAGAATTGCGAGCCGTGGCTTCATGTGCCATGGCCAGGCGCCATTTTTATTTTCTTCTCATGCAGGCGCACGCTATCCGGGTTCTAGGCACTGCCCAAGGGAGGGCGCTACACGGGCAAGAAATGGGTATGGTGGCAAGCACAGAAGCGTTAAAGGGCATGTATGTACAATGCCTTTTCTGAAAAGAAGGCGCATGCTATGTTAAAGGGCACAAGAATGCAGTTTGGTGCACACTCGTAGATCTCATATTATTTTGCCCCTGCCTGTACATAAGCAACATAAGTACACGCATTTACGAGTGGATATGAGGTGCAACTTTAGAAGACAAGGCATCTAGGCAACAATGTCAAGAACATGGCTCAAGTGGCTTTGGAGGTGTCCTTATCAAGAAGAATGCTTCATGGACGAGGCATACACAAGTTTGAGCATTGCCGAGTGTGGTTTCACGAGCGCTGCCTTTTGACTTGTGCCGTTTTTGTTATGTCCTGGTTCCTTTGTGCAGTGACACGGTGATACATAATACAGCTGGGTGCATGTGCCCCATGTACCGCATATATCATTGGGCAGTCTCCTGTCATTAAACAGTTGCGAGTAGCACTCATGCTTATCTGTTTTGTATTTGTGCCAGTTGCAGTTTGTTGCACTATCATACCAATAGCTAGAATGTATGCAAGAGACTTTCCAGTAGTGTAAGTACTACTATGTACATACAGCCTTTGTTGAAAGAAACAAAGCCATTAGGACCATGAGTGTTGCTCAGTCCTGGCTGTGTCATGTCGTGCCCGTGAAATTTCCAGGGTTAGAAAGCTCTAAAGGCCGAAAATAAAAGTTCATTTCCTTTGCCATTTGTTGGGCGTGTTGGTAAATTGAAAGTATACTTAGCGCCAACAAACAAGGACGGAAGGAGCGCATTGTGTTGTCGTCTCCCTTCATTCCTTGTTTGCTGACGCTAAATTTGCTTTCATTTCCTTCTCCAGAACATTGAAATACTAAATACTGCAGATACAATATAAGGCTGACTAGACATCCTGGAGTCGGCTGTGGTCATGCATATGATGGCTTCAATTCTTTCGAAAAAAATTGTACAGTCAGTAATGAAGGAGGCACAGAACTACCAAAGTATAGTAGTAGTGGGGTAGATGGTGCCTCAATGTCAGACGCATGCTGGAACCAACACAGGAAAAATAAGGGCAAGCACTGAGCTTCAGGTGAACCGTTTAAAACTAAACAGGAAGCTAGCAGAGCATCACACACATATACAGTAGGGAGTTTTAGAATAGGGGCCCCAATAGTTTGGGGCCCCAAAGAGCTTTGCGGGTGTCAGTATTGGGACATGTAGGAGTGAAGAGTTTTAGAATAGGGTTTTACGTTTGCGGATAGCGTCTTGCGCTGACAGCGCCACTACGGCGTCAAAGAAAAGCTATTAGAAATAATTAAATAAGATATACCATTTTATGAGAGGAATAATAATTTTGATTTGCGTGTATTCGCGTTTAATTACAATTTAGAAGTTATTCTGTAAGCTGCAAACAGTTAGTTGCGCTTAGTTTTGAGCAAACCAACTTTACTAGCCTTCACCAGCCAAGCTTAGCCGTGTTAGGCCTACGAGCCATAAAATCCACAATCGAATTCAAAATCAGCGGCGACTAATGAGTCAATCTTCATAACACACGCTAGTTGAGAGAAAGCGATAACCGCAGTCACTTCTCCTAGCTTGTGAACTTCACGCGTTACCACGAATCGAACCCAGTTTTGTGCTAGGTTAGAGCCATCGCTTCGATGGGTGCCGCCATGTTTGCCGTCGCAAAACTTTTGGGGCCGCTATTTGGGCTCCCGCTAAATCGGTGAAATAGCGTTCCCAACGCAAAACCCGAACGCAGTTTGCGTCTTGCGCATGCGCAGTGGCTTCGACGCTATTTCTTTGGGGCCCCAAAACGTTTGGGGCCCCTATTCTAAAACTCCCTAGTAACTGTGCAACTTTCTGCATGACATGCAGACAAAGGCGCCTCACTCCACGCACACCACCCACAGATGCAAGCGACCTGACACATAACCTGTGCTGAGACATAACCTTGCTAACGGGCAACTGTGCTTTTCACATGATAATGCCAGTAGATTAGATGGAGTGATGGCATCACGAAATTTGTAGGCATAGGGAGGGCTCAGATGACACAAGACAAGCATAATCAGAAATATCGATGAAAGGCACAAGTCATGAGGCAAGTGAGCCAAAAGACCCACGATAAGGTGCTAGAAAATCTCACCTTTGCGGCCAAGTTTCGGCTCAGTTCGTCAATCTTCTGGTGCATGCTGTATAGTTCGTCCTGGTGCTTCTGTTTCTGTGTTTGTAGCAAGTTTTCATAGTCTCGCTTCAGCAGCACAAGGCCGTCTGAGCTGCTCAACTCCGAAACCTGCTCCTGCAGCATTTTGATCGTGGCTTCTGCCACCTTCATCTTCTCCATGAGCTTCAAATGAACACATGAGCAAATACAGTAAAAAAATTGGCAAACAAAAAAAAAATATTGTAAATGTGTAAACACACTTTGCCTTATCACTGCAAGAAATCTTGATAGTTTGGCACAGCCATCAGTACTGCTTGTTATTTTGACATCCCGACATTAGTTAAACATGGAATGGCTTGCGACAGCACATCTCAATTTGTTTCCTTCATTATCAGACTCACACTAATCTGATTTAGTGATTGATTGATTCGCAGAGCTTAACTTCCAAAAGCAACACCAGGACTACAAGAGACACAGTAGTGGAGTGCTCCGGATGAATTCTGACCCGTTGGGGTTCTTTGATGCACACCTAGATCTAAACATGCGAGTGTTTCTGCAGCTTGCCCCAATAGAAATGTGGTCGTCACAGTAAGAAATCCAACCTACAACCTCTTTCTCAGCAGCACATCACCATAGCCACTGTGGAGGGGCTCAAATTATCTATACAAAATGTAGATTGCAATGTAAGATTATGCAAAACGCACATTTACAGGGCAATGTGGGCAAAAAGATCACTACGCTCAAACTTCACTAATGCACCCTTTTAATGCACTCCTGCAGAACTAGAAGCACAAAAGCTCCAGGCAAGAGAACTAATTCCAAATGAGAATGCATATGCCAAGCATTATAGTACACTGCTGGCTCAAATCAGACATGCATTCAGTGTTCAGCAATTGTTTTAAGTAGGGGTGTGCAAATATACAAAAAATTTTTGAATAGTCCTTGCTCTTCCATTCATATTAGATTTGGGATTATGTATTCAACATCGTTGAATACGCCTGTATGTTTGTATATAAGGGATAATGAGACCTATAGAACTCTCTTGAGAGAGAGATAAATGGAAATGGGTACTTTCCCATATAATTCTGCTACAGGGAAAGCAGCAGTTGTTGCCCAGAGGCACCAGCGCCTGAGTGAACACACAGGGCAGATAAAACATTGTTTCAATTTACATGTAGCAATTTATTATTTAACCAACAACAATCCTTACGGAGAGACGCAAAACTACTAACCACAGCATCTAAACCTCTGGATGCCACAGAGCATCACTGAACACAGCCTGCCAACTGTAGCCAGTGTTTTTTCCCTCTGACATGGTAGAATTGCAACCCAGTGAATATGGTTTCAAATGAATGACAGCACAGCTGCACGGGCTTCTTTTTCAGGCACGAATTTCTACCTTCATTGCCAGCCACCAGATAGCTGACCAGCTAGCGAAGTGCTGGCTAGCAGTCGAATGAAACCCAACCGAGCCTATCAGACTAGACAAGACATCAACACGTCAAATTCCTGGAAGGTAAGCAAAGAAATATTTGCTTTAAAAACGAGATGGACTGAATGCATGATTCTGCAACTCATCTGAGACCCATCATTTGCAACCTATCACGCAAGCAGTGGAGAAACAAACCATCTGCACGTTCGTAGCAGCAAATGTGAAATTTACACATTACTCTCTAACTATTGCAGCAACACTTGTAATTTATGAGATAGGTTATATGCTCTCTCACTGTCCAATAGTTCTTATTAAATACTGCCAAATACTTTTCAAGAAATGCTGTAAAATAGTCATCACAGTACCATCACATCTGGACTAAAGCTAGTCTTCTGTTGAATAACTACATTTTATTTTTGTCCCAGAAAGGCTCACATGAAGATGACTTTCCACACAGCAAACAATTAGCTTCACCCTAACAAGTCCACTAGTATAATCAGAATCTACAGGTCAGGTGTTCAAACTTCAGAAATGAAACCAACCTCATCTTTGGACTTAGCTTCAATTTCCAGCTGGTTCTGAACGGTGGAAAGCTTAACAGACAGTTCAGCATTCTCAGTGGTCTTGTTTGCTAGGGCTTGGTTAGCTTGATTCCAGTTTTCCATGTACATCTTGGCATTGGCTGCAGAAGCAATAGAAAAATGTGGCACATGACAAAATATTTTCTGATAACACTATTGTAAATATAGCTGTCAACTTTAGATATGCCTACAGAAGCATCAAAGAAAACAGAGAGATAGCAGCAGACATAAAAAATCAACAAGTAGGCAAGTTGAGGCTGGAAGTTAAACTAAAGGTAAAAATATGGCACCTATGCCAACAAACATAATGCCTCTTCAAATTATGTCCTCTAGTAAATAAAATAAATATGGTTTCAATTTCACATATCAGAAAAATGCAGACAAAATTTGAGGACTATTTCAGGCAGTGCCGGCACAGGTATGCTTTAGTACTATAGCTTTGCATTCACAGCCTGAAGAGTCTTTAACAGAGGTAACCAGGAGATTATCAAATGGCAGTGTGAGGGCAAATTATTTAACAGCTCCAGCCCAGCAAAACCACTCATCCAGATAAAACCAATAAGAGATTCACAAAAAAGGAAAGTTGCTATACACTTGAATTCACCATCACCTAGTGTTTTCATAAAATTAATTTTGTTAATCAGTTATGGAACACACAGTTAAGGCACATAGGTGCTGCTACAGTTTTAACCCTTTGAGGGTAGATTTCTTTTTTTCGCCATACACGGCTGGCCAGGGTCGACTTTTTTCATTGCAGATTCCAATTCTTCTTAGGGACTTATCTTGAAAAATATTTTCAATAATTTTTCTAGGGTGATCGTAAAGTGAGAAAAAATTATTTTGCATTGGTATATATGCACTCTTCATTCATGAATAACAACAATAAAAAAAGAAATAAACATATAAGAACTGAAAATTTGATGCATTGTTATACACATAGTTCAAGGCTTTGAAAATTCGCACACGAGAGTATTTCGCAAGATTCAAATGTTCCTGCTCTTGCACTAATATCTACATCCATAGAGTAATCGAATTGCGTAGGTGCACTCACTCAAGAAAACTGTGTGGTTATGTGCTCGCCAAAAAAGCAAAACGTGTGACAAACTTCCACGAATCTTCATCTTATCACCAATCAGAGGCAATTAATTTTTGCGAGTGTCCAAAAAAAATTTAACAGAAACGCATGCACGATGGCATCCTTCCTATGCACACCCTTGTGAGCACTAAACGAGCAAGAAACAAGTGGTCGCCCTTTGAGCGATTAGTAATGAGATAGCAATCAATTTTGCAAGCGAAAGAAGCCGAAACTGCCCGCGGAAAAAAACCCAAACCGCTACCGGCCAGCCCGCCCGTGCGCCAATGCGCGAGCAGTAGTATATAGACGTGCGGGAGCAAACTAGCTTTAAAACAAACCATGCAATGAAAACCGAGAGAGGGAGGCGCGCAAAAAAAATTCCCTGTATTCCCACATAGTGGCAGCACATGATAGAAAATCAAAGGTTACAAAATTAGGGCGCTTTTTAAATGCACAGACAGTGCCGTAAATATACGGCATTAACCATTTTTGAACTTGTTTGCGGCGCCATATATTTACGTCACTGACCCTCAAAGAGTTAATGCAATTGGCATTCTTTGCCTACTTCAGGCATCTTAAGCCTGCCTATTTGTCCGTCCGTCCATCCCCGTCTGTCTGTCTACCCTGTCCTGCCTTTTCCTGCCCTGTCCTTCCTAGTCCGGCCCTGTCCTTCCTAATAATAAAGCAGACCAAGCAGTCTTTCCACAAGGCCGACTGGGTACGTGATCATGGTGGTGATGCCGTTGCGCCTCCTACGTCACGCCTCCTACACGAACTAAGTGGTTGTCTAATAGCTTGGGCCACTAGGTATGCGCTTGCATTCATTACATCATCATCATTCCAGCTATGTCATCTGACTCGTGACCAATTCTACTCCGCGCTGCCATGCGTGCTTGCCCGGGCCACTGTATCTTGAAAGCCATCTGCAACGGGGACAGAGTCTGGCTGTGCTGTGTGTTTTCACAGCATAGTTCGCGTCGATGTGAGACACAGCACGAAACTCAGTTTGATCACTGCTGCTGCTGTGCTTCCTCACTTCAGTGTTTTGATAGCAAGTTTCCGCGGTCATCGAGTGACATGTGTTCACGTTTGCTTGTGCGCACCACGCTTGTTAATTTAGTTAGTATCCCTATGTTTACAAGTTTATACAGCCTATAAAACTACTATCCTTACTTTGTATAGCCAGCTAGCTGCTCACTAATTTGCTTTTGCAATCGATGTTTCATCTTTCTGCCGTAACTGCGACATTTTTTTTTTTTTTTTTCCATCGATGCCGAAGTCCCGCCTGGCTTGAATGTTTGACTATACCTCTGCGGCTACAACAACTTTTCGTTTGAAAGCAGCACTATAGTAGCATCGCCTGTTTCGTGACATTACGATGTTGCCACACCACACGCTGATACCAACACAGGTCAAAATGGCGACGTCGCTCATGTAATTCAGTTGGCTACTGGCACAACTAGTAGCGGTTGCGATACTGACTTTTCTAGATGGCGCTAGCTATGCACTATATTTATCAATCTCAATTAAAAACTGGCGCATTTTTTAAAATCCTTATATGTAAGCCGAGCCTAGAGTTTGGTATATGATTATATTTAAAAAACTATCGGCCTAGATTCAATAAATACAGTAGTTGTTGCATCGTCATCATTCTACATTAGTCATCTGGTGCTTGTCATGCCGTCATGATCACTCCAGATTCATTATGTGACTCTCATCATGCCGTCGTTGTGGTGTCATAGTCATCACCGAGTCGTCATCATGCATTCATTTTCATACGTTCGTCATGATACTGTCTGCGTAATCTACTGTCATCATGGCGTCGTTGTAAGGCTGTAGTTTAAACACCCTACTTCATTCAGAAACGTCAGCCTATTGTCATCATGCCATCGTCATTATACTGCCTACACCGTACCACTGATGTGCATGTAATTCAGTCTTCGTCATTCCATCAAAATCATGTGACTGTCATTTAATCGTGATTATGCCACAATTTTCATGCTGTTGTAGTCATTGCGTTGTTGTTGAACCATTATCGTCATTCTATTATGGTTGTGCCATTGTCGTCATTCCAGCTTTCTCATCCGGTTGTCATCACGCTACTGTCATCATAAACTCATTGTCACCCTATTACTATCTTCATGCCAGCATCACATTGTCCTCATTATACCATCGTCATAATTTCCTAATCGTTACCTCGTTTTCGTCAACATAATGCCATCTTTTACATCAACGTCATTTCGTATTTCCATCGCTGTTATATAACTGTCATGCCATCGCGCTCATTGACGACTATGGCAGGTAAGTGTCAAAGAAATGTGGGCTGGTAGTAGGCACAGTGATTACTGTATATAGCTGAAGCAAGGAAAGTCAGAATGACCAATACAGATAATAAAGATACATGATTTCAGCAATATGTTGTATCCCTACATTGCTTGAAAGCTAATCACAGTAATGCCGACAGTCATCATGAAATGGGTTCTGCCATAATTTTTTATCATCAAAGCTTTCACTATTAAGAGTAACACATTGCCTATTCAGCCATGCCTATCCTTACATAAGATGTAACAGCTAACTTGCCAAATCAATTGTGCTTGGCAACACATGAATGCTCGGACACACTGATGCAAGCAGGATACAAAGACAGGTCATGAAAATTCTTGTATGCATGTCACCTTTGCATCGTGCCTGCACTGTTATTGACTGCCATGTTCATTCATCGTCATACAATTTCTTGAATGTAAGGGAATAAATAAGCTTCTACAAACCTTGCAAGGTAGTCACCTGGTCCTGCAACGAGGTAATCTCCGCCCTAGATGACTCTCGCAGATTTTCCAGCTCAAACTTTAGCCGTTCTACTTCCCTCGTTCGCGCTTTGTACATCACCTCGAGCTGAACATAGTCATCTGGAAAAGATGATCCCTTGCATTTTTCTACAATTCTCAATGCCTGATGGGCCTGTGGTAATGCTTAGAAAACCACCAACTGTGTAACATAAAGGGACCACAAAGGCAAATATTAGTAAGGATAACAAATTGGAATAATTGTTTCTCATTAGTATGCGTAATGCTAGGGTAAAACAAGTGGAAAACAAATGCTTTCAACTACTGATCTGCAAGTAGAAATTGCAGTTGATAATAGGGCACAAACCCTCCAGCAGTGGTCGTGATCAATGGTTTGGATACGTTTGACAAAAGCTGTACTTGTGCCCATAGTTGTTGAGGAAAATGCACATGACCTACATTATGCTCACCTGCTTCATTCGTCAAGGCAGTCCCATGGGGATGAGTGGGATGTTGGCCATTCAGAGGCGCAGATGAATTTTGGTGGATTCCGTTGCTTCCACCATTCAAGCCATCGCCCATGCCATGGCCGTGCAGCGTCGGACTCCCAAGATCCAGGCCATTGGCGTAGTTGTCGGCGTACATGTTGAGCTTGGGAACGTGAGCTCCAGGCACATTCTGGTGGATGCCCATGGCATAATGTGGTGTGGCAAATGGCTGCTTCACAAAGTTCTGCGAAAAAGTTTATTGCAAGCAGCTGCATTGGTTATGATAACCATCGTAAAGGCATGCAATGAAGAAAGTAGCACAACATGACAAGTGTGAGTATCATGCATTGCTGAGTAACAGAAATTCAGGCCTGTTCGGGAACCCATTTGACCACAAAAGCTTTTGTTGGTGTCAGTATTGCTTGGCAGCAGTTTATAGCTGCTGAATTTGAGGGTTTTTGTTAATTGCACTTGCACACATCCTAATGATGCCTTGCGAATCTGCATATACTATTTCAATATGTTGTTGAGCTGATTGTTGTAAGGCGAATTTTGCTGCTGGTCAGACAGCTTTCATTTCGCCGTTTTAATGGTCATGTTCTGTTTGTAAAGGTCATGTTGGAGCTTATTAGTCGATTCATAACATACAGCAATCTCACATTCGGCCTCTGAAAATTCGATGCCTCAAAAAATTGTCTGAAATCATCTCAGAATGACTGCCAACGTTAATGTGATTAGCACTGAAGAAACATAGTGACACATCATATTTCCACCACCAAAATGCGTCCTGCGTGAGGCATGTACTGCAGCCGGACTCCAATCTCATGCTTCCTTCTGGATATACCCAGTAATCCAAATTGGCGTCAAAGAGCTTCAATGAATAGCGGGACATATTCAATGGCACATACCCAGTGACTCAAGTAGCCACGAAAGAGGTTAATTGAAGAGGTTATTATTACATCACTTTTTTTATGCGTCCCTAATCACACGCCTTTTGAGGGATACGCATGCACTATATTAATGGTGATTTAGCTTTAGACGGAGCATACAAGCAGCAGCAAGCTTGGAACAATGAAGACTGACAAGCAATGCACCGTTTTTAGATAACAGCGACTTTTTTTTGCAACTCTGCTACTCCCAATAGTTTTGCCTGGTTCAGGAGCTTGTCTGTGCTAACTTGCTCGAAGCAAGTGCCCTCCTTGCCTCCTTACAGCATCAGAAAACTTCCAACAGAAGGTTCGGAGACTGACAAGTCTAACTGTCTCATGAACAGGATTTATTTTTGATAATACTTGGCGCAAAATTAGTAAAATCATAGAACAAGCCCATGTTCATAAACTTTATGGAAACTGCGGGAGATTTGGCATGTATGCATAATGAATTCTTCAAACAAACAAAAAACTGAATTACAAAACAGATCACAACTTTGCCTTCAAGCTCTTGTATCTTAACGCATACCACTTCGTCAGCTATCAGTAGCATCTAACAAACAAAGCAATTTAAAGACTAATAACATCACTCAATAATAATTTAATATGCATTTTAATGTATAACAACTTTATTTTACATGCTGGTCTTTACACGATGGTAATTTAGAATGTTACTGTGCTTACATAATCAAAATAAATATGTGACATCCCTATAATTTCTCCTTTTCCTCAATACCGCATAGTTCCTTTCCAGTAAACACCTGTGTCTCATTCCTAGCCACTAAACATGATGTCATCTGACCAAGTCAACACTCAATTGTAAACAGCTGCACTCAAAACCACACTCAGATTCTTTTGTAGTTGAACTGCTCTGTGCAATACACTTGGGAAACATTACTTGTCTTCCTACTTCATTAAACAGCGCAAAAACGGGACACAGAAAAGGAGCACACAACACAGGCACTGATTTCCAGCCTCGTGTGCTCCTTTTCTGTGCTCCATTCTTGCGCTGTTTGCTGAAATAGTGCTCATACCAACAAGCCCAGCTAGCCACCATTTTGTCTTTTTGGGTAGCTTACAGCCTAGCCTTACTATGTATAAGCATTTCAAGCATGATTTCGTTATTCCTGTCCATTTCCTTGGGCACTTTTTATTAATGCTGGAACAATAAAGCTGCAACAGTACAATGTATGCCATCATGAGGTGAAGAAGCAATTACCTTTCCTTTCATACTCTTTTCTACCTCACATCATTAGTTTGTGAAGGAGGCAGTACCAGTACAGAATATGCTGAGATTAAGAACTTACCTGTCCTTCTTGATTTGGAGTAGAAGTCGTCCCTCCATAGCCAATAACCCCTGGCGGCTTGAAGTACCTGAGAATACAGGACTCTGGTAAGCAAACAAATGCGACTTTCAAATCACAGCAATCAGATGTATATGTGTACAAAAAAAATTATGAGTAACCTTGCAGTGAGGTCCTTGAAGAAGCCTTAGACCACTGTACATAACATAGCAGAAAGCAAAGTACATGTGCAGCCACCCACTATACACAATCTGCCCACTCCAGATCACACTCTCGAGTTCTTTATTCTCTTAAATGTTATCACCACAAGCACTGTGGTGAAATCATTTCATTAAACCATGGCTTCTGTTTCTTCTGCTTTCCTGTCCCTTGTTTCACTTCTTACAGCCACCGTCACTGAATTTTTTTGCTTTCACGTCCTACAGCTACTATCACTTACTTTTTCTTACCTCAGTAGAGATTCATACTGTCTCACGCACAGTTGCATAAGTCGTGTTAAGAACTTTTGTTTATTTGCATGTTACATTTTTCATCCCATGTCAAATGAGAAAATTTCAACAAAATGATGCAACTTGAAAATGTTGACCCAACTCAATATACTGCAATTTATTTCATAATTACGCCTTCAGTAGAAGAAAAGACGGCGTGTAATGAAGTCTATATTCAAGGCCAGTGTGCGAGGAAGAATGAGTAGATGGGCGAGGCCTGCAGCCTGTCCATTGTCTCTCTTAGACCCCTGCCCTCCTATTTATTTATTTATTTATTTCCAACACCCTCAGGGTATAAATACCTTACAGAGAGGAGGGGCCTACAAAGTAAAAGTGAACAAGAAAAGTAACAATAACAGAAGGAGCGAAGCACTATACAGAATAATTATACAAAGCATTATACAGCATATACGAAGCACTATACAGAATAATTACATACATTGTAGAGTAAACTATACATAAGAAAGTCATGTCTGGTACTACAATAAGTTTGATAAGGCATTTTTAAAAGCAGCTGAAATCAGCTATGTCCGCTATGAAGGAAGGTAAGTGACTCTATTCCCTTGTGGTTCTGGGGACAAATGATTGCGAGCCTGCAGTAGTTGAAAAATATGGCATGTTAACCTTATGGGGATGATCAAGCCCGTGTGAGCGAAATGGTGCTGGTTGGATGAACAAGGATCGAAGAGTGGCGTTGTGGTAGTACATTTTGTGAAAAAGACAAATGCGTGACTGCTTTCTACGGTTGGCTAGGGAAGGAAGACCAAGAGTAGCTTTCATTTCTGTGATGCTGGCATTTCGATCATAGTTAGCTGAAGTAAAGCAAGCGGAGCGATTTTGCATTGCCTCAATGCGCTGTATCAATGTAAAGTTACGAAGCGTATACACAGACGAAGCGTATTCTAGCTGGAGCCGAACGCAGGTTGTACAAAATAACAGGTTGAGTAACAGTGGGGCAAGGTAAAAGTTTCTTTTCAAGTAACCTAAAGTTTGGTTCGCTTTAGCTATTAAATAATCAACGTGATGTTTCCATGATAGGTCACTGCATATGTAAACGCCAAGATAGCGATAGGAAGCTGTGGTTTGCAGGGTGTTGTTAAGAAGATAGGACGGAGAGATAACATCACGCCTAGTTACACGCAGACTTTTGCATTTAGCAATGTTCAATTCCATGCGGCACATGCGGCACCACTCTACCACAATGTTTAAATTATACTGAAGTGATGTTATGTCTGAACTGTTGGTTATTTTATGGCAAAAGACACAGTCGTCTGCAAATAAACAAGCTTGGGAAGAAATGTTAGCAGTTAAATCGTTGATATAAATCGGAAATGAAAGGGGGCCAAGGAATGACCCTTGAGGTACGCCGGAACTGACTGGAGCCAATGGAGAATCGCAGCTGTTAGCTGTAACATACTGGACACGGCAGGAAAGAAATTCGCGAATCCAATCAAGTACTTGCAGGTGAATATTTACCACACTTAGATTATGTAACAGTAAAGAGCGATTAACTTTATCAAAAGCCTTGGCGAAATCTAAAACATACAATCTACAATAAAGCATGTAAGTTGTTTGTGAAGGTAAGTTGGGTTTCACACAAGAAAAACTTATGGAAGCCATGTTGCAAAGTAGGAAAAAAACTATTAGCCTCTAGATAGTTGACAAGATGTGTGAAAATGCAAGACACACAGGCGACCAACATTCAATCACGTGCAATTACTACCACTCATGCCTTCACATAAAGAACAAGTGCTATGCTCAGCTGGAAACACATCAATATGGCAGAAAACAGCAAAGCTTGTGCAAGTTCTATTAATGATGGCTGCATCTGCCAGTTCACGCGCAGTGGTGACTTCGTGGCTACGGCGGTCTGCTGCCGTGCTTTCAATGCCACAATCTAATCGGAGTGAAATGTTACATTCTTGCTAACTGTGCTTTGGGCGCATATTAAAGAACCGCAGGCAGTCCAAATCAATCCAGAGCCTTCCACTACGGCATCTCTCATAGCCCATGCATAGCTTTGAGATGTTAAAACCCATCAATAAATCTATGTCTTCTAGTTGGTCTACAAAAAAGAATGGAAGGTAAAAATGCAACCACAATCAAAATAATGGTAATGTTGCCATCAAGATTATCTGGTTCTTGTGCCTCTCCTGTGGCTCAAACAAATGTGATTATGACCTTATTTCTTTACTTTTGGTAACATTGGTCAAGAAGGAAAGCCAAAGAAACTCACTGGTCAGTAGAAAGGTCTTCATCATCGTCATCCGACAGTCCCTCCAGGTCATCAAACCCATTTGCAACTGCTTGTTGCAGCTATAACAAGAATTAAATTCAGTTATCACTGTAGCACTGGTAGTGAACCACTGCACAACAATGTTAAATATTGTAGCAACACCTAATTTGCAGCTTTATCTTTTCTGTTTTTAAGCTGCAAGTAACAACAGAAATATCTTATGCTAGACTTATAAAGTTGATACAGAGAATGGCTGAATGTTTCCTAAACATCAATTTCTTTGTGATCTTCTTTTATCAAATAATTTCTAGTTGCCTTTTGAGATGCCAGATAGCTGATATAACATCCCACTAAACTAAACAGAGCATGTGCAAATGTTGAAACAGCTATGGTGTTGAAGGGATGCGAAAGAGTATTACTGAACCAGTTTTGTAATGGTAAAAAAATCTTTCAAAACAACACAGTTGCTCTTTTGCTATTGCAGCCCAATTTATTCACACTACAGTTAATGTTCTTCCCCAGTGACCTTTTAATAGGCCTCATGTCAAGTTCTGCAAGTAAGCCAAACTGCATACTTCCTTTTTATTAATCAAGTTGCTTAACCCTGCACTTCAAATGAAAGCAAAGCATGACCGTGTGAGGTGGTGCCCCTATCCATAGCTCACCACTCACTCAACACACATCCCTCTGCATTAGCAGCGCTTTGGGCATGAGCTCGAGCATCCTTGTACAGTTATGTGGATGTGCAGAAATGCCCGCTTGCGAAGTTTCACATTTGCTGCACTGTAGAGTCTTAAACTGCAATGAAACGTGGCAAGTTTCTCTATAGAAAAAAATTGTGCTAGCTTCAGCCACAACAGCTGCCACATTTTTTTTAGCAAATTTATGTGCCACGCTTCTGACATCACAGTGCTGTCGACAACTTATTTGACTGATTAGGAAATTGAAAGTGCGCTTCACAAGAATCTTTTCATCAAATTCAATTTGCAAGTTAACTCATTTCTTACCGGCCCAAAGAAATCAATTGATTTGATTGGCAATTTTCAACACGTCAAACGTTTCCATTCGGATTATTCCAGGAGCAATACCATGCAACATATAAAATGACGACCACACTTGACAATTTTCAGAACACTGGAGACTGTGGAAGAATAAAACTTTGCAGGAGGTTTCGTAAAAGCTAGCCTCCAGTGCTCCTAGCAAAAAAAGATAAATTTGTGCTTAGGTCAACTTGCCAAGACAATATTTATATGATAGCAGCAGTGAAGACAGATAAACATCTCTAAGGTTGTCTAATTTTCCGATCCGACATCTACACAGTTTCAATGATGTCTCAAAAATTTATACGTGTTCAGGAGTGTGTGTTGTTTTGATGATTGTTTTACCAGTATCATGTGAAACCTCATTTTTTTCCTCACGTGGGGACAAGAGCACACAGTAAATTCCAGATCAACCTTCAGCGGGAGCTTGACTAGCAGTCTAATCTCTTACTTTTTGAAGCCTGTGAAAATGCCTTTATTCATTGCTTCACAATACTGTGCAATTCTGCACATTACCATACAGGCCTGTACAGTACTTCACAAAGCATGTGACGTCTCCAACACCTGTTCAAGGCGCACGACTAGATCAGCTTGCTTGCACAGAAAACATGGTCGAACAAATAATCAACTTTCAAGTATGAGGAGTCTTGTGCATGCCCCCCAACCTGAGAACCATTTCTTCGAGGGCCTAAAGAATGCACCAAAAAAGGAACCAGGTGGTTGCTACAATAAGCAAAATCAAGTGTGCCCTGTGTTGTGGGTGCTTACCCATTTTCACATTTGCAAAAAATTGGCTTTCTTGCATAGCATGGGCATCACTATGGCTGATATTCACGCTGGCAAATTTGTGTAAAATATTTCTTGTGCTGTCTAAGCAGAATTAGGGAGCTAGGAGGAAGGCAAGTACTTTGTATAGTTCAGCTGTCTTTTTTTTTTGCTCTCAGTACTTATTGTAAAAATTGCACATTAATACTTTCATTCATGCTTCTTGGGGTGCTTCTTTGTCCTTGAAGCTTCACAAAAGAATTCTCAAAACTCTCTGAGCAGTTATTTCTACTTTACTTCCATTCAAAACATCAAAGATCAGGATTCTATTTCACGTACCATGGCATGGGTTGTGACTAACAAGTCTTGAAATAAAATGTTAAAACATAAAGGCACCAAAAATGAACACATTTTCAGTGGTAACTTGAAAGAAAAGAGTTAACAGTGAACAGTAACTACATAAACATTTGAAGAAACGAAATGCAGTCAATATATTGATGCCTCTTTTCCCAAACTTACATTTGAACAAATTTGCAGGACGATGGCCTTGTAAGATGACTCCTATCCCACACAGCACAAGTTTTTGTGATTTGTGGTTAATACTCTTTACTAATGAGGTGTCAGCTAAGCTCTGGATATTTATGACAGCAGTTACCCCATTAACATTCTGTGCCTTACACTACACCAATAGGTAGGCGGTAAACAGACATACCTCTTCAGCCTTTTTTCTAACTTCAGCTGAAGCCTCGTCCTCTTCATCATGGTTAATGTCGAACTTCAGGTCATCAGCAGCACCAAGTAAGCTCATGCCCGGCTCCACTAAAGGTGAAGAGCAAACAACAGGTAAGTACTCATATATAATAAATTCATGCTGACAAATGGCAAGGTTTAGAACATTAACAAAAACATTAGCAAAATGGACTGTTTCTCGTCTAAATCACAGGCTCATTTACACTTATTCTAGTGGAGTGCCACTTGGCAGCAGCTTGTTGCACTAACAAGACTGATGACAGTGGAGGCATGCTACATACAGAAAGTAGATCATACTGTGCTGTTCTACTGCAATCCAATGCCAATGCTTTATCAAAGCGACTGTCTTTGAAGCCACGAGGAACGATTACCAGAAAATATAAAGAAAGTGGCTTTTAGTTGAAAGATGTCCACGATTTATTTTGCAACTGAAGTGAAGAGATTTGTGTTCTGACTGCGCCACGCACTGGGGAATACACTCAATTTATTCTGAACAATGCAGGAAAGCATAGCACGAAAACAGCATACCGCACGAAACACACAGTTAAATGCTACTTCCATGCAAAATTTTCTACCAAGCAAGAGAGTTGTTGGTTTACGTATACTGATTTATTATTTATTTTTTTATTCTGGTAAACTTGTCATGAGATTGTAGGAACCGTTGGTGGAGCATCGATTACTTCCGTAGGTGCCTAGCGTTTCAAAGCGAGTTTCTGATGACAAAAGAGACATGTCTCCCACACCCATGTATTTGTTCAACGCAGCGTTATGAAATATAAACTAGGAAATGTTGCTTGCATACGCAGGCAAAATTTGAATGTCACAACATGAGGGTTTGTCTGTGAACATAAGGTGAGCTGCCGCTGCTGTTTACGATCAGTCGGCATCGTTCTAAGCTTCACCAATGTGCAGCCGATCATGTTTCGCATAGGCACTGCTGAAGAGTGCAGTCCGCTGCCAATGCCAGGGGTTTAAAAGCATCATCCGCTATATTTAAGTACGATTGCTCTATGCCCGCCAGTAACTGCAGCTGTCTTCTCTGCACAACAGCTGATTCGGATAACTTGCCCATATGTTTACAATGTTCGTTATAGTCAAATGACCCTTCACTCAGCAGGAAAAAAGATCACAAAGATCGCAATAAACGAAAATCTTCTACAACCTAAAAAGAGCCAGGTATGAAGAGTTATTCACGCCTACAATGACACCAACGCTAGGTACACGCTAGCGTGTTTGGGATGAATTCGCATAGATCAGTGCGTCTAGCTGCTTCGACATCGGTGTATAACGTAAAACATCTCATCGATGGTAAATAGCGCTAACTAAATACCTCCAAAGCACGGATACAGCTGCAAAACAATCGGTTACAACGCAATGCGTGCTCACTTGAGGCAGCCGGTCAGGGCAGAAAACGTTCGGAGCCCAGAGAGCAGGTTAGCGGTCTCGAGAAACTCGTGCCATCTGTGGCGAGCACAAACGAGGACAGCCGGGCAAGATAAAAAATGTAATAGCGTCGGCGAACTGGCTGCGCGGTAGCCGCATCTATTCAGTAAACAAAAATCTGAACCCGACAGCTCGCGCTCATACAAAACAAAACAGACGCCGTGATTAAGGTAAGGCCGCGGATTCATCAACACTTCTGCGAGCGTTGCGTAAACATTTTTGTATGTTGTATTGCATATTGAATTTCGGTCCTTGGACTCGCTAATATTATTGCTTAACACAGTCTTGGTATATTAATATCAAATACATTTACTACTCACATAAAAAGAATACATCGTGTGCATGACAATCTCGGAGGCCGATGCATGACAGCGTAGATTTTCACACAATAATTAGGCGTGCATAGTGCGGGAAAAAATAGCAGACGAATGCATCGACACTCATTTTGTTCGCTAGAGTAACTTTTGAAAACTTGCCCTCAAACTTTAACCATGCTTTAACCTTGTTCGAGAAAATTCATGCGGTGGCACGCGTTTGTAGCTCTCGTGTAGTAGCGCCGTGCTATGGCCGTGCGCAGAAAAGCGAGGAATACGCAAGTTTAAACAGCATGACAGAAAATTGTGGCATCCCATATCACGCAGCAGCATATTAGTCATGCGTAACTATATATGACAGTAAAGTGTGACACTGTGTAGGTCATGTACGGCACGTAAAATATAGACTCGTGGACGTTCCTCAGATTCACCACTTGTGGAGGGAACACTAGCCTTTCACTAAAATGAACATATGGCGCTTGATTATAACTCTCCTTGACTCTTCTTGCAAGAAAAAGTTCAGTAATTAACACATGTCTCCTCAACAGTAACTCTTTAGCTGATGAGGTGGAGAGTTCCTAGATGTCAAGTTTCGGCAAGGTCAAATGATTTCATGTCACCATAATTATTAATCATGCATGCAAACATAAATTACCACCACTCATACGCACACAAAAAACGTAAGAGGTTGTATCCTGAAAGCTAGGGGCAATATATATGCTCGTCCGCTTAAAGTGACGATCTATTTGGCGGTAAATGAGGGAGAAATGCGTTAGCATTACATCACATGCACTTCTTTGAGGTCCTGGATCCACAACTTAAACCGCGTTCACCGCACATTGCAAAGTGTTGTTCAGTTGCTCACTCAACAAACTTCCTGCATAGGGTTGGTAATATCGACGAACGATTAATCTATTAAAAGTATCCCGCAAAACGATGAATCTTATATCGATGCTCACCTTTCAATAATATAGACATAGTCGATTAATCGCCGAGTGGTTGCTTGCTGGGCTAGTTCATGGGGCTACTTTCATGGTTCATTGAAAAATTCTTATGCAACAGCTGAGACAGACAAAGAACTTAATTTATTAGACAGAACTGCGGGCCGCTCCCACGTGGGGATATGCAACGGCACGGAAAAAAGATGTATATATATAAGGGACGACGACAGCGCTCTTTTCACTCTGTCTCTATAATCGTCCCTTCCTTATATTTTATTGCGATAGCAATTATACGGAAACTCTGTTGTGTCGGCAGCGACAGGCAAGTGGGGGGCCCCGGCTAGCGAACGCGCGCGAGCGCCGGCGCAGTGAAGGAGACTCGGAGCTAACTGCTCCCGATGAAAACAGGAACGAAGACTCGGCCGACCCGCGGCCGTTTATTGCTAATAAAGGCTTCACACGCCAGATGACACCTCCAGATTGGCCCAAGCTCGTCACATGACAGAAGGGGGGTGCGCCATTTAGCTAAACTACTACAAAACATACTTGTACGATGACACAGAGATCTGACAGGGGGCGACACTATACTACACACTCCAGGCGCATTTCTGTCGTCGGCGTCGCCGTGAGGTTCCGCATGAGTGAAAGCGTGTGTGAGCCCATGAACGCGGTTCAATCTCACGTGCGCGAGCGAGCAACACGGCCCGAATGCCGGATGCGTGCCCTTCTGTCGCGCGCGAGGCAGGGAGGTCAGGTGTTGATAAGGCAAGGGAAGAGAATTGTTCTCCGGCGGCTTGCTAGGGTGCCTCGATGTCCTCCTCGCCCGCCGCTCCGTACAGAGTGTAAAGTCCCTTAATAATTTGAAAGGTAGTGACTACAGTGACGGGGCCCGGCACTTTAACATCTGCACTACGGTGACGGGGCCCGGTACATTAACATCTACACTACGGTGACGGGGCCCGTCGCTTTAACAACAGCACTGCAGCGACGGGGCCGTCACGATGTCGGTATCATATGTCGGTATTGGGGGCGATTACGGAGTCGCCATCTGTTGGAAGCGCCTCACATGCGTCGGCGCTAAATAAACATACTACGTGGCAGCCCTCCTGAACAATTGTGCAAGTACTCTCGAAATGGCAGTATTTTACCTTTAAAATGATAATGTTGGACAAACAGAAAGCACAGAATGGTTTACAGACGCTATCTGCCTACTACGTACAGTAAGCTGGGACACTGCGCGCGGTCGCCGCGATCGATTCCCCCGAACCGTTTTGCGTGAAACGTAAGCAATCGCCGAGAAAACTATGTGAAGTATGTTCTTATGGTGGGATGGCTGTTTGTGTAACTAAATGTAGCATAACAGTTAATGCAGCGATCGCGCGGGTTCACGGTGACCGACTTCGCGTCTGCATGCATGTCCTCGCACGATGTTTCGCTTTCGCTCCGAGCACGTTTTCGCACCGTGCCTGAGCTTTATGCCGCAGCATATGCGCATTTGACAGTACGCAAGCAACCATTGTTGCATGGACACTATCGGAGCTGTTCAAAAATAATTTCGTTATTATCTAGGGTCTTCGACGCCTACGGCGACTTGTGATGTTCCGTCGCGATGATACAGTCTTAATTTTCTTTTTCTTCTAAAGTATTGGAAGCTTCAATATCATTATTTCTCAAATTTCATCGAACTGCATGTTTATCGGTTCTCTAAGCGACCCGCTGATTCTTTTTCTTAATTCAGTGGAATATTCATTGTCTGGCGTTACACAAGCAGGAACATGTGCCGTGCCTTTTTTTATGTGTTTTTTATCATTCCCCTTCCATTACAGTGAACCTTCTTTCTTTATTATAATCATCATAGGTGTTACAGTGCATACGCAAAAGATTGTTGGACCCAATAACCGCAAGCTAGTGGTTGGGTCCGGATGTGAAATATAATGGGGACAGTACTGCAACAAAATATCGCGGTCCGTGAAGTGCTCGGCATATAGACGCCAGCACCGCGAAGCTCATGCAGCTGGGGGTCAACAACACCTTCCATGAGGTTGAGTCACAGAAATTAGTCCAGGTTGTCAGGCTCGCTTCCTCGCCTGCGGGGAGGCGGATCCTGGAGGCGCTGGACTTTAACCCGTCAGGGAAAGGCGGTGCGCGCTCGACGCGTGGTCGCGGGAGGCCGTCACGGTCTCGCTGTTCCTGCACAACGTGCACCCGCAACGCAATGTAGGCAGACGCCGGGCCCGGGCGGCCGCACTTCTCGGATCCGTCGCCGACGATCCACGATCGGTCGCGTTCGTCGACGTCGCCCAATACGGTTCGTCCGACCGGTTCGCAGCGGCCGTTGTGGATCACAGGGGCAACCTATAACGCCGCGCCCGTGCGGGGCTCGTGTCCAGATTGCGGAGGTCCATTCTGCCCTTTAGAACACATGCTCTGGCGGTGTCCCTCGTTACGGGACCACGATCATCTCACCACGGAAGAGTGAGAGGAGGCGGTCAGGTACGGCCTGCCCGTCCCAACGTGGGAGCGGCTCGCGGCGGCCCCTCCCTCATAAGAGAGTTTCGGAGTCGCTCCTTAGGACCTTAATAAGGTTCACTGCCTGCCGTGAAGTGCTCGAAGTTGTTTGCATAGAATGCTGTTTGAAAGAAGTGCGGCCATTGACGTCGCTACAGTGTTGACGTTAAAGTGGAGACGGGCCCCGTCACTGTAGTACAGATGTTAAAGTGCCGGGCCCCGTCACTGTAGTCACTACCAATTTGAAAGTTTCTCCCCTCCTCCTCGCCCCTTGCGCGTACTCCGCACCCCCCCCCCCCCCCCCCGTGGGAAGTAGTCTTGCACCCGTTTTTCTGCACGACGATTGGTCACCCTACCGTTGCCCTTGCAAGCGCGCGGGTCTTGCGTTTTGCTTGTTTTTCTTTTTCGTCCGCGCCATTTTTCTCAACTCGGCTGGCTAGGCGCTTTAGCTCGGGGTAGTGAACGTTGTACGCTGCGTTTCCTCCTCTCCGTGCTAGCGCTATGCCGTGCTGCTGCGCATATAACTGCCGCAAGAAGCCTGAAACCGGTTATGCAGTTTTTATGATACCATGCACAAGGAAAGCGTGAAGGCTTGTGCAGGTAGCAGTGGCTGAAATAACTTTGTTCCGACAAAGAACAGTGTTGTTTGCGAGGTGAAGCGCGTTTCTTATCATTTGTAGCAATCCATCCCCCCTAACGCTGCATTTTAAAACAAATTCTTTCGGCCTGATACCAGCTTTTTGCTGCGGCAATTTGTGCTTTGGATAAAAATGGGGTCGTCCTCAGTATGCTTAACATTCTGCTGGGACTCCATCACCTCGCACGTCACCTACTGCTGTCATTCAGACGGAAATGCAGCACTGAAGATTATGCTTTCCACTCTGAACATTTATGTGCGGAGATACAGCCTCTCGACTGCACTTTTCGCGATTGCTAGAATCCGTAGCGTTTTAGTGAAAATTGAAATAGCGGCTTGTAAAGGAGCTATCATATTCAGTGTACGTCGATGTGGGCATCAGTCATATGAATGCAGGCCCTGAAAAAATTAGTGGTAAGTATACCAGTGGTATTGCAAGTGATGAGCGCTAGCTAGTCTACATTGCGTTTAAGTCAATTCATCTTAATACAATCGCTAATCAAGCATTAACTTTGCTAATCAGTAATTATCTCTAAATACGCGGCTGGACATGCTTTGGTTTGCTTCCGACCTTCCTTGGGTCACGTGATATTTTCTATACCTCACAACTCGACCTTAAAACATAGATCTAAGGCTTTTGCTTAATAAGCCACACACACAGGGATGTGCCATAAGCAATACTAGATCAGACGCACAAAGTAAAGCATCTCATCATGTGGCAGAAAAATTGTCTGGAATATAGAACTTGCTTCAAAGCTCCTTTTACATCAGTATACCCCATTCATATGGCTTTAAGAAAAGAACCAACCTCCTCATAAACGTTGCCTTCAGCATTATCAATACTGTTATCAGCATTTGTCACAATTTTCAACACCACTGGGGCACGCAACTGGCCCAAAATAACGCACCTCGATAGAATGCTGCGGCCCGTCCGAAGCAGCACAGGACAAAAAGCGCGCCATGCCCATTGCTCCCAGCCGGCAGGCGAGGAGAATAGAGGAGGAAAGCGCTGCAAGGAGGAGAGTGTCACTACTTTCAAATCATCAAGGGCTTTTAACAGAGTGGAGACAACCGTGGCGCCTTCTACGGCATTGGCCATGCGAATCGCGAGGGCTGTAGTAGATGCCTTTAGTGGACACCGTAGGGATGCGTTGCCAGCGCTTGCGTGTTTTGAAAGCAATCTGCGACATAGCCAAAGTGCGCGCTCGCTCGGGCATCTTCAAAGCGATTTGCGATGTTTGCAGAGTGCACGTAGTGCTGGTAGCTTCGTATGCACTGTGCTTTTGACGTGTCATTCACATTGAAGCGAGAGATGCATGAAAGGCAATTCGCTTGCTGCTGCCTCGATTCCTCACTCCAGAATTTCGACAGCGAGTTTCCGTGCTTATCGAGTGAGATGTGTTCATGCTTACCTGTGCACACATCACACCATGCTGGTTAATTTAGTTAAAACACATTGATGGGCTAGTTGGTTTAAATCCATGATAGAATGTATACGCATGACTGAACAAGGACGTACAAAGAAGCAGACGCACAAAGACAGCGCTGTCTCTGTGTATCTGTTTCTTTCTATGACCTCGTTTAGTCACGCTTTCACATTCTATAATTGTTAACGTAGTCAGTAAGTGAATGTTTACAAGTTCATACGGCCGATAAAACTACTATGCTTACTTCGTACAGCTATCTACTAATTTGCTATCGAAATTCTTTTGGGTGGCACTACTATTTTTTTTTTTTTCGCTGTAACACAAGTTTTGATCAGTCGTTTTCGAGAGTTTGACAGGAGTGGAGCAAAAATTTTGAAGCCATTCTAGAATGGTGGTGCACGAGCAGTGACTGTGGCTGCGGTAGAGCGACTGTCGACTACTTTTCCGAGTCCCAAGGTACAGACCCGAGGGATGCCAAGCCGAGCACTTCTCCGGTCTTCCCCCCCACTGCACACGCCAGCACACTGACCGAAGCCGGAGGCTTCAAATGCCTTCGCAATTCAAGACACACTATGGCCACGCAGTCATTGATTGTCGTGTCACTCCCAGCCAAGATGTAGCACAGCATTTGCGACGGTCTGGAGCATGTATTTGACATAGCAATGTAGTTCGTGTCGATTCCAGCAAATCTATAGCTTCTATTCTAGGAGGGGAAGTCAAAAAGTAAAGGGACTTTAGCAATTTCTTGCACTAGGGTTTGGCAACACTGTTAGTATCCAGCGCTGAATTAGCGTCATCTACAACACTACTAGGGGACGTGTCACTCTTATTCAAGCATTAGTTGTTAGAGTGTAGCAGACCGTTAAACATGGCAGCTCCATTGTCAATCTGCACCAAGGAGGAAATGAGGGCAGTGATTCACTTTTTGTTTGCGGAAGATGTTAAACCTGCAGAACTTATTTGTCGAATGCAAGCACAGTATGGCGACAGTTGTTTATCGTGAAGCAAGATCTACGAATGGATAGAGCGTTCAAACAGAGAAGGACTTCTCTATGTGATGAGGAAAGATCGGGCAGGCCAATGATGTCAACGACCGAGGACAATCTGAAAGTCGTTGAGGGTATGGTGATGGAAAACAGACGAATTACAGCGGACGAAATTGCCAGTAGGTACTTTATATATCAGTCATGGTTCAGGGTATTCCATCTAACATGACAGGCTAAATTTTTGGAAAGTGTGTGCAAGGCAGGTTCCAAAAGAATTGTCTACGCAGCATAAGGCACAAAGGTTGGACATCTCTTGTAAACATTTGGCCCATTATTGTCACGAGGGAGATGGATTTTTACAGCAAGTTGTTATTGTAAATAAAACTTGGGTACACCATCACGAACCGGAAAGTAAGGCTGTGAGGATGGTTTGGAAACACTCATCTTCACAAAAAGTTAAGAAATTTAAGCGCCAAACATCAGCTGGTAAGATTATGCTAACATTACTCTGGGACATGGAAGGTGTGGTAGCCGTTTATTCCACCCCAAGAGGCAAAACTGTGAACAGTGAAAACTACTGTGATGTGTTGCAAGCTAAACTGAAACCTGCAATCAGATCCAGAGGTCGTGGAAAACTGCGAAAAGGCGTCATCCTGCAGCAAAATAACGCTCGGCCACATTCTGCCAAACGGCCAGCCGAAACAATAAAGGAGTCGGGATTCAAATTTCTGGAACACCTGCCATACAGCCCACACCTGGATAAAAGTGATTTTGATATGTTTGGACCATTGAAGGACGCGCTCAGGGGAAGAAGATTTGCAACTGATGCAGGAGTCATTGATGCAATGCAAAATTGGTTACAGGTGTAACACAAAAGCTTTTTTTCCGAAGGTATCAAAAAACGTGAAATGTTGGGCAAGGCGCGTTGAAGTGCAGGGAGGCAATGTAGAAAAATAATGTATGTTTTAGTTTTCTATCAATAGAATAAATGTACCTTTTCTAAAAGGTCCCTTTACTTTTTGACTTCCCCTCGTATCATCCATTCTCGCATGCTGCAGTTGTGTGACCATTCAGAGAAGCCGTTGGTTTCCCCCAAACATACCAGCCAATTAACGTTCCTTTGCTCTGTAGAAAAGCGCATGTGGTTCAATATCCTAAACCAGTAACTTTTTTTTCATGTGCATATTGCAATTTCTTGCATATTTTAGTGCCATCTTATTTGTTGTTTAACTGTACCATATAGGAATTCACTAGTGCCAGGTATCTTAATTCTGCTCATAGTGCCATTTTATAACATACATATATTGTTTATCTTTTCAAAGGGCACTATTGCCAACTCTATTTAGGCTAACAGATTAAAGATATTCTTTATCAAACCTTATACACTTTTATTTCTAACTTTGTTGCACCTCTTAAACGTTATAATAGGGTCCTACAAAACTGGATAGCTTTGTTTCCACATTTTTTAATGTGCCTGGCAATAATTTCAGTCAATCAAAAAATGATGCATCGAAAGTGATTAATCAATTAAAAGTGAAAATGATGAATGATTGTTAATAAAATAAAATATTACCCTATTCCTGCACACACACACACACACACACACACATTATATATACACATACATACATACATAGATGCTCTTCTAAGCTCTCACCTGCACCCTATGTCATGACCAGCTTCCCACACTGCACACACACACTTTTTTTCAGTTTGACAAACCTAATGCTAATGCATTAAAAAATGGATGTCACACGACACATTCCATACAGCAGATAATGCAGACACAGTGAAGGAATGTTTAACTTAAGCATCATCACTCGCCTATTTGATGTCCACTGCAGGACAAGTCTTTCTGCATGCCGAGTTTCTCCGTCACGACACCCATCATCATCCCAAGCCTGCAAATTTCCTAATCTCATAACATCAACCAATACTCTACACTTTTTGCCTGCATTGCCCTTTGACGCAAATCCAGTTTCTCAGCCCACTAGTCATATGCTCTATGCATTATAACATCAGCCCAATTCAACTGCTTCCCACTAACCTCAACAAGATTGCCATCTACCCTCATCTATGTCGAATTCCAGTCTCGAATTATTACACCGTTCATAATACGTTCCATCCCATGGTGTGCAGTCATCAGCTTCTCAAATGCATTTGTCTCCTACGTGTTTCAGAAGAAACATTTCCCCGTTCAGAGGTTTAAAAAGGTGGTCAAATCACATTACACCTGACACAAACAACAAAAGGAAGACATCAAGATACGAGGATACGACAAGACCACAACTTTTATTTGCAAACAGGACATTTATCAGTCAATATGTACAAGGTGTAGAGAACCATCACGCAAAAAATACATGGCATTCTGCATTTGGTCAGGGATCATTCACTCGGTCTTGCCCACTCTCCTTCTCACTTCACTCACTTGTGTGGCCACTGCAGTGTCGTACGCAAATAAAATTTTCCAGTACTCACACATGTGGAAAGGAACACACTTCTAGGCCTGCCGCACTGTGCCAATATCTCATGCAAGAGGCACTGTGCAACCAAATATGCAAGTACATAAAAAAAAAGAAAGAAAAAAGGTAGACTGACATATCACTATTCGAGGCTGCCTGATCAAATACTTGCCTGTAAAAAAGTTTTTTAAAAGTTTGAGCAGCAGCTACCAACATGAGCACATAGCACAAAGAAGTGCATACAAAACAATACAGACAGTTTCGTCTGTGCCCCTATACAAGGTTTGGTAAAGTAAGCCCAAAGTAACAAGTGATCCAATACACCTTAGCTTAAATGAGCAAAAGAAATGTGAATGTTCATGCGAGAGTTTCTACAGCACCAATGAGTACTATTTCACCGGCTTTTGCAAAATATGACACAAGGTCAACTTTGACAGCTTGCTTTCTGGCTGCCAATTATTGAGTATACTAGCTCACTAGCATCCGCCAATCAAGATTATCAGCAAACAACTGCACCAGATTCTGCCAATTACACTTTCATCAAAGAGTGCTAGTTCACCGGCTTCAATCAAGTCACAATCACCTATTCAAATGGAAGTCTAGAAACGTCAAAAACATATTCTACAGTTCTGTCTGCCAATTCGACTGTAACACCAAGCTGCAATGCTGCTCAATAACTTTGTGTAGCGTAACTCCTCATTTACAAGCTAGATGTACGGTGATATGGGTGACCTCCAGCAAATCCATTTCTGCACAATGAAAAAATGAAGAAGTCATAAATATCCATTTGCTGGTGGCTTCTACAGCTAACACCATGAACGAAGAAAAGAAAATGAACTTCTCACTTTCATAGGGCTCCCAATCTTCTCTCCCATGTGATGTTGCCAAGCACATTGAACAAACGGCATCAAAGATGCTTCTAAAGAAACTAGTGCCAAGACTGTTTCATGGAAACATTCTCCTGCTGCTGCACTCTCCAATGAGCACACTGCGGCCTTACTTTCCAGTCTCGTTAAATAATAACTCTGGCAATATATGTACAAAACCACAAATTAAAGGAAAATAAGGAACCCTTCCCAACAGTTTCCTCCTGGCTGCTGATTTGCCGTAGACAGTGAGTGACGAGTCCATAAATTAGAGTGCAGTGTTTTGTGATCCTTCAAAGCTCAGTGTGTTGGCCATCCTCGGGTTGCTCAGGTGTTGGCTCCACAGGTTCGAAGGGAGCAGCACCTTCCCCTTCTATAAAAGCATAGAGCAAGAAGCAATATCAGTGCACATTCCACGAAACAGTACGATTTGCTCTGTATCTGAGATGTTTCTTTACTCAACGAAAATTTTTTATGTAATGGAAGGGAAAGTTACAGGACAAAAGTTGTGCACATGTTACTGCGCAACATACAGTAGAATCTCATACATACATTTTAGAAAAAACGCACGAAAAAAATGTGCTAATTGGGAAAATGTAAGACCCAAAGGCACTACAAAAATTGGCAGGTTCAACTGTAGTTGACATCTATGTAACGTGAATCATTACTCTATGTGCCACTGCGTATGGTGTGTAGTTGTGTAATCTTAAGTTTCCGAGATGTAGTGCAAAGCGTTCACTCGTGTTTTGACAGAGTGTTCGTGGTCATTGAGTGAGATCTGTTCATTTTGCCCGAGCGCGTGTGACACCAATAAAACTATGAATCTTACTTCGTGTAGTTGTCTCTTTTTTATCACCAATTATGCTATGCTTTTCTAGCAAAACTGGAACATTTTTTTTAGGACAAATATTAATATTTTTACACTTTTGCTTTTAATTTGTGGGCACCATCTATGAAGGCTGCAGGCATTAAGCCACAGCTTCCAGCGTGCACGCACATTGCCACAGTGTCCAAGATTTACAGCGCAACATGACGCAACACGCGCAAACCCCAGAAGCCGTGAGCCACGCCGATGCATTGCTCTTGGCAAAATCTGCACCACATGCTTCGATGCTCGTTCAGAAGAGTATAGGCTTGGGCTGGTTGGTAAAACAGTTACACTGGAAGCATAGCGCGCAAAGGACAATCCACAAAGACTAGACAGGACAAGCGCTAAATGAAAAAAATGTGCTTGTCCTGTCTAGTCTTTGTGGATCATCCTTTGCGCGCTATGCTTCCAGTGTACGATGCTCATAGCTGCCCTATTATGACCCGACCTTCTTGCAATTTGTTTACAAGTGCTTACTGACAAGATACTAGTATCCACCAGGAGTGTCCTGGGAATTTGCGAAATTACTTTTACTACTGGTGAAATTAATTTAACACCTCGAATTAACAAAACACGTGATTTAACAATGTTTTTTTGCTGCAAGTACAACTCTGTTTTATTGAGGTTCGGCTGTATATTATACAAGTACAAGATGTTGATATTTTCTTTTCCCCAGCTTAAATGTGAATGTGATTGTGGAACTATTTTCAGGAGCACTGTAGTGCACGTGCTTTGCCTCCATAGCATTCTCTTCATCGCCACAAAATTGTTCACAAGTGTAAGCATCACTTGTTCTCAGTTCCCTCTTGCAATCACTTTTTCCATTGCCAGCCTATGACAGTGAAAAACTGCAATTTAGACATAAGAAAATGTCACAACTAAGCCCTCATTGTGCTCGTGCAGATCTCCTCAAGACATGGCTCAGACACAAAAGGAAGACGGTATCAGCACATTAGCGTGGACTCAATAAGCGACAAATTCAGAAAGGACGCACTTACACTTTGCTCACTTGCGAGTTTCTTTGTCAGGGTGAAGAAAGCTACTACTAGAAACTCGCAGTAGTCTTTTCTTTCTAGTTCTACAACAGCTGTGTTGCACCTTCTTTTGCACAGTGTTTACTCCACTGTTTCTAAGTGCTTCAAGAAGTGCCAACTGTGCCAACCTTCCAGCCTTCCATGGTTCTTACCTGTTGCCGGCTGTTCTACTGGCACTGGACCCTCGGGCATCTCAACATCGGCCACAACCTCTTCCTCAGCCTCTTTTGCAGGTTCTAGAACAGGCAAAATAGGCAAAACTTCTGAACAACATGCAAGATAAGCAGTAGTTATACTACAGCAACACCAAGTACAAGACCTCACAAGTGTGTGCAGCTTCTAGTAAAACTAGTAAAGCTTGTATATCAAGGCAGATCCTGACCTCGCACAGAGAACAGATCTTGCAGAAGGTGGTGCACTCATTCAATAGAGTTCAACATGTTCAGTGAGAGAGGGTATAGGTTCCTGTTCTTTTCAGAAGTTCACCTGTTCAAGCTGTTAGTCATATTTAATGTTAAAGATTATGACACTACATGGAAACTTCAAGATCAAAATAAGGATGCCTTCTCACAAAGGTAACATCACGATGAAACCCAGTGTCACTGTTTTCCACCAGTACAGCTGGGACATCACTGCTTCTGAAAAAGGCTTATTGAATCGTAGGTAGTAAGCAATTTAGTATTTTGTGTACAATATACAGTAGAACGTTGTTCATATGTTTTGGAAAAACACACGAGATATAATGTACTACATAACTGGGAAAACGTGCAATCCAAAGTCACTAAATGATTTGGGAAACTCCACTATAGCTGACATCTTAATAATGGGAAACATTGTGGGAATCATTAAAGCGTGAGACGCCAATGCGCACCTAAGCTGGCAAGGTTTGAGCGGCTCCAGATGCAAGTTGTCATTTTTGCAGCTTTCACAAGCTTACATTTGCGCTCCTCGAATTCGGTCATGGGCCAGCAGCTTTTTCAGGCAGTACACTTTAGCAGGAAGTTTTGGCATGCCCACTTGGCGAAAATCATTGCGGCACAAGCTGGTGGGGTATGAGCAACCCAAGATTTGCTATGTTGCTTTCCTATTGATCAGTGTTTTGAGATGGTGATGAGAAAGCGAGATGAAATCGGGTTCGTGGGTGATGCCGGAATACGATGCTGCCAGAGCAAAACATGATGCTCCTTTCACGCCGCCTGCAGCAGGGAAGGGTGATGCGTTTCGGTTATCGCCTATTAGATGCGTGCAGTACACTTTCTAGCACTATCCCACATGTGCTGTGAATGCCACGTTTGTCAACCCGCAAGGAGATTTGCTGGTACCGGAAGAGGAAACTGCACGCATGCCGGCATTTTCACGTGATATGGGCGGAGGTGTACAGTGGGGAAGCTGTCATGGCGGGCTCCTAGTGGCATCTTTTAATGTGACACCGTTAAGGGCCCCGTGTCGCAGACAATCCGGCGTAGGCGTCCCGCCTCCAGCGTTGACCGCCGTTTCAGCAAAAATCATTTCGAACCACGCATACCCAACTAAGCAGGCCCTCCATGTAGCGCAAGGAAGTTACTGAACTAACTGAATTTCTTGAGGTAAAATATGCCAGAAAAATCGTAAAGTACGACTTACACACAACCTACAGACATGATAGCATCAGAGCGAAATTTGAACATACAGGCAAATATAATTCTGTTACAAGGAAGCTGAAAACATAAACCCCTTTTCCAGCGTTTCTACCATTCATGGAGCGGCCATGCCCTCCGAGATTCGAGCCCACCAGGACGCGCAAATCTCACAGGCTATAAAGCGGTGCGGCCGGTTGCTCGCAACACCTTTAGATGGCGCTCGCCTCCGTCGCATCGTGGCCCATGCAAAAAGCTGTGTTTATACCAGAAAGCCCGCCTTCGTGCATAGCATTCACTGCCAGCTTTTCCCAGTAAACATTACGGTTACATAAGCTGCAGTTGCCAGGAAGCACAAGAAGCAGTCAGAGATCTTTTTTTTTTTATATCACATTCCATTATTGAAGGTGAAGCTTACGCATCCTCCAAAATTTTCTTTTTTACATGGGATATAGCAGCCACAAAACATATCATACAATTGTTGTTTGGCAATGTAGTAAATTTTGGTGCCAGAAGATAGTGTTTTTCGGAACGTATTAACAAGCAAAAGAGGAGCTAGCTGCATTGGGTAACTTCTTAGATTTTTTATTGCAAAAGCTGGCACCCAGATATTGTATGAACAGGAACATATCATCGAGGTTCTGCTGTAGTTGTCATAGTCAACTGTACAGTCCATCGATCTGCAAAAATAAGTGGCTAGAATGGTACAAAATTTGCTGAAGGAATATAAGGTGATGGTAGTACAAACCTAATTTCTGCAAAATAGAGTATGTGAGCTGTCAATTTGGTGTCAAGACTGTGGGGATGCGCGACTCTGGGGATGTGCGACTCTCACGCGTCCCCTGATACGGTGTTTTCCTGCATAGCTCCCGGCTCCTATAATCCGGCTTTGCCGCGTGGCCTGGGGCTCACGGCGATCAGTGTGGTTGAAGCGCAGTACGAGAGATGGCGCGAGTGTTGCGCTGCTAATGCCACCTCACGGCGGGGTTACTTGGGCGCGGAAAGGAGAAGGCGCTTCCTCTTTGGTTCGGGTTCGGCAAGCTGAGCGGACCGTCTCGTGGGCCTCGTGTGAATGCACCACCGTTTGCGTGACCGTACACGCGAACGACCACGCATTGGTGTCCAGCATGGGGCGAACATATCCGGTCGCGGTGAGTCACACTTCTTAGATTTTTCACGCACCCATCGGAATGTTTTGTGGATAGCAACTCGGCTAGCAGGCATTGAGCTATGAAAGGTGCAATAAATGCCCTTGTGATTGTTTGCACTACTGTGTTGTCGTTCCTTTGTCCCAAGAGCACGGGCTAGAATCCCACGAGACTCACCTGGTGTTTCGGGCTTCTTGGTAGTTTGCTTTGGCGGTGGTGCACGCTGGGCCTTGTTCAGCAGGTATTTGGTCTCGCGGTCCAAAAGCTGGATCTTTTCGAAGATCATTCGCAGGGTCACCTTGGGTGCCTCGTGTAGTGGAGTCTGTTCCTGTATCCTCACTTGCTCCACTTGCCAGTCCTGTTGGAGGAAGACAAAAAGCTCAAGCCTAAATACTGTTGCATACTAACAGTGGTAGGACAGTACTCCATAATAACTGCAATTGTAGTTTTCAAGTTTAAGTGTCATAATAATGTGAATGTCTAGGCTAAATTGCTGCATCACTTATGACAATTCTGGTAGAGCCTCAACTAGACTAATTGGCAGCTAGAGGATTGGGTTGCCACATCAGCGGCAGAATGAGTGATGCGAAAAGGTGACCAGCAACATCTACACTATTTTCCCACCCATCTTGCATGGCTCACCAGACGCCACCAGTCAAAAGACCAATAAAAAGTGGCCGGAAGATTGTTCCACAAAGAGAAAAATCTGCATTTTTCCAGGCAACGTCACTGCAAAATGTGTGTGTTTTGATTTGTACTGAACAGCAAAGTACTGCATACAAACGTGGTGCTGAACAAAATACACAGTGAAATGGCACTTTTGTTCAAAATTGTAATGTGAATGAGAAAGCAGCACAGCTGGAAGAGCCATATATAGGAACTCATCAATTTCTAGATGCAGACAACACATACACTCAACTGAAATACAACGGCCGGGCCGTTCACATCACGGGTACTTTTTTTACCTGTGTTACTTTGTGTCCAGCAACAGCATGACCCACAGCAACTTATCCCACTTAGCGAAGAGTCGAGTATCGATTGTGGAAGAAAATTTCTGCACGAACTTCAAAAGACAAATCTTATTCGCACATCCTGCTCTGAACTTTGAATGCCAGTAACAAAAGCATGCATTTCAGTTTTGTTTCTGTGTTGTAGCTAAGTGTTTTCTTTTGCTACCAGAAAGGAGCACTGAATGTGATGGTAATACCCATGCAATACCAATGTACCTATGACACCTGATGCCTATGTCATTTTCTGAACATGCAATCAGCTTGCTGTTAGGACATAGAATGAATAAAAAAAAGAAACATTAGAAGTTATTTTTTCTACAATTCTGCCCTAAACTGTTAAAAGGATTTGTTCAAAACAAAAGTTTTTGTTATCAACAGGTATGTACGTAGATGCCTTACTTACACAAAGTGACATGACAAAAATGCTATGACAATAAACTGTGAATACAAAACCTATTTACCTTGGTTTCATTGATGATCCTGGACAGCGTTTCAATCTCAACAGGAGTGAAGACCTGGTCCTGGAGGCCAGTGATGGCTGACAGATAAACCTCGCTAGCATTCAACATGTTGTTCAGGGCAACGAAGGCTCCCGGTCGCTCTCGGTGTTCTTGCACACGGTCGAACAGGTCTTTGACAAGCCGCGTCAAACCAGACAGCTTTTCCTTGAAGGTCTACATAAAAAAAAATAAGTCCTTATATTCAGCTAAGTACACACAATACAAGCGTTTAAATAATTCTTGATGCCACATTTTAAAACTGGCACTTTGTGATGATTACGTTGCATGCAAAATGCACAAAATACCTTAAGTTTCCTTGTCAGCAAAGTATGCAAGCACATCTCCATAATACAAGCTGAAGGCTTGTCGATAAAGAAGGTGTTGAAAAAAAGATTATTTTTCACTTCAATATTATTTGCTGCTTTGCAAGTTATCTTTGACATGATCTGAAAACTTGCTTAACAACTTCTGTCACTCTGTCACTCTCTAGTAAAATATGTGCCAGTGCAGTTTCTCACAATCACATTATTATACCAATTCTAATTCATGCCCATCATTCAGCAGGAATGACACATTCCATAACAGGAAGCAGTGCCACTCCGGCTCAGCTCATTTTACAAGTTCTCTACACGCACTACAATTACATACATGCCTGGATACCACCCACATGGTGCATAGCAATCCTTCATTAGATGCTCGCACTGTTAAGATGAAAAACTCGCCATCCTACCACACCACAAGCATCACCCTTCTTGCTGTGCTCGTAACATGATAGGTACTGCAACACATGTAGCATTGCTTCAATAACTGAAATCAAGATAGCAAGTGCCTGCTTGCCTTGGTCTCAGCATTATCCGATTCATATTCGAGCCAGTCAGAGCCTTCTGTCAGTTTGGCAATGATGTTCTGGCGCTCCTCCTCAGTTGAGGCCTTCTCGTACTCATCACTGTACATCTTGTCCTTCGTCTCGTGCAGGAATGACTCCAAAGCATTCCTTGCATGGTCCCTGGCAAGCTTTGCCCTGTCCTTGCTGTCCAGATCAGAGAGCCTGCAAATCAATAGTTATCGAATACAGCTACCGAAAATTGTCTTTCTTTTTGAAACAAGCATACATTTGGGCATTTGCTTATGGTACATTCGTTTCAATAACCACAGAATGGAAAAACTTCGAGACAGCCTGTTATATGCCATACCAGAATGACGGGTCTGATGGCACTGACAGCGAGCAACTGAAAGCTAATTGTGGCTGCGTGTAATACACAAGGAAAAAGAAAAAAGAAAGGGCAGCAGAGCCAACAAGTTGGAATCTACATAGAGCGAAGCTTTGTGTGAGTGCAAAAAGAGTGATTCTCATATGTCATATTCTCAATATGTTTTGCCTATTTAGATAGCTATAACAATTTTTAAGGGTATGTGCATGTAATTATAAGCGAGTTAATGTTCTTCAAAGTTTGCTACTGATTGAGTGCTGCATCTAAAGGTACTAAATGATTGTAATAAAATGTGTAGAACGTATCCCACAAACGGTGTGCACTCATGGCAAATTAAAAAAAAAAATTTAGCCCAGGGCAGGCCTTGCATTGGACGAGAATCATGACCACTTCGACCTCAACACGCCCCCATGTGTTTTTGTTCGCTGTACTATTGTTGCGTGTTATGCAATGTTCATTGTTCCATTCATCACAAGCGGTCACACAGGCTTGCGCATCTCAATAAGCTCAACAGCACTTGTGTGCTTTGCATATTGCAGATGCACAAAACCATGATTACAAAACCTGTTCTGGCTTGTCACCTAAGTGCCCTAAAGCTGTTCGAAGGTGTTTTGTGGATAGCAAGGTTAATAAAGTATATGGCCACGATGCGCTATAACTGAACACAACGAACTCGAATCACAGCTGTGTACACGCAGCTTGAAAGCAGGATACAAAACAGTGCAATTTGTTCTGTCCACTTACTTCTTCACGGATTCAGCAAGCTGCTCAGCAGTGAATTCTGTCCTGTCCACGAGAGTCAAACGAATGGTCACCGGTTCTTTCACTGTGACCAGCTTCGTAGTCTTGGTAGTTTCATTGCTCGCAGCCTCTCCTCCCAAGCTGCTCTGTTCAGCCTGCAGACACATTTACAAAATGTGCACAGCAATCATTAAAGGGACACTAAAGACCAACATTAAGTGAAGCTAAAGTGACAGATAAGAGCTCGAGAATCTCTAAGGCGTCAATATTATTGTGAAGAGAGCCTTAATAATCGAGAAATTAAGATAAATGCAGGACATGATCAGAGACTCCCCCGGGACATTCAAATACTTGCCCGATGACAGTCAAATTCTGTCACTAGTACTCAACCACTTGTTGCAAAAAACATTCTTGTATTGCATTATAAGACAAGATAAAATGCTACTTGTCCAGTTCTATTTCATTTTTAGAAAACATAACACATTGAAATTACCCTTGACAAACAACGTGGACAGACGAAAGGTTTCGTTTTTATTCGACTCTGTGCCACCCACGCTTTCGCATTTCAGTAATTTTGTTATCGCGTAGTGCTGCGCTAGTTTTGCTGGCTCGCAATACTCACACAAACAGCAACTAACAAAGAATTCAACTTCCATGTGATGTCATGAGATGCCAGAATGGCCTATGCCACTTGAGTGAAAAGCAGCTGCAGGGGTGAATCCACCACTCTGACTTGACCCGGTACCGCAGTCGATTGGGTGCCGTTTTAATCACAGACAGCAGTAAAAGGTGGCAATTGTGTACGCAACGTCACCACTCTCCCGTGTGGGTGGAGGGAGATTTTAATTTCAAAAAAGATATTTGGACCCTTCTGATGCAATTTACTCGTAAACAAAGTCTTTATGTGGCACGAAACAAGCGATACGAGGTTTATGGAGTGGTATTTGAACAGTCCACGTCGACTTAGTTATTGCCTTCAATGTCCTTTTAAACTGAATTTAATTCTGGGGTTTTACGTGCCAAAAAAATCTATTTGATTATTAGGCATGCTGTAGTGGGAGACTCTAGATTAATTTTGACCACCATGGTAATCTTTAACGTGCCCTCAATGCATGGGGTATGGATGCTTTTGCATTTCGCCCCATGCAGCCACGGTGGCTGGGATTTGATCCCGCGACCTCGTGCTTAGCAGTGCAACACCACACTCACTAAGCCACTGCGGCGGGCAGCTAACATTCAATGAGCAGGTGTGCAAGCTTCGAAACAATCAAAAGACAGCACAATGTCACAAATGGGAAAGGAAATAACTGAACACAGACAAGCAAAAATATTGCCACACTTTAGTGATGGTGAAGAACCAAAAACTGCCCATAAGTGTGAGTCAATAACCTAATTCATTAGGTGGGCGAACTTGAGCCCAGAAAGACAAGAAACACTAGAATCACAATAGTAGCAAGCACAGTTGTCGGTTAGCAAATCTAATTTAACGAGCTGAGTTTTATACATGTCTCACCATACAGTTATTAATCACTGGTGCTTGCATACATTTGTGAATGTAACCCGCCACTAACCTATGCACAATTCGATTATGCAAGTCTCTCACTATAGAATTGACAACAACGTTCAAGAAATTCCAGATACAGTAGGCATGTATTGCACCAAACCATAGCTTGATGACAGTGATAATCTAGAGAAAAGTAGTCACCAGTAAAAAGTAAAATAATGTATGTGTGGCATTATGTGAAACACTAGATTAAAGGGGTCCTGAACCACTCCTTGGGCTTGGCAAAAAAGTCTGGAGATAGCATACGCTGCTGTGAACATCTAAGACCAGTTTTGCTGTCGTATACGGCGGGTGGTGCTCGCAAGCGGAGCACTAAGCCCCTTTTCTTTCAAACGTTCCCTTTTTAACATAAGATTGCTCCTCATTCTCTTCTGAACATTTTATTTTGTAATAAAGCAGATTCCCATACCCGGCTGGCATTGGCCAATAGCTGACGTCTATCAAGAAGAGTGTTTGGATCAGTGCGCTTCTTCCTACTGTTACTGTGTATATTTATTGACGAAATTCAATAAGCAGGCTGAAGTAAGCGAAAATGTGCTTTCGAATTTAATAATAATTATGTACTTCCGAAAGAAGCCAACTATCATCTGCTCCCGTATGCTTGGCCGCGGCCGCCCCCGTAGAACTTTGGCCACCCTGGTCATCGGTGTCTAGCCGGCAAGTCTCGCCATTTTCAACTAGTTTTGAACACTCAACTAGCCTCGAACCAAGCGAAATTTGAAGGGCCCCTCACCAGGCCACATAAAACATTTCGGTTATATGCTGGAAGTTGTTCAGAAGAGTGTTCTACAAGAAAAATTTTTCAAATTGGTTCATTAATAACTGCAATAAATATTTCAGTGCCACGAACCCATGATTTCAAGAGGCAAGCTTCACTACCAACACAGACATTTTTTACAATTGCCCCATCTAGCCTTCGCAAGCGAAATTCCTTTCCTGCGTTCTCTCATATCGGAGCTCGAGGATTGTGTGATGCATATGTTACGCACCCAGCCTTCTTTTTCTTTCCCTCGCGTTTTTTGCTGTGCAGCGCATTTCCGTTGATGGTGTCGCATGCAAGCTGTTGCGTTTGTCTTGTTTCATGCAGTGAAGGACTGTCTGCGCTGTGCACGAGAACACCTGACTAGCGGTATAAGTCAGTGCTACATGAATACCGATCCAGACACAAACAGATCATGGAGCATGATTGCGCGCTGGAGCACAGTAGAATATGACATAGTTTCAGTGTCTATGTGCACGACTGAATGACATGGAAACAAGCAGATGAAACGCAAGTACATCTCTTGCTACAGTACGAAGCAAAACAGAAACACAGACATTCAGTTTGTGTGTTTTATTATTTCTCTAAACATTAATTCGCCTACTGAAGCAACAGGTTACACAAATAAATGTTGCCTTAAATAAATCTCAAACTCATGCGTCATTCTGAGCGATGCCGCAGCATATACATGTACGTAGGCGTACTTGTGCATATATGTTACCACTCCAGCAGGGAGAGCGGCACCAACGAAGAGAAGGGCAAACGGCATTTGGTTTGAAATTTCAACTCTTTCCACGGCGCGTAGCCATGCAATACTTATCAGACACGATTGTTAGTGCACTTGTCAGTTCAATATGGCCAGACCTGGTGAGGGACCCTTTAAGGTAAAACCACACGCACGCCTGTCAGTGCACACTTACTCCTGGCCACTCCTGGTTAGACGTCTTGGCAGACTAATTGATACAACTTCAAAAATGCACAAGTTGGTATGTGGCTACATCTATCGGTCAAGCTGGTGATGGATAAAGCCGATTCGCACCATGTAGCATGGTCAGACTGTATGTAGCATATACACGCGAGTATGCACTCAAGCCCTGTAATGCACAAAGCAAATCCTGCACGTATGAACTACAGTTGCATGTAGCTGGGGTCTTCTATGTAGCGTAGCTACTGCAGCCGCCATGGCGTGCTGCCACAAGTCCACTGGCTAAGCGCACTGCGGCTCGCTGAGGACAAACGCTTATGGGTTACTTTTGGTGCGTCACTGGTGCCAAAATCAGAAGTACTCGCATCTACATTCAAATCCAAAAGCAAATCTGAACTGTGCGCCACAGTGACACTTAGAAGGCAGATTCACTTTAATCTGCTCTGCTTAAGACTCTTGCAACACCAGAATTTTGCACCAGCAGCAAGTTTAAGCTTTCCAATGTCTTTATCGCCTTAGAAGTATAGTTCCACCACTGCATTCACTGAGGGAATAATTAGCCTTATATTTTAAATCTTTACAGGCTGCTATAATCCCCCAGCCATCTAATCACAAAAGAGAACTATAAGGAACTAGCAATAATTCAAATGGCTTTCAAATCAAAACATTAATTCAAATTTTAAAATATGGATTAAGTATGTTTTAGTGCCCTTTAAAACTACACAACTGAAATAAGTCAAACAAGGGTTTCGCTTATGTAGAAATAGACCTATTTTGGCTTTCAGGGACCAAAAAACACCCCTCCCAAAAAGTGGGGGCTTTTGAATGGACATGAATATGGCATGAAAAGCCATGACATGTACACTTTATATTCATGCCATTGTGTACCTTGATGGTACCAATAATTATCTTTGTGACCATGTTTGATTCAACTCTGATAATTTCAAACTTCTGGCAAACGAAAAAAATTGAGAAAGAGATAAATAAAATCTGTTGTTTCTAGAAGTTTAGGCAAGGCGACTGTGCAGTATCCGAGAATCCAAGAGCATTTCTTACTGTGCAATTTAAAGGGAACAGATCCTTAACCATGAGTCTATGATGCAGCGAAAGATTAATCTGACAAAGGGCCTCTCCAATTCCCTTAAATGTGCATCTGGAATTTCAGCCATCAGTGAAATGACATCCTGATCTTAAAATTTTTGTGTTGCTACTGAATGAACCAGTCTTCAAAAAAACACTACGAATAAAATAAAAACAACAAAAGTTCACCGAAGATTACAATACTTCCTGATGCGAAATTTGAGCACAGCTGCATAGGCATTTCCATTCCGCGATATATTGGCTGGCGCAGACGATCCATCTCATGCAGCACACTGCAAACGGAGCGAAGTGTGGCGCGGCTGCCTCGCTAATCATGACGCATGGGCGCAATTCACAGCAGCCACTGCCGACAGACGTCTGCTCATGCAGCGCTTTGTTTCCATACAGACAATGTGCGCTATTCTGGCGCCATCTCGTAGCCATCGTCGCCGCAGAGCTAGCCATGCATGGCACTAAGCTTTTCTTACACTTTCGCCACAGCCTCCTCTTCCACTTTTTGCCACATGCTTTCGCTTCACCTTCCACCTGCACTTTCCTCTTCATGCTCTCTTTGCTATCCCCGTCTTTCATCTTCCACAGCGCTCTGCGTTCACTCTCATCTTTCACTGTGCTTGTTTGCTCGGTTACGAAGTAGGACCCCGACGGTCACTGCAGGAACGGGAGCCTCAGAGCTGTGCTTTAAAATAAGGAACTAAATTAACTGCTACTGTAAGATGTGCCTCACAGCCAAGGAAATCCAGCACCAATCTAGGTCGTACTGCTCACACAACAGGGCACAATAATAAGCTCCAGACAAATGCGACACAGCAAGTACTTTACCTGGGTTCTGTTTTCAGTGTCATGGCTGGCAGTGGTATTGTCCTGGGCCTGCACAGTATTATTGTCAGCTTCCTGGCCACTCTCCTCCTGCACAGAATGAAGTTCTGATGTGCTTAAAACACAGAAGTCAATACAAGACAACACGTGCAGCATCTGCTCATGACACAGTGTTCTGAAACAATATAGTACCTTTAGCATATTGAAATATCCACATTAGTTGTCTCTAGTGTTTGGCTATCATTATTCTTGTACAGTGCTACTATAACCCTAATCTTTTAAATACGAAACAGCAACTATTAAAAGTTGAAGTTGCAGCAGTGACTTGCACTGTTTACATCGGCTAGATTCTAGTGATATGGGCCCAAAAGAGTCCAAGACTAGGTATGACTGATTTCCCAATGCCTCTTGACAGCCTAATAGGCCAAGTTGCAAAAGCTTTCCTATCCTCCCAGAAAAGGCAAGCTATAAAAGACAACGACTTGAGTTTTGTATCAAGACATCCAGACCTTTTAAAAGCCTAAATCAAGTGTTTTGCAATTAAAAAAAAGCATTTAAGTAGTTTGTGTTAATCTCTATATTCAGTGCTCACAAGGACTTGCACTGCTTCCCCACTGTGGCCACTGGCGGCACCTCACTTGACCAATTTTGCAATTAACATTCACACAAACTTAGTGTGTCCTGTTGCAGGCAGTAAGCATGTTCTGTATGGGTAATATTCGTCACTTTGTTTTATTTGAATATAGTGTACAATGCCAAAGGCAGTTACTGAAACAAACATATTCAGTTAAGGATGCGTGAAATGAGAGAACATTTATGTTGAGACAAGTACAGTTTGCACCACAACTATTCTTCAAAATAGCTAGTTCTCAATTACTCACCTTTGTGGGTTCATCTGAACTTCCAGAAAACAGTTTCCCCAAGGTGCTTCCTAGCCGTGACAATGTTGACTCCTCAGCTGGAGGAACCACTTCCTCCATGATCTTCTCAAAGGTTGCCTCGGCCTGTCATCCCCAAAGCAGACCAAACCAATAAGTCTTGGTTGCACCAACAGACAAGCCCATTCATAAACTTATCTTTGAAATAAAATGATGAAATGATGAAATGAAGTCACTCAGGATGCAGTGATTACCAGCAGAAAGGTTATTTAATGCGACAAGTAACTCATTCAACTTAAGCTGGCCTAAGAGGAGGGTCACATATAGTCATATTTAGGAGTCCTTCCAAAGGAATTGGAGAAACTCCAAAATGTTGGGTTAAATTTAATAAGGCTGCAGCTTCATGAAGTCGCCCCCGATGGTGAAAGGGACTCCACCATCGAGTTAGGTAAATTTAATTAATCCGATATGATTGGTGTCTCTTTAATTAGTGTGATTTCAAATGTTTCTCAACTAGACTGGTTTCAGAAAAATGTTTACATTCAAATTAGTACTATGTAGCAGCGTATATCATCTCACACGAATACGCATGCTTGACTCTCAAACTTTCTCAATCTTAAAACAGGCAGGTTGTCACAGACGCATGATGTCGACACAATAAAAGACATCAAAAAAATTTTGCATTGCTAAGACAGACAAATGAACACACCTCAAAAAGAAGCGACACAACCACACAACTATACTGATGTCTGTCACTGAATTCTTTGTATTTTCTTCGTCCCTGTTTTTTTATGGTGCAAGAATTATTTCTGGGCTACAGTACTATCAAAAAGTCAAGTGCTTGTTCTGCTCTAGGCTCTCAAGGTAACTGACATAATTGGGCCCACGGGGACATAAACACTCCATGACTGCACATCAACAGTCAAGTGCAACACGTTACCCAAGCATCATCGCACTTGCGCTCACATTAGTTGCAGAAAATAAGCAATAATTCCAGGCAAACGGCAAGCGTAAGAAAGTTATACTGAAATATATAACACACGCTATGTGCAGAGAAATATGCAGCGCAGCAGAATCTCTCCTCCAATCAACAGCACGAAGCAATGATCTTCAGATAGCATGTGCATCTTACTTTATAACGCGATTTTCTAAAATACAAACCTTACTGGCAACATTAGTGCAAAATGCACTGCGAAAGCTCGATTGCTGAAGAACAAGCAGAACTTAAGTCCAGCCAGGTTGAACAATGATGCATACAATTAAGCAATATGGTACACAAGGAGCCCAAGGTAAACATAGATGCAACGGCGAAATGCTAGCAAACTACTGCTGCCTTCCCACATGTTAACCCTGAGCAACACAACAACAGCCTGTCGGACACTCACTACACCAAGCAAGCACTTTCAAGCATGCTGGCATTGCATGAAGCACGGAGTTTAATTTACAATTCCGTACTAAACCAGATTTCATTTATGAAGCTCTAAAGATGCTCCGAAGCGACAGCTTCCAATTACACCCAATAGAAGCATCAGAGATGGTAGTGTAAAGAAGGCTGCCTTAGATGGCTAGCTCCAAAAAATAAACAGTGAAGGAGAGTAACAGTTACATCAGTGCTCAAAACAACAATGAAGCTTTCAACTTTTTTTTTTTTTGCAAGTTGGGAAATGGGTGGTGCAGTTACACTTCAAACGAATATTCGTTTTGTGTAAATCTGTGTGAAACTAAATTTTGTGAGCGGAAATTTACAGCAATGGTGCCCAAAAATCAATTTCGTTACAGGTATGAGGACATCTCCATGTTCTGCACCAAAAAAATGGAACTGCAACTTCTAGCATAATCATACCAGCAACCTTGTCCACAACCAAAAGATGAAAGAAGGCTTATTGACTGCATCATTAGCTACTGACGGCATGACCAATGGGTAAAAACGCTCCTGCAGACCATGCTACCTCTTCACACACACGCAAACAATTTACCGGCTTGGGAGCAGGCGGGTCTTTCTTAATAACCTTTTGCTTCACTCCAGGAATCGGAACCTTTTTGTCGAAAAGGTAACTGACCTGTGCATGAAGAAATAGTGAAAGTGTGAGCAGCGAAGCTACTCCCCATTCGTGCGCACCAAACGTGGCAAAACTTGTCCGCTTTATTTGCATACCTTCGATGCATCCTGTCACTACTCACTCCATGGCTTACCATTTCCAGACCCTCTATCCCATTTTCATCTTTCATGGCAACCAGCTCCAGCTCTTCTTTTCAACTTGCATGCAAAAATGTTTGAGGAAGCATAGAAGGCAAGCAATGCAAAGCAAATGAAACAGAAATAAGCATGCAATATGCACAATAACCTGTGTGTTGATCCGAACTTTAAGATATTGCATTTGCTGCCCCTTTGATGGCATTGAAATTTACGACACCGCTACATTTTAATATACAAAAAAGCATTTACCACAAGTATTTGACAGGTTCACCCAGTAAAAATGAGAAGCTGTTGTTATATGCTTACTCAGTCTGCTGGACAAACCAAGCAAGTATCAACACCAGATTTCTATAGCTTTTACGAGGTAAACTACAAAATATGGTCTTTATAAAAACTTCCAAGGTCAGCAAAGCAGTGGTATAAATTTAACTTTGTTTAGCTTAACACACAGGTCACTGTACATTGATCACAGGTCAACCACTCAATGGGGGGAGCCCATTAGTGAAAGTTTCAGAAGGAAGGCAAGTTGCAAGGAAACGAAATCTGAAGCATTAATGCACTCTTGTTTCGTGCAATGTGGGGGTGCGGGCTAACTGTGGCAGCAAGCAAAAATGCAACACAGAGAGAGCACATGACCAAAGCAAACAGAAAATAAAGCAAGTGCAAGAAAGCTAGCAATACGAGTCCCACCCCTCGCCACTCTAGATAATGCCATTCTTGCAGAAGCCACGGGTGAAAGAAAAGGGTGGGTGCTGAAGCAACATGAGAAGCAAGCACTGTTGAGCAGAAGTATTAGAGGTTCCTCCAGGCCCTAGTGCAAGTACATACATGATAGCACATCTTCGTAAGCAGGGATGCTCAAATAGTGAAATATTCTAATTGAATATTAATGTTAGAATTATATTGGCTTCATATGTCGCCTAGAATATTTTTCCATTCTAAAAGTAGGGAAAAAACAAGGAAGTGTGGTGAAATAAAAAAGTAACTTTCTTCTATTTCTGTAACTCTATTTGTAACTCAACATTCTCAACATTCAACATTTTCCTTTATCAACAAGTTTCTCAGTTGAAGACCACTGCATTTCCCGGTTGGCTTGCAACACAGACTTGGTGCAGCCGCTAGACCATATGCATGGATGCTTTCTCATGGCAGGATTCAATCTATTTGCACTGAACCTGCATATCCGATTTCTCATTTTGGTGCCAGCAAATCTTCTCTGTGGTCATTGCATGTGGCATTCACAGCTATCACCGCCAATCCTACTGCGATAAGCATCTTCGCCTATCTGTTTCGCAGTGCGCGGTGCCGCCAGAAGCGTAGCACATGCTTTTACTGAGTGATAACCGAAACACGACGACCTTCTCTGCTGCAGACTGCGATCTTACATGTTTTCCGGCGGTTATATCCCATATGAGCAAGAAAAGGCGCGAGGCGCATGCAATCGGGAACAATGTATAGCCGCCCGTCGCATGTGAAAAAGATGGCGCACACATGTTCTTATTCCGATACCAGCAAATCTCCAGACGGGTCATCACAAGCCGCATTGAGTTATCACCACCAAACCTATTACGATAAGCATCTTCGCTTATCTGATTTACAGCACGAGGTGCGCAGTGCCATTGATAGCGTACTGCATGCTTTTAGTAGGCGATAATCCAAATGTGCCACAGTTGCCTGCTGCAGGTGGCACAATGTGGGTGCCGCGTTTCGCTTCGGCGGCATCCAGCCTCGCCCATCAGCTTGATTTCGTTTCAGTTACTCGTTGCCCTCTTAAAACACCACGCAATAGGAAAACAACAAAACACGTCTCCAACCGACGGAGCACCACCAGCTCGACGCGCATCGGCGTCTCGTGCCGGAACGATCTGCGCGACGCTTCGCATTACATGGATGTCAACCATAGTTTAGTCTGACAAATTTTTTTTAGTTACTTTGGATCTTACGTTTTCCTGGTTAGTATGTTGTTTCTCGTGGTTTTTCAAAACGTATGAACGAAGTTCTACTGTACTTTGACTCAAGATAGTATTTGATTCATACTCAAAATGTCAAGCATTTATGCACCCCCTTGATAAATACTAACACCCAATGGTTTGAACAGCATAATGAATACATGTGATGAGAGAGCGCACATGAACAGTGCATGAACCTCAACATAATGAGCATGGATATAAAAAATTGCAATATATAACTAAGCAAATCTCAAATATGGCAGGCCATGCTTTGCTTCAACACATCTGCTACTGCAATGACATCAAGAATGCAAGATCTGAGGCCAGCTTTGTTACAGTGACACTAACATTTACTTGCTTACAGCTGCGAATATGTATTGTGGTAGCAATAAATGTTACAGGGGCTGATAACCGATTTTTTAAAGGCCTAGTTCTTTATGGTGCAACACAAAGCTCACCCTCTGTAGTGTTTACACCTGCAGTGGTTACTTCCTCCGAAAGCGCGTGGATATCTTGTAAGCAGAATTTTTCGATCAGAGCAGCCTCTCAAAAAGTATGAGCCCCTCCTCCAGCAACACAGAGTAGCGAGAGCAATACCGATAGCTCGCCTCACAAATTGTGAAAGCCGCCCATCGTTTTGCTTTCAAAGGGGTGAGTGCATATGTGGTTAACCACCTACATTTTGATCTTTTCAACAACATTTGAAAATAAAAGGCTAATACAATAAGTTTGTGTTGTTATACAGACCTTTCCTATATTTGTATCGCGTTTATCCCCAAGTACACACCTACGTCATGGCTGGCTAGGCCCCGTCATCGTTATTCTGTCGATAGACGAGCCAAGCCAACTCATCAAAAAAGAAGGTAAAGGCAGCACCACTTTTCTGCTCACTGCAAATGAATGCGTACCTGCAGCCTGTAAGTTATAAAGAGTCATAACCGTAAAAAAGTACTACATTTCAATACAAATAGATAGACCAGGAACCACTTAGACTAATAAAAGGTCAAGTGATAGACCTCTTATGCATCTTCATGTTCTTGCCGTATGGGGCGCCTAAGGCCATTTGTTGCGACTTTTAATGAAGAATTTCAAAATATAAATCCGAATTTGATAAGAAAAACATGGCTCATTTTAACAAATACGCTAGGCAATCTTCCCCTCAGCAGGGTTATCTTGATTCATGTTCTGAGTGGTTGTCTGTCCCTTTAAACACCCAGCATAGGCAATCTTCCCCTCAGCAGGGTTATCTTGATTCATGTTCTGAGTGCTTGTCTGTCCCTTTAAACACCCAGCATGAGCAACTTAAATTGGCACGTTCTGGACATGCACATGCATTTTGGCTAACAGCTTGGCTTCACTAGCCCACAGCCAGCAAGCCAACCTGCTGGTCCTGTGCGATGGCACCAATCACACACTTGCATATTAATGACAGTGCAGTAGGATTTGAAACTTAATGTTCATGTGACATCTTTGACAAGGAAAGCAGCCAACGAGCCAACAAAATCAACAGGAGAGTGGAGGCCCTTTTGTGGCTCTTCAGAGGCATCACGCTTATATTTCTTTTGCTTAGACCCCACCACAATTTTTTTTTTTTATCATATCAGCGTCTGTGCTTATAATGACTACTGCAAATAAAGGTATTTTTGTGTGGGATGCAATTTTGTTATAACGAGGTTTGACTGAGTAAAGGTTTCTTGTTTCTTGTTAAGTATAAACACAAGCCAGAAATTATAAGCTGTAATCGCTACAGGTGCATAAAAGAGGGTGCTTATGTTACACGCTGCAGGAAAGCACAGCTCAGTTCAGTGTGAAAGCAGAAGGCACTCACAGAGTCTAGGTGAAGCAGGCCACTCTCATCTAGCCTGAAGTGAGCCTTGATGCCCTTGGGTTCAGCATCAACGGCATGCTTTTGAATCGCTTCCGCCACTCCAGTCAGTGACACTTTGCTGATGTTCAATGATCCAAAGTTGCTGCGCAGGAAAGGTGGAGAACAGGGTCTTGATGATTTAGAGCAGTCCTACATGGAACTCTCACAGAACACAGCACAGAAGTACAAAATCAGAGCAAAGCTAGGAATAAATGCCAGGCAACACAGTTAATGCCTTATAGGCTTTCTTTTTTAATCTCAGGCAAATCACACAAATATGCTCCACACCAAGAAAATACATTGCAATTATGGCTAAATGTACCTACTACCTTATCACTGACACCTTAGCAGTCAGGCAGCGATATGGAAAAAGGCAAGCTTAATAGCCATGATGATAGGAGGGATTAGACTGAAGCTTATTAAACAAATTTAGCTTATTTAAGCCTCTCTCTGTGGCCAGAAGTCAATAACATCACCACAATAATCACTCCTATTGGCTTCATAGAAACATTCTGGCCTTGGCCAGTAGTATAGCTGATGCCTGCCTGTGGAAATGCCTTTACTGTGTTTACCCACATGATTTAGTTACTGTACTTATTCGAATATCAAGCCAGGTTGTTTCCCAGCATCCTTAGTCTCCAAGTCACCCCCGGCTTATATGCAAGTTTTAAATACAATATACGTGTTGCTTCATGGCAGCGCGCATATTTCACCTTATAGAGTGGCCTCACGGCAAACACTGTCATGAAGCCACACTAAAACAAAAAAAAAATCTTGCGCTGCCATGAAGCCACCCCTAAAGGCAAAATTTTCATATAACGCGCACTTCGCATGTTGAAGCTCCCTTCCTCCACATTTAATGGTAGCCATTTTGTGCTTTGCCTGTGTTAGCAATTTAGTATTTCGGGCAATCCCAGCCAACTCTGAATAATCCATCGTCTAGTCTATATCACCTTATATTAGTGTGCATACTTAAGTTTTTTTCTTGGATACCCCAACTGCACCCTCGCCTAATAATCATGACTGCCTCATATTTGAATAAATATGGTAATGAAAACAGCCTACAAACACAAGTTCCTCATGCTGGAGATACTAGTCTGTATGCTTGCTTGTATGTACTGCAAATCTCTTTTGGACCTTTAGTAAAAGCAAGGCAGCCCCTATAGAATATCATCAAAAGCTGAATGCAAGAGGTTTCAAGCACTAACACAACTCAATAACCAAGCACACTAAAAAAAAACAATATTGCAACAAGTGCAGCCCAAATATAGTCAATGAGTTTCTAAAACAAACTTCCCTTGTTACAAAGTATGTTGCTTTATGTTACCTCTTAATGCTGCATGGTAATATGTTATAAATATGTGATGATTACAAATGTTTCTTTTCTTCAACAGCCTCTAGCCCGATATTTTTCTCAACCACTACCAGTACTACATCATGCAGTGCTGACTTTCTGGCCGGTCAGTCAACAAAAGCAGACGAAAGTATTCATATGCAAGAGTAAAGCGCGTCCCCGAAAAGGAAGAAAAAACAGAATCCCATGTAGTACACACACTGGTTGCAAACAAAAGCGATTGGCTAAAACAGCAAATTCATACAAAACCAGCAAGAGTAGGGAGAAGCACCTCACCCAAGCTCATTGTTGGACAGGAAGCTAAGGTCCCCGTAGTTAATGTCAAAGTCAAAGTCCGACGTGTAGCGCGAGAAAGTCATCACTTTCTTTTGTGGGTAAAGGTTGTTTCTGTTGAACAGCACTCGCCGGACCACCTTTGTGCTCTTGACGCCATCCGTGTCAACATCTCGGCTGAAGTCCACCTGCGACATCCAGAGCGTAAAAGAAAACGAATTAGTGGTGTTAGAACATAGAGGTTTCTAAATCAAATTGAATACAGATATTGAAAAAAAAAAGACCTTTGAATATTGAACCAAATATACTAATATTTTCTCAGTTCTAAACAATGTGAAATATAAACCCTTCAGGCACTATATACACAACTGTGCATGCTAAGATAGTGCATCAAAATCAAAAGCACCGATTAAAGTTATACTTAAAATATGTAAAAAGTATCTTAATAATACTTCTGATTGGACCTGTGCCCCAAATTTAAGTAAAAAACGCTTTCCCCTAATCGAGAGTAGATGTGAGCATGAAATGGCAACCGGCAAAGCAGATTGGTTGGATATGATACTAGCCACAATCTTAAAATGGGTGTAGCGCAAGTTGCCAGCAGCACACCCCATCACACTACACCACGCCATACTGTACGCTATAGTCGGATACAACTCAAGTATGCAGTGAAGCACCGACCACACCCTCATAACCGCCAGCCACTGCTCCTCTGCGAGGCTGCAAACAATTCGGACTTCAAAGTTTCCCTGTTACCTAAATAAGGCAGTAACCACAAAAATAAAATTATAAGCTTGTTTTTTTGTACGTTTTCACTTGTCTATTATAGTGGAATGGTGAAGCCCTAATTCTTTAGTGAACTGAAATAAAACGCATGCTTCACTGCAACTATTCATTGTCAAGTTTCACTTCAGTTGGCAGTGAAGTTTCATGAGTAAAACGGGGTCAGCAGTGAAATGAATTGTGCCGCCGGCTTTTGAAGAGTGAAAAGCTCAGGCTTCATACACTTCGTCCGTCTCTTTTGCACACCTAATCACTCCCGCCGGTGAAAAGAGTCTTCAAGAACAGCAGACGCTGCGGAAGTATCTAGTACGATGCCATTTTGAAATGGTCACATGATGACAATTTTGTTTGCTCCTGTACTTGGCTGGCAGAGTAACAATCCTGTGTGGTTGGTGTGCCTTGGTTGCAAACTGATGTTTTTTAAAGTTGTATCCTACAATAGTCCATATGGTGCTGCCCAGCTAGAAGAAAACCAGCTTAAGGAGACACGAGAGGCAGCGAAAGACGCCAGGGAGACCGAGCACACTACCCACCTAGAAGAAGAAAAGCGCCTGAAGGAGGCACGACCAAACGTCTCAGCAAATCGATTCTTGCTCTGTGATCTCGAAGCAAGAGGCCACTTGTTGGGCCGCCACTGAGCTAAGGGCTGGCTTCACAGAGCATTCGCTCACCAAGGCTGCCTGTGTGACATAATGCTTTTTTTCCTAACTTTTTCTTTCCTCCATAAAGGCAAAGCGGCGCATCAGACGCTTCCGGCACCACGCCACACCGCAGCTTGGTGAGCTTCGTATATTGAGGGCAAAGTAGCACTTCCAGACATGTCCAGTGCCACGCCACACAGCAGCTCGGCGAGCGCAGTAGATCCGCAAATTCCATTTCCCAGAGGTGAAGTGTACGGCGCCCTGTATCTGCCTTTCGAATGTCGGTATTAGGAATTACAAATAAAACTTCAGCGAACTAGAAGTTACAGCTTGAGTGATATTGTGAACAAATATTAGAAAGAATTCGGAAGCAATATTTTTTTTTGTTACTTGTTTGGGAGTAACTAACGTACGTAATGCGGTCCTGTATAAAGGGTGGGGGATCTCATTTGGTTCTTGCAACTTGTCTGGATTTCTCGCTTGAGTGCCCAGATAGCTGCTCTGGCTTTTGGCTCAAGGTCACTTGAAAGCCACCGACAACAGGAGCTAAAAGCCTTTCATGCTTAAGAGTGTAATGTGCTTTAGTAAATTGAGTTGGAAGGTAGTGGGATGGATATTTGCCCTTGCAGTGCAAGCTTGTCTTCATGTAGCAGGTTCACTTCTTCACAACATTATAGATCAGGCACATGTTTATAGTGTCTGGATAGGTGCTTTCCAAGTATACTAGACATAAAATATTTGTCATTCTTATATCTGATGATCCTATAAGGAGTTCTCGCATAAAAGCTTGACAAAACTCACTGAAAAGATTGAAAATTCCTACTAATTCATTCTGAAGCTGTGCAGTTTTATAGAGTACAAGAAATGCAATTCAACTAAATTTTCAATGGACACAATTAATTGGCACTTGAAGGGGATAAAGCTTGTGCGAGGTCTGTTTTGTTAAAAAAAAAAAAAGGTGTTTACATTACTTGACACATGCATTTAATGCCATTTGCAACGCGATGTCCGGTCAATTGAGGAGCGTGTAATGAGAAACTACTGGTTTCAGTGATCTAATACTCCTTGACAGTGACAGTAATGAGACAAGAAAACAGCACGTCACCAGTTGCACATAGAGTGCAGCGTGCATTAAAGGACAGAAGTGCTATACCACAGCACCGCACACAGAGATGGAAACATGGTGAAATCGAGAGAACTCACATACACAGGCTACGTAGAAGCCAGGAATTCTCATGGAATGCAAGGAAATTACTGAGCCTGGTGCAGCAGTATTATTTAGAACAGTCTTCGATTGCATCCATCTCTCAAGGTACTCCAATGCGCATTATTTATTATATTCCAAGAGAAATGAATATTTGACAATTTCGAATTATTCAGAGCTTCTACTATTAACAAACACCTAAAGCAATGCTACATAAAGCCAGCACTATTGTTTTCACCTCCAAAAAAGACACAAGAAGAGACAAGCTTGAAGTACAAGCATTTTAATCACGGGAAGCTTTCAGAGGTAACTTACTAAGCTTCGAGGTACTCACAAGAACTTAAAAAGGGATAGCAAGGATGTGAGGAAGCACAAAGCTGGTCTATTTGGTTCTCATTTAACATGGCAAACAGTTTGACGTAAAAGTTCTGCAGAAACCCGCAAGGTGGAGAGAAGTAATGAATAAAGATAAAATCAGACATCCACCTGTTCGTAGCAATTGCTACAAAGGGTGGATGTCTGATTTTTTCTTTATTCATGGCAAACAGTGTAAACAACAAGACAAACGGCACATATGCACTAACTATCAATGAATGATTTCATTCTGAAGCAGTGAAATATATATAACATTTAAAGCACACACAAGGTTTTAAGGAGGGTGCAAGAATAATGAGAGAATATGCAAGCAAGCACTCTACGCATTTTTATCAGTCTATAGTCTTGAATAACTCCTCAAAAATAGGTTATTCTAGCATCCCTCATGCAGCAAAAGCAAAAGGCAGTGGTTTTTATGTGCTTGAGGGGCTCAGGCCCTTTAGTTTGAAATGAAAAAACGGAACAGTTTGTTGCTGTGCAAGTGAATGCTTGTTCTCGTTCCCACTGCTGGCGACGTATGGAAAAAAGCAGCACATGTGCCCTTTACATCAATCAATGTAGCTAGCTACATCTGGCATTATCAATGCAAGTGAACAACCCAGAACATCTGGGTATGCACTTCTAGCAGAAGGTCAGAAAGCTACTCTTCTAAGTCCCGGGATTGTACCTTCTGCTATTTCGCTTGCCGATACTACCCGTGGCGGAAGTGGTTTAATGTGCGCTTGTGCTCTGGACACATGATGATGCAAGGCGTCACCACAATTATGCGAGAGGTAGCACATCAAATTAAGGCGAGACATTGGCACCCTGCACCCACCTTGTAATGCCTAGCATACAACATTACATGGTACAACATCTTAGCTTTGAAACACACTTGGAACCCTGTATTGGCGAAAATTGAAGAGTCGAGAGGGTACCAAGGCTCTCCACCTAAACGCATATTGTTGTCTCTAGGTGCAGAAACTTCCAATCATTAACTTATACATTTCATGCCCCATTAAAATGAATCCGCATACAACATATACCGTATCTACTCATTTATGGCCCACCTTCATGCAAGGTCTTGGAAGCTCGAGCTTTGAAGCATCCCAATTTCAAAAAGAAAAGAAATTTCACTAAGCAACATGCACATACCAACGTGTTGGTTTCCACTAGTTGCTACTAAGTGGCACCAGTTACTGTCCTGCCAATGATGGCCTCATTATCATCATCACAGCACTTCGCTGAATCACGTTCAACATACTTCAATAGCAGTGTCTGTGGTACACTGTTTAGCTGCATCGTGTTTCCAAGCGCTTGAAGGGGGCATTGCAGCAAGAAGTGTGCGCATGGATTTTGAATGCATGGCGTGCAGTCTTGTTCAATACCGTCATTAACAGCTTCAAGGTGATTAGAATTTCCAAGAGTATGAACAGAAATTAAGGACAACCAACTTTGGGAGGGCACCGATGAGGCGAGTTCAATGAACGAGGAGGGCAGCGGAAAAGATGAAGATGGTTGAATAAAAGTATTCAAAGTGAACCGTCAGTGGTTGCTTTATTCTGCATTGCAGTAGGAGCACGGTTTAAGACAGTAAGCAGCCATAAGCCTGCCTTAAGTAAGGTCTGCACCCGGTAAAAGAAGTGAAGAAAGAAAGAAGTAGAGACCTCACACGAGTAAACAAGATAGTACTTTCGGATACAATATCCCATACTTCTCGCATGGTTTGGTTTGTCTATAATAATCCTGCAACAAGTTCTGCCTTTTGACAGGCCCAGCTGTAACAGACTACCGGCAACAATGGATGAAATTGAGGCAAATTTTCGTTTAAGATGAAGCACATACAGCATACTTTACCTTAAAAGGTAAAATTGTTATTCACCCGAATGTAGCACGAAGCTGCAAAGAAAACCCAGACAAGTTTCATCCCGAACCAGAATAAAATTTTCCTCAACTGCAATGCTTTCTTTCCAAGAAACCTGTATGGGATTCCTTTCCTGTATGGATTCCTTTGCTACATTCGAGTGGATGACAATTTGCCCTTTCATGACACTTCCTCCACCTTGCGAGATTCCGCAGTGCTGGTTTGCCAAACGTATTTTGCTGCGCCGATATGTGTGTGCAGCAATGCATTGCACACACGCACCACTGACATACATTAAAAATCTGTGCAAGACTAGTACTACGTTTATGCAAATGTCGTTCAGGACGGTCGCTCCATCGCCAAGCAGGCCACACACACCTGAATGGGGAACAGACTGGCCTCCTTGACCTGGAAGAGCTTGACCTTGAACCCTTTGCTGAGGTAGGCGGCCTGATAGGCAGCACCGAGCGCCGCTGCCTCATCTGCGTTGACACTCTTGCCCAGCTCTCGGCTGCTTCCCAGGGCAGCGTGCAGCTCCTGCTGCACGCGCGGAATGCGGGTGCTGCCACCCACCACTATCACTTGGTCGATTTCACCCTGGGAAATGCAGGAACAAAGACAACAAAGTTAAATGGACACTAGACTGCTTTAGTGTTTCTCTTTGCACTAATAGTATTCTTTATGCATCAGTTTTTTTTTTAATAATGAGGTAACAATTTGAACACGTGTTAGAAGACAAAGTAAAGGTCAAGGTTCTATTTGAATTTCACACCGAAATCCCAGTACTGGTATATTAGTGTGATGTCGCAGATTTCGAAGTACTTTTTCGTATTCGGGTTATTGTAACTCCGTAAATGTTCTCAAAACTTTCAGAATACAATGCAACCTTAAGAATTAAAATTAACTAGACCCTAGCAGCTGGCATTAAAATCCACGTCACAGCAAAAGGGTGATATTTTTTGCACTATACCAGCCATGGGAACAATAATGCACTAGAATTAAAGCGCACTGCTCACCAAGGTCATGCCAGCAGATGAAAGGGCCATGTGGATTGGTGCGGCCACACGCTTGAACAGGTCATCGCTGATTTCCTCAAACTCAACCCTGGTGATAGGGAACTTGAAGTCCACGTCTTCCATTACATTTTCAACCTGCAGTGAAAGAAAGCCCAATTCTCTCTCAGAGGAATGTCCACAGATTTATAACAGATCATATGCATAAAGAAATCAGTGTGTATCAGCAGTCAACAGTGTTTCAGTAATTTACGGGAAAGGCTTTACAGCTCCACGTCTCCCCAAAAGTAGCATGGAGCTCAGAAATGCCAGCAAGTTTGTTTCTATGAAAAAACTTGCAGCTCTGCTTACACAAACCACAAATGTTCCAGGATGTCAGCTGTCCGTTTCTTTTTTGCACAACAGCACATTCCTGTGGGCAACAAGTGATAGCGTTAAACTTCATCTTTCACCCAAATTATCTGGTGTAGCATGTGAGGCCTTTCACAACGCGAACATCTCCAGCTATCATTAAAAAGTTTCTCTTTGTATAAGTACATAACACTTTGAGGATGCAATGGCACTTTTCCAGCATCAATTACAAAGTGTGTTTTCCATTTGTTAACCTAGGTTTTAATCCCGTTTTCCCTATTTATAGTCTAAGGTTCCCTTCAGTTCCATAACCGAGAGATTGTTCAAGCCCACAAAGAAGAAAAGGCTCGATGATCGCACCTGAGCAACGTGTTCAGTGTTGGCACTTAGAACTTTCTTGACACGGTCAGCCTCCTTGAAGAGCTTGGCTAGTCCACGCTTGTTGTCAAACACGTCCTGCTTTGTCTTCTTCAGCGCACTGAATTCCCGAGCAAATCGCTCGCCCAGTCGCAGCTTGAACTCCAAGCCACCCAGGAAACGATCATACCTGTTTCAAACAGAATAGCCAACTCTTTCCAAGCACTGGAGAGTACAAATAATGCACGGGTGTGTCTAATTGTTCAAGTTATGTAACCATGGCTACCATCATACAGTAGGACAGAGTCTTCAGTGCTAACAAACCACTGGTGTCGTGTGTAAATTGTGCTCTCCACAAGTCGAATAGTTTCATATTAACTGATACAATGTGACAAGTTTGAAAGGGAACTGAGCACAGTGCAACAAGTGAACAGATAAAGTTATAGGTGCCCTGTTAAAAGATAAAAAAGAAATTCACTAATTATATGAAGTAATAACTGAGAAACCAGAGAACCTGCTGGCTGCAATTGGTGCACACATCATAAATTACAACCATCAGCCTAGTTCATTTATAAACTAAAACGCATTATACAACGACCTGCATTGTACAAGAACCCAGCACACCTCACGGCATTGAAACACTATGCACTGTTAACCTCATCTACCATTAAGGGGACAAGTGTTGCGTAGGTAGCAAGTCAAGCAACACATATTCAGCAGGCATGCACACAGCTTGAACTTAAAATGGATCAGGAACCTTAACTATTTACTTTGTCAGGGTAGTTCTAATAACTAAGGTATCCAATAAAACAACAAATGGTGGAGCTGGCACAGTTTAAGAGATTTAACAATACAGTCTACTTGTAGAGCTGCTCAGAAATGACTACATGATCCACGGAAAAAAAAAAAGGACAGCACGCAAAACTAGTGGTCCTATTCACATCTATAGGTAATTAGGTGTTCCCAAGCTTACCTTAAAGAAGGTTGCCCCATAAAATTATGCCTAGCATGAATGTAAAGAAGCAAAGCTGAAGAATGGGAGTGGTTCAAAGAAAAAACAATGCAACTGTGCAATTTATAATCTGTTATTGGTCGTTCAGGTCACCTACACATATGCTGTATTCTATGCCTTAGATTTAGCCACTGAAGCAGACATGTTGTTCACGAACCTACTAGACTGCCCGAACTGACACAGATTCCTATATGTTGAACATGCAAGATGTCCCATTTAGGCACCACTCATTAGCAGCAGCTGTCAAAGTTGACCAAAGTAACCTGCAAAGGAACCTCACCCCACACCCTTGATGGAAAGCTGAGGCACATGCTCAGCGAGAATCTTGTCCTTGGTCTTGACCGTCTGGTAGGCCACAATGGTGGCCGTGGTGCTGCCAGTGCCCATGTCGTAGAACAGGATGTGCACTGGCGTGTCATTGAACTCCTTGCGCCGGAAAACACCATAGTTGAGTGCCGCTGCAAAAGGATTAAAAGGAGGACACAGAATGCCTGTTACCTAGCACACACCACTGCAATCATAATTTTTCTTTAATTTTTGTTTTAACAGACATGACCAAGATGATGCTGAACTTCAGATAAACTTTAAGAGCCCAAATTCCAGGAATGCACTCAGACCTGCCCAGGAATAATGCAATTGCTGCCTGATCAAGCGGCATACGATGCTAAATATGAAAAGTGAATACATTACAACAATGAGAACATGGTCGACTCAAAGTCGTAAAGAAGCCTTGCATCATTTAGCATAGCAAAAGCTTTAAGAAGAACCTTTCGCTACGGGCCAACTCTGATTTACCTATTCATATACACGTGAAATGCTAAAATGCTATTATGAGACAACTGCTGGACCGACTTGAATGAAATTTGTCACGGTTAATAGAGAAGGTTAAATTCTAGCAACTGTAGGAAGCAGATTTTTATTTATAACCCGGAATTTTTCACAAATATTCCTGCAGATTGGTAAGCTTCACAAAAACTAAAAGCACCAAGTTTACAAATTTGCAACTCTGGACAAACATCTTAAAACTTATTGTGCACAACAAACAGGGACGAAGAATAGAAGAAACACAAGGACGAGCGCTTGTCCTTGTGCTCGTCCTTGTGTTTCTTCTGTTCTTCGTCCCTGTTTGTTGCGCACAATAAGTTTTAAGATGAATTTGTTCCAACTAGGCCGACTCACCGTCTTGCCTCTGGACAAACAAACAAACAAACAAAGGATATCGCCATTTGGAAAATTACATCTGTTAGAGCATCTCATGTGCACAATGTGATATGCAAGTTTACAGCTTAGATGAAATCATTACAATTTTTACAAGAATACTGCAAATGTTTTCACAAGTTAGCGCTGTATTTCAGAGCAGCGTATAAATCAAAGAATTTTATCAGCTTTAGAGGTGTTATTAGATGGAGTTAACAAAACTGTGGTATTGTATTTTATGGCTGAGTTACAAAGTTGTAAAACAGCTAGGGCAAGACAGGGGAATTGGAGATCGCTTGGAGAGGCCTTTGTCCTGCAGTGGACATAAAAATAGGCTGATGATGATGACAATATTTGTCGTACGCACGAGTTCAGATATACAAACTGATAAAAAAAAAGAAGAAAATGAAACATGAGTGCCAGTTTAAAGGCTGACATGCGAGCATTAAACAGAATCTGAGAAATAAACAAAAACAAGAGACTCACCGGCAGTGTTGGCTCCAATAAGCTGAAGAAGCTTCAGGCCCCCAAGGCTAGCAGCCTGAGCGAGTGCTCTCCTTTCTGCCTGGTTGAAGAACGCAGGAACTGTGATCACTGCATCCTTGATTGTCTGTCCTGGAAAGCAGAGAGAGAGAGTGAACATTAATGAGCACCAGCAGTTTAGTCGGCTGGGCCTAGGCCTCCCACGATGAGACGTCGAGGTCTTGCCTCTTCGCCGCTTCGTAGGCCTGCCGGGTCACCCAGAGTTGGTCGTCGAGATGGGAGCTGCACAGGGCAGCGTGCCACCTCGACGCGAAAGTCACGGGATTAAGGTCTGGGTATTGATGTTTGCACTCCCATAGCATGCGGGGGAGTGTTGCTGATTGAGTTTTACAGACCTTGCACGTCTGGCTCGGGTAGATGTTGGGGTATATGGTGTGATAGCGTCTGAGGGAGGGGTATGTATTGGTCTGTAACAGGCGAAGGGTGGTGGAAAGCAAAAAGAAAAAAAAAGACTTGGAGCCATTCTGGAGTGCCATTGTGCCGTGAAGATTGTCAAATGCTAGCCCTATGGCTACAGGTACCAGCACTAATTTGAGGAAACCATGTAAAAACAATAAACAAGAAAAATATTTCTGGAACCATTTGGATTAATTATTCAAGCTTAACACTACTGTTCCCATATAGCATTACAGAAAGGGCTGTATTGTGGATTTCGGTATTTTTGTCATGTTGACACAGTGAAAACATTACAACCAAGCTTTGCAAGCTAGTCTGTTCAGGTGGGAAAAGGAGTGTCCTAGTCACAGTAGGGCTCATCCTTTTTTTCTTCAAATGCCCTTGAGACATTGCGAATTGACCATGTTTAAGAACATATTGTGTTATAATGGACATAGCTGCATAAACAGAGCTGTGCACATCAGAAAAAAGAAAAGAAAGCTCAGATGGCCATTCACTCTCTGGCTCGACTACATCCGGCCACCTTGGCACTAAAACCCTTCTAACAAGGACCCTACATGGTCTACTGTGCTCATAAAATACAGGGGAAGAACAAAGAATGGGGTGGCATGGAATATTGTAGCACTGCGGTACATCTGTGTCCACCACCACATTAAGTCCTTAGCAAATTTCTCAAAAGTACCTTTTTTTTTTTAGTGTTCAAACTTTCATGCCTCAATTGTTTAGTCACTATAAACACTTCCACACAGTTGGAGATGAATGACTTTTGGTCTGTTGTCATCACATGCAAGAGCCTTATGCACCTGTTCCCTTCAGCATGTTTCAGTACAACCAGCACGAAACTGCCCCTGTCCAGCCACCAACATGGTAACCCCCATCAAGCCATTAAAGAAAAGGTCCATAGGTTTCCAGACGTTCAACCATTTTTTTTTACTTTTTTACATGGTTTACCATGGCCAGACAACAAATCCCTGCAAGTCACTACTCACTCAGAAAGTAGAGAGAACTCTGTTAAATCTCACCAGCAGCATTTGAAGCAAACTCCCTTGCATAAGCCAGAATCATGCCAAGTAGTTCCTCAGGGCTGAAGACCATGCCCTCTGGGTGCCTGAACAGGACACCACCCGTCCTTGGGTCAGCCTCCAACTGGTAGTATGGGAAGCGACGTTCAAATTCTTTCACTACAGGGCTGTTCCTGTCCTTGCCCAACAGGTCAAGGAAGTGCGAGTAGCTCTTGTCTGGAAATCTGACCCCCTGCACGGCAAGATCAAAAGCCAGGTGAACCGGTCAACCCAAGCATTGTCCAATACGATAGTTGATGATAGCAAAGACAGAGTTATTGTTTCTTTTCCGAGGCTATGCACTTTACACAATGTGCACAGTGCGGTCCAAAGTTAAGGGGAACACATGAATTTGGAAGTGAGCAGCTCTGCACAGACTTGCGGTTTGTGCACTGGCACATTTTTACACTTCGGGGCAGTGCACTGACTGCAGTAGGGTTGCCAACAGCCCCAAATTTAGCAGGATTGTCCTGATTTGACCCAGTTGGGACGGCCAAATGTCCTGACAATTGCATTTTCTTTGTCCTACTGGATAACAATAAATAGACCAGATTTTTTTTAGTTTATATTATACAGTATTCATTTTTTTTGCTCCAGTTACATTTTCATAAACATGGTGGCCGTTTCATTTTTGTTGTGGTTCTAGTTCTGTTGTAGGTCCTGACCATTCACAGTACCTCAATCTGTTTTGGCCGCTGTGTTAGTCATGCAACTATAGTGCGCCTTTTTTGTTGTAAATCACGACATGGTAAAACTAACATTTTTAAACACTGTTACACGAACAGAGTGGCGGTTACTGGAACTAATAGAGTTGATTGTTGCCAGCCGCCGTCCTCACTCTCACCCCCCCCCCCCCCCCCCCCCATCGGCCCCTCCACTTTGTCCACTCGAGAGCCATCCACTCTGGACTGCAGCACTTTAGCCAGCACTTGAGCTACAGTGTCACAGTAGACTGTACTGTACACAAAATATGCAAGTAATGCATCCAAATGTGCTGCCAGGCAGCATACACCGCAAAATGGTACCTTTGTGTAAAATTTAAGCATGAACAAGCCAGCCACTGGGTACCAGAATAAGCAAATTGCCTTACACTAAAACTGCCTTCTACATTTGGTGGACAATAAGGAATGTGACTGGGCTTTGTTCTAACTATAATTAGCACAGGTTTAATGTTACTGCAGGCGTCATCGTGACCAGAAAATAGAAAAGCCGACAACAATAAAAAAACCCAAAAAGAGCATATGGAAGAGTTGTGGGATGCTAAACTATCTTGTTTGTCTGGTCTGCGTCGAAAAAAGAAACCACTGTATGCTCTTGGAAGGAACTAAACTGATTGTCGGAGGTTTATTAATTTATGGCACTGTGCATTACACTGATCACTTTCAGAGTGACTCAGCTACAAAAATTGTGGCCCATATACTGCTGGGATGCATTTTTCTTTGTTCTGCTAGCTTCTAAAATGAACCTCAAGCTCTGCAATACCACCACAGCACTACCAGTCTGGTAGTAGTCCTGGATTTCATAAAGCAGCACGTTTTGCCCAACAGAATTTGTGTGCACGTAATTAAACTAGGTATTGCTGCCTTTAGAGATCTGTAAAAACATAATGCACCATTTTCAATGCATCACGTGACATCTCTCATAATTGCATTGCCTGGCACAGGGTAGTAGTATAGTTATTTGCAGTGATCGTTTATTAATAGCTTGTCTATTCTCTGGAATACCTTCAACATTTGTAGCTTACAGCAGCTGCTCCTTGGCTACCTATGGAAAAATATTGTGGCTTCAACTTTGAGTTCTGCTCTAACCAAAACTTTATTCAAAACTCTATGCACCTTTAATAACGACTGTATGATTGCAACATTAAGCAAGAATAAAAAATAACAGAATTAAAAGGAGCTACCAAATGTGATCTAGACATAGATGCTTGCAAGCAAGGCACACTTACCGTTGAGACAGCTTGTTCACCAAAATGCCGTTCCCCATCTCGAAATGCAATAGCAACTGGCGTTTTTCGTTGCGAATCTCTAAAGAAAAGGCAAAGAAATCATGCAAGCAGCACATTTAATTCAGATTCTCACAATACCCAATAAATACTTAAGAGCAGTTATTGCCAAGAAACCCTGAAGAGGAAGAACTTACTTGTTTAATGCGATTTCCATAGGGACTCCGGGCTGGAAAAAAAAGATGATTATATACAAAATTTGGTAAACAATCATTGTGGAATCACTTAGGTATGTCATGTTACTCCAATATAAGTGCACTTGCATCTTAGAACTGTCATCACAATGGTTAGCTAATTTATCTGCCCAAGTTACAAACCTCGCAGCCAATGGTAGCAGCAAATACCGTACCACACAGATGCCTTGCAATGTTTTACATCAAGCAAGTTCTCGAGCCTACACCTCACAGCCTACGTCAATTACATTTAAACACAACACATTGGAGACTTCTTTTTGTTCAGGCTAGTTTAGTTTAAATTAAGCCATGGTGTCTGAACACATTCAGTCATAATCATTCTGAAGGAGGCGCACTTGACACGGATGAACATTAAGACACAGACACAAGCGCTCAGGTGCGTGTAATTTAGTGTTTGTCCATGTCTCAACAAATGTGCCGCCTTTAGAATCCTTTCGAACACTTGGTATTGCCTTCCTTGCACCTTGCATTATTCTATGAAGAGTTACCAAAGGAGCATAACTATGCTGCGTGATATGACAAAACACAGTAATTAAGTGTATGATAAACTCACTGAAACAATGGCAACTTTCATCCACTCAACGCCAAGGTCCACAGACATGACTGCAATACATTCAACTGGAAAAAAAAAGAAAAAAGAACAAGTCGGAACATTTGTGCAACATGCGTATATTCGCAAGTATGTCATGATGCGGCAGTCGTGAAGCTCTTCTGCGCACATTATGACAGGTCCAGAGGCACGACAAATAAAATAGGGTTTGCTTGTATTCTGTATGCAGAAAGAAAAGATCGTTCAGTACAAACAAGTCCGAATGTGCACGAGGGAACTCGATGACGAAACATTGTCGAACATATGTCCCACGCGAAGCGTGATACAACGTGGCGTCAGGTGTCCACAAACAGGCAGACTATAACAATATATTTAAGACAACTGTGCGCGTAAATTTCCATATAGACGCAGTGAGGTCTAGGGTAACGTCGACCAAGGTTTCGTTCAACGTACGAGCAAGTACAGACTTGTGTAAACATAGGAGACGGTGCTTCAGTACGTGCACCTGCCTGCCGTGGAAAACACAACGTAATTACAACAAGCGAAGGCACAAGCATTTTGCAAGGGAGGATATTTTTTACTCACCTTTATAGAAGCTAATTATTGACAATGCGACGACACACCATGAGAGGCGCAGTCGCGAGATTGACGAAAATGCCATGGCTACTGATTAGAGTGGGACCTGAAACGAGTTCATGGAGGAAAACGTGTCGATAAATTCGGGCTCACACTTTAAGCGTCAAGAGACGTTGCAACATCACGAATGTTAAAGTAAGCCTCAGAAGCTCCGGCCGCTGATCGGCTCTGAGCTTACCGATCAGCTGCGGGCAGCATGCACCTTTCATTCATTGGTAAGACACCGGCATTGGAAACTTCACTCCCATCGCCGAAGATGCGCACTACGTGCACGCACAATACAGATAAATTGTACAGGGGAGTACTCACCTAACTACTATATGTCCAAGGCTGAAATTAAAGAATACTATTCATCACTATACGCATGTCCCGAAACGCCGGCGAACGAATTTGGGAGTTTTTAATGATGGCCGGGGAATGTGGCGATGGGTGATTGGGCTCTCGCCGCCGGATATCCGGTAGAATGACACGTGGACCCGATGTTTGAAGTTTGGTTTGGTTGCTGCCCCACACACAGCTTCCACGGTGCACCTACAACCAACCGACAGATATATTCTTTACTTTCACAACTGATAAAATTACGGGGGTACTACGTCTTGGTGCTTGTTGTTTTTGGTCCCAAGCTTGCAAGGAATTAAAACGTAAGCAAAAGCAAAGCGATGTAAAACGTTGGGGTGCCTGACGCTGCCTGGGACGTCGACGGCAACAGTCGAAAGTCGGCACTTTGGGCCTTGGACCTTTAAAATTGAGAGCAACGGAATGCCAGTGTCATACAGAAGAGTGCAATATGATGTAACTATTATATATAACGCAAGTTAATTAAACGGAGCTTTTCGCACCACCCGTTGCTATGCGCGCCGTGCCTGGGACAGGGTTCAGGGCGGGAATTTTGAATTTACACGTAGCAAAGGACTCTGCACGTAGTGTCACTTTAGCGTTTCCAGTTCAAGCCGAAAAAGGTACGCCATATTCTGTGGAAATGATCAGTGAAATCTAAATTAGCAGATAGCTAATACGAGTGTCACACGGTACACTTTCGATCACGATCGAGACCGATCGTGATCGAATTTCTTGATCGCGAGTGGCTCCTTAGCGCAAACTGTGGAAGGAGCCAATCGTAGTCAAGAAATTCGATCGCACTCAATTCCTATCAAAAGTGCGCCGCGTGACGCCAGCAGTGGTAAGACAGCGATCGCCACGCAGCTGCTAGCTACAGCGTCAGGTGACTCTAGGGAGGCGCGGGCGGGCAGACGACGCCCCCCACCCCATATTACTGTCGTGGCACCCTTCCAGTGCCCCTTCCCAATGAGGTTATACTAAATGTTTAGTACAACCTCGTTGGAGAGAGAGACGGCAAAAAAAGGAAAGGCAAGGAGGTCCACTAAACGAGCGCCCGGTTTGCTTGCCTACATTGGGGGTAAAGGAAAGTGGGAATAGAAAGAAGAAAAGAGGAAAGAAAAAGTGATCACTGTGTGTGCAGTGAAGCGCCGTGACACCAAAGTTCCATAGCTGGTGATCTGCGTTGATGACATCCGGGACGACCAAAGGGCCAGTGGTCGTTGCGCAAATAGGAGGCTGCAGGCGAGCCACGGGGCTTGCACGAGGCAAGCACTGGATTAAGAGCATTTAGCACTTGCACTGAACTTCGCGCTGATGGATTATGCAACTTGCTGAAAAGTACACGAAGGGTATTTATGAGGGACCTCCATGTTGAGGTTAACGTCACGCTTCAGCCTAAAAGCCTAGCAATCTTTGGCGCTTTTTTTTTGTTGTTGTTGTTCCATGTTTGCTCTAATTTTGCCTGTTGCTGCACTGAAAACGAGAAGCACTGAACGAAGTGGCGTAGCCAGAGCACAGTGTATTCTAGTACACTGTATCCAGAAAGTAAAACACCAGCCACGCCCCCACCCTCCTCCATTTTTATGTTCGAATGTGGCCTGTCCAACCCCTACCCCAGTCACCCTCCGCATCCCTGGTCAAGTGGGTGCACCTCCTCCTGCCTCCCTCCCCTAAAAAAATATATTAGGCTACTCCACTGCTGAGGGGGAGAGGGGCTGCGCAGAGGAGTGAAAGGAGCTCTGACGCGGCTCTGAATTCTTCACACTAAGGTCACTATGGCGGATAAACTGGATGCGTTCAGTGATGGCAATGATGGGGCGAGCCCTATTTCTTGTATTAATCGTACTGGCATAATGTTTCAAATAAAGACTCATTCTATTCGTGTTCGAATATCAAATTCGCGGTCTTTCGTAGCCACATCGCCGTATATGGCATTGTGCCCAAACTTGCTGTGGACTCCTTCTCGGAGTTTGTTATTCTGTGTTAATCGGACGCAAACACAGTGGTATACGTGCAGACGTATACACCGCGTCCGAAAATGCACCTTTAAAAAATACTGTAAGCTCCCTGCAAGAATTTCTCACACAAAAAAAGTTGGCGATAGGTCGTAAAGAATTGGACTGGGGGTGAACTGAAAACCGGAAAAAAGTACGACGAATATTATGGAAAACCGAAAACGCTGAAAAACATTCCTCTAAAAGAAATATAATTTGTAGATCAACGTGCATCTTGGTACGAAGCGAACCTACTGTGTAGCGGATGATTAAATTATGTACAACTAAATGCGAGTCGTACAATTGCCTTCATTTTCATTTTATACAGCGTGTAATCTCATTCACTGCTTGTGCACTGCACAGATTCCAGCATTAATGTCACAAAACGTTTATGTTCGTGTACTGAACCGTTAACAAATATGCCAAAATGCCAAGCTTGACCTAAATAAAGAAAAGAAGAAAGTTGCAGCTTTTGCTCGAAGGGCGAATCAGTGACAGCCATAGCTTAGTTGACAGCCACAGCAAAAATTTCACTCGGCTGCACGAGGTTTGACTGACCCTGCGCTGGGTAACGCGTCCTCTCCTGGGCGACCCGAGCCTCTCTGCTCGTACAAAGAAATTTGCAAACATAATTATCTGTCAAGAAGACTCCTGCCTTTGCCGCACTCCTCGCTGTGCAGGGCCCAGGCAGTCACTCTCATCATCATCATCATCATCATCATCATCATCAGCCTGGTTACGCCCACTGCAGGGCAAAGGCCTCTCCCATATGTCGCCAACAACCCCGGTCATGTACTAATTGTGGCCATGCCGTCCCTGCAAATTTCCTAATCTCATCCGCCCACCCAACTTTCTGCCGTCCCCTGCTACGCTTCCCTTCCCTTGGAATCCAGTCCGTAACCCTTAATGACCATCGGTTATCTTCCCTCCTCATTACATGTCCGGCCCATGTCCATTTCTTTTTCTTGACAGGCAGTCACTCTCAGACTTCTGCAAACAAGCACTTACCCGAGCCCCGCGGCGCTGCACACAATGTACCCCGAACGGTTCCCAAGCCCGGACTGCCCTCTGTGTGGTGATTATGCGGACTTCGAACATGTCCTGTGGGGCTGCGCCTCTGCCGGTCCCCCTTTCACCCAAGAGGAAATGATGAAGCTAATTAGGGCCCAGAATCAGACCTCTCAAATCCTGGCAGTTCAGAGGGCTCGCGAGAGGGCCGTCAGGTTTCACCTCATGGTCCCCGAGTGGGCCTAGCCAGGTGATGTTGAGTTTGCTTACGTCTATAGCGGACCAAATAAAGTTGTTTCACTCACTCACTCACTCACTCACTCACTCACTCACTCACTCACTCACTCACTCACTCACTCACTCACTCACTCACTCACTCACTCACTCACTCACTCACTCACTCACTCACTCACTCACTCACTCACTCACTCACTCACTCACTCACTCACTCACTCACTCACTCACTCACTCACTCACTCACTCACTCACTCACTCACTCACTCACATTCCACATCCTACATTCGCTTACTGACCAAACATGCGTGCATTGTGTCAAGCGCCCGAAGACACGTGCTTGAACAGACTTCACTTGACGACCGCGAGCACGCACGCACGCACGCACACACGCACACACGCACACACGCACACACACACACACACACACACACACACACACACACACACACACACACACACACACACACACACAAAAGACAACAGGTGCAAAAGCAGCATGCGGTTGCCACACTCGCACGTTGTGCGAGGAAGACGATTAATGCGTACGCTGCGATAAACGGTCGAAGTTGCACAAGCATATCGATGGAAAACGTGCACGAAGTTGTTATCAAAGCACGCGAAGCCCGAATGCATAGATGAAAACCCACCAAAACCAACCAAGCGCAAGTGGGCTGAATACGTCGAGCACAGGGTGACATGTTGGGCGGACTTCCTGAGGGAGAAAATTCATACAGAAACCATCCAAGACTTTCTCAGTAAACGAATGGCCGGGGCCTGTTGTCGGCGGACTCAGTGAAACAATTATAAAGATATCACAGTTTCGCCATATAGGGCGAGGCAATGAATAGATATATATAGTATATACCTACGTCTTAGAATATTACAAGATGTGTAAGACTGGTAGCTGTAGCGGCAGTATGAATTGAAGTAAACGTAAACTGACTAATTAAACACGAGCTTTTGTGCTAGGGGTCCTCTGTCTGTTTGAATCTTGCCATCCAGACAATTTCATTTATGTTCATTAATTAAAACCAACGTCTTTCTTGGCGACTTTACTTTTCCGTATCGGGTATGTTTCAAGCATCTTTCTAGGGCCGATTCCAGATGTATAGTGCACAGCCGCGCCAATAAAATTACACCATTTTAAGGTTCGAGCTCTGTTATTGTTTCGCACTCCTAATTATTAAGTCTGAGATTTAAAATGAAAGTCATGCGCTGTCGGTGTTTTGTTTCATGGCATTCGTCTGTGCATGGGCTGCCATTCTCCTAATTTTCTCAGGAATGTAAGACCTGGCATGAGCAACTTTAGTGATAGGACGGTGTGGCAATATAACCCACATATATTGCGTTTAATATAGCATGGCGTAGCACATAGAGTACATATATACCTAAATATTGTTGCGGGAAGAAAGCAGGCCCACGAGTGTAAAATAACTTATATTTACAAATGATGGATATGGCGTTCAGGCAACCGCCAGACTTCGTCTTTCTCTAGTCCAATTCAACGTCTTCCTTCACTTCACCGTAACATCACCCTCCCGGTGGGGGAGCTCCGTCCCGGTGCAAGTTAAACAGCCTCGCTTATTGGGGGGATATAGGGCTTGAGCCTGGTGACGTGAACAACATCACTGGTTAAGTTGGGAGGCACGGAAGGCTGACCGAGTGGGGCGATCTCGTAGGTCACGTCGGACAGTTGGCGTAAGATCTGGTACGGACCAGAAAAACGGGACAGTAATTTTTCCGACAAGCCGACACGACGTGAAGGCGTCCAGAGAAGGACAAGGGAACCAGGTGAAAAATGGTGGTCTCGGTGCCGAAGGTCGTAGCGTCGCTTTTGAGAAGCTTGCGAGACTGTGAGGCGATGACGGGCGACATCTCGGGCCTGGGCGGCTAAGTCAATAGCATCGCGAGCGTAAGCAGTGCTGGGTGACTGTACTGCGGAAGGTAGCAACGTGTCAAAAGGCAAGGTGGGGTCGCGGCCGTACAAAAGGAAAAATGGTGAAAATCCGGCAGTGTCGTGACGGGACGAGTTGTATGCGAAAGTGACGTATGGTAAAGCGACGTCCCAGTCGCGGTGATCGTTGGAGACGTACATGGCGAGCATTTCAGTGAGTGTGCGGTTGAGTCGCTCGGTGAGGCCGTTCGTTTGAGGGTGGTACGCGGTAGCAATCCGATGTTCTGTAGAACAGGAGCGGAGCAGATCATCAACGACCTTCGATAGAAAGTAGCGGCCGCGATCCGTCAGCAACTGGCGAGGGGCGCCGTGGTGCAGGATGACGTCTTTTAGTAAGAAGTCGGCGACATCTGTAGCGCAGCTGGTTGGCAGGGCTCGTGCGATGGCATATCTAGTGGCATAATCGGTTGCTACAGCAATCCATTTGTTTCCTTTGATGGAAATTGGAAACGGACCAAGGAGGTCGAGGCCCACACGGAAGAAGGGCTCTGTAGGTATATCAATGGGTTGAAGCAAACCAGCGGGAGGCATAGCAGGCGTCTTCCGGCGCTGACACAGGTCGCAAGAAGCGACATAACGGCGCACAGAGCGATAAATGCCAGGCCAGAAGAAGCGGCGCCGCAGGTGGTCGTAAGTACGAGTGACGCCCAGATGTCCAGCAGTAGGAGCGTCATGAAGTTGCTGGAGCACGGTGAGTCGAAGGTGCTTGGGGACGACTAGGAGGAGCTCCGGGCCGTCAGGACGAACGCTACGACGGTATAAAGTTCCATCGCGCAAGGTGAACATCCGAAGGGACGGGTCATTGGGCGAGGAGCTTAGGCGTTCCATAAGTGTTCGAAGAACAGGATCCTTGCGCTGCTCGTCGCCAATGTGGAGGAAGCCGGAGAGGGACAGAATACTGATGTCCGAGTCTGCATCGGTATCGTCCGGTTGATCCACGGGATTGCGGGACAGGCAGTCAGCGTCTTTATGCAGGCGTCCTGACTTATATATAATAGAAAATGTATATTCTTGTAGGCGCAATGCCCAACGTGCAAGTCGTCCAGTTGGGTCCTTCAAAGAGGAGAGCCAGCAGAGGGCGTGATGGTCGGTGACAACGCAGAAGCTCCGACCGAAAAGGTACGGGCGAAATTTCGCGACCGCCCATACGAGCGCGAGACATTCTCTCTCAGTAATGGAGTAATTTCGCTCGGGCGTGGAAAGGCGGCGGCTAGCGTAAGCGATGACACGGTCTTGGCCCTGTTGACGCTGAGCGAGGACAGCGCCGATGCCATGACCACTCGCGTCAGTTCGTACTTCAGTGGGCGCAGAAGGGTCAAAGTGGGAGAGAATCGGGGAAGTGGTAAGCCGCTCAATCAGGGTAGAGAAGGCTTTCTCCTGTAGCGGTCCCCAAGAGAAAGAGGCGTCTTTCTTAAGAAGGTCAGTGAGAGGGTGAGCGATGTCCGCAAAATTTTTCACAAATCGCCGAAAATAAGAGCATAAGCCCAGAAAACTACGGACATCGTTCGTTGAACAAGGTACAGGAAAATTTCGCACGGCGTGAACTTTCTGTGGATCAGGTTGGATTCCGGCGGCGTTGACGAGATGACCAAGCATGTTAATTTCACGGCGACCGAAATGGCACTTGGAGGAGTTTAGCTGAAGGCCAGCCCTGCGAAACACGGAGAGTATGGTTGTGAGGCGCCGCAGGTGGCTCTCAAAGTTCGGCGAAAACACAATCACATCATCGAGGTAACACAGGCATGTAGACCACTTCAAGCCGCGCAAGAGAGAGTCCATCATGCGCTCGAATGTAGCTGGCGCATTGCATAATCCAAAGGGCATGACTTTAAATTGGTACAGACCGTCCGGTGTGACAAAGGCGGTTTTCTCGCGGTCCATCTCATCGACGCTAATCTGCCAATAGCCGGAGCGGAGGTCAATTGATGAAAAGTATTGGGATCCGTGAAGGCAGTCAAGAGCGTCATCAATGCGAGGCAAGGGATAAACATCCTTCTTTGTTATCCGGTTGAGGTGACGGTAGTCAACGCAGAAGCGCCACGAGTTATCTTTTTTCTTTACTAAGACAACCGGTGATGCCCACGGGCTACTGGAGGGTTCAATGATGTCCTTGTCCATCATCCTGTCTACTTCTTTCTGTATGATGGCCCTTTCTGTTGCCGAGACACGATATGGCCGCCTATGAATGGGGCTGGCGTCACCGGTGTTGATGCGATGCGTGACAACAGATGTCTGGCCAAGTGGACGGTCGTCCAAATCAAAGATGTCCCGATAAGATGACAGGAGATGACGAAGAGCTGTTTTTTGCTCGGAAGGAAGGTCGGGGGCGATCATCTTAGAAACATCGTCCGCAGGCGTCGAGTACGAAGGAGTGGATGACAAAGGTCCGTTCGTACTGAGGAAGGATTCAGAGGTCAAAAAAGAAATCTGAAATTCTTCCAAAGGAGTGATATGCGCTATGGCGATACCGTGTGGCAAAACATGTGACGAGAACCCAAAATTGAGGATGGGCACGCGAGCGCAGTTTTCGCGGATCCGAATTAAGGTGCTCGGTAGGGCAATATTACGCGACAAAACCACGTCAGTAAGCGGCGACAGGACGTACTCGCCATCAGGTACGGGAGGACAGGGCGTCAGCAGGACATTTGTAGCAGCCTGTGGAGACAGCCTTGCAAATTCAGCAGCACATAAGCGGTGCGGAGCACAAGTGGTTGCGTCGGCAGGAAGCGGCAGGTCCAACTGTACAACACCTGCGGAGCAGTCAATTTGGGCAGAGTGTTTCGAAAGGAAGTCGAGGCCGAGAATTAGGTCGTGTGGGCAGTGTTCAAGGACGATAAATAGAACAACGGTATAATGGCCCCCAATGGTCACACGTGCTGTGCACATTCCAAGGACAGGTGACGTACTCCCATCGGCGACTCGCACGGTGCACGGTACGGCGGGGGTCAGAACCTTTTTGAGCCGGCGGCGGAGAGCAGCGCTCATAACTGACAGCTGCGCTCCTGTATCAACGAGAGATCTAACAGGAACGCCATCGACTTCAATGTCCAGCAGGTTTCCACATGTAGGCAGGGTCAATAGAGGATTTGTGGGCCGGGTCGGAGTTGCAGCTTCACCTCCGGGAGCTGCACCGCCTAGTTTCCCGAAGCGAAGCGACCGGTTGCAGAAGGGGACGAAGAGCGGTGAACGAGAGGCGAACGGGACCTACGACCTTGCGGAGACGGGGATCGGCTGGATCTTGGTGGAGCACTGTCGGCGTTGACGTTCCTAGTCGGCGTATAGGGCGAGAAAGTGCGATTGTCGGGTACTTGGCTGTAGTGACTCGGAGACGACCACCGAGGAGGCGACGACCAGTGGTTGCGGCAATGACGGGCGATGTGTCCAATACCGGAACAATTAAAACAGATGGGTTTATCATCCGCTGTGCGCCATTCAGCTGGGTTGCGACGGAGTGGTGGAAAGCTTTGCGTCCGGGAGCGAGCGGTCGGAGAAATTTGGTAGGTGTTGGTATGGCGGACTGAGCAGAGAGATGGAATGCCCAAACTTGCTATTTCCTCCCGAACGACCGCTTGTATAAGGGAGATAGCGGGTACGCTTTCCCGACAGTCTGAACGAACGGGAGCCGGGGCCATGGCCTCAAGCTCACGGCGAACGATGCGCGTTATTTCTTCCGGTCCTGCGGGCTGAACGAACCGCGGCGGGTCTTCGCAAGAAGATGTCGCGGCGGTATTGGGCAACCGGTCGAAAGTTTGAATGACGCGGCGGCCCTTCGCTTGTTCGAAGCGCCGGCACTCCTTAATAATTGCATCCACAGTGGCACAATCCTTACACATCAAGAGATTGAAGGCATCGTCTGCAATACCTTTCAATATATGGCCAATCTTGTCTGCCTCGGTCATGTTGTCATCAGCCTTGCGACAGAGGGCCAGCACATCCTGTATGTACACGACATAGGATTCTGTGGACGTCTGAGCGCGGCACGCAAGTTCTTTTTTAGCTGCCAGCTGACGACCGACAGGTCTGCCGAACAGGTCTCGCATTTTTTCTTTGCAAACATCCCAGCTCGTTAGGTCAGCTTCATGTGTGTCATACCATTGCTTCGCAGTTCCCTTCAGATAAAATATTACGTTTGCAAGCATCATTGTAGGATCCCACCTGTTGTTGTCGCACACTCGCTCGTACATCGTAAGCCAGTCCTCGACGTCGACGTTGTCCGTGCCACAAAATGTTCCCGGGTCCCGTGGGTGAGTGAGGATGACCGTGGGCACGGGCTGCCGAGGCGTTGTCGCTTGTGTCGGTTGATTTGCCATTGTGGCAGCAGGTAGATGACGTCCGCTGCGAAGTTCCGTGGTGGTACCCCGCACCTTCCACCAAAATGTTGCGGGAAGAAAGCAGGCCCACGAGTGTAAAATAACTTATATTTACAAATGATGGATATGGCGTTCAGGCAACCGCCAGACTTCGTCTTTCTCTAGTCCAATTCAACGTCTTCCTTCACTTCACCGTAACAATATATATGGAACTTCACGCCGATGCCGACGACAAGAAGTCGCTTGGGGTGTCCATATAATTGCTGTAGCAATAAGGTCAAGTAAATTCTGATGTTCCAAGTGCGAAAACGACTATATGTTTATGAGACACACCGTAGTGGGGATTCCGGATGAATTCTGACCACATGGGGTTCTTTAACGTGCGCCCAATGCATGGTACACGGGCGTGTTCGCATTTCGCCCCCATCTAAATGCAGCCGCGATTTGGTCCACGCCCTTGGGCTTAGCAGCGCATCGCCATAGCCACGCCACGGGGGTCAGTGAAACAACAAAATGTGCCTTATATCAATATGCGCCAGAATTGTACGTTAGGGTGCAGCTATATATATTCCTTCTTTGCCGGGATATGGCGCGTCTGCTTGGCCGGCTTCTTGTCGAGTAAGGTGGGCGGTACCCAAGGCTGCACTGTTAAATAACTTACACCCTTAAAAGTGAAAAAGGGTGTAAATGTCCCTATAACTCACACCATGAGGGTGTGATTTATATAACTGACACCCTAAGGACGTGAGTTATGGACACATTTACACCCTTTTTCACTTTTAAGGGGGTGAGTTATTTTACAGCGTGCGCAATGAAAGGTGGGCCGATCCGGACGGCAGTGTTCCGCGGACGCGTGGGTCACGCGCGTCACGCGCCTGGTGGGAGGGGGGTGCCAGTGTCCCGCCATCTTGCTAGGCAGCCTGCGGGCATGCACGTAATCGCCGTGCTGCAAAACCCGTTGCAGAAGATGAACAATTTTATAGCCTTTAATTAACCGCTTCGAAAAGATTCCAATACGCGAGTTGGATCTGCCTTACTTTTCTTATTGCGCTTTGTCGACTTGGAAGTGTTGAACAGTGGCACAGAAAACGGAATATGTGTCGCTGGAGCCAAAGTTCCGACAAGATTTGTCTTCGAGAGCAGCAACCGCTGCCTTGGCGCCCTGCAGCAAATGCAAGTCTGATTACCCTATAACGCCGCGGTATCGAGTGGCTACGGCATTGTGCTCGAGGTCGCGGGTTCGATGCCGACCAAGGAGGGGCCGCATTTAGATGGGGGCAGAATGCAAAAAAAATGGCTGTGGCTTAGCTAAAGTTAAGCCCAGGATGCGAAGCATACTAGCCTTTATTTTAGTTGTTGAACCACTGTTAAGCCTGGTGAACTGCTGTTGCTTGGCTATATTTGGTTCGGCTAGACGAAGAAACAACTCATGCAGGCGAGCGCACGAGTTGAGACTCCGCTTTTGCAGCTGTTATGACGTCATATGGTAGCTACGCGGCCGCGCGCGGCGCAGCAAGGAAGAGCGTGGTTGTGCGGCTAGTATGCTTCGCATAAAAGCTCGTGCACTTATAGATTTAGTGGGCGTTAAAGAACCCCGAGTGGTAGAACTTAATCTGGAGTCCCCCACTACGGGCGCGCGCCTCATAATCAGACCGTGGCTTTGGCACGTAAAGCGCCATAACTTAATTTCATTTCAACGTTGGCTTTGCAGCGACATATTCCTTGTTCCACCACTATTCATTATTTCGAGCCTGCGTTTTCATGTGAACTTCTGTTTTGTTTGCGGACCGGACAACTCAGATAGCCAATTAAAGAATAACCTTTCGTTCCATTTTACTGCAGTGCCGCTGGTTCTCTGTCACACCCGAGTGCTATCCAATAACTGAAGAAAACACGAAAACGGATCGCACGAAAAACCTCGCCCGCATGTCCTTTCGGAACTCGGAGAAACGCCTTACGATATGAGACCTGGCCGCTTGGCCGTGAGGCATATATATCGTTATCGCGGAAGGTTCTGTCGTGCATATAGGCGTCGACGAACTGATAACTATAATGGAGAGGTGTTGCCAAAAGGAGAGTAGATACAGTGGCCAAACAGAGATAACACAGAGATAGTGAGGAGTGATTTGGTCACTATATGTCGAGAAAGGACCGGCACAGAGTGCGCCTTTGTTCAGAGTACAATTCCGCGCTATTCGTTCGCGCTCGAGCTGATATGTCGCCAACATTGAAAGATGTGCACTCGTACATAAATTATATATGCTCCGGCTACATGATCTGCACTCGGTTATCGTGCAAACGTTGGTCGAAACCAATGAACACAAGCACGTTGACGCACTATTTTGCAGCTTATATACATTGCGAAAGAGGTGTCGCAGGGAATATGCACCGTGTACACCTTGTATAGCATTCTAAATTTCACTAATGTATAGCGATAGCATGGTTCAGCATGAGGCTTGGTGTGTGTTTTTCCGTGCATGTGAACTATGCGCACTTCTCATATTCTCTTGCCTCTTCTCTCTTTTAATCCGGCATTCACGTTTTCCGCGCACCAAGCGCCCTTCGATGACAAACTTTCCTGCATGAAGGCAACGGCTACTTGGTTGTTCATAATAAGACGGGAATATATGCAGCGCTACGGACAGGGACACGCGCATAAAAGAAAAAAAAAAGAGCCGTTTCGCAACGTGTCGTTTCTTTCTTCTATATATGTTCCCTCGATTTGTGAATCTCCTAAGCACTGTTCCCACCTGAAATCTATCATTTTTCAGTGATGCAACTGCTTATCCCATATTTTACTTCACTTCCGAGAGCTCTCGCGCCCATCTCCTCCTCTCACTGCCGGTTCCAAAGGGGAGGGCCACCCTGGGCATGCGGACACTTCTCAAACATGGCTTGCAGAAAGTTCGTGGCTTCTCCGTGCGCCGTCAAATTTGAGCGGGCCGCAAGGTTAGAAGAATCCTGAGCATCTGGCCGACGTAGGTGGGTTGGCCAAAGTTGCGCTTGTGCAGAGACGTACACAAAGCGACCATCTATGTTTACACCGCCAACCATACAGATTCGGCAATCCACCATATGGACACATATCATCATCATCAGCAGCAGCAGCAGCAGCAGCAACACAGCAGCAGCCAATTTTATGTCCACTGCAGGACGAAGGCTTCTCCCTGCGACCTCCAATTACCCCTGTCCTGCGCCATCCGATTCCAACTAGCGCCCGTGAATTTCATCGCCGCACCTAGTCGTCTGCCGTCCTCGACTGCGCTTCCCTTCTCCTGGCACCCATTCTGTAGCCCTAATCGTCCACCGGTTATCTGACCTGCGCATTACATGACCTGCCCAGCTCCATTTTTTCTCTTATAGTCAATTAGAATATCGGTTATACCCCCGTTTGCTCTCAGATCCAAACCACTCTCTTTCTGTCTCTTAACGTTATGCCGAGCATTCCTCGTTCCATCGCTCTTTGCGCGGTCCTTAATTTGTTCTTTGTCAGTCCCCAAGTTCCTGCCCCATATGTGCACAAGTAAAATGCACTGATTGCATACCTTCCTTTTCAATGATAATAAGCTTCCAGTCAGGAGCTGACAATGTCTCCCGTATGCACTCCAACCCATTTTTATTCTTCTGTGAATTTCCTTCTCATGGTCAGGGTTTCCTGTGCTTAATTGACCTAAGTAAACGTATTCCTTCACAGTCTCTAGAGGCTTACTGGCGATCCTGAACTCTTGTTCCCTTGCCGCGCTATTCATGATTATCTTTGTCTTCTGCATATTAATCTTAAACCCCACTCTTAATATCTCTCATGTTAAGGTCCTCAACCATTTGTTGCAACTCCTCTCCAGTGTTGCTGAACAGAACAATGTCATCTACAAACCGAAGGTTGCAGTAATATTCGCCGTCGATCCTTACTCCTAAGCCTTCCCAGTTTGATATATAGCTTGAATACTTCTTCCAAGCACGCAGTGAATATCATTGGAGAGATTGTCTCCTTGTCTGACCCCTTTCTTTATAGGTATCTTCTTGCTTTTCTTGTGTAGAATTAAGGTAGCTGTGGAATCTCTGTAGACATTTCTCAAGACATTTACGTGCCTCTACTCCTTAGCTACGTAATGCCTCTATGACTGCTGGTATGTCTACTGAATCAAATGCATTTTCGTAATATATGAAATTCATATAGAGAGGCTTATTGTACTGTGCGGGCTTCTCGATTACCTGGTTAATGACATGGATGTGATCCATTGTAGATTATCCCTTCCTGAAGCCAGCCTGTTTTCTTGGTTGACTAAAGTCCAGTGTTGCCCTTATTTTATTGCATATTATCTTGGTGAATATTTTATATAATATTGGGAGTAAGCTAATGGGCCTATAATTTTTCAATTCTTTAACGTCTTCCTTTTTGTGGATTAGAATCTATAAAAAGCGATTAGTATCCTCCTATATAGCCGACCTCCAACAAGCAGCCGCTGAAATGCGACGCCAGACACAAAAATTACTGATTACCGTGGTTAAGATAAACCACACAAGAAACTTGTCTGTTCGAGTGAGGTATACGCGACACTGTTAAGTAACTTACACCCTAATGATGTACAAGGGAGTAAGTCGGTCTATATAACTCACACCAAAAGGTGTATTAGGGGCTTATTAGAGGTATATTAGGAGCACGTCCGCGCTTGCAGCCCTTCTGGCGCCATGGAACACACGTAATTTTCTACAAAGGCGAAGAAGGTTGGCGAGCGGAACGAAGTGCTTAAAAACCTGCCAAAAAAAAGCGATCTTGTCACGCGCCTTCAATATGAGGAGGTCGAGTGCCGTAGATGACCGCTGGGCAAGCGTAGGGAGCACGAGCGCGCTGCGAACCTAGCTCAGTCGGCTTCACCACTGCGCCAATGACCGCGGCGCCCGCATCGCAGCAAGGAAGTCTTGACAAGTCTGAATCACGCTGTCGTGCGTCATCGGCTCCTTTTCGCTAAGAGCGACACCGCCTGATGAAGCGTCAGAGGCGTCGTGGAACGCGCACCCTGCAGCTGTTGCTCGGCTCCCCACCCGATGCCTCCTCTGAAACAAACCCTTTGGGATTGCTGCGAACGCTGCATTGATGCATAGCGCGGTTTATGTACTGCATTGTATCATTCTTTAGGCTATGCAGAATTTTCGAAATATCGACTGATAGATGGCACAATTCTAGCCCTTGAGCTGGATCACTCGGTTGGTATACTTACACGAGAAATCGAAATGCATATTCGACTAATTAACAAAATTCCAGAAATGAGGCTTCTAGCTGTTTACGGTGCATGTTGGAATTTACGAATTGTAGCCGGCGAGTTCGGAATTGGCGTATCCACTTCACTTGGAGCGAATCCTGAAAGCAGCACTCACGGCAAAGGGAAATATATACACCGATGACAGCCGGTGTAGAGGCAATTCCGGCCCGCAGTCTCCTAAGCACAACTTCCTCCGCCCTAGTTAGGTGACGGGGTTGGCAACATACAATTGTATTGCACACGACTTTGCGAACAATCTCAAAAACGTTAGTCTGAAGCCGAGCTCTGAATGCACTCGGCCCGCTTGATGAGAAGATATACATATATACTATATAAGCCCAGGGCCTGCGACGAAATCAAAGCTCTTGAGTCACTCGACTTCGTAATCCGACCATGTTTTCGTGTTTAGAAGGCAACAGCATCACCACAAGGTCGGCAGTAGACTTACTTCTGCATCACCATGACCTGTCGACCTGGATATGCTTCCCGACAGCCCCTTTCGCATTCTTTTCCGACGCAGTACCAAACGTGCCGAGCGGAGCTACCCGCTAAAGAAACAAAACAAATCCGAATACTGACGTTTAGGAAAAAATAAAAAAAGCAAGAACAAACAAACAAAGGAAGAAGGAAACGGGGCAAATGAGAGTCGGGCGGATAGCTTAGCCCGCGAGCCGGTACTCAGTATACAGCTCGCTTACGTTAGCCCGAGTCAGTTCACACATTTTATTGTCATTACATCAACGACCTCATGGAGATACAGCCGAAAAGCAGCCTCTGTCAGAATAAAATGTTTGTCGAAGGCTATATGTCTTAGTGTAACACTTAATCCAATGATTAATCCAATGCCACCGCGAGCACTCATTGGTTTCCACATTTTTCTCCCTCTTCCTTGGCAACACAATTAAGGATGTGACCTTAGTCCTTGTACGGGCGAGAACACAGCTCAGGGAAACAATGGGACCTCATTTCGAAATGAAAATACGCACTCATATGAACAGACCGCGCAATCGTTCGATTTGGTGAGAGCGCTCCTTTATACGTGTTCTCATGGATGCCAGGAACTCGTCACGGCTGCGTCGTTGGCACACTCATCGCTGGCTACTGGTCTTTTAACACGCGTTTACAGCCGTAGTCGTGTGTGCCTTTTTCGAGGAAAGTAAACAGTGGATGTCAAACACGACGGAAGCCTTGTCTCGGAGGAAACGCGCGTGCGAGAGAGAGAGAGAGAGAGCGCGCGCACACATGATGACGCACTCATCGGCGCCGTCGCTACTCGCGCAGTGTTGAAGCGAACCCGAGACTTTGTCCTTGGGGCTACGCTCTCGCCTGGGAGGGGAGACAGACACAAGGCATCGACAGCTAGGTCCAATGAAGCGTGGGGACTCATCTTCTGCAAGCGAGCGTACACATATAAAAGGGACGCCCATCCGACATGCGTTCCAGATTCGATCTGAGCGTGTGCTATTGTTGTCGCGATAGAGCAAGCAAGCAGCGGCCACTCCCCACACCAGGTGAGTTGCCGTGCTCTTTCTACGTAGTGGATGATCGCCGCACATTTACGAGCCACATTAGGCCGTTCCCTGGGTGCGTGCTCAGGCGTCGAAAAAGAATAGCCCTATGTTATGTTTTTTTCTCGTTTACGTGTCGTCGCCGAAATGCGAACAATATCGAACTGGGAACTCGCGGCAGAAATTTTAAGGTGACGCGCTACATGTAGAAATCAGTACTACGTTCTGCTATAGACTGGTAGATTTAAAAGAAAGAGCCAATGTCTTATACTGTGAGCAGATGCATGCAAGGTATGCCTGAAAGGTTTTAAAAAGAAGCAAACATCACTTACAGCACGTATGCATTTACAGGGGGACCAAAGAGAACGACGAAGACAAGCGCTGCGACAGGCGGTGCGTTACGTAGGTATTTCTGCACCAAATCGTGACGCTATACATTACAGAAACGTACGTGTTAGTCTGGACTAGTTAATTGATTATACGGGGTGATCATTTTTAAATTTCCCGGAATATTCAAAAATCGCCTGTCGCAGATGGCATAATCTTTGTCTTTGAACTGGAACTTGCCGGCTACAATTTGCAAATTGCAATACGTGCCGTAATGCAATCAAATAAGAAGTTAATTAGCGACTTTTAACTAGTTGAATATGTATTTCGATTTCTCGTATAAGTAATCTCGACTTCTCTGAATAATCCGGCTATATAGGACTAAAATTTCGTTATCTAGCGACAGGCGAAATCTGAACATTCCAGAATACATAAAAATGGTCACCTCGTGTATTGTTAAAAAAATAGACAATTGTATCGCGTTCGAAAATAAATGAAAACTTAGTCTGGCAACTTTCATGGGTCATTACTAGTAGTGAACAAAAACGGAACAAATAAGCGACAATCCCTCGCAAATCCATGCTGTCCATATAGGGGGATTTGTTCATATATTTTTCGGTAATAAACGCCCTTGTTTCATTTGAAGAAATTCAGCAGGAGTATTCAATGAGGAACCAAGCGCTTTAGACTAATTCACTGTTAAGTTTCTTCAAGATATGCGCACTCTGCGTGGAAAATAATGGGCACTCGCGGCCTTCTTGGTAAACACCAACGCCACAAAGTTCTACGAACTCTAATCATGATTGGTCCAGCACGTTGCGTTAAATAATCGAATATCGTGAAAAGCTTTTATAAGATTGCGCGGGCATAAATGCACGCTAGCGTTCATACCGACCATTAGCGGCATTATATCGAGAAGGTCCACATAACGACACGCATCGCCATGGTAGATATGCATATATCTTGAGGCGTGAATTCGCTTCATTTAGTACGAGAGCGGGGTAAATAAACGGAGTCATCCAGATAGGACAACGATGAGTGGGAAAGAATGCCTGAGAAGAACCACGAAGGCTGAGAACTGCAATTATGTTCCATGAACTCTTGAGAAAAGAAGGAGTTCAGCAAAAAATTCGCAGTTCCGCCCGAAAGGCGAAGCACCGATTGCGATAGCAAATTCGTAGATAGCTGTGCGAAGTAAGGATAGTAGTTTTATCGGCGATATAAACTTTTAAACATTCGCTTGCTAACTAAATTAACAATGATGGAATTTGTAAGCGTGACTCAACGAGGACGTAGGAAGAAACAGGAACACAGAGACAGCGCTGTGATTATGTGCCTCCTTCTTTCTACGTCCTTGTTCAGTCGCGCTTACACATTCTATCATGGACTTAAACCAACTAGCCCGCCAACATGTTTTAACTAAATTAACCAGCACGGTGTCAAGCACGCACAGGTAAACATGAACACATCTCGCTCGATGAGCGCGGAAACTCGCTATCATAATTCTGGAGTGAGGAATCGCGGTAGCAGCTTGGCGAATTGACCTTCATGCATCTCTCGCTTCAACGTGAACGAAACGTCGAAAGCACAGCGCATACGAATATATCGGCACTACGCGCACTCTGCAAACATCGCAGATCGCTTCGAAGATGAGACCCGCGCGGGCGCGCACTTTGGCCATAAAGAAACATGCTGGTTTGGCCACGTTGCAGATCACTTTCAAGGCACACGAGCGCCGGCAACGCGTCCGCGATTCGCGTGGCCAACGCCGTAGTAGACGCCGCGGTTGCCTCCACTCTGTACGGAGCAGCGGGAGAGGAGGACATCGAGGCAGCAGCCGCCGGAGAAGAACGCTCCTCCTCCCTCGCCTGACCCCCCGCCTCGCGCGCTACAGGAGAGGGCACGCACCCGGGCCGCGTTCCTCGCTCGCGCACGCGAGGTTGAACCGCGTTCGCCAGCTCACCCTCACACGCTTTCACTCATACGGAACCTCACGGCGACAGCGACGCCGACGGCAGAAATGCGCCTGGAGTGTCCATATAACTGCTATCGCAATAAAACATGACATTATATCATTGATTGACTGATATGATATACCATGATTCATGATATATATGATATCATGATATATATACACCAGAAAAAAGCAGTTCCGGGTCCGGGTAAATATTCACAGTGAAGTAGACGCGCGTATGAAGCGGTTTATTGACGTTTCATTTGGTTGATAGGCACATGTATATTAACTGTACTGACACCATGCAATGTATTCTGATGAAGGCCGGACCTCGGCCGAAACGTCAATAAACCGCTTCATACGCGCGTCTACTTCAATATATATATATATATATATATATATATATATATATATATATATATATATATATATATATATATATATATATATATATATATATATATATATCAATTTTCGTATCACCGTCCTCTCTGCTTCGAAGAATCACTGCAAGCATAACGAATGTACTCCACCTAGATGCGCAACAATACTGAAAATAGAGTCAAACATGAAACAAGCACCTATTATCCGAAAGGAGTTTTCGGCACTCCCTTTGTTTCCAGATTACAACAAAAATTTACAACCTTTGGGGTTTTTGTCCCCCAAACAATAACCCTCATCTCTTTTGCGTTTCTTTCTTATCTTTAACGCTGCGTGCCCGTATAGCTCTAGGTCACGAACAGTATGCCAGTTGTCAAAGTGACATAGCATTCTTGACAGGAAAGTAGTAAGTGCTGTTTTCAAGAAAGGAAACACAAGTAAGACAGATGACGATTGTCGTACGGGGACAAGGTACGCCCCCAAAGGGTAAACTTTTTAGGCTGTAAAAGCACAACACTCTGAAGATGTGTTGGAACATGGAACAAACACCTATTCATAAAACGGACTTTCCTTCATTCCCTTTGTTTTCAGAATGCAGGTGCAGGCATAAGTATTTGGACGTCCGGGTTCCTAATGCGCTTTCCGTTTTTTCTTCTTTTCTTTACACATAAGACACAGAAATGCGCTCTTTTAGTCGGCCCAGGCAACGTCACTAAGAAAAAGAAAATTCAATTCTGATGTTTTACGCGCCAAAACCACTAAGACAAAGCGGACGTGTGCATTAAATACGTTGACATGGAGGACGGAGAAGCAAGGTATTATTGCAGACTGAGTACAGCATCGAGTAAAGGTTGACTCTGAAGCTGAACATCCGCTCAATAACACGACCGCACGACGGCTCCGGCACAACTCGAGCGTCCATATAACTGCTACCGCAATAAAACCTGTAGGTGGTCAAAATTACTCCGGAATTCCTCGATCCCACCGATACACGTGCCTCTCACGTCCCTAATACTTGGTACAGCCCCCTGAAGTGGAACTTGGAAGGCATATACACAGCTAGCGTCATCAGGTGAGGGAGCGCGAGCATGAAATGGTCGCGCGCAGAGTGTCCCTCTACGTCAGGACATCGCCTGTACTGGCTCGAGCAGTCTCGAATGGCTGAAAACCGCTCGCAGTTTCCATAAAGCCTGCACAGCCACATTATGGTGAATCGGGGTATACTTTTTCTAAGTTTGTTTCTTTGTAAAGCCAGAACAAACATACTCTAAGAAGTGTTAGCAACTTTTGGGCCTTATATTGTCTCAAAAAAAATAATCGTAATATACGGCATGTGCGTACACGCGTGACACAGCATTCTTGACAGGAAAGGAGCGAGCGCGGAGGTTTAAAGAAAGGAAGCACAAGCAAGAAAGATTGTTATTGTTTGGGGACAATCGATACGTGCGTACTAAACTTTTTTTTTTCCAAGGTATGCGTTCCCTCACACAACGTAAAAGACAGGAAGACCAATCCCGGGCGCCTCCATGCCTCAGGACCAGTGGCGTAGGCAAAGGGGTGCGGGGGGCTACCGGGTGTCAGGCCCCTCAACCCCGAAATTTTTCTGGCCGGCGTCCTGCTCCTTTTTATACCTGGCACGCAGCCTATAAATAAAGGCGCATATCCTTTCAACACCCGTCTTAGACACGATGTACAAGATGGTAGACGTCTTCACGCAGACCAAGGGCTTGCTCAAGGTAATGTTGAACAAGGGTCTGGATCCGAGCTAGTTGGTACGGCAGGCCAAGCGCACGACATGGACGGCGAAAAGAAGAAAAACAAGGCGCTTTTAGGCAATAGTTCTGTTATTATGCACCAAGCATGGGAAACTTAACGGCCAATTATGAAACCTCAGTCCCCAACCCCAACCCCGAAATGCAGCTTAGCCCTCCCGGCTCCGTCCCTTAAAAAAAAAAAAAAGAATCCTGGCTACGCGCTTGCTCAGGACGTAGCGGATCCACTGAGTGTACGACACTGCGTGCACGTCACTCTCTCGCGTGCGCAGGCTTGGGGCATCCATCATGGTCTCTCACAAACACGGAAGGTCCTGCGCGCTCGTTTTGCTGCTGACGCTGCTCTCCGCAGTGCTCGTCACTGAAGTTCGCGCCAGGAGCGCGCTGCAGCGCCAGGACCAGCCAGCCGGCGGCCTGATCGACACTCGCTTCTGGCAGGGAGTCCTCAACAAAACGTTGGAGGGCAATGTGGAGCAGGCCTTCAACTTGGTCTTCGGCCGAATGTCCGACGACATCTCCGGCGCCATGAGTAAGCATTCGGGACAGGCCGCTCGCGTAAAAGTGTCCCTTGTGCATATGATATATGCAATAGATTTCATGTGAATTTCACTGCGCATATTCTGCCAAGACACGCAAGAGCGAATCGGTGAGTGGGCGACTTCAGCCCGAGTGGAATTCACAACGTTTAGGTTCCCCCAGGTGGGCATGGGGGACAAAAGCTGACTACATGCATGCGGCGTGCACACCAGAGAAAAATGCGTGTCCCGTGACTGACATACAACGGTCGAAAATGCGCGTTGTTTCGAACAGCCTTGTTAACCGCGCGCGTTACCTATGTGAGACGTAGCAGCCGCGATGGTCATGTTCGGAAAGCCTGTTATTGCCTTATATTGTGCTATATACCGAACAGGAAAAGAAGAAGAAGAAGGAAAGAAGCCACCACTTTAAAGCCATATGCACGTCAACACGGGCTGCAACAACTAAAATAGACAGACACGCGCAGCCACTCGTACGTGTACATGCATTTTAACCAGAGCATGAATCTTATTATCAGCCTATTTTATGTCCACGGCAGGACGAAGGCCTCTCCCTGCGACCTCCAATTACCCTTATCCTGCACCAACCCATTCCAACTAGCACCTGCGAATTTCCCAATTTCGTCGCACCACCTAGTCTTCTGCCGTCCTGTATACTGCGCTTCCCTTCTCTTGGTACCCATTCTGTAACGCTAATGGTCCAATGGTTATGTAACCTGTGCATTACATGAGCTGCCCTGCGACATTTTTTTCTCTTAATGTCAATTAGAGTATCAGCTATACCCGTTTGCTTTCTGATCCAAACCGCTCTATTTCGGTCTTTCAAGGTTATGCCTAGCATTCTTCGTTCCATCGCTCTTTGTGGGGTCCTTAACTTGTCCTCAAGGTTCTTTGTCAGTCTCCAAGTCTCTGCCCCATATCTCAGCAACGGTAAAATTCACTGATTATACACCTTCCTTTTCAATGATAATGGTAAGCTTCCCGTCAGGAGCTGACAATGTCTGCCGTTTGCGATCCAACCCATTTTTATGCTTCTGTGAATTTCCTTCGCATGATCAGGGTATCCTGTGACTAATTGACCTAGGTAAACGTACTCTTTCACTGACTCTAGAGGCTGACTGGCGATCCCGAACACTTGTTCTTTTGCCCGGTTATTCATCATTATTTTTGTCTTCTGCATAATAATATTCAACCCATCTCTTACACTCTCTTTGTTAAGGACATCAATAATTTGTTGTAGCTCGTCCACAGTGTTGCTGAATAGAACAGTCATCGGCAAACCGAAGGTTGCTAATGTATTCGCCGTCGATCCTTACTCCTAAGCCTTCCCAATTTCGTAACTTGAATATTTCTTTCAAGCACGCAGTGAATAACATTGGAGAGATTGTGTCTCCTTGTCTGACCCCTTTCTTTATAGGTATCTTCCTACTTTTCTTGCAATTGCGCCTAAATAAACAGAATTTTCTATTCGGAGATGGAATGGGCACAGCGAGCAAGCTTTATGCCATATGTTGTAGAACAAAGTTAATGGGAATTCCGCGGCACGCATTGTGTTTGTAGTTTTGGATACGAGGCTGAAAGTGAATTGTCATGACGTTATTCGGGCAAACTGCTTCATTTAAAAGCAATGGTCACTAAACGCGGGCCGAAAGCACGAGATAAGCTTAAAGGGGTTCCGAAATATACAGCGAAATAATAATAAAATGACTTCGCTAATAAATGACGTCTTCCTGGAATCACCTGCTGCAAAACTGCTCGCAATCATGTTGCTTGTTTGTTTGTGGTGGGCCAAAAGTACTTAGCTGTACGTAGGCTTATCTTGGCACGTAACCGTGGCGCTATTTCCAGATCGGTTCACCAGTTTCCTCGACGGCGTCAGGCGAAACGTCACGTCGGTGATACAGGATGGCGTGAGGACAAGGCGCACAGCTACCTGAGCGATGGTGCCGCCGATGAGGTACGTTGGAAAACGCACCCTGCTCATCTTAAAATGTCGACAAGCTCAAATTAATAAAAAAAGCCATAATCGGCAAATGGGTTCATCATCAGCAGTAGCTCTCTGTTTTGATTGCAGTGCAAGACAACGGCCCACCTCCAAGACATTTATTTACCATTACATTTACCCTGAGTCAACACTACCTTACACAAACGCCAACACAACACTCCATAAGCCTGAAAGCATCCATATATCACCACGTCATCATTACGAATCCACACTGCTCAGCTCCGACCTGGACGAGCACTTCTGGGACTCCGGGCCGACTAACTGCCATTGCGTACCCCCGCAACTGAAGAAACCGCCAGCCAGTGATTTCAAATAAAAGTTTTGTCCATTCATTCACTACGAATGAGGGCAGTGGCGTAGCAACAGGGGGGGCCGGGGGGCCGTGGGCCCCGGGTGCAAGGAGCCAGTGAGGGGGGGGGGGTGTCATATACGTCTGAAGACACCCCTCTTTCCGCCGGCTACACCCGGGGAGGGGGGTGACAGAAGACCTATGGGCCCCGGGTGCCAGACGACCTAGCTACGCCACTGAATGAGGGCGTTCTTTTTTTTTTCTTTTTTGAATATTAGAGTCCCTACATCGGACACAGTATGTTGTATCCAAAAAAGTGACTTAAGCGGGATCAGTATTGAATGACCGTGGCGTGATCTAACCATACTGCAAGAACCAGCGTCTTGAGGAGTTTCCCGGCGTAAAGCCAATGCGTCTTCCAACATTGAATTGCACAGTAGGCACGAAGCTCGCCGGATTTCAATGAGGCAGCGGTAAACCCGCTAGGGGCACGCTGGGTCGTCCTGGAACAAGCACTATAGATTTATGGTTTTACTGCCGGGACGCTGCGTGGGGTGCTGCATAGCAGTAAGTTTCAGACCAAATTTGGTCTAAGTACACTCTTAAAAGAGTTTGCACGTTTTGAGGATTAACTTGGCCTACAACGATAATCTGTCATATCTGCCTTGTTTGCGTTTCCTTTCTTGAAAAATATTCCCTCGCTACTTTCTGGACGAGAATGCTATGTCACGCCGATAATGCGCGTGCCGTTCGTGACCTGAAAGTACTGGGCTGGCAGCGTTAAAGAAAGGAAATGCGGGCGAGATAACGATTATCGTTGTGGGACAACATAAACCCCAATGGACAAAGAACGTTTTTAAGAGTGTAGTGTATCTATAAACACCTTCATAAAAGCACCACTCGCCATGTCACTGGAAAGCATATAACATACCTTACGTTTATACTTATCTGGGTAAAAATAGGGCGCATTTTTATCACACAAGGTTCTGTTTACACCTACCACGACGCAGGAAAGTATCACAGATCAAGCATAGACGCTGATATCTAGGGGGCCACTGGTTTTAGCTCGGGCCCAACTCCAACGCGGCCAATTCAATTACATGTAAAACGCAAAAACGCTTTTCTGAGATAACCTCTGGACCAATTTCAATTAAATGTGTTGCATTTTAGAGAGAAAGTTAAATTCTAGTGACTGTGGGGAGCGGAATTTCGATTTAGTGCTTGAATTTTGTCAAAAACATTTTCAAAAATCCAAAAGTTCGAAAAAAATAGAAGCACGAAGTTTACAAATTAATAGCTCTGCATCAAGAACATATACCTCGTTTCTGTCAACGGCGTCCATTAGATCATTCAAAGCGGAAAAATTCAATATGTCAATTTATATCGTACATAAATTCGTTACGTTGTGTACGAAGGTTCTGCAAAAGCTGCATTTCAATATTACTCCATTATTTTTAGATTCATGTGTAATATATAACAATTTTTTCCGCTTTAGATATTGTTACGGAAGGATGAATGAAGAGAGAGAGGAAGAAGAAGATCGCGACACGGCTGGCTGCTGCGTGTTGTTACTAGTCAGCCATTTTTAACCCCAATGACTCTGCTTGTATATGCACTGTAAACACAGTCTTATACTCCCAACATCCCCGTAACAATATACCATTAGATGCAATTCACAGAATTGTGGTATCATTTTTCATTGCCGAGTTATAGAGCTGTATACTTGGCAGTTTTGTTTTCTGAAAATGTTCGATTTACGCCTATTTTACGACCTAAATAGGAAATTCGAAAGCAACAGTCACTAGATTTTATATTTGTCTTTTAAATGCGACAAACTTCGCCAAATTTGGTGCACTGGTTGCCGAAAAAGAATTCTTTTACATGTATTTAGATAAGAGCACACAAGCTAAAGCTTCCTCTTAAAAACTACATGTGCGCTTGCCGGCGCGCGACCGCTCGCGCCAACGCGCCTACGCATGCGCACATGGTGCGGTGCAGATCACACGCGTCGAAGCGTGACGCGAGCAGAGATACCTGCTCCAGACAACGATGCTCTGGCTGCCTCAGAAAAGTGCGAAACGATGTCTACCCAGGCGAAAATCGCGAGCCCAGTGGGCGCCATTTGGGCGCGCGTCTTGTGGGTCGAAGCCGCCATTCCTCGCGAGGTGCGGCAAAAGCAAGGTGTGCGGGCTCGAGCTTTTGCGCTCCAGCAAGCGCATGTGCAGTTTTCAAAACCTGCGTGGGTGTAAAAGTGCACGTGTTGAAATTTGTGTGGAATGGTTATTTAAATGGACTATAACAGTAAATGCGATGCGTATAGTCACAACGGCTCCGCACCAGTCACAATTGTATGATGTGATACAATGTTTATGCGCTGCAACGTTCACCATCTAAGCGGAAATGCAAACTGCAGTTCATGAGAACGCAGACTGCGAGATGTCGACGCAGTGATATGTCACGAGGACGAAGGTTATGTTCGTCGGGGGAAGAATGGCGAGGACAGAGTGTGCCGAGATGAGTACGGGTTCAAGAGACAAAGGGATAAAGTTGACTATGTTATTATTTGTGTAGTTTATATTATATTTTTTGTCTATATGATTTTTCTTTTGTATTCGGCAAAAAAGCAGCAGCATGCATCAGGAGCTATAGTCGGGAAACTCCAGGAGGATTCGCTAAGAAAAAAGCGCCCTGCGATCAGAGTGGAAGTCGCTGCGCATGCTCACTAGAAGCGCCGATAACTGCGCTGGAGCCACAGTCTCCGGCTACGCTCCGGTAAAACACTCGGCGTTATAGCACTGCTGCCTCTCCACGTAAAAGTTGGCGAAAAGAGAGAGAGAGAAACAGCCACTTGTAACTGTGTAAAAAGCGAATCCTCCATATGTGCGCTAGAAGTTTAAGCTCGCCTGTTTAAGCTAGCCGCCAATAAAAAGTGTGCCGGTGGACTGTGTCCCTTGTCTTGCATAGGAAAGGGTCGTTTGCTTCTAATTGTTCCCCATTTTTGGCCAATGTGCACTGCTTTTTTTCATTTTTCTATAGGGGAAAACCACACCTTCTCCCGAGAGGCTCAGGTGAAGAACCGTCGTCGTCAGATTGCTGCCATCAACTCTACCTGAAGTGCAAAAAGGACATTCTTTCTCAGTTCAGCATATTCGTTAATTTGTATGGATTGTGGATAATTTTTTATTGTGCATAAACACTTGATTTAGGCATGTTTGTCTGGTTACACAACCTTGCAGCACTCTTCCTGTTCTACGGAATGATAAAGTAGCTTCTGACAGCACATTTCCGAGCATGTATGAAGGCAGCAAATATAAACAGCTGCATGGTACAGTGTGAAATGCTAACTCAAGGAAGGTAAATCAGTTCTTGGCAATGTGACAAGGATTGATATGCACAGTATCATTTGTTAAAAGCAATTCGCAGTGTGCTTGCAGTTGCCTGGATGAAAGGAGTCTTTCCATCCTCACTAGTAGATCCAGAGCACCCCATCACCCCTTCACTCATTCCAGGATCCACCAGGGAACAGAACGAAAGTGAAATACTATGGCTCTGTTCTTGCCTACATACACAAAGCTAACGGAGAATCTTCACATCTAGGTGGCTTATTGAAAGATAGCCAATAAACTAAACTTGACTAATGCTGTATTCATAGTCGGCACATGGCCAGCACCCAACCCATCTCACATGGGAAACTGCGTGTAGAGGTGAATCTCGGCTACAAAAATAGGAATTTAAATGGCACCATTCAATTTAGCCATGCTCAGTCTTGCGACATGAATGAAATTGCCATCAACAGTTAAAGTAGAATCTTTATTTGCCAGCAACACGATACACTGACGACTGAGCTACGGCTGTGTACAACGGAGCTGCAATCACAAACGATTAGTTGCAAGTGAACTGTATTGATCTACCAGCTGCCAGCGCGAAGAGGTGCATATACACTATATCCAGGAAAAACATATGTACATGGGACACACATGGGACCACGAAATAATGTGAATGCGATCTGGGCTAGATTGACATATGTGTAAGCAACCTGGCTATATCACACCGCTGTCTGTTCAACGTTTGTCACGAGAGAACAAGCACCAAGTAAGTAGTAGGTATGCACAAGATCTGATGTGCAATGGAACTTTCCTGTTGCTTGGGCATGGCGCATTAAGGTGCAAACGTTGCGACAAACAGCTAGGAGCTCATTTTAAATGGCAATACAAAAGAAATGCATTACTCACACGGATCTGGTAAATAGTCATCTTGTGGCACCTCTGATATTATTATAAAAGGTCACCAGGCATGCATACAAAAATGGGTGACTAGACAATTAGCCTCAGTAACTTGTGAACTAGCCTCACCTTGAATAAACAAAAGTGTAAGCTAAAGAAAGAAAATCTCTGTGCAGAGAAACATGAACAGAGACTGAACATGCTAAACTTATTGCAAAGAATGTGCGTAGGTATGAAAAAAAAAAGCACAGACACTCAAAGGAATGTATGAGACCCATTTAGCAAACGGCTTACTTCTACATAAAGCTCAGTGGTTAACCATTTAAATAGAAAATTTATTCACTGCAAATATTAAAATCAAACTTTCAAAAATTACAGCATTGAAATATCAAACATAAATAATGAAAAGTTGCAACATTATGCTTATTGCTGACCTGGTGCTACAGAAAGCACCTTGTATAATCATCTACCAACTTCAAGCCGATTTTTGATGGATTGTTACACCCTCTCACTAATTGACGGTAGTGTTCAATAAGAAACTGAGCAATATACAATAAAACATTTCTCTCTCTATACAAAGAAAAGCTGACTAACAGTCAGTAGCTTTTCTAACATACTTTACAAAGCCATTATGTTTGATCGATATACATAGCAGGTTCACACAATAACCCAATGGCCAAGATAGGTCAATGCCAAAGGTGACACCATGGGCCACGCTGCTGCTTCCTCAGGTGTTGGATCCAAGAAACATTCCATGTTAACAAATTCACTTGCCAAGCATGTGATATGAGACTTATTTTAAATGAACACTAAACAGAATTGGTAAAATAGTTTAGATGGATGGATTACTCATTTAATACTCTATCAGCATTTCTAGGGCAGAAAAAAATTTATTAGAAACAAGGGAAATGAAGGAGAAATGGCCCAACTTGCCTTCCTAAAGACCTTGCGCCCAAGTCGCGATTGTGAAAAGTTAATTGCAGTGTCATGGAAACAGCAATCTTTTTTTTTTTTTTAGCAACAATGAGGCACGAGCAGATGCTCTCAAAGCTTATGATGTCACATAGAGCTGATGTCAGACTTTCAATGTGCTGCCATTCCTATTTCCTTTTTGAGTCTTTTTCATGTGCACTGAGCCTTCACTTCAGGCAAGAATGAATCGTTTACAGTTCACAAAATGTACTTTACAGATATGGCTCAATTCTCCTTAGTGTCCCTTTATTACGATTACAGCAGTGGCATTTTGTTAAAACTTTGACATCTATCTTTGCACTGTAATTCAGCTAGCAGTGCAGTATAATTAAAGCCAAATGGCAAACATGATATGCAGAAACAGAATGGCTATATTTTGCCAACTCCTGATGCAGTTGAAAACTACAAGCCTTTCTGCATGAGAGCTAGAATGGTTCATATTATTACATACTTGCTTTATTCACATGAAGTTTCAGCTGTCACACTGAACATGTCTGAGATAGTCAGGAACTATAACTCCAGCAGAAATTTTAAGCAAACTTGCTGTTTACAAGCCACATCAGCATAGTGCAAAAGTGAGAAGACCAAGTTTAACATGGACATTATAAATATTAAGCCGTGCATCAGGAAAGCTATGCACATGGTTGCAATGAAACAGCATAATGGAGCAGCAATGAGCAAGCCAAATCGATTGGATCCTAAAAACTTGTGAAATGGCGACAAGACCAACAACACTGTGGACATCTTGGCAAACATTAGCACTTTACCACATGATTGCCTTTAATAAAACAGCCGTGAAAAGAGGTTCACATTTTCTTTCTGCTGTGCAACAACATGGGTAGGCCTACTAGAACAAGCGCAACAAAACACGATGTAAAAACACCCAAAGACTTATTCAACACAGCTTGCTGGTTCTGGAGTTGTTGCATATTCATGTCAGCAGTAGGATCACAATTATTCTTGAGTTAACATTGGCCCTGCTTCTACACCATCAATAGGCTATACATTTAAAAGACAGGCTTTAATTGTCCAAGAAAAAGGCAAGGTCTGCATTCTACTCGCCGGCTCAACTTGTGCCACTGTACTGTTAAATACCAAATCTCTACTCTGTACATCATGTCACCTGTACACGTTTGTATGGGTAGAAGGACAAAGATGAGAGATGGTTAACAGCTAAAAAGACAAAGAAGACGAAAGAAAGAAAAAGGTGGTACTTTGCCGTGAATGTAAAAGAAAAACAGGCATTTTTGTGCGCAGTTTTGCACCATCAGATGTCGCAGCCACTCGCTCGGCACAGGAATGTAACGAAGAAAGCCGACACGGCAGGAGACAACAAAAATGATGTCAGACATAGCTGGAGGAACCCCGCCTGTCGCCACTGGCACGGCTCACAATTTCCAGGATGTAGAGGAAGAGTGTGATGACATCCATGTAGAGTGTCAGGGCTGCAAATATGTACTCCTCCGGCGTGATGGAGTACTTGTGCCGCCCCCCAATCATAAGCTGCGTGTCAAAGATGAGGTACTGCAGGAAGAAAGTGCAACAAAAAGAACTATAAATTAAAACACTGACTGAGTGAGTACACAAATCAGTCTTCCTTTCAAGAGTTTCATTGTGGAGTAATGGTTTGCTGTTTTGAGGTTACTGTCTTCTATCAGTGGCGTATAAATAACATCTGGCCATAAGCAAATTTAATGGCAATGTGGGCATGTCAAAACAAGCTGTCGAAGACGCATTCTTTTAATGTGTGCATATGTACACTTACAATAAATATTTACACATATGCAAAGACAGCTCCCATCCCTATTCAAGATACATTTACTTCTTTTGAATATGTAACATTTCAAATAATGACAATGCTTGCCTGCACATTTTATATTTATGGATGTGTTTAAGCATGTATAGAAGTGAAATGCGGTAACTACTAGGTGAGCCAGACAGAAACCTTGTATAGGTAGAATATAAACCTGCAAGAACGTGCAATCAAAACCCACAAATTGTAGGCTGAATAAGAGAGCCACAAGGTAATGTAAAATTATAATCATTGCGATGTGCCTCGGTGATTGTCAGTCAAGAATGCTGATAAGATCTCGAAGTCCCAAAGTGATTATAGTCGTGTCACAATAGTGATAAACAGCTGAAAAATGCCCTTTTGGGTAGCAAAATGGCTCTAAAATTGTCCATGTAGGAGAATGTGCAGATATTTCACTGTGAAACTTAGCACACACATTGCAAGAGTGTACAGTTTCAAGGGTGCTGTGCCAGAATAAGCACAAGCCAGGATAAGCACCAGACCCTGGCCAGTGTTAGTGCTTTCTCATGTGGTCAGCAGAGCTGTAGCAACAATTTCGCCACAGTGCAGACAGTGATTCCACTGTTTGGAAAGTACTTGAGTGAGCGTTGATGGCGATAGTCATGGAACCTAGTGACTGAGCCAGCGTTCATAGATGTACCTGAGCAACAGTGTTCTCTATGCTACTACGGTGTACTACGAGGACTGCACCCCAACTGGCAGTTGTTTGAAAAGAGTGATGTAAAGAGCTTTCCTGGGTACTTGGTTGCAATTTTGCAAGGCTGCAAAAGTCTGCAGATTTTCTATTTTACTTTACACTATCACACTTTCCTTTGCTCACCACTGCTGAAAAAATAAAGCTTGATATGCAGAAGCCATACACCATGGCCATCAATGTTATGCGAAGCATTATGCAAGTAGCTAGCTATCTTGCATAGTTTGGGTTTCTGGAGAGTGTCACTGGATGTCACCAACTTTGCGTAAGGTGAGCAATAGTGTGTGATGCAAGTGTGTGCGATGAGAGCAGCAAATTGGTGGTGGCATTCTATTTCTGTGTCTGTAGCCTAATGGAAACCGGCACGCACATACATGGTCTTACTTTTCTAAAGAAGTTGTTGCTAGGCGACAACACACACACCAATCATCTGAAAAAGCTAGTTAGCATTGGCTTGAGAAATGTATTTGTGCAACTGTGGTCTAACCATTTTCAAATCGGGCTGTTGTGCTGAGATATCCCTGTTTTATCTCAGTATCATACAGATATTTTTACAGAGAAGCTGTATACAGCTACCCTCTGGAGGTGGATGATGTCCGTCCATATACGCATCATGTCGACAGTTTCTTGCGAATGCTCGGTAGCTCTCAATGTAATGAAGGTATCTTGGAAAAAATACTGCAATTGGCCGCTAAGACAACTCTATTGTTACGCCGAGTTTCATTTACTTGTCATAATTAGTTCGCAGTGAAGCTGTAAACGTTACAGAATTCCTGTCTGCTGTCAATACATCGCCGTGTACGGAGGGAGTGTGGTTACAGAGAACAGCTGTAAATCGTTTTACTGAAACTATACCGAAACAAATTATACGACAATTAGCTGCTAAAACGACTGTAACATTATACCTAATTTCCCCTACTTTTCGCAATTACGTAGTTCACAGTGAAGTTGTAAATACTGTGGAATTCCCATCTGCCATGCGGCGGTACTTGCACACGTCGCTACTTCATAAAAGAACAATAATAAATCACTGCACACTAAAAAGATGTATTCGCTGTCTGTATCCAAAAACAACAACAACAACGTTTCCATAGATGCGTCGATTGAGGTAGAGCACACCACAGCTTCACTGCTCGTCCTTCTTCACAGAGAGGAAGGGCTGATTAATTTTTTTTATTGAATATGCCTGAAACGAAGTAAGAAAGGAACCTACCTACTGCAAAGTGCCTGCATGATTAAGCAAAGAATGGTTCATATGAAATGAAATGAATTCCACAACTGGGATGTTCTAAAACAGCTGGCAGAGCTTGAGCACAAAGAAGGTAGTGTGCAACAAGATGTAAAGTAGATTGAAGACGGGGTCTTACAAAATAGACGATTCTCTTTAATGGCAGGCCAGAAGAAGAATGTGCAGCCCACGCGCTTCAGTTTCTTTCATGGCACAGACCTTTGCGCGTGCTGTACCGCGGTGCGGGAGCCTCACAAAATTGTGTCAAATGCGCCCCATGCGAAAAGCGACCGTCTCGGTCGCGTGATAAAGTTCTTTCAGCGACAAGAAAATGGAGCTACTCAGGTGCATCTCGGGGTTCACGTACGCGCATAGTAAGGTTTCATGCGCACTACATGAACAACTTCAGCGCGAGGACGACGACGGAGTGAACCGGGGTCAGAACTGCAGGGGACGACTTCGTAGGTCACGTCACTGAGGCATCGTGTAACCTTGTAGGGACCAAAATACCGGCAGAGCAACTTTTCCGAGAGTCCACGGCGACGGATGGGCGTCCAGACCTACACGAAGGCACCGGTATTGTAATGGACGTCGCGTCGATTCTGGTTGTTATTGAAGGGTGTAGGTATGCTGTTGGCTCCGGATACGATGCCGAGCAAGGTGGCATGCTACTTCTGCTCTTTGTACAAACTCTTCCGCATGTTAGCTGGTTGGGCTACTATCAACCAGAGGTAGCACGGTGTCAAGTGTTGACGCGATGTGGCACCTGTATACAAGTTCGAACGGCGTAAACTGTGTAGTCTCCTGTACAGCAGCGTTATACGTGAAGGTCACATAGGGTAAAATTTTATCCCACGTCCTGTGCTCTACGTCGATATACATGGAGAGCATATGTTCAGATGTTTAGTTAATCCATTGGTTTGAGGGTGATACGCAGTGCTCTTGCGGTGAGAGCAATGCGCCAGCTGGAGAACGTCCTGCATAAGTTCGGCTGTAAATGCTGCACCGCGGTCGGTGACGAGAACAGATGGTGCACCATGTCATAGGACAATGTCGCGTACAAAGAACTTGGGTACTTCATACGAGTTTGCTTGCAGAATAGCTTCAGTTTTGGCATACCAGGTTAAGTAGTCAGTAGCGACGACTATCCATTTGTTGCGCAAAGAGGTCACTGGGAATGGCCCAAGTAGATCCATTCTTATTTGTTGGAACAGTGGTTGAGGGTCCACAGGGTGGAGAAAGCCAGCCGGTTTAACTGGCTTGCAAAATGTCTTAGCGCAGTGCTGACAGCACGACAAGGAGGTACGTATTTGGACTGCTTCTGCAGTTTTGCCTGTAAAGGAGGTTGTCGTGGAAAGAGTATGATGATAAGCCGCGCATGACCGAGCGGGGTAAGACACCTTCAACTCCTTGAAGGTGCTCGATCAGCGGCAGCAGCTCAGGATCAGCGCACTGCTGCTCAGCCATCTTTAGGGCGTCGATAACGCAGACAAATGGCAAGCCATGGTCAGGGTCCGAGGACGTCGTAGGGAGTGGTGCACTTTGACAAACAGTCAGCGTCGCTGTGCTTCCTTCCAGGTCGGTAGACAACTGTAATGTCGTACTCTTGTAAGCGCAGGCTCCAATGGGCTAGTCTGCCTGAAGGATCCTTGAGTTTGGCAAGCCAGCACAGGGCGTGGTGATCGCTGACAGCCTTAAAGGGTCTACCACACAGGTAGGGTCGGAATTTACCAATTGCCCACACAACCACTAAGCATTCTTTTTCAGTGGTTGAGTAGTTTTTCTCAGCCTTGGTGAGTCTGCAACTTGCATAAGTAATAGGCATTCCGCACCAGCTTGCCACTGCACAAGAACTGTGCCATGACCCGTATTGCTGGCATCTTCGTCGAAATGAGCAAGTATTGGGGCTGCTTGCAAACGCTTGCGGAATTCATTCAACGACTGCTGCTGCTCGTCCGCCCAAATGAAAGGCACATCGTCGCATATGAGCCGTGTCAGAGGCTCAGCAATTCTCGAGAATCCCTCTACGAAGCGCCTATAATATGCGCATAAACCAAGGAAGCGTTGGACAGCCTTCTTGTCTATGGGTGGCGAAAACTCGGCTACGGCAGCTAACTTGTCGGGGTCTGGTCGGACGCCTTTAGGACCAACGACATGGCCAAAAATTTGAGCTCTAGGAACCCGAAGTAGCATTTTTCAGGCTTGATGGTGAGGCCGGCAGTACAGATCGCTGCAAGGACACTCTCAAGTCGTGCAAGATGTTCGTCAAACGTGCTCAAGAACATGACGTCGTCGTCCAAGTATACAAGGCAGGTTTGCAATTTGAGTTCAGCAAGCACGGTATCCATCATCTGCTGAAAGGTGGCAGGTGCAGAACAGAGAGCGAAGGGGAAAACTTTAAACTCATAAAACCCGTCAGGTGTCACAAACGCTGTTTTGTCATGATCCTGTTCATCGACTTCGATTCCCCAATACCCTGATTTAAGATCTAATGAAGAAAAGAAATTGGCATGCTGTAGACGATCCAATGCATTGTCGATGCGTGGCAATGGATAAACATCGCGCTTGGTGACACGGTTCAACTTTCTATAACCTACACAGAAGCGTAGTGTGTTGTCTTTCTTTCTGACCAACACCAGCGGGGAGGCCCACGGGCTTGTTGATGGTTGGATCAAGTCATCTTGGAGCATCTCTTTCACCTGATGCTTGATCGCTTCTTTTTCCGCTGGAGACACACTGTAATGATGCCGACAAACGGGACGTGCGGACTCGTCCGTAATAATACGGTGCTTTGTGATGGACATGCGCCATACTTCGGACAATGTTCAGAAACAGTCCGCAAATTCATTCACGAGACTCAGTAGACGGTCTTTCTGATGGTCTGGCAGAGCAGCGTTAACGTGAATCCGTTATTTTAGGCTGGGTAACTCAGATTGCCGAGATGATGTGATTTCCAAAGTGGCAATGTCAGTAACATCAATGATTTCGCGAAGAAATGCGATTGTAGTTCCTCGCAGTACAGTTTGATAGCAAGATGACTGAACATTTGTTTCGCACCTGAAGAAGCCCTCTGGCTATGCAAATGTGGCGCTCAAGAAGCAGGGGGATGTTTGCCTCAGCAATTCCTTTGGCGTCGTCCTCCATGTCACATGGGACAAGGGTAAGCATGCTGCTCTTGGGTGGCAACGTGACGTGATCGTCAGATACGCGAAGCGCGATGTCACGGTCATTGTCATTGCTGTTCGCTATGGCTTGGGTAGTAGCAAAGCCGACTCTAGACTCTTGCAGGTCGATGATGGCACCGTTCGCCTGAAGGAAATCAATGCCGAGTATAAGTTCCTTTAAACATTCAGGAAAATGATGAAATCGCCGATGTACGTGAAGCCCCAAATGTTGACTCGTGCCATGCACCGGCCCATTGGAGTTATGATGTGCCCTCCTGCAGTATGAATCTGAGTCCCGGTCCATTGCATCAAAACCTTGTTCAGTATAAGCGCAAGCTTCTGACTCATAACAGACGTGTCCGCACCCATGTCGATTAACGCTGTGACTTCGTGGTCATCTATGGTAACAGGTATGTCGCAAGGTACTGACACCAAACTACACTGCTTTTTCTGAGTCTCAATTACGTCATATCGCGTTCGTCTTAGTGGAGGATCTTCAGCGTTCGCAACGTCAGGGACCTCACCTCTGCAGGTCACTGGACTGTTTTCCTGGAAGGCAGGGCTGGGTGAGCGACGCCTTGTTGCGCTCAGCGTGAAGACGGGGCTGGAAGACCTGTTTTGGGCGGGTGACGGTGACCGGGGGACACGAAATCGTGGGGCAAATGAGGTCCTGGCGTCCGCAAGGTAGGCTTCAATCTCCAAGGGGTGTTCACCATTGTGTGGTCACGGTGCATTCAGTGAAAATTCACAGAGCCCAGCTCAGCTGTAAGGAGGTGATCCTGATCACCCTGTAGAGGTGATCGGCTTCACCGCAAAGAAAACACAAGGGCCGCCAGTCTGCAGTGCGCCATACATCACTTTTGCGGGGTGGTCGTGTTTCAGCCATGAATGGCATGCGGCGAGTCCTGACTTTGCCAGTTACTTGTTTAATGGCGCGCACACCATGAAAGTCCGGGACATAACGCACATCGTAAAAAGTCGCGGACAATGAACTTTGCGCAGCTTCCGCATACGACATGCGAGGCTGTGGCTACCGTACCTCGTGCTGTGATGTCTCGCTTCACTCCGGGACTCATACTGCCTGCCTGATTTCCTCCCAGATGACTTCAGCCAGAGCGACTCGCGGTACCGATACCGGAGCCACCTGAAGCTTTTGAAGCTCTTCTCGGACAACCCGCCTAATGAGCTGCCGCAAGGCATCGGTATTGTCCAAGGGTATAGCGAGAGGGTCACGCGATAAGGTCGACATGTCACAGTTGTACTGCTTTGTTCACTGCTGCAGTGCCTTTTCCATTGATATGGCTTCCGTGAGAAACTGCAACGGTCTTTGGTGGGTTGCGTATTAGGCCACCAAATAACTCTTGCTTGACACCGCGCATTAAGTTCCTGAGCTTCCTTTCTTCCAGCATGGATGGATCCGTGCATCGAAAAAGTCGGCATATATCTTCGACAAACATTGTGATGCTTTCGTTCGGCCGCTGTACTCTCGCCTGAATTGCAGGTGCAGCTCGCTCCTTACGATCAAGGCTGGCGTATGTGCTGATTAGCTGCCGTTGGAATTCGCCCCATGTCGATAGGGCCACCTCACGGTTCTCAAACCATGTCCGCGCATAGTCCTCGAGGGCAAAGTAGGCATTGCGTAGCTTGTGCTCTGGAGTCCAGCCGTTGAATTCTGCGACACGCTCAAAGTGAGTGAGCCAGTCCTCAACATCCTCGAAGGAGTCCCCATGGAAGGATGTGGGGATTCGCAGCTGGTTAAGGATGACCTCGGTTGGTACCGCTATGGAAGAAGACGGAACAGATGTAGTCATCCTTCTGACTGGATTGGGTAGAGGCTCGTGCTCAGGTGGGAGTCCTTGAAGTGAACAGCTTATCTGTACATGAACTGGAGTCAGCTTGACCGGACTTCGTACTGATCTTGTAGGCGGTGATCGATCTGGGAATGGTAGCATGTACACCGCACCTCCACCACAAAAATGTAATGTAGATTGAAGAGGGCGTCTTATAAGATAGACAATTCTATTTTATGGCGGGCCAGAATAAGAATATGCAGCCCACATGTTTCATCGTCTTTCATGGCGCCGACCTTTGCGCGCGGCATCCCGCGGTGCGGGAGCACCATAACATTCTGTTAATATATATAACGGTAGTACATCACGCAAAGACAAACTCCTAGCACTCCCCGGTCAACAATTCTTTAACGAGGATGCACATTTTTGTGTCGCCAAAACACTTTGCTTAGCTTTGGACAAAAGTTTTTCATTGCTAAGGCATGCAGCCACTTGTATCAAATTATGCTATCATCTTTGATATTTTTAAAAATGATGATAAATAAATATAGTTTACGAATTGATGCATTTGTATAACGTACGTCAGTGACCTAGCTGGTACATGACTTGGAAAAACGAACAGCGTGAAAATGGGGCCAAACAATAAAACAGCACACTATCGTGTCTTCTTGTTTGCAGGCCGCAACTTGTTGCAGCCCAGGTAACAGTGGAGATCACCGCTGTTTTCCAGCAATATCTTCAGGGGAGTGGTATGGCCACGGCTACATATGGAAGAGGGCGGGCACTATTTTGCAAATTGCCTATCACTCAATCATGTTTTTGGTGTGATGGGTATGCTATATCATTCAAATTTAAGAATACAGGAACAAAGCCCTGCGCTAGAACTTTGATAGTATCATATGATGCAAGTTTCACTCACTTTCGGTGACCTGCTGTCCGACTTTATTGAAGAGACGTTGGGAATGAACTTGCGATCTTCGTATCGTAGCCATCACGCGACTCGTATTGTTATTTGATTACACTCGGCAACTGATGAGGCAGACAGCTAGAAGCAGGGCTGCTTAGTGTTTAGAAGCCTTAGTGAAAATTACGGCATCTGTATTTTGCCGTACAATCAAATCGTGGTTTTAGCACGTAAAACTCCATTGTTTACTTCGCAGTAAAACAAGGGCCAGTAGCTATGACAGATTGGAAAGCATCGTGTCTCCCGACAACCATCTATTCTGAAAATTACCGAGACGTTTAGCCAGGATGGGCTCTCTGCAGTAAGCAACACATGTGACAACGGGGTAAGTAACCCTCAGCTGATGACACTCACCTTCTTAGAGGGACACTAAAGGCAAATACTAAGCTGGCATGAACTGTTTAAATACCATTCCAGAAACTTTGCAATGCTTGTTTCATGCCAAGAGAAGACTTAGTTTACGAGAAAATTGCACCTGAAGGGTCCGAATACCTTTTTCGAAATTCAAATCTCCCGCCACCCAATCGAGGGAGTGGCAACGTTGCACATGCCATCACCACCCTTTGCTGCCGTCCATGAGTAGAACAGCGCCTGACAGAGGGTGGTACCGAGCCAAGACAGAGTGGTAGATTCGCCACTGCAGCTGCTTTTTGGTCAAGTGGTGTAGATCATTCGGGTATCTCGTGACGTGACATGAAAGTTGAATGCTCTGCTACTTGCAGTTTGTGCAAGTTTCACTAGCCAGCACAACCAGTGCAGCACTATGTGATAATGAAACTACTGAAACCCAAAAGCATGGGTGGCATAGAGCTGAGCGAAAACGAAACCTTTCGACCGCCCGCATCGTTGTCAAGGGCAATTTCAATGAGTTTTTTTCCTAAATATGAAATAGAACTGGACAAGTAGAATTTTATTTCATCTTATAATACAATACAAAGGATGTTTTTTGCAGGTAGTGGTTGAGTACTACTGAGAGAATTTAACTGAGCAGTGTGTTCATCATCGGGCAAGTACTTGAATGTCCCGGGAAAGACTAATGATGTCCCGCATTAACTTCAATTTTTCGATTTTATTATTAAAGCTTTGTTTGCTATAATAATGATGCCTTAGAGATTCTCAAGCACTAATCTATCACTTTACCTTAATATTTGCATTTAGTATCCCTTCGAAATTTCTTTCCATTAGTCACTGTCATACTCATTAATATTCACTGGCTTGTAGAACGGTGTGGCGGCCGCTAATGTTCCTTATTTCTGTTTCTGCATGGATTTAGAAGCCATTCACCTACCTGCCCTCCCACCTACTTGTTGTGGCAGTTTCTTAGCTTCCCTGGCCTAGCACTGCCGTCCTTCGTATATTTTGCCATGTGCAAATTGACTTTCTGTAGGTCTTTTTTATCCCATTTTTTTGCCTTGTTTTCATTCTTAACAGCATGTACAAAGTAGCCTAACAGAAAGCTTTCCTCAAGTTTATTAACATCATGAAAGTGGCTACGCCAGTGCCTGGCTATGCCAATGCTTTTCACCGCGCTCTCACATCTGGCTTGTTCGCTTACATAGCACATTTGTAAAGCCGTAGTTTGCTGACAGCTTCTCGATCTAATGCACAGCGTTAATGACATGTATCATAAGCTAAGACGGTGCCAAAGCAAATACACAAGACTCAATTACAAGTCCTGTGCCCCTACGGAAGTTGTCTGCAAAATGAGCACGGCACTGCAGCTTCTAAGGAAGCATTTGCTGCTGACTGAATGACAACATGCGCTTCCAGCACAAGGCATGGGTTGCCTGTCTCCAAGCGCTATTTTTTTTTGCATTGAAAGGTCGGCACAAAGAAGAATGAAACTTCTGCAATGCCAAGAATAACTAAACACCGTTGCACTCCAGGTTGGTTAGTAGAATTGGTGCTCACAATAAGGTGCCAAGTTAAATGCAGACATAGAATTCTATGTACAAGTCACAATCTTTGCAAATTTAACAATACCCAAAAGTACCAGTTTCAACCTGTTGCTTATGCATAGATGTGAACAAAAGATGAATACACAGAGCATTTGCCTGCATGGTACACAATACTGACATCAAGACCAGACATTTAAATACGACAGCCATAAGAACACAGATGGGTTGAGCTTGTCCTCAGCCATGCAGTATCAAGATAGTCATGCAGTCCATGTTTTGAAGAAAAAGAAAAAGGAGAAAGAGACAGAGAGAGAGAGAGCAGACCCTCTTGCAAAACCCTGTATCCGATGTCCAGTGCCATGCCTGATTATGGGCCCAGTATTGCACGCTGGATGCCGGGGCACTGGGCAGACGTGGCATACTGGGAAGGCACCGGGTACTGGTGCGAAAAGCAGCTCCAGAGTGCGAAATATGTGGCGCTTGGCCATCACATGTATTTGTTTGAATACAGAAAGCAACAGAGCGAGTTTCATTGCAATAAAAAAAAAAATAATAAGAAAGGAAGTAAAAATAAAAATGTTATGAGGATTCGGTCGTTTGACCTGTAGATCCCAAGCCCAGCACTTTACCACTATGCCACGCCAGCACATGGACCGTTGTGAATAATTAACCATATCAAAACCTAGCGGCAGTTTGTTTCGCATAGACATGGTAGATGCACTATCGCTCTGCAACTAAGACTTATGCCTGTATCAGAAAGAAAAAGTTATCCGTATTCAATAGTATGCTTGGAAGTGCCATAATGATGATTTTCTTTTGAGATCGATATTTTAACTTCGAAAAAGGTCCTCAATAAACCACCGACCCGGCCGCTGTATGGGCTGTTACTGCAGATTTTGATAGCTGTTTCTTGTTCTTCGTGCACAGGATATGCAACGTATTCTTAATTTAACAATGTGTTTCAATCGACAGGTCTGTCTAGTCACATATCTTCGTCAGAGAAGCATAGGTGAGTGTGCTGGCAGCCTTTGGTGACAGCACATATACCGATGTTTATAATATAAACGTCGCATTGGCGCTCATCGCTTTTTGTACTGACGAAAAAATTGTTTATTTAGGAACACCAATGCGAAAGCTTAAATATAGAGTGATTTATCCTTGTTAGACTTGTTGATTTCTGAGTCCAGACAGGCCGATAGCATGTAGACAGACTCTGCGGATACGCTATGTTTAAGCTTTGGTGGAAGGGAACGACCTTGGTGCGGGTACCGGGCGATTGCTAAGATGTGTGTATTTGAGCCTGAGAGCCTTTTATCTATTATATTTTAGTAAAAAAGAGGAAACGCATGAATCGCCTCAGCTTTGTAATCGGTGCGATAATATCAATCAACGGCAGGCTTTCTGGTTGTCCGTTTGTACACGTCTAAGTGACTTTTGGGTTTCGTGTCGACACCACAGCAATGCAACAACAGCTATAACTCACAGGCATCGGTTGCATACAAACTACAAAAAATGAGGCGTCATCTGCATTTGCATGGTTTCGTTCAAGAATATAGCTATCCACCCAGTCAAAAGGGAAATGCAAAAAACGAAAGTGACCTTCAGAGTCAAACATGCACGCATAAGCAGGGCAGCTCATGCACATTTATGCCAAGCTGCGACACGAAATAGACTTTTATGACCCCAAGATATAGCACCATTTAGGATAAGAAACTAGTATCTAGCGATGAAATTGTATAAAGTATTTAATATTCAACAGCGTCTATACTCTTTGCGTACTGAAACCAGTACAGAGCAAACTCAACCAGTGCGAACCAGTGAACTGCAGCGAGAACCAGTGTGTTTACAGCACAAACCAGTGCGCCCCAGCATCATAGCAGTGATACCAGCATCTCATCCAGTGTGATCCAGTTCTTATCCAGCATTCTCACTGGTGTCCCAGTGACTCCCATTGAGCGTCAGCATCCCCAGTGCGATCCAGTGCCAAAAAACTCGCTGGTTTCACACTAGAAGGCACTGGAAGATGCTGGTTTTTGCAATAGGGGAGATGACTATATGTGTCACTGGAGGAAAGCCAATATGAGATGTTATGTAGCAATTAATAACTAATAAAGAGAACATTCAAACTGAATTTACAGAAAGAAATAGGTGGTAAGAAAGAAGATTTGAAAATGTGGAAGGCAGAAAAATGGGCACTAGACAAGAAGGTTCCACAGAGAATCAAATGCAAGCATTCTGAGCAAGCGAAAGCAAAGGCATATGTGCTTCTTAGCAGGAGTGCCAACCCATGCATGAAGAAAAATAAGTGGACAAACGAAACAAAAGCATATAAAGCATGGGCAACGTGGAGGCAACTTGAGCAGCCGAATGAGCATGCAGCACCAGCCAGGAGGGGAACCAAGAAGAGACACTGATGAAGAAAACTAACCAGATGTTCAGTCTCTGTTGGCATAACCAACGATTTGCAGGATCATGAGGAAGAGGTTGACGACATCCACGTAGAGACTCAGCGCTGCAAAGATGTATTCCTCCGGCGACACGGAATACTTGTGGTTGCCACCGAGCATCAGCTGAGTGTCGAAAACTAGGTACTAAGGAAGTGGTCGTGATAAATGGGCACAGGGGAAAGAGGTGGGATAGTGCACAAGAGCAGAAAAAAAGGAGAAAAAAAAGTCAGACACTAGGTAACAGAGTCAAATACTGCTATGGTACTAGGTATCCAACATTAGGTATGAAGTGATCTTTCAGTAAGTATAACCACTATAGTAGCCGGCCTCTTTGGCATCTCATTCAAAAATATTATTGCTCCATCTTTAATGCTGGATGTAATTGCCAGAAATGAAACCCCTGACCATAAGAACACCTAAGAGCACAGGGTCTGTATTAAATTGCACTGGAAGCACTGTATCCTCCCTAGAATTAATATGTGAACTGTATACTTCCCCATGCGCCAGCACATTGTACACCTAAAATCTAGGCCGAGTGGAGAATCTTAAAGGTAGTTTAGTTTAACTTTCTCGTGACTTCCGCGCCACAAAATCGTTTGTAGTGAGATGTACCAAAGCAACATACTAGTGAAAAAAAAAAGAAGAAGAATTCCATCAGCATTTCTTGCTGACCATGAAAATAATTTGCAATCAATACAATTCCGGGCTGATGCTATGTGCAGCAGCAATACCGAAGTTTGACAAATGTATGCAAAATGATAACTACACTACAAATTCGAGGTGGGCACAGCTGCTGACTCGCTCATCTCCTTTGGTCCAAGTAATAAAATGGTAAAATTGATAAAACAATGGCAAGCTAGAAGTGTCAATATCCAATAAGATTAAAGCTAGCACTTCAAACACAGAATAATTTTTTTTCTTATGTGAACTTACCACAGAAAAGAGGAGGGCTCCAATGCACGCGTAAACCAGACGCACAATCTGAGGAAAGGAAAACAGCTGCATCAGTGAAGAGCTTGGGAGACACAAAGTTCCGCAAAAAAGGTGACTTAGGCCTCACATCTCCTTTGATGAAGATCAGGGCAAAGCCGAAGCACATGAAGACCAAGGCGCAGACGAACAGGATGCCAGACATTGCGGTGAAGTCCCACTAGAAAAAAAAAAAAAGGAAGATTGCAGCATGAAGAGGCGAGCACAAACTTGGTTTTACTGTAAGCAAGGAAGTCGGTTCCTGTGAGATACATACCTTTGTTTGGAAAGCAAACAGGGTCAGCCCGAGGCATACAACCTATCCAAGATAGGAAAAAAATGTTTTAATAACAAACACAGCCTTTATGTGCATGCTGCTAATGCAATGTGAAACAGATTTTATGATCAAGACCATTCAGGTCATAAATGTAGAAAAATGAAAAATCTTTCCGAGGTCAGCTTGGTTCGACTGTCACTACATGGCAGGCAAGGAAACAGTTTTTATAGTACACCTGGCACAAAATGTGAATGAAAAAAAAAGCGCAAATAAAAAGCCAAGTGTGATACCAAATTATTAAAGTGAGAAGGCTTGACAACAACTTGCAATATGTAAGAACACTGTGGCCTACTTACAGTGCAGATTCCCACAGCAATCATCACTTCTTTCACTTCGTAGAAACTGAAGGAATAAGAGCAATGAAAATCGCATGTCAATTGCTTTATTAGGTTTATCAACGACAATAAACTGAGAGGCCAGGGCTCACACAAGGCGACCGTTTACACTTAAAATCGTGAGGAACAGCTGTCCTTGATTAAGATGAAAATGCATCAACTGATTTTCCTTCACTCCATCAATAAATTAAGATTATATTGCTGAAACATTTAAACAATTGCTGGCACACCCCTTTAGCACTAGTGTACTACAGCAAGTTTGCTAACCTCTGCAGGTTAGCAAATTGCAAGTTCTGGCTACGCAGGAGCTTCTGACTTTGCATATCTTTATGGCAGAGATCCACTCTTCGTGTGTACCACACTATAAAGCGAAGACAATTTTTTAACCAAGAAACTCATGAAGAAGTGCGTTGTCACCTTATAGCTGATAAACAGTGGTGCAATAAGTAACATAACCACAGACTCAGTATTATGATGCTTACAAGTTTGTGTGCCAGCAAATTCCGGCTAATAAATGCAAAGAACTTACCTTGAGACCGTGCCAAGCAGAACACCTTCACAAACAGTCTACAAAAACGGGAGTGAAAAAGAATACGTTTACAAGAAGACACAACTGCACAATGACTTTGCTGACAGACATTTTTGGCAAGACTATCAGCAAATATCAAATGCAACTTCAGTAGTAAATGCTGCATACTGACTCCGTTTACTGCATGGTTCATCCAGAAAGGTCATTATGTCAATAAATACTGAAGTACAAAACCACACGTCCATGCACTAGAGGGCTACTTTTGGAAATGTGGGAAGTGCCAAGCACCCACCCAGGATTTTTTTTTTTTTGGGGGGGGGGGGCGCAACCCAAGGTAACATTTCTACACAAATGAGGGGGGGCACCTTGCTAGTAGAAATATGAATAACACCCTCTATTCACCATAAAGATGCGTAAACCCACAAAAGAGAAGTGAAATAAGGTGTATCCCACAGGTAGGCTAGGCCTCTGAGATACATCTCTCCTTTACTTGGCAAACAAGGAACTAGATCAAATAGACTCGCGTAGGAAAGTAGCGCAGGAAGAACACTGCCAAGAACAAATAAACAAGCGAAAGTGTAAAATAAAGATTTCTATAGTAGAATACAACTTAAAAAAAAGAAACAGTAGTTAGCAACCAGGGCACACGGACCGCACAGGGTTGTATTACTCCGCCAGCCAATCACAGAAACAAAAAAAATCATCGTCATGCAGCTTTTTCAAAATGGCGTTGAACTTGATAGCTCCAGAGAGTCCGCTGTTCTTGGCAGTCTTTTCATCGGCGGAAGCAGTGAGGTGTGCAACAGACATGGACAAAGTGTATGGAGTCTGAGCATTTCTCTTTTCAAAAGTCTGTGGTACAGTTCATTTCCCATTTGAGCCCATTTTACTCATGAAACTTCCCTGCCAATTGAAGTGAAACTGTGACAATAAATAGTTGCAGCGAAGCAAGCATTTTATTTCAATTCAATAAAGAATTAGGCTTTCACTATTCAACTATGATAGGCGAGGAAAAACATATAAAAATGCTCTAATAATTAAATTTTTGTGGTTTGCACCTTGTTTGGGTAACAGGAAAAGTTTGAAGTATGAATTATTTGCAGCCTCGCGGAGGAACAGTGACTGGTGGTTATGAGGGCTTGGGCGAGGCTTCACTGCAGACTTAAGTTGTATCCGACTATAGTAGCGTTTTTATGTTAGCTCTGAAAGAATTATAGATAATTATATATTTGTGGAACAATCACAGTTCTTTTTGATCCCTCGTTTGCTGCTCTACCAAGTGCCAAAACCAACTCGTATTGTTATTTGGGAAGTTGCGCAATGATGCGTGGCCGCCAGTCCCATACAACCACACAGAGCGCAGGGTGCTGCTGTTCTAGAGGTACTGCGCCCACCACGAAATATTAGTAAAACACCCACATAAGCACAGCAGAGAAGTGGCTTTGTCAGGCGGCTTGACTGGTAACTGTAGAAGCGTAATTCAGAACACACGGAATTGTTCTCCACTTCCAACGGAGTTTTCTCTACTTTGTTTTCAAATAGAAAGATGTTGATCCATAAATATTTTCATAAACAACGGTAAAATTTGTTAATTTTTGCTTTTCCTTCCTGTTTGGCTCTTGCCTTGGCTCTTTCCCTTAGTAGATCGCTTAATTTCGCAACTCCTTGCGACTCTTGCTTCCAGTTGACAGTTTTGCACAAGAAGTGCTGTACAATTAGGGAAAGAACAGACGAGGTAACGGGTGACAGTCATGTTGCTTATGGGTCTGAAGGTTATTGCATGGTTTGATGATGGATGCTGTCTCGCATTATTTTATTTTCAACCTTTCTAACCCACATAGTGGGTATATGGTTCAGGGGATCTGCCAGCATTGCGGCGAGCCATCACTCGAGGAAATAATGAAGCAAAAGGAAAAGTTGGCGTTTTCTCTGGCCGCAACTCGTTCCATGAGCATACAGACCAGCTCACTAAAAACTGAATCCCTTTCCTGGTCCCTGGATCAGTCTAAACAAAGAAGGTTGAACTAACGAAGCAACAGTGATGCACGTGACCATAGCAATAGATGGTGATCAACTCAATGCACCTCGAGTTAATTGCGCGGGCACCGAATCTACGAGAAAACTGGCCTTCACATTTCAAGAGATGCCAATAACTACCGCCATACAAAAGGAGTGAAAAAGCCAACAAAATGTTGACCGCTGAATAGCTGTCAAGTCTTAACACTGACTTGGCATCGCTTTAGGAGTGTGTGAGGAGTGGTGGGGTGGTCAGGGAGGGGGGCCCTCCGGGTACGTGGCTGGGCAGTGCATAGTATTACTGCTTAATATTACCCCTATCACCCCATCCATGTGACAGCTTAGTGTGTGCAAGCTAATTTGTGCCATGCATGCACCCATTACAGATAAGCTAGTGCAGGCAGAGCTTCTATACTAGGCAGAGCTTCTATACGTCAAGATATATGCGCCGCTACATGTGAAGTTTGCTTTTGCCTTCAATATGGCAAATATATGTGCTCATTAAGCCTTCACATTGTAGGAGTTTGTCGTGTTTTACATCTGTGAGACATGACAAAAAGAAGAAGTGCAAGATAAGAGGAAGAAATGAAGACTCATAAAGCATAGTTGAGAGAGCAGTGCAATACTCACAAATAACAAGAGCAGAACCAAGTTGATAGGGAACGCACGACGAACAGCGTCACAGCAGGCAAGCACGATCATGAGCACAAACGTTATGACCCTGCAATAGAGTGGCTGCATGAGTAACTCAGGCTTGGTGGAGAAGTCCCGACCAACCCCAAATAACAGTTGATGTTGTACTTACATGGCAGATATGTAGAGTGCTGGGTGCTGTCGTGAATATAGTTGCACGTTTGGCCTAGGAGCAGCGAAAGAGGAAAGCATTACAATGTGGCTCAGTTTACAACGCAATAAAGAAAGAGTTGTGCTGCGAAAATGCATTAATGAAACGTTTGTCTAAGTCAGACTGGTAGATGACACTTTTGAAGTGTCTTGCCATGAATGATGAAATGATGGTGTCTTTCTATGAAAGATGAAAAAATGAAAGCCACGTGGCTGCCACCACCTCGAAGTTCCTGCTACAGCCCTGCATGAGATCACACAGATTTCAGCAGTGTCTGCTCACTGTTATAAGTTTTTTACTAAAGGAATTGTTCGACAGGAAGCCATGACTCAACCTAGCAACTTTTGTGCACAATTTCTGCACAAGAGCAGATAAAGTATGTGAATATACAACGAGGTTTCTGGCATCCCACTCATGCCACTAGAAGAAGGCTGGAATAAATAACAGCTGTGAAATTACTTTTGTACAATCCTGCCTAAGATCATTTTCCTACGTACTGTAGAAATATGTTTACCTTGTGTTTCTAGTTACTGAACCTTTGAACTTTGTTCTGCTTGCAATAAACTTTAGTGCCATTTGGTCATGTCTTGAATGTATACCAATACGTTAGTACATACTCTGTCTGTTGTAATTCACTTGTCTTTATTTACCATGTTTATGGCCTGTGTAATATATTGAGATGTGTATCCTTAATTGCTGCTGCCATTTAACTTGGCAATATAAAGCCGCTTCTGTGGCATTTAGCTTAGCTGACATTCCAGCACACTGTTTGGAAAATAAAGTTTCTGAAATTCTGAAAATGGTGTTCTGGGTACAAAATTGAAGAAGAGAAGTTAAGCATTTATTTTCCCTATTCATAAATATTTTCTCTCAAAAGAAAGGCAAGCATAGTGTAAATAAATCTTAACGAAATCTAAACTTACTCAAGTGTTTCTCTTAGAGCCTATATAACTGCATCCCTGTGAAGTTCCATTCTACTGTTCAAATGTTACCAGCTTCAATTGTTTGCAGAAACATGAACTGTTGCTATGAAAAGAAGAATTAATGTTAGCAAAAGTGTGATGGCATGCCTTCACAGAATTTAGTAGCTATGTGAACACATGCTGTAATGATAACAAAATACCTTCAGACTGGTCCTGACACTGTGCAAAGTACTTTGGGCAGCATACTAATGGTTACACAGAGAATTAAAAGAACCAAAATATAGTTCAATATGAATGTGCCATGAACCTATGCGATACATACTCAAATATGAAGAGTGCAATGAATCCTGCTGTGATGGCCAGCTGCACCATGAGGATTCCGTACACCTTGCGAATGAACCCTGCAGCAAAGCAGCAGTGGTGAGAGATAGACAAGGATTTATACAGAACAACCACAAATTCTGTCCAAGACTGACATGTTACATAATCTGGCTTGTCACATATGCATAGCACTATGAATATTTATGGAAACAAACAAACAAATTAATGAATTATTCAACAAATGATATAATGCAAGCCTTGTATACAAAAACAATTCAATAAGGTCACTGTGAGAAAATTATGTAAAACAAAGTTTTTCCTTCTTCAAAAAGTAATAAGGTTTACCTTATTTGATTGACTGACTGATTGACTTAATGATGGTGCATAACTTGCCAAAGCAATGCACAGACTACGAAAAATCCCCAAGTGGAGGGCTACAAAATAAATGTGACCATATGGATTTCTTTAACATGCACCAAATGTGTGGTACATGAGCGTTTTTTGCATCCCAATGTAACTGAAATGTAGCTTCTGCGGCCAGAAATTGAACCCACTGCTTCGTGCACTGCAGTGAAATGCCTTACTTAAATGATATTGTGCGACCAAAAAAAAAAAAAAAAAAACCCGACACGAACGTGAGAGAAGAGGACACACCAAGCTTGGTGTGTCGTCTTCTCTCACGTCCGTGTCGTTTTTTTTTTTTTTTGTCGCGCAATATCATTTTAGTAATGGATTACCAACTTGGCCGGAATGCTGCTCTCATTAAGTAAAATGCCATAGCCATGAAGCCATTGCAGCAGCTAAAGTAGAATTTATCAAGAGGCATTATGATCTGCTTTTCTACAGGAATGTAATTATAACATACTTAATGGGAGGTAAGCGTATGCAAGAGCAACCTTGCTGTTGCGTGCAGAGGGAATCACTCTAAGCACTGTGAAAACCTGCAAAACCTTGGCGAGTTCTATTTGGTCAGAGACGTGTGTAAAACCTTGCCTCTCGTGCTATAGGTTCCAGGTGTCACTTCACAGCCATGCGAAAAGCTTTACGTGAACTAAAACAAGGATATGCACCAACAGGGCCCTCGTCAGTGAGCATTGTGGGGGCAGTACAAGCTGTCTCCCTTGGCTTAATGCAACATTTTATGATGTTCTCAACACATTTGTAGTGACAGTCAGATTAAGTGAAAGTATAGCAAACTTTGAACGAGAGGTGGTACACAGATAGTGTCAAAAAAAAAAAAAAAAGGAAGGAAAAGCTAGTACATGAGTAACAATACAGCAACAGAAAAAAAATGATCACTTTACCGCAACATACAAGTTTTGTTTTTCTGTCTCATTGGCAATCATGGATTTTTTACAGTGCAAATTAAATATTTTTCTTTTGGGTGCGTGTTTATATACATGGCGCATAGTTTTGTTTGAAATATGGATGGCTGTGACACTTACTAAACTCATGACCTTCAAAACCCAGTGTTTTTAGAAGCAATACAAGAACAAAATAATAGGGTAGAACATAATTGAAAAAAAAAAAGGAAAAAGACCCCTAAGAAACATAGGCACGCTTGAATCTTCTGCAAGCTGCCAGACCTCCCCTGCTCTTTGCAAAAGAGTAGCAGCAACCAAAGGCAGAACAAGGGAAAGTCAAGACACCAGAAACACATTTTAAGCATTTCAGCATCTTCAAGGGTCAGTAAAATTTGCCAAAGCAGGCACCCGCCATCGGGTCACAGGGCTGCAGCAATTTTAGTGGCTAATTGCTTTTGACAGCATCCATGCTATGACTGTGTTGGAGGAGAGAAGAGAGAGCACTGAACTAGGATGATAGTTATTACTGCATTATCAAACCCAGAACTCAGCTTTGCAGCTATGGTGATGTAAAGCACTAGACTTTGTTGACCTCATTGACAGTGTCTTACAACTGTTAATGGTGTTGAAATGTTTATAGACAACCTCTAATACCTTTCCGAAACAACTATGACAGTTGTGTAAGCCGAAAGCATATTTAGCGCCAGCAAACAAGGACGGAAGGGAGGCGACACCACAATGCGCTAACTTCAACAACTTGATTTTTAGGAAATACACCTATATAGCCCATGCACACTGGCGCCACCTCATCCAAATCTTAACCATCCCAAAAAGCCGTCTCCTTATCTAACAAGTTCACCGCAGGGGCAATAACACATGTATCACTATTCCACCTGATAGCCTGAGCCTCAATAATCTCTCGCACTTCTTTATCTTTGTGCTTCGCAAGAGCGCGACAGGATCCATAGACCGGCGCACAGCCGCATTCCTGACAGTGGACTGACAGATGACCGTATTGCTTATTTTTCACATTTAGGCTATGTTCCCATAATCAGTCATTAAGACATCTGCCTGCTTGTCCGATGTATTTTTTCCCAAAGGACAGCGGAAGCTCATATACAACAGCTTCTACGCAACCCACTGGCGCTTTTCGATGATTTGTAGAGCATCCGGCAGCTGGCTTACGGTACGGGTCCGTTAATCGACATATTTTTGCCAGCTTTTCTGATGCTGAAAAGATCACTTTTGTGTCCACCCGACAAGCCATTTTCTTAACATTATGTGCCATTCTATGCAGGTAGGGCACTACCGCTACCTTCCTTCTGCGTTCCACCCGTTGATTTGCCATGTCGCGAATTGTGCTATCTGACCTCCACCTCTTTAGCAGCCCTTCTACGAACGAAACTTGTACTGATTCCGGAAACCCTGCTGCTGATAACCTTCCCTACTGTGCGCCGGTGTATGGATCCTGCCGCGTTCTCGCAAAGCACAAAGATAAAGACGTGCGAGAGATTATTGAGGATCAGGATATCAGGCGGAATAGTGACACGTGTGTTAGTGCCCCTTTGGTCGACTTGTTAGATAAGGAGACGGCTTTTTTGGATGGTTAAGATTTGGATGAGGTGGCGCCACTGAGCATGGTTTATATAGGTGTATTTCCTGAAAATCAAGTTGTTGAAGTTAGTGCATTGTGGTGTCGTCTCCCTTCCGTCCTTGTTTGCTGGCGCTAAATATGCTTTCAGTTTACCAACACGCCCAACAAATGGCAATTGTGTAACCCCATCAGTACCGCTATGTAGATTTGTGTGCACTTTTTGTTTTAGATAGTTCCACGCAGTGATGTGAAGGGAACTAAAATGGACCTTGAGCTGCATGCAAATTGAATGCTCTGTTTACATAGGCTGGCTTAATTTCATTTCAGAGCACAGAATGCTGCTATGCATGACATCATTACTGAAGGTACTATGATGTTTGTGAGAAGCTTGACTTGCTAGGGCCTACCAGCAGTGGTGAAGAAAACTTTCTTGTCCCATAACGCCTGCAAGCCAATAAATAACTTACAAATGTATTTTGAGTGAGTGATTGTTATTTCCATGAAATAAAATGGCATGACTGACATTACATAAAAACAAAATTAAATTCAAATTAGCATAATTCACTAGAAATTGCAGAAATAATCTTCTATCACACCTTTAATTATTTTTTTTATGACAGATTACATCACTATATGTGGCATAAAAGTATGTACCCAGTAGATTTGCCAGCAGTCCATCATAATTCCCGGGTGGATAAAATAAGGCATTTGGCTGTGCAGTAATGGCACATTGCACCCTGATGTACTTAATCCTGCATTATAGGTGTCCAAATGTTCTCTCTTTTTTTTCCCCCTTTTTTTTTCCTGCTTGCACTTCATGTGATGTACACTTTTTGAAAAGTTTACAAACCAGCGCCTAAGCAACATCTGTCACCAGGCCTTGTGACATGCCACTCATGATATGCGCATGGCACCAACGCTCAGGAGATGGAGCAAAAACCACGCTGATCAATGTCCGAGGCTTGGGAGCAGAAAATGTTCCAAGTGATTCTAAGTACGTGGTCTGATGACAAGTCCTGTTATGCACATAGTGGCTTCTAGACATTTCAGAAAGGTGTACAAGGCATAAAATGGGTAACATGCGAAACTTACAAGTATAACAACGAGAAAAACAGGATGCTGGTTAGACTCAAGTCAGACTTGAGTGCTTACTTACCATGGCGGATCGCTTTTTCCGAGAAGGCGGATGCTCCATTATAAGTGCTGCCAAGCCCTCCCATTTCTGCATCATAGTAGGACATCCTGAGGGCAGCAACAGAGACAAAGAAAACCAGAATGAGTATCAAGACACAACTTCCATTCCCTATCTGATGTGAGTTTTTACCCTGTCCAGAACCATAACTATTTCGCTGAATTTTCCTCCTTAGGACTAGAGGAAAAAAAAATTCCCCTCCCCCACCATTTTTATTATTTACAACATGTAAACTGGGGAGGTTTAGCTATTACAAGAAAATTGATCAATTTGACAATAAGCATATCAATGAACATTAATAAGCTGCCAATCATTGGCGTGAGAATTCTCTTACAAGCCACACCATCCACTGGATGAATAGATGAATGCACTTATTTTGTCAGGTCTTGATTTAATATAACTGCGAAGTAACCCGTGGGCAATGAAAGACGTGGCAGTAGACTCAGGATTAGCTCTGACCACCTGGGCTTCTTTGACACACACAGAGAGAGCTTGGTAAGTACGCATTTCTGCCCAGGGATGTGGTTGCAGCAGCTGGGTGACAAATCTGCAGCCTTGGGCTTAGCAGTGCAATGACATAGCCAATTAGCCATCACATCATGTAGAAGTACTAGCTGCGTGTGTGCTAGTGTTGCTGAGACACTGCCAAGTGATAATTTTGTATGCTTGAAGAAGTAACTAACAATGCCAGCCTACAATTAACCACCGATGCACTCAGCAGATTGAAAACGTGCCTCCTATAGTATTTAGCGGAACATATATAAAATTGTTTACAGATATCTATACACACAGCGAGCTTTCAGGTAACAACTCGCCACAGAAAAATTATTACTGCCTTGCAAAGGAGGTAGAACACAGGTAGCAGGCACAGAAGATGGGGAGCAAAAAGGGCAAGCTTCAACTAAAGAAATAATGAAACCAGCAGCAGCGCAATGTCAACTACAGTTGGCAGGCATCAAGGCAAATGTCACAGCTTTCGGACAGTGATTCAACATCACATGTTCTAGTACTAGTCCAGCTGGCAAATATCAAGACACCATGAAGTGTTACAAGTACAGCAGTCCAGGAGCAATAATAACATATCACAGGCACGCTCTGCAGTGAGCCAGGAGCATGATAGCAGGGCACATTTGAAATGACACCAAAACATATCCATAAATACTGACAACAAGCATGATAGGCTTGCAATTCGCGGCATACTTGTAGAACAGCTGATATTCATCTATATTCAGAAAAACTTCATGGCCCTTTTTAATATTTACTCTGATTACTATGAACTTTATTAGATGCCTGCGATTTATGAAATGGTTTTAAAGAAATCAATACATGTCCACTCACACCTATTGCAACTCTTTATTTTCGAGATACGTCACTCTTTTATGTGCCCGCAATGATGGAATACCTCAATTCCACTTAAGCATTTAAATGTGCCATGCTCATTTAGCATGCCAAAACATGCTAAAACCAGCAAACGTAAATGGCAAAACCACACTTGCTGGCAAGTTCACAATGGCTGGAATTAAGTTAAAGTTAAAATTATTTAGGAATGTGCATGAATGTTAATTATGTGATACAGAATTGATGAAAATTCCACCATTACTGACTGACAGAAACCAGTAAAAAAGATATTTGGTGCAAGATTGTTTGCATCATCCTTAGTAACAGCATGCTATGAAAAGTAAGCGTGCATAAAAAAAATTGTGTTCTGCCACCTCCACAAAACTTAGTGGACCACATTTTTATATCTGTTCCAAAAGGTGGAGATGAACGCTAAATAACCTCACAAATTGCAAACTTTATTGCTCAGTGTCAAACACCTCGAATGCCTTCTTTGCACTGCAGCTCCTTCGCAACTTTTCATCTCCGCCAAAGCTTCCTCATATACACAATATTAATTAAACAGACGCATTATACATTTCAATGAACTTGCACAAAGCGCCGCGATGCCTGTTACTCAAAACAGCAGAATCATTCCAATGCCAATATGTCATAGCTTTCCTTTTTCTATACTCATTAGTAATGTTTACCTGCTACGCAAAACGGTAGACAGATGTTCGCAGGGGTGTTACCAACGCCGACACAAGTCCGATAAAAGGATTGCATCCATCTGTACTGACTGGTATGGGGCAATCCATCACGAACATTCACAGTTCATCAGGTTTTCAACGAAAAGTTCACAGGAAAGTTAATCAAAATAAAGCAGACAATCAGTGCAACGCCTGCAGTCTTACGGAGAACGCGCCGAAATCCAGTAAGCACGAACGACGCTTTGTCACATTTGCTATAGTTCTGTTACCGCTACACCGACGAGACAATGCGAATATTCACATTCGGCGCATACGTAAACTTGCAGCTGGCGAAACAATCAGCAATGACACGGCAAGGAAATTGCAGTTTACTGCTGTATGCCACATGAACCGATAGACGGTTGACTCACAGAGCGTCACGCTACACGAGACAGACTAGTTGCGGACTATATTTAGTATTTTTTTACTTTAATAGAAGAGAAAGAATGACCGTAGTTACCTGTAGTGAGATAAGGCAGCCTTAATTCAGTGCAGAAACTACTGATGAAAGTTCTCCGTGAACGTGGAAAGATCGAGAAAGTTCGGTCTCCTTCAAGCGGAAACTAGGGGCGCTTAGTCGAGCCGGCCACGCAGGGGCAATACCACTGCCACGAGGACGTTTCGCTTCTGCCTTTATAGCAACAACGTTAAACTAAAAGAACAAAACAATGCAGATAAAATCGCGCTGTTGTTAGATAAGTCATGGTTCTTCAATATGGCGAACACGCTGCGATCCATTCAAGAAACTCGGCACGGTGTCGGCGAACTACATCAACGTTTCTTGAAACGTTAAACGAAGAAAATGCTTCGATAACGGACACACAGTTGTGTTTCGAAAACGACCGTTCCTGTGAAAGTAAATCGATGAAGCAGCAGCGTTGTTGCGCAAAAGGATCCGCGGTCTCGAGTCACCTTACGACTTGTGGTTGACAGAGTGCTAAATGTTGTTTGTGAGGCACGTATATAGAGAGACAGCATACCTTCTGATGATCACGGAGAACTCAGAGTGGTGTAATCCTTCGTATCGGCAGGACAACAGATGTTCCTTACCAGTTGACGAAGATCTCTGCTACGCCAAGTTCCGAAAGCAACCGAGACTCTATGCAATCGAGAGCAACAAAGATGACGTCAGCCGCACATAGTTGGTGTTTCATTTTTGAAATCCGCCGTATTTGGCAGGGCGGCATTATTAAAGAAAATACTTTGTTCGCGATATGTTTGTGAGATGGCGCTTTTTTAGAAAGCGAAAGCGGCGAAAGCAGACTTTCCGAGCGACCTTGCAATCTTCCGCTGCTGCAGAATCTGGATGTTCACTACAAGAGGATTATCAAGAGTTGCTAATGAACGCGCTTTTCGTACACTCTTAAGCAAAATCACACCCTTTTGCCACAACGATAACCGTCATCTGTCTCGGCCGCATTTCCTTTCTTTAACTGGGCGAGCACGCTACTTTCCAGTAACGAACGGCATGCGCGTTATTAGCATGACATAGCATTCCCGACAGGAAAGTAGCGGGCGCGGCATTTTGAACAAAGGAAACGCAAGTAAGGCAGATGACGATTATCGTTGTGCACTCTTAAAACGGTTGCACCCTTTGCGGTGTATATTTGTCCCACAACAATAATCGCCATCTGCCTTGCTTGCGTCTCCTTTACTGAAAACTCGGCGCTCGCTACTTTCCTGTCGAGAATGCTGCGTCACACTGATAGCGCGCATGCCGTTCGTGACTGGGAAGTACCGGGCTCGCAACGTTAATGATAGGAAACGCGGGTAACACAGATAACGATTATTGTTGTAGGACAAGATAAGCCCCAAAGGGTATAAATTTTTCTAAGACACTCTTAAAACGGTTGCACCCTTTGGGGTGTATATTTGTCCCACAACAATAATCGTCATCTGCCTTGCTTGCGTTTCCTTTCTTGAAACTCTGCGCTCGCTACTTTCCTGTCGAGAATGCTGCGTCACAGTGATAATGCGCATGCCGTTCGTGACTGGGAAGTACCGGGCTCGCAGCGTTAAAGAAAGGAAACGCGGGCAAGACAGATGAAGATTATCGTTGCGGTACAAGATACGCCCCAAACGGTGTAAATTTTTCTAGGAGTGGAGTGTTTGACAGAGATCCACCCCAAAGGGTGTAACATTGCCTACACACTTCGAAAAATTTACACTCTTTTGGGGTTTATCTTGTCCCACAACGATAATCGTCATCCGTGTTGCCCGCGTTTCCTTTCTTTAACGCTGCGAGCCCGGTACTTCCCAGTCACGAACGACATGCGAGTTATCAGTGTGACGCAGCATTCTCGACAGGAAAGTAGCGAGCGCCGAGCTTTCAGGAAAGGAAACGCAAGCAAGGGAGATGACGATTATTGTTGTGGGACAAATATACACCCCAAAGGGTGCAACCGTTTTAAGAGTGTAAGAGTGTATCTGGTCCGCATTTTCTTTCTTTAACGCGGCGAGCCCGGTACTTACCAGTAACGAACGGCATGCGCGTTATACACTCTTAGAAATATTTACACCCTTTGGGGCGTATCTTGTCCCACAACAATAATCGTCATCTGTCTTACCCGCGTTTCCTTTCTTTAACGTTGCGAGCCCGGTACTTCCCAGTCACGAACGGCATGCGCGTTATCAGTGTGACGCAGCTTTTCGAAAGGAAAGTAGCGAGCGCCGAGCTTTTAAGAAAGGAAACTCGGGCAAGACAGATGACGATTAATGTTGTGGGACAAGATAAGCGCCAAAGGGTGTAAATATTTCTAAGAGTGTAAGCATATGAGATCGCATTCCAGACAGGAAAGTAGCGGGCGCGGCGTTTTCAAGAAAGGAAACGCAAGCAAGGCAGATGACGATTATCGTTGTGTGGCAGAGATACACCCCAAAGGGTGTAACTCTGCCTACACTCTTAAAACGGTCGCACCCTTTGGGGTGTATATTTGTCCCACAACAATAACCGTCATCTGCCTTCCTTGCGTTTCCTTTCTTAAAAACTCAGCGCTCGCTACTTTCCTGTCAAGAACGCTGCGTCACACTGATAACGCGCATGCCGTTCGTGACTGGGAAGTACCGGGCTCGCAGCGTTAAAGAAAGGAAACGCGGGCAAGACAGATGACGATTATTGTTGTGGGACAAGATACGCCCCAAAGGGTGAGTGAGTGAGTGAATGAAATAACTTTATTTTGTCCACTAGAGACGTAAGCAAACGCCACGCCACCTGGCTAGGCCCACTCGGAGACCATCAGGTGGAACCTGACGGCCCTGTCGCGAGCCCTCTGGACTGCCAGGGTTTGAGAGGTCTGATCCTGGGCCCTAATCAGCTTCTTCATTTCCTCTTCCAAAGGGTGTAAATTTTTCTAAGAGTGTAGGAGTGTACACTCTCAAGACGGTTGCACCCTCTGGGGTGTATATTTGTCCCACAACGATAATCGTCATCTGCCTTGCTTGCGTTTATTTTGTTGAAAACTCGGCGCTCGCTACTTTCCTGTCGATAATGCTGCGTCACATTGATAACGAGCATGCCGTTCGTGACTGGGAAGCACCGGGCTCGCAGCGTTAAAGAAATGAAACGCGGGCAAGACGGATGACGAATATTGTGACATGACATTTGATTTGTTAAACGCTGCGCGAGCATGGTAATTAAGAAGCCGAACATCACTGTATTTCCTTCACTTGAATAAAACGATTCCGCAGTCGGTGAATAGGGCGCTCGTGCGAATGTCTTAACCTGGTGTTCCAAGTCAGGACTGTCCCGAAACGATAAAACAATAATACGCGGGATGTAGGCCGATCAATTTCGTGCATTGTGAAGGGTGGTTGTCGCGGTGTCCAAACAGGTTGAAAGTGACGATGTACTGTCGCTTTATGAGGGTGGCCACTCATCGGATTCCTTGCCGATGACTGCCTTGAAAGCGATTCGCCGGCAAGAGAATTGCTAGGTCTTTCTTTACCATCAATACCAACATGAGGGCATCCATTGAGACGTCATCTCAAACTTTTTGTTCACGAGATTTAATGCAATATGTTCTGAAATAACCAATTCGTACAAGTGCCGAGCAATAAAAACAGCGCTAAACGACAGGACGAGTGAAGGGACACAGACAACGGCGCTGACTAACAACCAAAGTGTGTTTATTCCGTCAGTCAGCATATATATGCTCCGCCGCTATCTGAAACTACAGAATCTACAGGATAGGGCATGCGCAGGGGGAATGCAATTAATGTGATAAGAAGGCAATCTCCTTTGGAAGGAGAGAAATGGACGGGAGGCTTACACATGCATCACCACTAACGTGAATGTGGAAGGCTTCGGATATAAGGCGTGCGCGGTCATCACGATATTTTGACAAATATGTTACACCTTCGAAGGATGGCTTGCAGCCGCATTCATTGCAATGTAGCGACAACTGACTATCTTTTGCCCGTTTTTGAAATTTGTTGAAGTGCTCACGCATGCGGTCGTTGATGCAACGCCCCGTTTGGCCGATATAAAAACGCTTGCATGAAAGAGGGATCTTGTAAACCACACAGTCACAACAGTCAGCTACAAACCTCTGTCTGTGCTGTTTTTTACAACTTTTTTTGTTGTTATTGCTTACCCTATTAACTTGGTGGCACAGGCTACCTAACTTATTTTTGGCAGTAAACAGCAACCTGACACCTGCCCTACTGACAACTTTTTTGAGGTTGTGCGCAACCTGGTGAACATATGGTATTACCGCAACCACTTGCCGTGAGCGATTCTCGGACAGGGCAGCTGCCGACTGCTTTCCTTTAAGGTTCGCTACGAGGCTTTCGGCAATGCTGGTCAAAAGTGGTACCGAGAACCCTGCGAGCTTCAGTCTGGCTACTTGCTTTTCGAAGCTTACATCCACTTGGTGGTCACATGACCGGATGAGGGCCGCCTTCATGCAGGAACTTGCTATACCGCGCTTGACTATCTTTGAGTGCGCGGACGAAAATGGAAGAAGGTGCTTATGAGACCGAGGAGCGTAACTCCAACATACATGGTTGCTTGAGAACGTTAGCTCCAAGTCTAAGAAACGGAGTTTGTTGTCTGACGGATGCTCCGTGGTCAATTCGAAAGAATCTAGAACTGTGCGGAACAAGTCAAATATTATAGCAGCAGCAGGCTGCGCGTCAGTGGCGTTAGTATTGTAAAAAATTAGAAAGTCATCGACGTATCGCATCACTTTTACAGTGCTTGTCTGGCTAAGCTTAGTTACAAGATTGCGGTCATAGCTGGCTAATAAAATGTCGCTAAGAACAGGGGCTATACATGAACCGATGCACACACCTTTCTTCTGTATAAAAAGCTTATCCTCCATTGAAACGAAAGTGGAAAGCATATAAAACCTTAAAAGCTCTAAAAACTTGTCGACGTTGATACCACATGCATTCTGAAACCTAAGCACGCCATATTTGTCTATGCAATGGCCGACTTCAATGCATACATCATCTTGAGGCAAGGAGTAGTACAAGTCCTTGATGTCCACGGAAAAGGCTCGGACGGCCTCTGGACATTCCTCACGGAGGAAGGTGGAGACAGTACCTGGCGTCTTTATGAGGAAGGGGTCCTCCATGTCGAGGAGGCACAAAAACTTTTGCAGGAACACTCCCAATTGTCGTTGCCAGGTTCCACGCTCAGAAACAATGGCCCGAAACAGGCACAGTTCTTTGTGCGTCTTGGCACTGAAAAACACCGAAAGGCTGGTTTCCTTGCAGGCCTTTATGGAGGAGGCCAACTTGGAGAGTCCGGCTTTTTCGCAGAGCTGAACAGCCTGTGTTTTGACCTTCGCAGGAGCCACCCCATGCACTTCCTTGAAGTTGCCTAGAATGGCCGAATCAGCTTTGCTCTTGTACAGGTCACCAGGCATCACGACAAAACCGCCTTCTTTGTCGGATAGGAGCAGCTTGAGCCCCGCATTTCGAAGGACGGTCACTGCTGTGCGGAGCCGAACTGTGTTACCTTTTTTGACCTGCTGGGGCAGGCAGTCGACACCTTCTCTGATGCATCTGTCAGCTTCATCTGTTCTTGCTCTACCGGCAGCTGTCCTGACGAGGCTGAGCAGTTCCGTCTTGTCCAAAGAAGGGTGCTCACAAAATTTAGGACCAAGCTTGAGTAGATCGGTGACATTGTTGGGAATTGAGGCATCCCCGAATGTTGTTACCTCCTGGCCTTGCCCCGGATTCCTACGTCCTCTCCTAGGCAGTCGAACCACCAAGTTGCCCCACAGGAAGTCTGCTGTCTGAGACGCCATTCGCAAATCTTGATGGAACTTCTTCTGAGCACTGTGGAAATGCAGCTCGTTCTGGTTCACAACCTGCAAGCAGTCGGTGTAGAAGCGTACCTGTCGAAATGCTTCAGAGCGCAAAATTCGGCACGTTCTCTTGATGTGGCCCTCCGAAGGCATCAGTCCCCCGAACAACATGGCGACTTCCGGCGGTAGGTAAGAATGCTTGAGCGAGTAAGTGTAGAGGCGAGCTCTACAAGTTGCGGTGGCGAGCAAATTGATGCAAATGACTGAAGAACGGAAACACGAGAAAGGCACACACGAAGGAAAAGAGCCCGATGTAGAAGAAATAAACTGCAAAAGAGTGCGCATTTGGGCTGGTTGGTTCATGATTCCGAGCAATAAAAACAGCGCTAAACGACAGGACGAGTGAAGGGACACAGACAACGGCGCTGACTAACAACCAAAGTGTGTTTATTCCGTCAGTCAGCATATATATGCTCCGCCGCTATCTGAAACTACAGAATCTACAGGATAGGGCATGCGCAGGGGGAATGCAATTAATGTGATAAGAAGGCAATCTCCTTTGGAAGGAGAGAAATGGACGGGAGGCTTACACATGCATCACCACTAACGTGGTGCTCGGAATTGCTTATTGCTTATTGCTTATTGCTTATTGCTCGGAAGTGCTTATTGCTCGGAATCATGAACCAACCAGCCCAAATGCGCACTCTTTTTCGTACAAGTGCCTTGGCCTGTATACAGGCCAAGGCACTTGTACGAATTGTGATGTATACATCACAAACACCCTGTTGTGGCGTACTTGTACAGGATAACGCTAACCGCATGCTTGAGTACTTGCGCCGGAACTTCCAACAATACACCTGTCTCGCTCAAATTACCATTTTATAAAACCGTGGTTTGCTCTAAACTCGAATATGGCTCCTCTATCTGGAACCATATAGTCAAATTACACCAATCCACGCAGTCGAAAGCATATATACAAAATCGCACAGCTCGTTTCATTCTCACGAATTATTCACGTCATGCCAGCGTCACGGACATGTAAAGAACACTAAATTTACCCCTCTTCTCAGCGTGTGATAAGTGTTTCCGCCTCTGCCTTTTTCATAAAATCTACCATTCCAACTGAGTTTTGAAAGACAGCGTTTCTTTTCTTTTTTCACCCAAAATATATTACACCCAGGACAGATCACAGCTTCAAGGTAAACGTAGAAGTGCCAGCATGCCGCATGAACCTGTTCATGTCACTATTGCATGCTTAGAATATGCGTCGACTGGAACCACCTTCCTGCTTCTATCGCTCACATCCAAGATTCCAACAACTTAAAGACTGTCGTGTGCAATGCTTTTGGTTAACACTTATCTGCATATGTTATGTATTATAATACCACTCCTCTCTGTAATAACTCCGGACCTTGAGAGTACTATAAATAAATAAATAAATAAATAAATAAATAAATAAATAAATAAATAAATAAATAAATAAATAAATAAATAAATAAATAAATAAATAAATAAAAATTCGAGGACACAAGCACTTATGAGTTGTGAATGCGTAAGCATTAATGTCTAATTGAACGCCGCTGAGCGGTCATTCGATTTATGAACTCCTCGCGGGCAAGCGAGCGAGTTGAAACGTAAGCCGCGGTGATTTTGACGTCACCGCATTCGTCACACCGGCCTTGTCTATGGAAATATCGGTCCAAATAGCATAGTAAACAATAGTACACAAACCTGCTATCTTGGAGGCGCTGGTTTAGCCCAGTGGACAAGGTACTCATCATCTGAGCATGGGGTCGCAAGTTCGAATCTCACTGCCGCCAACGTTCTGCGTTTCGAATTTATTCAGTTTTCTTTCATAGATTAATTTCCTTATAGCGGCTACCGCGGCGCAGTTACATAAACGCAGGCGAGACCTTGCGCGGACAAGGAACGCTCGGATAACACAGGCTTCCGAGAGCGAGGGTGGCGTGCCGTCGTGTCGATTTAGTGGCGATGCCTTCACGAAACACCTTGCGCGCCAGCGCCGCAGCAGGTGTATGTGTCTTCCAGAGTCGATAACCCGCAAAACGTTTCGGTTCATTTTGCCGAACGAATGCACTGTTTGACTCTTTTTTGCCCAAGACGACTACCAAGTGGAACCACCTTCCCTCCTACATTACCTGCACCGAAGACACAAAGACTTATCAGCGACTTCACCCTGCATATAGTTCACGCTAGTTCTGCATATATGATTAAAAGAAACATTCACTCATTGTTTGTTTTCATTTCTAATGTTCTCTTTTTATGGATATTATATTTACCTCCTCCATAAGGCCAAATGGACCCTGTGAGTATTGTAAGAGATAGATAGATAGATAGATAGATAGATAGATAGATAGATAGACAGACAGACAGACAGACAGACAGACAGACAGACAGACAGACAGACAGACAGACAGACAGACAGACAGACAGACAGACAGACAGACAGACAGACAGATAGATAGATAGATAGATAGATAGATAGATAGATAGATAGATAGATAGATAGATAGATAGATAGATAGATAGATAGATAGATAGATAGATAGATAGATAGATAGATAGATAGATAGATAGATAGATAGATAGATAGATAGATAGATAGATAGATAGATAGATAGATACTGGAACATACCCAGGGTGGCCCAGCACGTTTTCTTAGTTTCGGAATCGATAGACTGAGGGCGCGTAGCATACTCAGCTTAAAAGTGGCATCGTGGCGCAACGCCGGTTCTTCGGAGAAGGGCTTTGCCAGAGGCTAACTCACCGGCCCGAGGCACTGGGTCAACTGCCCCTGGGAAGTCTGGAGACGCAATGGGAGACACCGGGCCACACGCGTGACTTTGAGACTGCACGAAGAAAACCCAAGAACAAACGGATACATTTCTTATTCACGCGTAGCCTTTTTAGAAGTTCACGGTGGATGCCTAATAGACACATCAACGGCAGCTGGTAAAGTAGTCCAAGTGGTCATTGTCGCACAATTTTCAGTTTTAACGTCGACTTTCGTTTGTTTCCCCAATAGATGCCAGAAATTCGCGGAAGCGCATGAAACCTTGAACATGAAGGTCAAGGACGTGGTAGCTATCGGCGAGCCGCGTAGACATCCGCAAAAATAGCCTTCTAGGGCCAGAAAGAGTCTTTCTCCGCTCCACAGCGATAGCTCACAAGGTCTTGTGCGTGCAGGGCTTACCAAAGAAGGTGACGCTAACTCGCCACACTGTTGACGTGAGTATGAACACCGCAAACTCACGCAGAATTCTGCCCGCTGATATCTTACTGACCTTTCAGTGTATCTCCGAATCGTGGAAGCGATTTGATTAAGAGTCGCTTCTAAGGGTAGTCGTCCCCTTTTCCTCAACAAGGTACGCCCTCCCCACCCGGCCTACCCAAGACCTTACGTGATGGGTGTCTTTACTACCGAAGTGATGATGCATAAGTGTACCGTACTACGACTAGAGATGACCCACTTCTGAGATTGCCATCGAACCAAAAGACTGACGGCATGTTCGACACGATCATTCACCGTATATGCATTTAGACGTTGGCTACGCGCCTCGCATCTCGCCTCGTACTAAAAGAGGAACGTTTTCAGATTATAGTTTTCGTGACAACCTCGACGCTTAAGAGTAGCATATATTACCATATAGAATGTGCTCAGTATGATCGGCAGCGAGTTCGCCTGCGTGACTGTTTGAACATCCTTGGCAGACGTTCTCCAACTGTGAGCAGTGCTTGGACCGTGGTCATGCCCTATAATAAGAAACGGCCTGTCAATAGCACCCTACTCATCTGCGATGGGTCACTGACCCACGCATTGGACGCTTCCGGACCACGCGTCCGGAAGAATTAGGACGCCGACGGGAAAGCTGCAGAAAGCGCCCCCATCAACCGTCGCAAAGTGGATTTGGGACTCGTGGAAGAGGGTCCAAGTGGACGTTGTGGTCAAATCATTTAATAAGTACCTCGATCACAAGCAACTTCGACGGAACGGAAGACGACCTGCTGTGGGATACCGAGAGCAGCGGTTCAAGCGGTGCGACGAACTCGAGTGGCAGCGATAGTGACTGAGCATCCTACACAAACGGTGGGTTCACTGTCTGCCCCGATTTTTCTCTTGAATGTTTGCAAAATAAAATGTTATTTCTCGCACCCATCTCGTCGTGATGTCGCAGCGAAAAGAGAGTGGGCGGGGGTGATTCTAGATTTTTCGAATATATATATATATATATATATATATATATATATATATATATATATATATATATATATATATATATATATATATATATATATATATATATATATATATATATATATATATATATATATATATATATATATATATATATATGCACGTATTCAAGACACACACAAAAAAAGAAATCCGATGACACCTGTGCACTTATGAGTTGTGAACACCGATGAACGGTCCTTATGAACTCCTTGTGGGCAAGCGAGCTCGCTTCGCAGCCAATGGGCCTGTAGGTGCCGCTTCGCTGCTACGCACGACAGAAGACGGCTTTATTCGCTGAATGGGCCATTTGACGCTTGCGCATCAAGAGCGTTTCGGCTTCGTTCGCCACGGCCGAAACTTAAGCAAGTAAACATGGATTTTTCGTATGTGTGCACCTTTTTTCTGAACTGTATGTAGATACACGTGTTCTTCTGCGCTCTCCCATCCCCTCTCCACCTATACCACGTGACCGGCTTCCCACCCTTCGCACAAATACGCTTTTCCCCCGCTTCCACATCCTATAATGCTAATGCATTAAAACTCCCTTCGTGCTGACCCACAAGGAAGCCGCTGTTGCCACCTGCGAACAGAGGCAAGACTGAAAAAAAGGTTTATTGCACGATATCTACCAGATAGAAGTGCAAGCGGAGTGACGACCACGCAAGACGCACATCCACGCTCTCGTGTGCAGACGGACAACGCCTGTAATGGGAGCCCGTGTCCACAACGTGATGAATTTCCCCAGTCCGCGCGCTGCGCTTCCTATGCCACCGGGTCCCCGACGAAGCCTTCCATTAGACGGCTGAAGAATGCGAATCGCTGTAAGTGGGCAATCCAGGCGCTGTCCCACCTCACGACGGGACCTCTGCGGTCCGGAAGACAGATGCGCTGTTATTCTTCCCTCGCTGGGAGGGAGAGTCCGCAAAATGGATTCTTTCGAGGACCGCCGAATCGAAAGGAGCGCCGTCTTTCTCGCGTATACAGCGAGGGAACGTTGACAGCGGGCGTGCGTTTCCTGAGTTCAGCACACGTATACACGGGCCTCCAGATTCAGTACAAAATCGTATCTGTGCCTCAGTGCACGGTGAGTGCCTTCCTCTTTTTTTTTTTTTGTTATGGTGAGCAGCGCATTTCATTCATAGGACGATATCGAGTTGGAAATGTGTATCCAGATGTTGCGAGGCGCAGAGCATATATATAGCGTGAGTACATGTGTGTCTCAACGCTGCGTGCTTGGTCCGCGTTGCCGAATCCCGGTTTTCTAAGCATAGGCTGCAGCGTTGTTGGTACGCGCACAGCAGTCCGTTGAACTTGCCACTTTAAACGAAATGATTTTTATTTTGATATATGCTGCACATTTACAAGGAGATCGAGAGATGATGATGACTTTCGAGGGACACTAAAGGAAAACATTAAGTCGAGCTAGATTGAAATATTAGGCTTAGGAATAACGAGTTCGCAATTTGTAGCGAGAACAGAGCGTTTGTCCGCGAGAAAATGGCGAAAATGGCAAATCGAAGAGGCGCCATCTGTTGCGGGCTACGGTATCTAAAATGTGACGTCAGCACTGATTTATTCACGGAGAACGGCGCAGAAGTAGGTCACGTGGAGATTACGTCAACTCGCCCGTTTTGGCGCGGGTGGTTAAAATTGAGGAGCAGCATGCGGTGGTACCTTCGGCAACTTTTTTCTACGCAATCAAGTGGCACACAGAAAACGAAGGTACACTTAAAGACCAATAATCCATCAATTTAGCTCGACTTATCATTTTATTTTGTTGTCTCTATAGCTTTGATGAATATGTGGACGTGTTTTGTTAGCTTTGCTGGCGGCCTGGCGTGTTACTCAAGGCGTTGGGTGAAAAATGTGATGTACAAAAGGATCGCAAACATACGCAAACATTCAAATGCCACGAGGGCTCAGCAGACAGGGCCAAGCGTGCTTTCACCGCATCATGGCTCAACGTGGCCTAAGTGAACGATGCCTTAAGTGCAAGCTTCAGTTGTCAGATTCGCTAATGGTTTCTGTGTGCAATGACCTTGAGGACTTGCAACATGCCTTGCGTGACTATGCAGTTGTTGCTCGTCAGACAGACAATCTTTTAAAGTCAAGCTGCACTTACACACTTACACCGCAACTCTAGCTTCTTGTTACATGACATTGTCGGCCCGTCAGGAAGCCGTATTTTACGCGCAACGGAAGAGCGCTTCCAGTAACCTTGAAGTTCAATGAGAGTTTTGAGGAATAATTTAGTGTTTCTGTGTGAGGCGGAGGAAGTTGTTAGCTGCAGGCGGACCCGGTAATTGACCGGCTCTGTGTGTCCGTGCGTCTGACCCAAGCACAGCGTCAAGCTTAGCGCCATTATAATAATCTACTCTAGCCCAAACGTTCTGTCGAAAGAGCACTCGCGATCCCCCATGGCTCTAAAAGTACTCGAACGCGGTATACCGATGCGATTCGACTGACGTGTCTTCAAAAGTAATCCCTGTGAAAAGACCGATGAGCGAGCGCCCGCAGTCCCACTTGGCTGAGCGAATTGCCAGGACATGAAAAAGTTACACAAAAAGTAATAAACGAAGAGAGAACGAAAACAAAGGAAAAGGCGACGCATTCTCAGCGTATAGTGATAAATCGCACCTGTCCTTCCCTTTCGCGAAATCACGACAAGCAAGCGCTCGAGAGGATATACCTGCGGAACACTTCGAAATAGGGCTCTTTAAGCGGGTGTTGCGCTCTGACAGCGAATAGACGTTGAAACACGAACACGCGGCTTTCGTGAAAAGATGGAAAGATGGAAAATAAATAGAAAGAAAGGAAAGAAAACGGAGTGGTTTGAAAGAGATACCCAAAAGATGGGGGGGGGTTAGGCAGGGGGGGGGGGTGACTGCGGTAAAGGAGCGAAGAAATAAGGAGCATGCCCGAGATTGAGTGGGCAGCAAGAAGGAGCGGCGAGAAGTTTCTCAAATCCCCGCGCGTTTCCGCATTCAGGGAAGAACGGCGCGTTGTTAGCGCGAACAAAGCGATGAGCAATGGTGGCCTATCGCGAGCGGCCGTCTTGTGACACCAGCGTAAACCCGCCGGCGGCTACATCAATAACGGGGCTGTCAGCGCCGCTCTGTGGCAAAAAGGAATCAAGTGAGGGGTACCACAAGAGAAAGCAGAAGGTGTGTGTGCGCGTGGATGGGGAGTGGGTGGGGGGGGGGGGAGGGGGGAGTATATAGGGGAGCTCTTTACGCTACGAAACGGTGTGTGGCACCCCCCGCGGCGTGGGGGGCTTTATAATACGCTTATAACGGGGTCGTAACGCAGGCACCCCGGGCGCACATACACAACCTGTTTGTATAACTGGGGCCACAGGAAAAGCGCCGCGTGTTGTTTTGTGCGCTGTGCTATAGTGGAGGTGCGCGCCGCAGTGGAGTGGCGGGGAACGGCGTTCGTCGACCGACCTCGGGCTCTGAAGAAGCTCGATCGGTTTTATTTTGTAGGACGCTGCCTTTGTATATCTACTCTTGGTATGGCAGAACATCGGGCAAGCTGGTTATGCATTACGGGTCAACGCAGCGCCTAAACCAATAATGTGCAGTGAAAACGCACAGACAAGCAGTTGTGGCCGTGCAGCCATGACGTGGTCAGCGAGAAACCGTAAGTCAGAAATTCAGAAACCGTAAATCAGAAAATTACTTGACAGACGCGTCATGGAAAGGAGCTGAGCAGCAGACATCTCTTCAGAGTGTGTTTTGAGAAGAGCAATCTCGTGTTCAGGTTTACTCATATGTCTTGATTTTCCGCGTTTCCTCGCTGCTATATAGCGTCATCACAAGTATGGTCACACCTTGGTTACATTTTACTGCAAATAAAGTCAATTTTGACGTTCGCAACGTACTTTTCGCGCAGCCTCCATGTATCAGACTACATATATAAACGTGCACAGAAATGAGGTTTTATACGTCTTTTTTTCTGCCTTTTAGGAACACCGGCGTTTTCTATAACTCATCAACCGATAAGGAGCTGATGGGTGACGAGGCAGGACGGAGGCTACGAAGAATGCGGGATGGCAAAGCTTCGTCCAACAAGAAAGTGTACGGACGCAGATTACCCCCAGCGCAGAACAAAGAGCGCCTGGCGCACGCATTCATGCGGACTTGCTGCGTGAGCATTGGGAGTGTCAAAGCGGAAAAAAAAGTGCATGTGAAGGCGGTCACATGGTAGAGAGGGATGGCATCGCTTGGAAAAGCGTATATATATATATATATTACAGGGGCTTGGCATTGTCCCGGTCGCGTTTCGTTCCTGCTGGTTATCTCGCCTTTGTTTATGGCATGCACGTGTCCTGGGCACGGTTTCTGTCACTTTAGGGTATACTATATATACATGCACAACGAGTATATAGTGAAATTTACGGTCTTCTGCTGCGGAACACCGTCAGTTGCGCATCGCTCCTCGAAGAGGCAGTACGTGCGCCGAGTCACCTCCTGAAAACACGGCTTAGAATAACTTTCTGTAGGCCTGGTTGGCGCATGCTTGACAAATTTTTGAAGCGCAAGAAAGGACACGGCACCTGTGTTTGACCTTCCTTTTGTGCCGTGTCTTTTTCGCGCTTGAAAAATTTGTCCCGAACCGCACTTTGCAAAGTGGTGAAAGTGGTCTAAATCATGGATTCGACACCTGAAAGAGGTGCGACCTAACGCTTGCGCTTTTCTATCGCATTTGCCGCTAACTCGCCATGGAATATTTAATTTGGTAGCATATGACAACGTATATTAACAATTTCGCATTTCTCAGTACTATACCGCACTTCAACTACATTCGATAGCGCAAGAGCAAAGAAGAACACGGCAACACCACCACGGAGCCGTCATAGCTTATAATTTATATTTTTTTGCTGCACCGTCAACCTTCAATTGGTCAATGAAACCTTGTTCAGAAAAATAATGTAACGAAACCGGTGTCTGAAATGCGTGCAAGAAGATGTCATATGCACGTAAAAGTCGAAATGCTGAGGCTTAACCACAGGCGAATATTTCGACTGAGCATCAAGAGAGGCAATGGTTGAAGGACCATCCGTCTCCAACAAAAAGAGCCGTCGTTCGAGTCTCAACGAATGTACGTACGTGTAGCTTTAAGCTAACGTCCTGCTCTCTCTCCCCCCCCCTCCCCCCCTTTAGGCTCAGTCGACGCAGACAGCGTTGAGGTAGCGCCAGCCGGTGCGGTTCGCAGGTGGTGCGTTCGCCTGGCGTCAGAGGTCGCTAATAGCTTCCGCGCACCCAGGGTGCGAAATAAAGAGTGCGCGCGCGGATGGGGATGGATGGGCCTAATGACCGCCTGCGGAGCCGACGAGCTACAACCCCCCTACCCCCCCAACCCCCGACCATCGCCTTCACCGAAGCGCTGACCGCGTTCGCTGCAGATTGATTTAGCGTGGGAGGTCTTTTCCGCGAAGCAGGAGAGATCAATGAGGCGCGGGCTCTCCCGGTGTAGGACGAAGGAGAAGCAGCGCCGCTCCGTTCAACCGGAGTTTGTGTCCAGTATAGCCGGGGCCGAGTCCACCACGAGTGGGCTTGTTTAATGATGTCGGTGATTACGTGGCACGGAGTGATACCTAAATGGAAAGGCCACGATGCGGGGAGTAATAGCGACGGGCAGCGAGAAAGACTTGTTCCGGATGGTATTCAGTTCGGACGGCGCAGTTTGGTGCTGTCGGCTACAACGGTGTATCAAAAAAGGATCACGAAAGTGGGGCGCTCGTAATGGTACACTTTACGATCAACGGTGTAAGTAGAGCACCGAGACCTGTGGCAGTAAAGTTCGAAGCCCCCTCAGTCATGTCCTAAAGATATGCTTCCGGCCCAAGTTAGTTTCGCAATGGGTAAAGTATTAGACGTGATTGATTCGCATTAGTTCATTGCGGTCTGCCTTGGTTTGCTCGCGTCATGCGTCGAAAAGCCCAATTAAGCCGCTTGCACAGTTTCACAGTCTACCTCCTTCATATAGCTTATCTTGCGGACTTATAGAAGCACAAGCACGCATGCGTAAAGAAAATTTCGTTCCCAAAGCATCAGACGAGTAATATCACGCGTATACGTGTGGACACACATGTGAGAAGTGGACAAAGCAGAAATTTTATTAACATTGCCTGCGTCAGATTTATGGGTGGTATAGCAAACGTTCCTTAGTTGATGCGTCCGTCAGCGATTCCTGCCACGATTCCGCCTCAGCGTAGAGAGAACAAGCAATATTCTTTGCACCAACGTGTGGTGAGTTCAGCAAACGACAGCTAAGCTTTCGCCGCCATCCTGAGCCGTTTCGCAGTCTTTCGATCTTTCACAGCGTTCATTGACCCTTCCGCACGCCTTCGATACCTCTCAAATGCTTTCGGCACGTCACTATACTTGCTTTCGAAAACATACGCTGTTATTTGGACATCCTTGCGAACGTTCACTTGATATCCTCGACAAGCTATAATCTTTACTTGGAAGTTGCCTCCGTACGCTCTCAACCAGCTACGATAGTCGTCGCTTGCTCGACGGTCGCGCTCTTCGCCTGATTTGACACCAATTTCGTTGTCCTAATCTTTTCCAGTATAGCCCCCTTGTATAGACCGTTGCAAGGAGAGCTTTCGAAACGCCGTCCTAATCCCCACCGGACTGCTGATAGTGCATGTGGTTGGCTTGCGCGACCGCCTGCACACCAGAACAGCGGCATTGAGTGAGCTTTGAATTCGCGCGCAACAGTCCAGAGTGCATGCTTTTTGAGGCGCTGTGGAAGGGCGCACGAAAGAGAACACGCGATCGATACGGAACAACGATTAGTGACAGGGCGGAACATCATTTCCCGATGCGTGCTATTAATTCTCACGCTCAAGAAAACGTTACACAGTGCTTTTCAATATTTGCAAATGTCGGACGATTTGGGCAGTAACACTCGCTGTGCGGTTCAGGATGGGGTCTCTATACGGCCCTAGCGGTATCACGAGGGCGGATGCCCACTTAATCCTGCAGGCTGTCGGACGACAAGCGACTAAAATGCTCCGTGAGCAGGGCGTTGCAATCCAGAACAAAACACCACGTTGCCTCCACAAAAGTTCTACAGTAGGCTTCGCCGCATACTAGTAATGCTCGCAAAAAAGTACGCTTTAAAGGCGGCTAAGTGCAAAGGCGGATGGAATGATGAGAACGATTGCGTGCGCCGGCGAAAACGACGTAGACGGTGATTTCATCACATTAGCCTTCATCAGCCAATCCTTCACAGCGTGCATAGGCAATTTCAGAGAGAAAGCAAACCGAACCCGATTTAATGTAAAACAGGAGGCTTTTTTTGGCAGCTAATCAGTAATTCCACACCTCATAACTCCCACGCGTATCATCTTTCGTTTCATCGTTCGTTGCGCTATTTTTAGCTAGCGATAACATCAAAAGAGAAGGTGTGTCGTCGTGTCGGGAGTACCTCGCCCGCGTGAAGCAAGACGCGCTCACTCCGACACACGCTTGTCGCGATCGCTGCCTCCGAAAACGGTCTCTCCAAAGTGACCAGAGGAAGGAGGAAAAGGAGCGGGACAGAAAACGGTTAGTTGAGGGGAAGTAGGGAGGGCGCGCTCCCGGCCGAAGTGTCAACGCGGGGCGGAGCAATTTGGGGACGAACGTTTATTGGCTGCTCGCGGAACGGCGCGTGCGGAGAGCAGGGAGCGCGGGAGACAAAGGAAGGCGCCGCTGAATTAGGGGACCAGAGGGGGAGAGGATGAGGAAGAAAGGTGATAAAACGACGTAGGCAGGGGCGCGGAGCGCGAAAAAACCAACGAAGAAAGAAACGGGCGTTGCGATGAAATAGGGTGTTTTATCGGACGACCTTCACGTCTGCATTTTTGCTTCGTTTCTGTAAAGGCAAAACATGATAGTAGTGATCTAGACAGCATATTGCATGCTATATTGTGAAAAGCGGCCGCCGCTTCTCTTTTGTTTGAGTATACAAGGCGCGTACCTTTTGAATGCCGATCTAATAACGGCCCCCGGTGGGTAAACAAATAGGAGGACTCAGAAATACTTTATAGCTATTCCGATTGTTTCTAATCGCCCTCTAGAAAGCTTTAAAGAGCAGCAGCTCTTGCGAGTTTTTTTGCGCTGCACGAATCAGTTGCTAGTAGCAGTGTTTCTTTCTCCTTACTTTTCGAGGCTGTTGATGGACTGGAGGCGTATCTAGGACATAGTCGGGCGGAATCTTGCCAATTTTTGCCCGATCCGCGTATGTTCGTGCACGTTATGTTTTAAGAACTTACGTTTATAGCCGCGTTATCACTTGCTACGACAGCTGAGGCCCTCTTCCTTTATCGCGGAGTATTAGGTTGCGATACGAATAGACCTCCAGATGCAGCTTGGAGACCTGGTGACCTTTTTTGATAGGTAGAGTTAGCATTTCAGCAGCTAGCGCTCTTAAAAGGCTCGTTTAATTTCGTCTTACCTCGTTTTTTCTTAGATTTAAGTACAATTCTCTTAAGAAAAGCGACGCTATTTCTGAAGCGCTACCCCAACGGCCTTAAGTCGGGGTCCGTTCCTTTAGTTACCTGCTGATTGTGAGAAGCAAAATATACAACGCGTATGAATTTAATAATAAATATGCCTGTAATATAAACTTAATGTGTGCGGACCAACGCCTCGAAAAATAAACTGGACCGTTTTTTTTAGCATGCGACCAATAAAATGCAAAATTAATTATTTTGTCTGATTTCTTTCACACCCCTTTTAATCAATATAGCTTGCTTCGGTTAGGTGCTGGAGTTTAGCAGCGCGCGTCAGTAATTTTCCCTAAGAAACTAACCGACAGCTAACCTCCCGCCGAATTTTTATTGCCCCAGAACTGCTCGGCCAGCGCCGAAACTTCGGTTTGAATTGCCGTGCCTCTCCGAGAAGAAAGAACCATATTACTAGGCGGCACTCAAGTCGTTGTAAAAAAAACCATCTTCCACCGTATTGCGTTCGAATGGCCGGCCGTCGTGATGCTCATAATCATTTTAATGAACCGAAGGCCACCCGAGCGCGTCCACTTCCGTTTAAATGGAAAGTCGTTACAACGCGCCGCGCTGTACCGAGAATGAGCAAAAAACACCGAGAGTAAAACGAACAGTGTAGGCACGGCGCTGAACTCTATACACACAAGCGCACACACATAACGGAAGAGACGGCACTGCAGCGCAATTCGGGGGCCATTACCTTTTGTTTCAACAATCACAGAGCCGAGCTTTATTGTTCCATAAGGTGCGTCCCGACGGCCGAGAGAAACAAACGATCCAGGGCTTCAAGTCCGCAAATTGCTCGCGGTCGGCCGCAGCGCTCTTTCGTTTTTCTGTTTACATTTTTATTTCGCGTACGGCAGCCGCGGAAGAGAGAGAGAGAAAGAAAAGGTAGGATGAGAAGGAAACCGTGGGGAGAGTGGGACACTTTACATTCTCGCCAAACCGCCGATGGGAAATCCGCTAGTTGGCGCTGCGGGGAGGGCGAGAGCGAAGAGCTAGAGGGAGCTTCCGCGGAGCCACCATTGCCGGACCACCACAATGGGCCTCAAATGGCCCTTTCACCAGGTAATCAAACCGTACCCGAAACAGCGCTGTGTTCCTTTTTTTCCTTGCTCCCCAATGCCACCCTCCTCAACACCCTTTCTTCTCCTCTGCAAAAGTGCAGTTACCGCTTGTCGGAATGGCCCTGTTTTCTCCCACCTTTTTTCCCCAGCGCGTGTCGTTTATACTAGGCGCACCATTTTGTACACTCGCTCGTTTTATCGTTCCGTTTCAGGCCACTCTTGCCATGTCGTTGCTCCGGCCGCTCCTGATCACCGGTGAGTTTTCTTGCAGGAAAGAAGGAGCTGGAAGGAGAGAGTGGTGCTCCCCCGTTGGCGTGGATAACAGAAGGACCTCGCGGACTCTGTGAACAAAAGAGACTACCGTCAACTCCATTTGAGGGAGTAACTGCTTGTCACATATACGTGTAACACGATTTTGGTGGAGTTACTACACATGAATTTCAAGGCATGCGCAATGGCCAAGTTTCTCCTTAAGGTTATGCTCAATGGGGACTCCGTGGAAGGCTCCTACCAGTTATGATGCCTAAACATTGATGAATCCTTTCATAATTGACAGTCTGTCCGTTAATGTAGAAATCATGGGGAACATCCAGGCTCCATGTTGCAGTTATGCAAAGCTTTATTTCTAAGATTCTTGTGTAACAGCTTGTCAGCTAGTGCTGTCCAATGTGTGCAAGTCCAATGTTCGCTCATTTGAGCTTCCACGTGGCCTGGCACTATGCACGAGTCTATGACTACCTCGAAGTGATTCAACTTCTGCAACAATCGTGCTTGCCAGAGATAATTCAATTGAAACATAACGGGTGTTTCAGCGAACACTTTCAATTTATTTTTATATTGCCTGTGGCAGAGAGCACAATTCTAGTCCATGGGCTGGTCTATTCGAAGGGGCGGACATTAGTTAAAAAATATTGATCCATAATAGTGTAATTAAAGAAAATTGCTCATTAAGTTTTGAAATAATTACCTTAAATTATGGCACGTATTGCAATTTACAAATTATAGCTAAGCAGTTCGTAAGGCGGATCTACTTGGAACGAATTCTCAGGATGACGACAGTTTCAAGATATTAGTTCCCAAACTTTTCATTGGCGTTCCAGTTACTTTAGTGTTTCAATGCATAAATGGAACGACAGCGCATTCTTACTGCAAGTTTGACGGCGCATATCTTTTAAATGGTGTCATCCACACAATTTTTTTCAAGTGGACATGCCTTCCACTCTCACCAGCTAGTATTTGTAAATTGCAATATGTACCATAGCGTAATTAGTTAAAAAACATCATTAGTGTATTTTTTTAATTAGCGAATATGCATTTCATATTTTTTACGTAATGTCCGACTCTTCGAGGAGACGAGCTCATGGACTGAAACTGAATTTGCCACAGGCAATCATAAAGATGTTTTGAAAGTGCTCACTGAAACACCTTGTATATATCACTGTTGATTGTATCAGGGAAAACATTCGACTTATTTTCCGCATTCTCGGTCACCACTTGGCCATCTTGCCCTCACAAAGACCTCGAGTGACATTTTCCGAAGTTGTCATCACTCATCAAGAGAGAGAGAGAGAGAGAGAGTCCTTAAATGAAAGGCAGAGGTTTTAGGCGGCGTAGAGAGATCGTTGACATGCTACTTTGCGTGGGGAAGGGAATTGGGGAGAGAAATAGAGTAGGAGAGAGGCGCAAAAAAAAGGAATAAGTTTTAAAAAAGTGAGCACTGGGTTTTCTTACTCATGGCCGACGGCATGCTTCAGTCCTTCAGTGTATGCACCGTCCTACAATGAGGTGACAGAATTCGCTGCTTGAAAGGTACGTGAGGGTGACAGAGGATAACTACCGTTTGTCGAGGTGACCAATGTTTTCTAAGTATGTGAATAAAAAGTTCATCGCACGCCTCTGTTGTGTGAGGCAGGCTAAAGGGCCCAAGACAGTCAAATGACAAAGGTCTCTGTGTAAGCGAGTGCATGTAATGTTCATAGAACGCACGCTCGTCGGTATATACGCTCGACACTCAAACAGGATATGATCCACGCGTTTTCAATTGAGCCACAGTTGTTGCAGCGTGGACTTGTCACTTAACCGAAGTGGTACCGTAAGCCATTTCCATAGGCGGAGTTCAGGCGAAGATGATGATATAGAGTTTCCAAATGGCGAAGAATGTTGGGTGCGAGTCTGGATCTGAGATTTGGGTCGATTGAGTAAAGAAAAGGGTAATGTTGGGTGAGCAAGCTCCACAGCCGGTCCTTTTCTTCAGAGGCAAATCTTTGAGCTAGTTGGGAAGCATAAGATCTAATGAAATAAATCCGCTTATAGTTCTGGTGTTGATGACTTCTGCGTGCTGCTTCATCTGCTTTTTCGTTGGACAGAATACCACAAGGTATCCATTGAAATTTGATACAGTGGCCTGATGCAATGGCCAAGTGATGCAAGTACGCAATGTCGAAAGAAACAGGCTGATTGTTTTTTTTTAAGAGACCGCACAATGTTTGTAGGGCTCCTTTAGAGTCAGTGAAAATCGCCCATTGATCAGGCGCTCGGCGTAATATATAGAGGACAGCTTTTTTGAAGCCGTGAAGCCTTGTTGTCGTTGAGGAAGTCCTCCGCTGCAGCCGATAAGAAAGCATTTGTCTTGTTGAGGGCACATAAAGACCACAGGAGGAAGTCTCCCGAGTAGTTGAGGCATCAGTGTAGATGTAGGTGTGCTGAGTATATTTCTCGGCTAAGTAGAGGAGAGTGGTCTGTTGGAGCGCGGCCTGTGGGATGCGACTCTTTGTCCCATTTACACCGGGTACAAACTGGTTTATATCTTGAGGCGAAAGCGACCAGGGAGGAAAAGTCAGAGGCAGTAATTTCCGTAGCTGAATAATCGGAGGAAGGTGTAAGTTCTGCACAGCTTCGCCAAAGCCATACTTACTGTGGGTTAATTGGACGCGGTACATGAAGTGCTTCTTCCCTTGGAACACATGCCGAAGATGGGTGGAGGGGGAGGAAACAACTTTATTAAATATTAGAGGAAGGGGAAGGGGGAGCCAGGTCATGGGGCGAGGCTAGGACGGGGCCCAGGGGGCCGCAGCTGTTGCCGTATATTCCGCCAGCCTGGACTGTGATTCTTGGTCGACGCTTCTCAGCGCTTTCTCCCATTCCTGAGGTGAGGGGGCTAGCCGCAGGAGCTCTTTGGGGGGCGGGGGACAATCACATCTCTATAGAATGTGATCCTGTCCAGCCTGTGCTAAGCCGCAAAACGTACATACATGTCGAGACGCTGTCATCCTTCAGGATGGCCGCTAATCTCCTGGGGCTGAGCACATTGCACGTTTGAGCTATGCGCAGGGTCACGGCCTGTTGTCCGTTTAGGCCGCCGCATGGAGGCGGGGAAATCTGTCGTTGCTCTCTTTGCCGACGGAGGCGATCTCGGTAACTTAGTGACAGTGTTTCAGGGTTTTCCGGAGGAGGCTGCCCCTCGGCCCGGTTAGTAGTTGCACGGTATGTGAGGTGGGCAGCTTCGTTGTGGGTGTTTCCCCTGTGGCTAGGGACCCAGAGAAGTCTGATGCTTATCTCCGGCCTCTGAAGTTTTTCAGCCATGGTTTGGCTTACTTGACCCGATCTGAAGCTTTTGATCGCTGAAATTGAGTCCGATACTATGAAGAGCGTCCCTGCGACTGCGGTTGCACTAGCAATGGCGGCCTCTTCCGCTTCTAGGATAGATCTCGCTGCGATTTCCTCGGTTCGGAGGACCCATCCCGTTCCGTCCACAGCCGCTATGGCATATGTGCCGTACTAGAGTCTTCATAAGGGATTCCGCGCGGGCACGTCGGCGTCCCTTGTTGTGATCTCCCATGTTTTTCGGGAGTGGTGGAGTGACCAGTTTGTTCCTAATGTCCCTTGCGTGCCGCATTTTCTAAGTTACAGTTTGCCAACGAATTACCGTAACGTCGAGGCTGTCAATCGATCCACGACTGGCTCTTCTTAATTACCCCTAATGAACTACAGAAGCACCGTTGCGCACATCTGTGTCCCGCCAGAGCATCGGCTCTCCTCTTTAACGAGCGGGAAAGAATCACTTCGCTGATGCAATGTGTGACAGAAGACAGAGTTTGAAGCTATTACGTTCGTATCTAGCCGTGAAAATTGCGCAAAATAAGTAAGTTTTTTTTCATTCTTCCTGACACCACGTGAATAATTAACCAGATGGGCAGAAAGCTTGGTAAATACAAAAAAAGCAAAGAAAAAAACAGGTAATTTTGCCTTGCGAAGGTCGATGACCAGTGTAAACATCGTAGTAAGAAAACTTGTAGTAAAAGCTTTATTTTATCACACATTGTCACCTAGTAACGACGGTCACTATGACTTTGTGCTCACTATGATATACACTTATCAGCATATTCGCAACTGCAGACACATTCTTTGATAATGTCAAATCGATGCACGTACGCCGCTGGGTGGTCGGTTAGGCCGGATCGCTGCGGCATCGCAAGTGAAATGTCTCCAACACGAAACTCGTAAACCACTTCCTTCTCGGTCCCGACGCATCCACATTGAAATCACCGACAACGCATGTTGTATGCGTGATCCGAAAGAATGTGTGCACAGTTCGCTGCATCTTGATGAGTGCTTGTAGCCTGTGCCTTACGGGAGTACGATCCATTGCAGTTTTTGCGTGCTTACGGAGGTATATGAATCATTAATGATAATAGTTTTTTGTGTGCGGATACGATGATTCTATGGTAGGCTAGCCTCAGACATTTAGCACTCGAATATATGTCGAAAGAATATGGCTACTCGGTGAATGTGTATACAGACGGATCGGTCTCATCGTATGCTTCTGGTGCAGCTTTCGTCGTACCTGCGCATCAAGTCATTCGACGGTATCGTCTGTGTAACAAGACGACTACAACATCTACGGAACTAGTGGCAAACAGAGTGGCCGTTCAATATATTTTGCGACAGCCTCCTCAAGTATGAACAGTCTTCATGTGACGCAAAATCGGCTCTGCAACTACTTAGTGTGGTGTTGAAAGAAAGCGCTTACAGAGTGTTGGCTCTTCAAACTGCCGAGCTCTACACTTTAGCGCAAGAAAACGGCCACCACATCACATTTCAGTGGATTCCCATGGTCACTGTGGTATACACGGCAACGAACTGGCCGATGACGAAGCAAAGAAAGCACTCGAAGAACGAGAGTCACTGCTTTCAGTTCCTTTGTCAAGAGCGGACGCCAACTGCCTCCTCTGCAGTGTCATCCGAAAATTGACAGCAAAGCACTGGGACAATCCGGATAATCGCCACAGACGACTCCAGAGGTTGGACCCTATCACGAATTTTAGGCTACCACCGAAAATTCAACGCAGCTGTGCCGGTCTTCTGCACAGACTAAGGCTGTGGGTAGCGTTTACGCACGGATACGTGCACCTCATGCGGCGCACCGAGTCTCCAGACCGTGAGGTGTGCAATGTGACTGAGACTACAGGTCATGTGCTTTGTGACTGCCCTAAGTACGTGGAAGAGCGTCAAAAGTTGAACAACGACCTTACCCGTCTCGACAGCCCACCGTTGTCGGAGGACGTTATTTTGGGTTCTTGGCCAGATGCTCTATCGAGTTTCAAGGCCATCCAGGCGTTACTGAAATTTTTAAAAAGTACGGGCCTGGGATTGTAGGCTTTGAGCATGCCAAATTGCATGCCATATTTTCTACATATTCCTTCTCTCGTCATCGTAAACCATCATGCGCCTCTTTCTTCCCTCTTTCATGCCCTCTTCTCCTTCCCCCAACGCCGAGTAGCTGGCTAGAGGAATATACCTCAGGCCGACCTCTCTGCATTTCGTATCATTAAACTTCTCTCTCTGTAGCCATATACAGCTCCACCGCTAAAAAAAAAAGATGAAAGGGAAGGAAAGAAAAGAAAGGGTGAGCCACGCACACTGCTTTGCTTATTTAACCATAGCCACATTAGTCATCACTAATGCAGCGCCATTTACTTATTGTACAGTAAGAGTAGCACAGCATGTAGAGCAACGCATTGACACATTTATTGGCAGTGCTAAAATTTGCACTGGGTTCACTGGCCGCACAGTGGATGCATCCGTGTGGGTAAAAATGGCGTGCTATGCAAGCCAGTTTTCTGCAGCCTGTATTATCTGCAGCGTGAGCAATACAGTGGCGACGGTGAGCAAAACCTTACTTTTTTTCGCCCTATGGCGAATGTGAAGCTGACGATTAGGAGATGGCCTGACGACAACGCGATGACTTGACGGTGACGACTACAATCGCCGTAGTCATCGGCCTCATGAGAGGGAAGGGTGAATGGAAGGGAGGAAGAAAGCATATAGGGAAGAAAGAAAGTAAGCATGAAAGGAAGGATGGAAGGACGGAAAAGGAAGAAGGAAGCATGCGGAGAAGAGAGCATGGAAGGAAGGGAGAAAGTAAGAAAGAAATAAAGCGTAGAAGGAAGGAAGCATGAGGGAAAAGTGTGCGGAAGGAAGGAAGAAAGGAAGGATGGTGAGAAGAAATGTAGAAAGCACAGAAAGGGGGGGGGAGGAAGTGAAGAAGAAAGAAAGAATGGAAGGTATAAATGAATGATGGAGGGACGAGAGAATAGAAGGAAAAAGGAAGGAGGGAAGAAAGAGCATGAAAGGAAGGAATGAAGAACAGAGGGAAGGAAGGAAGGGAGAAAGAAATCATGGAAAGGAAGGATGCATGGGGGAAGAGTGCATGGAATGATAGAAGGAAGGAAGCATGTAGGGAAGAAATAATGTAAAGAATGAAGAAAGCATGAAAGTAAGGATGGGAAAAAAGGAGGAAGAAAGGAAAATGGAAGGAAGGGAGAAAGGAAGGACACAGCAAGCATAGTTTCAAGTTTCTGACTGCTGTCGCAGTAAAAGAAAACTGCAGTCGGCTTGCACAACAAGATCACCTAAACGAATTCATGTTCCTGCAAAAGCTTAAGCTTTTTGGGAACAAGCGCCAACGAAGGGAAGGACACTTGATGCACAATTAAGCGTCCTTTCCCCTTCGTCAAAAGAAAAGCTTCCATGATCTTTTTTGTGGTGTGGTCATTGCATCAGCGTCAAGCCGCGTGTATCCTTCACTGTGTGCTTCGCCTTAGTCGCGCTTTTCGTTCTGAATGGACATACAATAATTCGTCCGATATTCCCTGCTTCTGCAGCACTGTTCTGATACCGCAGACCGTTCCGTCGGTAATTGGCAAACAGTGAATTGCCGTTTGACACCTGAGCGTTTCCCACGCTTCATCGCAGCGGGGTAGCGTTTCGTTTTCCCCCAACCGCTGAAGTCAGCATGCAGGAGCGCCAAGTCCTCGTGCGCCCAGCACAGAAGCGGATTGTGTGAATCAACTTGTTCTAGGCCATGGCTTCACGTTTCGAAGTGGCCATTTTGCTCAGTGTTTTACGACGTCAACGACGAGGTGCCAAGGAGCCCCGGCTTCGGCTTATTAACGCGAATGGTGCGTCATTACGAACGCTACACAACACACCGCCGCGATTAGCATCAAATATATTTCTCGATACACGCAGATACAGATGAATCGTTTCCTATGGACCTTGGACGAAAATTACGAGGCCAATCAAACCGCAAGTACACCTACTGCTTGAATTATACGCCAGTTAGGACTTATCTCGTTTTTGACATTTGCAAATCTGAGCTTGATGAGTCCTTTCCACTGGAACAACAGTTAACAGCTCCGTCCTTTCGGTTACGCCGGAAAGACCAACTGGACCGAAATATTGAGCGGCGTAAGAAGCCTACTTTGACATAGTATGTATGTAAGGCAGTCTCCCTGAAAATTATTACATTTGAAATACAAGTGGATGCGTCATGAAAAGATCGCAAAAGCACACGTCTGTGATACGGAAATGAAAAAAAGAAAACAAAGACAAGAAGAAAAACGCCTGCATTAACGCTCGCCAGAAGTGACACATGACGAAGAATACGCGGCTCCTCGACATGACCTCGGAGGTTAGGCGCTGTCCACGGCCCGCTGAAAGGTGTGAGAGGCGACGTGCTGGAGGCTTACGTGATCCGGTAACCACCATGTGCTCTCCTTAAGCACAGCTTGAAGGGTGCTTATGAGAATATTAGACATTTACTAGCCCTGAAGCTCTGCTATATATATATATATATATATATATATATATATATATATATATATATATATATATATATATATATATATATATATATATATATATATATATATATATAACCGGAAGTTAGATATACAGTTTGCTGCTCTGCACTGGGGAAGGGGCAAGGGGAGACAGAAGGATGAAGAAGAAAAGAGCATACACAGAGAAAGACGGATATGAAAAAAAAACACAAAGAAATGCCAACACACGCAAAGGAACAACAACAACAACACGAGTGTCACAATCGTTCAAGCAGGCCGCTTGACCGAAGGAACCTCAATTGCGCCTTCATCGCCTTCTGTTGTGAAGACCGTGTCAGCCGGCCCGCCAAGATCGTCCGCTCAGTAAGCGGCCGGTCGTCGAGGCGTGCGAACTCCGTCACGAGCGACTGTCTCTGGGAACTGTAGCGGGCCAGGACAATGACGAAGGATATGTTCAATTGTTTCGTCGCCGCCACAACTATCACAGGCAGCACTGACAGCCACTCCGATGCGGCAAGCAAATGCATTCGTAAAATATACTCTCCAAGCCAGGGTCGGCAGAGAACAGCTGTCTCGGTTCGAGATAGTCCAGATGGAATGCGTAGTCGGAGGGATGGGTCCAGGCGGTGCAGACGAATATGCAGGAAACCTGGCGTATGGTGGCTATATAATACCACACCTGGCGTGTTCCACATGGATCGTAGGGCATCACGCGCGAGTATGCGAAGCTTTGTTGCTGCATCGGTTTTGGACAGCGGGATGAATTTATTCACGGCATCTTCGTGAGCACTCCTAGCAGCTTCATCGGCATGTTCGTTGCCCATGATGCCGGAGTGGACTGGGAGCCACTGAAAAGTGATGTCATGTCCTTTCTTTGCTAGTTGGTGATTTAAGTGCCTTATTTCCAGCACAGGCTGGCCTTGTGATACACGACGTAGAGCGGATAGCAGGCATTGCAGGGTTGCCTTGGAAAATGCTCCATCATCGCGGTAGATCTTCATGAACTATGCGAAGCGCGCTGCCAAGTGCAGCAAGCTCCCGCAGCAGTCGACGTTGTTCGGTGAGAGGTCTTAAGCTGAACTGTCACGACTTTTTCGGGGAAGATCCCAGCTGCAGGACATTAGTCCACAGTTGTCGAACCATCAGTGTAAATCTGGAGATGATCCTTCCATGCCTCGTGCAGCCTGAGTAGAGATAACTGGCAGTTGTGCCAAGAGAGAGAGAGAGCAAATGATAAATGAAAGGTAGGGAGGTTAACCAGGACTGAGCCCGGTTGGCTACCCTACACTGGGGAAAGGGAAATGGGGACGGAAAGATTAAAGAAAGAAGAGAAAGTCCACCGGGGATATCGTTCAGTCACTCAGTCCGGATTACAGACGCTCACTCAATCCTGTATCTTTCAAATATCGCAGCAGCGCTTTTGTGGCCGTTTGTAGCTGCGATATACGAGGCCATGGTCCCAAGATCTTGTTCAAGGTGAACGGTTTTCTATCTAACTTGTTGAGAGCTGTGCAGAGATCTTGTCTTTCATTTTCAAATGATGGGCAGTAGCACAGTAGATGGTCTATAGTTTCTTCGACACCGCAGGCATTGCACTCGGCGCTATCAGCCATGCCAATCAAAAACGTATATGCATTCGTGAATGCGACGCCCAAGCGTAAGCGGCACAGCATTGTTTCCTCATTACGCGGAAGCCCTGGTAACAGCCGCAGTTGCATAGATGGATCGAGGGAATGCAATCGATGTTGAGTGAAATCAGGTGTGTGCCACTTCTCCAATGTCATACGGTGCGCTAGCTTGCCTAAGTGTTGGGCTGCGTCAGTACGCGATAAAGGTATAGAAACAAGGGTTGCTCCTTCATGTGCTTTCTTAGCAGCGTCGTCAGCGAGGTCGTTGCCGGAGATACCGCAATGGCCAGGCAGCCACTGAAACACGACGTCGTGCCCTTTAGCAATCATGTGATGGTGAAGTTCTCGTATCTCCGATACGAGTTGTTCACAGGACCCGCGACGAAGAGATCGATCCAAGATCTTGGATCTTGGATCGATTCAACGTCGTGCCAAGATCGATTCAATAGTATATGGGGTGATCATTTCTAAGTTTTACAAGTTTTCTTAGAAATCACGTGTTGCAGATAACATAATTCAACTAGTTCACGAAAGTTCACTAAATAGCTTCCTAGCTAATTGCTTCAATTACGGCACATATTGCAATTTACGAATTGTAGCCGGTGAAATTGCAAGGTGCACTCGATGAGAAACAATTTCCAGAATGACACTAGTTCGGAGACACGCGCCATCAGAATCGCCGTAAAAATTCACTGCTGTTCCACTTACATTTTTTAACAAAACTATCTTTTATGCATTGAAGCACAAAAATAGCCGGAACGAGCATGTATTTCTTTCCACACATTAGGAAAAATATCCCCCAAATGGTGTCATCCTGGAAATTAATTTCAAGTGGATGCGTCTTGCAAACTCACCGGCTACAATTCGTATATTGCAATATTTGCCATAAAGTAATTAATTAAGAACGAATTAGTGGATTTTCGTTAATCAGTTGAAGATATTGTTACGGGAAGGAAGAAGCGTTCGTCTATTTACTGGTAGCTTTTAATGGCTGAGCCAACAAGCGTAAAGCATCGATCTTGCTAAAACACTTCTTCGTCGTCTCCAAGACCACCATCAGCGTCGTCTTCTTTCCACATTACCGACTGTGACATCACCCCCGTCGGAAAAAGCACCTGATTGGTGAGGCTCATCGGTCGAAGAAAGGTAAGGTTTGAGACGGCTGACGTGGATGATGTCAGAGAGGGGTGAAGGCACCGTGGCATTCAGCGGAGACACTTCATATGTGACAGGGGTCACCTGGCGAAGGATGCGGTAAGGGCCATAGTATTGCGAGAGGAATTTCTCGGAAAGACCAACATGCCGAGCTGGATACCATACTAGCACAAGAGCGCCTGGTTCGTAGTTCACGTCGTGATGGCGCTTGTCGTAACGGTACTTCTGGCGTGTCTGGGAAGCAGACAGACGAATGCGGGCAATCTGGCGTGCTTGGGTCGCTGTGGCTATTACATCCCGAGTGTACTTTGTCGGCGAGTCGAGCGTGGTCGAGAGTAGTGTCTCGAAAGGCAAAGTCGGCTCACGGCCGAAGAGGAGATAGAAGGGTGAATAGCCAGCTGTGTCGTGGCGCGAGGAATTGCAGGCGAACGTGACAAATGGTAGAGCAATGTCCCAGTCGCGATGATCGGAGGAAACATACATTGCGAGCATGTCCGTTAATGTGCGGTTCAGGCGTTCGGTAAGACCGTTAGTTTGAGGATGGTAAGCGGTAGTAAGTTTATGTTTAGTAGCACATGATCGAAGTAGGTCGTCTATGACTTTGGCAAGAAAGTATCTGCCACGATCACTGAGAAGTTGACGAGGTGCACCGTGGTGCAAGATAACGTCGTGAAGCAAGAAATCAGCGACGTCTGTAGCGCAGCTGGTCGGTAGGGCTCTAGTAATGGCATAGCGAGTTGTATAGTCCGCGTAGCGACGGCAATACACCTATTTCCGTCCTTGGATATAGGGAATGGTCCAAGGAGATCAAGGCCAACGCGAAAAAAAGGGTAGGCCGGTATATCCAAAGGCTGCAGCAGTCCGGCAGGAGGCACAGCTGGTCTTTTTCGGCGTTGACACGACTCACACGCGGCAACATAGCGCCGGACGGAGCGATTGAGACGCGGCCAGAAAAACCGTCGCCGAATTTGGTCATAGGTCCGCGTGACGCCAAGGTGTCCAGCGGTGGGAACGTCGTGCAGTTGCTGCAGTACAATCGTTTGCAGATGAGACGGAATTACGGTTAGGAGCTCGGGCTCATCGGGGTGCATGTTGCGGCGATACAGGATGCCATTTTGTAGTACGAACATTTGAAGGGATGGGTCAGACGGAGCAGAGAGCAGGCGTTCGAGAATGGGGCGTAACGACTCGTCGCGTCGTTGTTCAGCGCCAATGTCTCGCAAGGCTGAGAGGGAAAGAACGCAGATCGGTGCGACATCCACTAAACCGTCCGGTACATCGACGGGATGACGAGACAGGCAGTCGGCGTCCTGATGTAGACGACCCGACTTGTAGACCACAGTGTAGGTGTATTCTTGCAGCCGTAGGGCCCAGCGACCGAGGCGGCCGGTGGGATCCTTGAGGGAGGAAAGCCAACAAAGGGCGTGGTGGTCGGTTGTAACTGTAAATGGTCGTCCATATATGTAGGGTCGGAACTTGCCCACCGCCCAAATGAGGGCGAGGCACTCGCGCTCAGTAATCGAGTAATTGCGCTCGGCGGGAGAGAGGAGACTGGCGTAGGCGATAACGCGGTCGTGCCCATATTGGCGTTGAGCTAAAACTGCGCCGATTCCGTAGCCACTGGCGTCAGTGCGGATTTCTGTCGGAGCGGAGGGGTCAAAATGGGCGAGAACAGGAGGTGTAGTAAGCAGCGTGATGAGCTGCGAGAAAGCAGACGCTTGTTCAGAGCCCCAATAGAAAGGAACGTTTTTCTTCAGGAGGTCAGTCAGGGGACGGGCAACATGGGCGAAATTTTTCACAAACCTGCGGAAGTAAGAGCAAAGGCCCATAAAGCTGCGAACATCTTTGGCACAAGTTGGTACAGGGAAATTCTGCACAGCATGAACTTTAGCGGGGTCGGGGCGAATGCCTGACGAATCGACAAGGTGTCCGAGCATAGTTATTTGTGCGGTGACCGAAGTGGCACTTGGACGAGTTGAGCTGTAAGCCAGCGGTGCGAAAAACAGAAAGAACAGATGAAAGTCTTTCAAGATGAGTCGCAAAAGTTGAAGAGAAGACGATGACGTCATCCAAGTAGCACAAACAGATGGAACATTTCAAACCACGCAAGAGCATGTCCATCATCCGTGCAAAGGTCGCCGGGGCATTGCACAAGCCAAATGGCATCACTCGGAACTGACATAGGCCGTCTGGTGTGACGGCCTATATCGACGGTTTCGATTTATCGTGCCAGTAATGCCCGCCTCTTCGAGTAATCCTGCTCAAGGACAAGAGTTATGATATCTGCCACAGACGAGTTTTAAAGAATTCTGTAACATTTACATATTATCACCTCGTATATACTGCTTGTGTATAACTAAGGTAGCCAAAGTAACATTTCGTTGCAGTTGGCCTTAAACCTGAAATAACGATAAAAAACTTTTCTTCCATATTTAACATCAAACTCGCGACACCAGCAACCTAGTTCTATGAGAACAAGAAAGAGAGAGAGAGAGAGAGACATATACCGTCCCATCGGTACACAATATCAAGACACCGAAATTTCCATCTTACTTCAACCAAACTGCGCCGTAAGTATTCCTGCTATCACTGATCTATATACGCTCTCCTAAAAAGCATTTCCTCTGGCAATCATAACAGCGAGCCGTTGAATGTGGAAGCGAATCGGTACCAGGCTCGCTTTCAGGATAGCCCGTCGACTATACACCTGCATAAGCCTTGAGCGAGCCTCAATTATACGCTCCCAGTTCGCTTGTTTTTACACCCTGTTGAGCATGGAGCTACAGCGACACGCTGGAACAATCGTTACCCATTTCACCGCCGCGATTTGCCTTTCGGTGCGGGACATAAACTCCGATCGAAGCACATATATATGCATGAGTCCCTCCGAGAACTGGAGAGCGTTTTCCGTTCAGATTCACCACTTTGCCGTGACGGCCGTTCGTGCCACTATACGCAGCCGTAGCCAAGAAAGGATTCGCGCACTTATACATGTATATATGTCGTGTAAATACCAGCACAATTTTGTTTTAGACTTGAGGTATTCAGAGCGCGATTCGTTCCTTGCTACCAGTATACGCCTTTATAACCCAGTAATGGCACCGAATGGCCGAATCATAAATATGCATGCATGATAGCTTTTAGTGGTGCACTCAATCCAATCCATACGGCACGACAGAGAAACCGAATGGTCTAACTTTTCTTTATCGGAGGCTGAGTCACGTGCACTGTTGCCAGAGCAGGAATGCGGAATTGCTCTCTCTCTCTCTCTTCCCTTTTCTTGTTTGTTTCTTGTTTGATATTCGTGACGTATGATGCACGCACTTTCTCGGTGTCATGCAAGGTGTTTCGGGTAGGCTTAGCTCTCCTGACGTCGTACAAAGAGCGAGGTGTCGAATGTCTCGCCAGGCCCGTACGTTGAGAAGGCGCAACCTCGCGTTATTGATTGTCATTTCTTTAAGAGGCTTAACGCTACAGAGCAACACCTAAGCTATGGGATTATATCGGAGACGCCTGAGCAACGAAAACTGATCCAAGTTGGCACCCCTGCACCTTGACGGACACGACACGAAAAAAAAAAAAACAGAAAAGGACGCGGAAGACGAAAAAAGGAGAGATGACAGCTCATGTCCCGTCTTACGTTGTGGTCCTGTGCGTCGTTTTTTTTTTTTTTCGCGCTGCTGTTTTCAATCGCGCGACGCGCAGTGATCTTCAGGGCGAAGCTATTAGGCGCCCGTTCCTGCGTTCAGGGTAGGTGGTCCTCGTCCTCCCTCGGCGTAACCGACCGAACGAGCTTAGCGAACGATGACAGAGTGAAAGCTGTGCGCAGCGACGGATGAAAGACGGCGAGAGCAAAAGAGGGCGCGAGGAGGAAAACGGAGAAGGAGGGTGCAGCGGAAGCACGAGAAGGAAAGTGGAGAAAGCCACCCTGAAGCACCACCAGGTGGCCCTCGCGTTCGTGCACTCGCTTCATCGGCGGCACCGGCCGTGCGGGGGCAAGCAAATAAAAAAAAAGAACCAGAAAGCTCGCCTTAGCGCATAGCATTCGCCGCAAGCATTTTCCGGTAAAGAATACAGTTGCACAAGCTGCATTTGCCGGGAAACGGCGACTGTGTGGCCGGTCTATTTATACAGGGTGTCCCGCGTAACTTGAGCCAAACATTAAAGGTATCCAAATGCCACGTAGCTGGGCCGGACCAAGGTAATGCTGTTTGCCATCGCTTGGAGGTACTCAGATTATTTCTTGCATACCGCCTAGATAGATAATTATTCTTAATTAATTAATTAATTAATCAATTTCTCAAGTATTATAAATAGATGAAAAGTGTCAATGAGAAAATTGTAGCGCAACATGAAAAACCCCCGATACAGCTTTCTGTTGCTCGGTACCTGCTAAATAAAGGTGTTTTTCCGAGCATGAAAGAAGCCTGCGAATACACGCAAAGTGCCTCGAGCGGCCAGACGCGCGGCAATTTTGCGCGTATTCGCTAGCGTCCTTCACGCACGAAAAAAAAAAAAGAAAACACTGATGTAGCATGTACTGAGCGACAGAAAACTCTATCGAGAGTTTTTCATGCTGCTGTACAATTTTATCATTGACACTTTTAATATAACTATAATATTTGAGAAATTAATTAAGACTAATTATCTAATTATGTGGCATGCAGAAAATGTAATCTCAGTATTTCAAAGCGACGGCAAACAGCATTACCTTGGTCCTTGCCCAGCTACGTCGAGCTTGCACATTTTTAAATCTTGGTTCATGATGCTTCGGACACCCAGCATACACACTGTGAAGCAACCCTTGAAGCCACGTGCAAGGCGGCGGCAGCAACAGAAGCAGCGGTAAGGTCGAAGGAATGAGGCAAAGAAAGCTTTGCTTTAAAATATCGCCCTAGGGATGCTTCACTGTTTACGACACGTAGTATTATGTACGTGTTTATGTAGCATTACTACGTAAACGAAATCAAAGTACAAACAATTAAGTAAATATGTCATTTAGGAAATGCACGTAGGTGGATTCGAACCCAGGAGCTTCACGTGGAAGCCGGACACTTCCTTCTGTTGCGCCACACAGAAGCCACGCTTCAGTTCTTAAAATACTGGCATCTATATGCATAAATTGTCCAGAAACTCAAACTGCTTTATTTCATGAGAAACTTAGCACAAAGTCACATCTTACATCGCAGAAGATGCGTTCGTTACGCTTGAAACGTAATATTATTGGAATTTAAAACCAACTTGCCCAAACATCTACTTTAGCAGCTAATACTCTTGCACCTGCAAGGACAGTTTTCAACGGTAGCGAACGAACTAGAAGGTGTACGAACACCTTTAGTATAGGGTGTTAAACATTTATCGTGTTTTGATTTATTTTTCGCATACACCCTAACTGTAGCGTATATTTAGCAAAATGGGTGCTAAATTGGTGTTATTGAAGGTGTAAATAAAGAAACATGATTTTAACACTCTTAAGGGTGTTAAGCGTTAATTTGTAATCTTGCCCCATTTTCTCGTGCTATCCACAACTATTGACGTAGATACGGACCAACAAGCGCTGTTTACAGCCCTTTTGCAAAGTTCGAAGTTTATATGTCAGTAAAGCATATACAGATATCAATTCTGACCTGCCCAAGCATATTGTGTTCTTGGCTGGTTAGCCAAAGAAATAACTTCATAGAAATAACTTCAAAGAAATAACTTCATATACATGCTTTTCTTGTCTAAATAAACACGACATCATCAATAAATCTCACAGCACAAAATAACACATACAAAACAAGTAAATTTATGCACAAGTAAGGCAATAAATTTACTCACCAATCTCTTAAATTACGAGCAATAAAAACAGCGCTAAACAACGGGACGAGTGAAAGGACACAAACAACAGCGCTGTTGTCTGTGTCCTTTCACTCGTCCCGTCGTCTAGCGCTGTTTTTATTGCTCGTAATCATGAACCAACCAGCCCAAATGCGTACTCTTTTGCTCTTAAATTAGTCACCTTTCTCTTGTTACTTGCAAGACATAAATCACTACGAATTTCGTTAAGTATAGCTGGTACATAGTAATTGCGCATCTTTAACTATATTTAGTATAGACCATGCAGTGGTCTAACAAAACGTTCTATTTTCCTCAATGCGACATATTTTTTGGAAGGCGGTTAACAGAACAGCCCGATTTTTATTAATCATATAATTTCATATCATGTCATATCAATTACATCAATTTCTCGACTTCTTATAATATGATCTTTTTCTGACAGTAGTTGTATATTGATTTTGATTAGTAATATCACATCAACTCAACAAAATAAAGCAGTTCACGAACCCGAAGGATGCTTAACTCATCCCATTTCTCTTACATGTCAACCGAGTGTAGTTTGGGGCCGTAAGACATAGCATTCAAGATTTTTTTTAGTATAACATATTATGCTTGCTTCTTGTACTCTCAGTAGCTGTCATACACACTAATACGGTGTTTTAAGACAGGTTCCACTAATGCTGTTCAAATTACTCGCATAAGGTGAAACGGAGATTTCCCCCGAAGGTGATACATCACGGCCGCAATGGCCCTAATCTTTCTAGCACGATGGAAGAATAGCCTATCTTACACCGTTCTTTCTAGAGATGTAAACAATCTAGCCGTTCCAAGTGAACTGTCAGTCAAAGTAGATACCCAGATATTGAACTGTTCGTTCTATTTGCATGGCTTTGCAATCGCATGTGTAAAAACGGGATCAGTTTATATGCAGTCATTGGGCCAAAGGAACGATTTTATGTTTTCTTTAAACATATCAGTTTTGTTTTGTGGAAATTTAAAAGAAAGTTTGCAAGAATCACTCAACTACATTATTTATATCTGTCTGGAGCATTTGAACGCCTTTAAAATATTCAGTGGCTTCAAGTGCGAGCGCTGTATCGTCAGCGCATTGAAAGATTTTTGACTTCATCGGCAATAAACCCAAATCAGACAAAAACAGTACAAAGCAACGGGCCGAGTGTACTACCTTGAGGTACACCTAAAGTACAGTTCTTCGAACCTCCGTATGTATTATCAAGCATAACATGCTTCAACCTGTTTGTAAATAATTTCCAAAAAAAAAACCGTTTTGAAATGACCGCGGAGACCAAGCGAGCCTAATTTTTCGAGTAGTAACGTATCGTCTACCGTATCAAATGCCTTTGTTAAATCCAGAAGTAGGGCTAACACAACATGGTTATATTTTCTAATCCATTGTAAACATAATCAAGAAATTCTTAAATGAGTGTTGTATTTCTATTATATGTAAAACCAAATTGCGCAGCGTTGTTCAAAGAGTATCTTTCACAGAATGATTGCATAACGTATGCAAAATGCTTTTCCATAATATGCCCTATCGATGACAGTATTGCAATGGGCCTATAATTTGTTAAGCCACCTTTCTTGCTGTGTTTGTACACAGGCCGGACAGCATATATTTTATGTTCTTCAGGTATATTACCACTTTCAAATATACCGTTCAGTATGTTCAGATGAACAGCTTTCAAAACGCCAAATTTCCCGTGCCACCTCTGAGACGAATGCCGTCATATCCTGGTGGCTTGAACTGTTTGATTCTGCAAATAATGCCCCATAGAACTAATATGCTGATATGATATGAATGCTGATATGAGGGGCAGATATGCTGTACGCGCACATGCTCGCTTTGGTTGATGTTGTACAGCACTACTGACTGTTCTAGTTCGCAAACTTTCTGTTGTATATAAGAACACATCATGAAAGTTATCCCAAAGCACGTTCACGTTTTCCTTAAAGAAAAGTCTTCTTTGCTGTTGCATCAGGAGAAGCCTTTTTCTGCCAATCTATTAGTTCATTCGCGATCTGCCGCGTTCTCTTTCCGTCATATTTATTCAGTGAAAACTGTCGCATGAAAAAGGATCTTTTCGCCTGTAGCATTTTAGCCGTTACTTGATTCGGCAATGCGCGATGTTCATCTCTTGGCGCTTTATCTTCAGGTTGTTTCCTACATTTTTGCCTTGCCTTATATTTCGCGCAGCACAACCCTGCTATCGCATGAGTTATGCATTTCTTATCTGCGTTACTTATTTTGATGTTAACAGATTTAGTTGACTGCTCATAGACATTGCGAAGGATTTTAATAGTTTTCGCGTATAAGCTGATGTGATCCAAATGTAAAGGGAACTAGGATTAACATTATGAATGATTTGGTCTAATTTTATCTGGAACAAAACTTCTAATTATACCTCCATCAGTTCTACGATCGCGAGACATAATTGCAACCGTTACAAAGTAATGATCGGCTAGTTCTTCCTCGATAACTCCGGAAACATATCGCTGGTTTTGCAAACGATATACTATGTGATCAATGCATGACTTTGTTATATTAGCATCTAAGTATTCCTCGGTTGTGAAATCATTAATTGTGTTAACAAGTCCAAATTCAGTCTGCAAATTGAGGTAATCAGCAGTGATACTTTCCTGTTTCTTTAACAATGTTTATGTTAAGATACCCCGCAATAATGAAGTGCTTCTCGTTCATGTATGAAAAAAAGTATACAACTCATCTAGAAATGCACTGGTATTCATATTAGATGGCCTATAGACTGCTCATAAATTTTCATCTGTATTTTCTTTGAAAATAGACAGAGTGACCGTCTCTGCATCAATAAAACTAACATCAATTCTATTCGTCATCCACACATTCTTTGTGAACACCATAACACTGCCTCCTTTACAGTTTTCACGGCAGAGTGCGTATTGAGAATATCCTGTGAAGACAAATGGGCATTTTCTCGACACATATATATTAACTTCGGTTAAAATAATAACATCAAACAGAACCGCAGCAGTCTTAAGCATCAGTCCTAATTCATACCAGTATTTGTTCAAACTTCTGATATTAACACGTAGCAAACTAAGTTCATGGTTCAAATGTGCATCACTTTTAGCACTTTCTACATGAATATTCCACTCGCGAGATGTGTCAAAGGAAGGCATTACACTAGGTTCTCCAGGTATTTTTCTTAGCTGAAACTGATTACCGATGCACCTTCATTCTTCCTGACAAGGATTTTGCTCACCCGGACACGTTTGAATCCTCGATCTTTTGTAAGCTTCTTGGATTCCGAAAGCAGCATTTTATGGGCGCTTGTCAGGTTTTCATTTATGCAGATTTTGCCTGTACACGCGCGCTTTTTCGCCAGCCACATGTCCCTTGTGGTATGGTCTAGAAAGCGAACAATAATCGGCGCAATCTCCTTGCGCCTTAAGCCTATGCAGTGCTTCTATCACCTGTCGCTCCAGTGTCTGCATCTTAAGCTTTACGCTGAGGTCAGTCAAAACTTGGTAAAGGTTCTGGTTAGGGGCTTCAGGTGCCCCATGTATTTATACATTTCTGCACCTTGTGTACTGTTCAGCACTTTCAACAGAATATCTTAACCTGGCAAGCTCAGTGTATTTTTCAGCCAACAACAATTATAGCAAAACTGTATATGGCTAGCCGATTCGTCCGTCAGTCCATCCGTCGGTCACCTGTACGCCGAAAACTACACCGGCGCAACCCCATGCGCATGCGCGAGAAAAAGAGGCGCGCGATTGGCTGCGCCAGTAGTGACGTCGTTGCTCTCTGTCGCAGCCGAGCGCGCGTGCAGCAGTTTCTCTCCGGGTGTGAAATGGACAGGCCACGCGTCATACGTACTTCTGAGGAGTAGGCAGCTTTCGATCAGGAACGCCGCGAGCAGAACCGGGAACGAGCTCGTCTACGCCGTGCCGATGCTGCAGCCCGGGCACAAGAACAGGCTCGTGCAGCCGAGCGCAAGCAGCAACTGCGTACCGAGAATCCGACAGCCTACCGAGCCGTTGTTTAATTAACCGTCGGGATTAACCCAGTGATAAACACCGGGGCCGCACGTTTCAGCTTCGCTGGTTAACCATCTGTACGGAGTGCTTGGGCGGCGATTTTTTTTTCACCTCCACAGAATATTATTGGCTTGGCTGATTGATTGCAAAACGCAGCCGACACTTCGATCCAGCTGAAGCTTGTAATTCAGCACGCGTTCCATTTCCAGCTTCATCCAGTTCAATATTTCCCTCGTCGTCTCACTCGGCCGGACACTTTTGTCCGCATTCACGGGTCCTCAACGGCTAGCCCTGGCGAGTGGTGATGGAACATAGCCCTCGTACAGCCGCCTACATTATGCCGGCTCTGTAGGGGTGTAGCTGCTGTAGCGATATCGCGCGAAACGCGCTAAAGGGGACGCGCGCAGGCTAGTCCCATTTGCCGAAGCGCTTAGTGTCGCGCGCCTAAAAGCCCCGGACCATTACCCAACCCGCGCAGGGCGCGCGCACGCATACGCTGTCTCGCATGGAAGCGGGCCAGCGCGCCGCGGCAGAGCGCGTTTTGCGATTTGCGTTCCTGATTGATGCTCACTGTGTTTGCGGTCGCGATGCAGCGTGATGGAGGGCCGAACTTGCGTTGTTTCGTTCTTTACCTTCTTTTTTTTTCTTTTAGAGACGGCCGCTGCAAGGCATACCCCACTGTTTGTACTTTATTTATTTATTATTTTTTAGAGCACCGATACCTTTTGGCCATCAGAATAGAGCAATGCGTTTATCGGGCGACGGCGTGGTTTTTGTTTGCTGTCATATCTCGTTTTTAAAAAGCCCATCAGAGAAGGTTGCGTCGAGCGTTTCTGGCACGCAAGCGAGTATGCTGGCGGAACCCGCTGTTTGTATTCAATCGGCGCTTTCAGACTTTCGCGAAGCCTTTTTAGTTCATTGACCACTCACTGGCACGTGGTCTCGCTCCTATGTACATGACAACGGCCTGAACTGGTCTATTCACCCTGTAGACTTCAAAGAACGAAAAAAAAAAGAGAGTAGAACGCAAAGCGTTCAAGATCCTTTACGAGCACGAATAACCGTTAAGTTTTGAGTGGTGCTTAGTGGCCTGTCAAATTCAACAAAGTTAATGGCATTCAGAAGTAGAACTTGTTTTTTTTTTATTTGCCAACAGAAGTGAGTGAGTGAGTGAGTGAGTGAGTGAGTGAGTGAGTGACAGACAGACATAGATAGATAGATAGATAGATAGATAGATAGATAGATAGATAGATAGATAGATAGATAGATAGATAGATAGATAGATAGATAGATAGATAGATAGATAGATAGATAGATAGATAGATAGATAGATAGATAGATAGATAGATAGATAGATAGATAGATAGATAGATAGATAGATAGATAGATAGATAGATAGATAGATAGATAGATAGATAGATAGATAGATAGATAGATATGAACTGAAGACTACTGAAGGCGCTGGTGGTTTAGCGTAGTGAAACTTTGGACATAAAGTCGAGCCCGCTGCAAGAACATTCAAAAGAGGCTGGTAGATTATGACAGACGGGTGTGTCATTAATGTCGCCACTGCTGATTCGATCTTCGACAACCGGACTTTTAGGTTCTGGTCTCCGACATAGCGCAGTGCTCCTGGCATTTTCGACACGTTGTGAAACTTAATCCTCAGGCTTTTCGTTCAGGTCCCGCGGCAATCCAAGATCACAGCTTCAGTGCACTCCTGCGTGCGTGCTGATATGGTTGAGCAACCCTCGTGTCACAACATGGTGGCGAAATTCAGTGGTGACTCGCACGCCAGAACATACGCTTACCTTTCCTTCTTCATATTTATCAATAAAATGCAGATATTTCTTAGACAGTGTTGCGTAAGATACGAGTGCAGAAACCTTCGATCTCTGCTATTGGGCAACACCGAAATATACGCGCTTGGAAAAAAGAATCCGTGTATACAGATACAGCGGCGCTTTGGCAAACACTGGAATCACCCTCGATGCTTTGAGACAGTGAACTCCGCCGGCGAAGCACTGCGTCTGCTTTTTTCATCGGATTGGCGGCGTTGGAACCATGGCACTGGACAAGGACACACTTAAACCGTGGAACATCCTACAGCGAACATCAACCGCTATTTGAAGACATTCCTGAGCGATGGCTCTAATGTGATACATAATGCCACATTACTGCCCGCCAGTCAGGCGTTGGGTGCTAAATGGAGACTGATGCCGGTTGATGGTGCCAAACGAACTAAAGCGACGCAAAGGCTACGAGAAACGTCGTAGGAAGGTGACCATGTATAAAGCAGATCGTCACGTGATCAACTTAAAAAGATTCAACAAGAACGACAATGGCTCCCATGTCCAAATAGTTATGAAAACAAATGACAAGTCAAACGACAAGGAAAGTCACATCAGAACCTTCCTGTCAGAGGGACCAGCTTCGCCGCACTTTGCTTGAAAGCATGACAGCAACACCCGCGACGTAATATACACAAGCTACCGCTCAGATTCTTTAACAATAACCACTTTAGAAGTTATATTATAAGTTCAATTTTTTTTAGTGCCGGAAATGTTTTCCTTTTTGACCCGTGAAGAGGCCTTCTTCCATGATATATTATCCAGCGGATTCAAATATAATACCCAACACATTCACTCTTACCGTAAAGGGGAAATTTTTTGAGCGCGTGCCAAGGAAAGCACCTAACCGAGTGTTTAGAAAAAGAACTCCACAACATTGTGAACCATGATGACAAAAAAACTCGAGCACGACACAGTACCAGTTTACACTGCATTAAGTTCTTATTTACTATATGCACACCATATATATGTACTGCTATATGCATTACGGCTACAGTGCACTATACGCATTTCTACTTAGACGACAAAGAGAGAACATGGACACGTTGACACGTAAACGAGTCGTCACATATGATGTTGAACGAATACAAACTATTTGGTGTACGAATATTCGAAATTTCGAATACTAATCGAGTATTCCTTGCAATTCGATTCACGTTCGATTACAGGATTTACTATTCGAAACTGCTGAATATATGTTTCTATTCGGGCATAAAGGGATGAAAACAGGTAGTGGGACCTCGAGAGAGAGAGAGAGAGAGAGAGAGAGAGAGAGAGAGAGATGCAAGTGATCGAGGACTGTCCCGGCCGACTAATTCTGTTGTCGGATAGACGCGGTATTTGCGCAGAAGCACCAAATTCTGAGCGAACGCACATGCAGATGACACCTGCTGAACAACTTCCAATCTTTCAAGAAGAATACTTAGCTTTTTAGGCTGCCTGCAACATTGACGTCTCAATCTGCCCAAACAGCATTATTATTCTGCAGTCTCGCCATGTCTGCATCCCATTAAAACAATATGCAGTGCTAGCATTGCATTGATGTGTTTCGACGGACACAACAGTGTTTGTACATCTGGTGACGCGGTACTCACTTGTTCCGCTATTGTAATGCCGTGGTGCACCGGATCAGTGAAAACAATTTGTCGCTGACAAAGCTTCTCAATTGATCGGACGTCCAGTTGAGAACGGCATTACGTGCACACCTCAGAAATAATACAAATAAGTCGCATTCTTTTACCAAACGGGCTCGGCACAAACTTTAGAATTTACTTCGTTCAGAAGAAACTACTCAGTATTCCATGAGATATTCCAAGTTAATTTCTCTCGAATATTCATTCTCGATTTGCTCAGGAAATGCCACTATTCGGACACCCTATTATAAGCACATGATGGTTATGTGGAAATGATGATCCACCAGAACGAACACAGCACCTGAAATGGCTACTTGGTGCACAGAGTAGATTAAGGCATTAGTATGCAAAATTGATTATTCTTGACCAACCGCAAGAAATGACGTTGGCACCGCCATTTTTCTGTGGGGTTAGACGCCCCGTTAAGCTGCTGTATGTATAGTAGCTTTTATGCACTTGTTTGTCCCTTCCTTTTGATGAAGGAAAATAAACATGACTCGCCATGAGTTGACTTGCAGTGAGTGACGTTTTTCAAGTCAATGTTGCTAGGGAGCACGCCAACTGTAGTACATATATCATTTGGAGACGTGAGAACGTTGGCTTGTTATGCGACTGTTGTCGTTACTTCATTTCAGAAACTTTTGCTGGTTTACAGTGTGCGTTCCGTTGGAATTACGGGTTCTACTGTAGTAAGGGGAACTGTTTATGTAAAATTGCGCTGCACCAACTGACTGGGCGGCGGACAAGCGCCATGTGCTCAGCTATACATATATGGGTCGCAGCTAAGCCGCAGGGTATAGTGCCTGCAGTTTAGCCGTGCTTCACGACAACACGCCGTTGATTCGTCGCCAGGAAGGGCCGCAATTAAAGGGACACTAAAGAGAAAAATTATTTCTACTGTAGTCAGCAAATTACGCTTCAATATAAAAAACACCCCTCTTACCTGAGTAAGACGCTCGGTAAGCCAGGAAAAGCGCAATAACAAAAGACGGGTGGCGACGCTTCCTTGAAGTTCTCGCACCAACATCCTGTGACGTCACGGATTCGGACAGTGTCTTCTAGGGCACAATCCATTCTTTAGGAGTAGAGATAGTCCGCGTTATGTTCTAAAAGAGCCAAAGATTGAATGAACATGGCGAGTTTCGGGAGCTTTTGCTGAGCCAACGCAGCCCAAATACGAAAAAAAAAAGAAAGGATACCTTGAAATCCGTTTCGGCACAGTGACGTACAGGCGTTGGGGATTCGGCGGGACATTCGAGAGCTTTGACCTTAACTTTATCTTCTAATAATCAGCATAATATTTCAAAACGACAACAGATTTTAAGACAACCCTTTATCGGTCTAAACTGATTTAGTGTTTTGCTTTAGGGGCCCCTTCTATGGTAAAGAGTTCAGCGGATCGAGTTAGGTAACACCTCCTGAGTGAGCTAAGGGGCAGGGCCTTCTAATGGAGATTCTTAATGGAAAGGGGGGTTTGAAAATAGTGGATAAAGTGCAACGGCGTAACTGCCTCTATGGAGAGGGCACCTCTACCGCGCTGCACATGGGGCAATGGGAGTGAAAAGTGGAGTGAGAGAGGGAGCAGGCAGCCGAAAGGCCGCAGGCGTGCGGAGGTGGGGTTAGAGCCGATCAGCAAGGGCCTTCTAAACGAGCAAGAAACGCTGTGACGGTGTTAGTCGCACAGACTGGAATTAACCGCCAACAGCGTGTCTGCGATTAGTTTCATTGTTCCTGCAGCGCTCGCATGGCCTCAGCTTTTCCGGTCATATAGTGGTTTGGGTATAGTTCGGAAATCGAACAGTCTTTCTTATCTTTTTTTTTATTCTTGCGTTTCAAGCGCCAGTGCTCCAACACAGCACCTTATTTTCGACTGCGGAATTACTGCGTGTGTTGTAATTGCGGAACGCCACTTCTGCGTTATAAAACTGTGAGCGGCGAAAAAGCATATTGACGCCGACGTAGCGATTGAGGCAACAAAAATACAGAAATTACGCCGCGACCCAACGCGTTCATTAAAATCTACGTGAAGCGGTTAATTAAGTTCAGTACAACTGTTCATCTCATTGACCGTGTTTCGCACTACATAGCATTTCAGTGACTGCCGGGCAAATTAGCAAGACTGAGCAGGCGGGCCACGTGCACCCCGGGAATGGAGGCATAGAAAGCTTCCCATTTGATAAAGGAATGCGCATGAGAGCGCTTATACTTCTTTCACTGTGAATATTTAGGTACCGCTTGTTCCGTCACTGCTTCATTTCGTAGAGATCAGAGCCGGCCACGGGCACACCTGTATAGGGGTGGTACATGTAAGGCTACACGTATACGCCGATTCGTTATGCTGAGTGCTGTAGTGTGTGTGAGCTGTTCGGCATGACCACAGCACGTAACCACGGTCAACAAAGTTCGGGAAGATTCGTGGCGGTGAGTTGTTGCAACAAGCGGGCCCTGGCGATCGAGGCCGGCAACCGCTCCGTTCCCCTCGAAAGCGTCGCTTTAAAAAAAAGCCCACACGTACGGCTCCCACACGAAGCGAGAAAGGGACGACGGCTGACGCGCGCAATAACGCGCTGGACTGTGAGAAGCTCGACGAAGCGTTACTAAAGTGACACGCCGCACAATTGGGACCCTAAAAGCCACAAGAGCGACTTTGGCGTGCACGGAACAACTTTCGGGTGGGATTGTGGGCTGGGGAAGTAGGGGTGGGAGGGTCTGTGTGTGCAGGCACGGGGAGGGGGGGGGGGGGGCGAGCGTGACTGGCTGCCGCCTATCTATTCGAGGCACGTGCCCTTACGGGCATGTCACGTGACGCCACTCGGAGGCACGCACGTGAACGAACACGAAACTGGTTTTGCAGTTTAAGGCTGCAACGTGAATGCTGAATTTGCTCCGAACCAGCGCTGAATATTTGCTAACTCATAATAAAATGCTTCCACTGTGAAATATTGAACGACATTCTGTAGAAAGAAGGACCGTGCGTGTGAAAGGACACTCACACAGTGACAGAACGCACTTCGACAGCTTCGAAACACCTCCTGACGCTACATAATAGTACACTTTGGTCAAAATGCACATCCTTCTGTCACATTTCAGGCTTTGTTAATTTACCCACTGAAGTAAAAGTATATGTTCGGCAGCGTGAGGAAATTTATCCAAGCAATGTACAACGTGCATATTGTATCGTTCTTAATTTCCTGAAAAGCAGACACCTCCACCACCACTAGTTGCTCTCGGCGCTGCAAGGCAGAGAGACCACCTGAACCATAAGAAAGTAATATTAAATTTTAAAAACAATGAAGAACGAGGTCAGACTCGTTCAAGAAACCTGCGACGGCCTAATCGGACCACTTTTTTTCTATTGTGCTGGAGTAACATGGCACTATAGAACTTGCCGTAATAAGATGAGCGGACAAACGTCGTTGAAGGTGTGTGTAGAAAAATAGCGCATGACCTGACGCGCTAGCTCAGCCGATATATGGTGCCCTGTTGCTGAGGTCATGCGTGCGGAATGCAAACGGACCCGTGTGCCGTGCTTCGGGTATGCCATGAAGAACCACCGCAGGTCCCATACGTCGCCAGGATAAAACGAGTCGCCAAAATTTTTCGTAGTCACCACGGAGCCCCTCCGCTCTCTCGAGCATGAATGAGTACATTTATGCCCACCTCGGAACTTCACTTTCAGAAAACATCGCGTAGTGGCTCGAACACAGTAACAGAGTCCGACAGTAACAGAGTCCGCTATGGTGAACGTGAAGATCAAGATGTATACTTTTCTTTCTTTTCCATCAACAATGGGAAAAAGAGAAAGAAAGAAAGGTAATAGAAAAGAGAGATGGAGGGTTTAAAGAAAATAACGGATCGGCATATTGTGTATCATGCAAGTATATGCCATATGAAGAATAAATGACCTGCCAAACGGTATCCCAAAGCTTGAGGTTTACGCACACATACAAAAGCGGCATTTCTCTTTGGCGAGCTTTCCCGCTTAGTTGCACTTAGACACACGCCTTCTCGATGGCACCCGCATAAATAGACGCACACTGGCCGAGCGTGTATATGCGCTCTCAGTGCAAGCGTCAGACCTCGCACCCGACCACTCGCAGATCACGCGGCGTGGCGCAAACGCGTGAGAGAATACGAACAGCTATCGTCCCCCCCCCCCTCCACACACACGCACGAGGCGTTTGCCGAAGACGCGCATCCGCTCGGGCGGTGATGCCCACTGCCACTGAGGCGAATCCACACGCACGTGGAAACCTCCGAGCCAGCGAACGCCCCATCGCGCCATCGCGCACGCAAACTGACCGCGGCGTGGACCTAGCTTCCGCTCTTTCATCTCTCCCTCTCTCTCCTTATATTGTTTTCTTTCGACGCCGCTGCACCACACTTTTCCCCGCCTCTCCCCCATCGCACCCAACGCTCTCCGAGCCGCGGTCCACACGCATGCGGTCGCGCCAACACGCGCCGTTCTCGCCGCTCCGTGAAACTTCGGCATCTGGAAGAATTCTCGTATCGGTTTCAAGGCGCAAAGGGTTTTTATCGGGCGCTTTCCGACCGGCCACGGAGCCCCCCTCCGCCCACACAGGCGCGTGCGTTATCACCGGCGTCGGCCGAAGTATATATACGTGGTATACGAATGCGCGCGCTCGCGTAAAGAACATGCGCTCGGCGCACCACGTCCGGCGCGAGCGGTCACGCCAGCGCGGATTCTCGAGTCGTGTCCGATGCTCGTTCCCTGTCGGTCCCACTTTTTTTGCTTTATTTGTATTTCCTCGGAATCTTCGTGGCATGCAAAGCGCGCGACGTGCCTGCTGCGGCTTCCTTCGGAAGGCGCCTGCTCGTTTCTAATCAGGGTAGGCGATAATTAATGACGGCAAAACGGGCAAATTGCGTGGAGCTCGTACGCCGCACGCACCGCATGACGGCGAACGTGTGCGCGTGCGTGCATGTGTGTTATGTACTCCGTGCGAAGTGGTTCGCGCCTTACTTCGGGGGCTCGGCAGCGGCTGCTGACCGCACGGGCCGAACCGACAATGCGGGAGCTCTCCCTCTCTGTGCCTTCGGGGTGTGCTTTGCAGAACGCGTGCGTGCATGACATCATCAGTGGAAGTGCGCAGCGGATCTCGAGCAGAGCGCGAGTGGACTAAGTCGCAGCACGATAAGCTAACTCCGGTGAATTCAAGTGCCGCCGAGAGGACAGGTAAATATACTCGACCAAGCTTCAGTCAGGCACGAAACAAGGGGAATCATGAACACGGCAAAAGGTCATTTAGGTATTCCACACTGGACAAGTATGCGTCGTCTCGTGGCGATGACTATAGAACGAGAGCAGTACAACGCAACAGACAAGAAGCTTGGAAAGTCCCTTAAGGCGGAGGCTACATTGAAAACTCTGAAAAAAAAAACATTCGCGGCGACGACACCAATAAGCACGGGCTATATATATATAGATCAGTATATAGGAGCAACTTACATTGTATATGGCTCTCTTTCATACCCGACACGAGTAGCTGCAGCGGTTCAGCCAAAGGATTTTGTGGCGTAGTGGTGGCTTTGGTAGATATGTGGCAACTGCAGGCGGGTTTAGCTTGACATAGGCCGGCAGTTACTTCGTCTGAGCGCCTCATGCATTGTCAACGACGCCTGTCACGAAACGCTGTAAAAAATCCAGGCAACATTAGGCAATTTCCCGCTCTCTCTCTCAGCGGTATAGGCGTGAGACTGTGGCCTCCCTCTTGCCTATTACTCCTGCAGTTGCGTGGTTGGGCGTGAATACGTGTCACAGCGTCCATCATTCATCTTTGGCAGTATTAGAGGTTCGTGCCCATCAGGCAGGTACCAAAGACGACGCTACCGTCGAGACTTGCGGAACCCAGTTCGACAGACAGGCGGGCAAATACTCGCGGCATATCGCAAGTTGTCCTGCTCTACATGCTGTACACGCGCTACCTTTAATCGCGCACGCTTGCTGAGGAGATCGCGAGAAAGACATGGTATACGCGGTCGTAAACAAGAATCAAATCAGCGGCGGAACGCCGCTAAACAAGCAGTCGTGCCGGTTACTTATATCTTCACAGACGCGAAGCGAAAGCTCGCCTCGACGAGAAGAAAACGCAGCGAGCGGCGTCTGCGGCGGCGCGGTTTTCCTGTACTGCATTTGATAAGCGGCACGCGCTCTCTCCGCCGATGAATTTCAATCAGACGGCGGCGCACGCCGCGCTATCAACTGCGCGGACAAACAACGAACAGAGGCCTGATGCATTGGCGAGGAGTCTCTGGTTTCCTTTGTGCTTAATAAACGTTCGAAACAAAAACGACGGAGGTATTTCGAGAGCGCCGCGGAGAGAGAGAGCGACCCAATATGATTCGTCTTGCTTCGCCTGGCGGGAGGGGCCCACTCGCGGACTCCCCCCCCTCCTTTTCTGGTTCCGCAGAGTCCTGCTCGCGCGCATTTTGTTCCCGGCAAGGTAATTGCAAGACCGGGCCGCGGCAGCCTTCCGCAAAACCAAACCCCAGTTCCATTTATGAACTCGTTTATCGGTCGGGAATATTCTCCGCGCGCACTTAAACGCAGAGAACGCGGAGCGACGTGCCTTCCGCGCGTGCATTGCTTCTGTATTATGCGCGCGTGCGTCTGTCGCGGGCGGGCGATTAAGAAAGCTAAACAAATTTGGTAAAGATTAATGGGCTCGACAAAGGCGCGGAGCGGCGGCGCGCGTACGTGTGCTGTCTTCGCGGGAGAGGGGCCTCTCGCGAGTAGCACGATTCCTTCTCTCCCTGCATGCAGAGCGCGTGGATGTTCAGGAAAAAAAAAAAAAACAGAAAGACAGGACCGACCGGAAAGTTTTATTTAGGAAATATTCGATCTTCGACGAGTCCTCAGTACTTCTCTTTGTTTTCTTCTGGCCTGTGGAACACAAGAATGTTCCCAATTTACTTTTCAAGCGGAAGCATTCCCTATACCCTTATGGAATGATATCCTTACGGAACGAATGCAATTAGAACGGTCACGATACAACGAGAGTACTCGTTCGATTTTATAACTATGAACTCATCTGCTTATCAAGGCGCACACTCCCGGTGCTAAACAGTGGTTCATGAATTCCAGCGCTGTTCTCACGAGTGCAACTGAAGGCGACGTGTGCAAAACATATGTGCTCTCGAGCGGAAATGTGGCTGTGCCTAGAGTGAATACGAACGTATTCTCTTTCTTCCGTGACTCCCTATACCGATGGCCAGACTCTTAATTGCGCACAATGGGCACCAGTTGGTAGTCGGCCTTAAATAACGGGGTCTAATTTACTAAAGCTGTGCGCTTGCTCTGTGTGAGGCGGTGTTGCGTAAGGTTCTGGGGGGTAATTTAAAGCCACTGATGCAACGCGCGCCGAAACCTCAATTCCAGAAACGCTCTTGCGTTTCGCTCTTATCAGATACGGTCGGGACTTGAACCCACGACCTCGTCGTCAACAGCAGAGGACCACATTGGAGTTGAGCCGTACGTCTGCACGAGATGACAGGTAATCTGCTGACCCACTGTCGATGTGGCGGCGCCCCCTTGGGCATTACTGGCTGCTCGCGGCTGTTCAGCCAGGTTCCAGTGCTGCCTACTACGCGCGGCTCTCAGTGCCCAAGATAAGCCCGAAAGATGAGCGACATGCTCAGATTCGCCATTAACGGGCCGATCAATGCCTACCTGTTGTCGCGGCAGCACAACCTAAACTCATTTTCCCAAATAAACATTCACCTCGCCCTAGATCAAGGGCGACCAGCAGACAAACCGCTGCACACTTCTGTTCGCGGACGTAGCATATGGATTCAAATTGTCACGTGGCTTGGAAACGTTGCAGATGATTCGCGCTCTTTATGCCGACAAGCGGTGGAAGATGCTGCCCACTTTTTAACCGTGTGTCGAGTAAAAGATTTCGTAAAGTTACCTATATAGAAAACAGAAAATATTGATTCACGCATGAGTATGTACCAATGCTTAAACTGTAATTCTAGACCGGTTGACAAAAAAGAAAAAAAGAAAGGAAAAGAAAGGTAGAGGCGCTCCTTTCAGGCTGTTTCGCGTGAGCATCATTGCGCGTCCAATTTCAATACCAACATCACGCGAACCGAGCTACAACAGACAAGGCGCGACTGTAGACAAAGCGTTCCTATTGCGTGCACGAAAAATGAAAAATGTCCCTCTAGGTCAAATAAAAACTCGCCGAAACAAAATCCGGAAGGGCACGCAAGAAGAGGGAGAGAAGGGTAAATAGAGAGAGGGTGAAAGAGCCCCGCGCGCACGTGTTCTGAGAATGTTTACAGTTACCCCACCAAATTAAGCATCGTTAGCGCTCAAAATTATTTCTTTACTACGTGCGTGCACACGCACGCGCGCAAAAGAAGAAAAAAACTAAAATGGAGTATTTTTTAAAGCGATCGTCTATACGGCCTTTTAGCTGTAGGGTCGTACGAGAAAGGGAAACCCCACGGCAATCGTTTTCCAGCGTTTGCGAAAAACAATAATCACCAGCGAGCTTATTCGCCGTTTTAAGGAAATGCGCGTTTTAAAAAAAAGCAAACAATTTGCACTGCTTTCCTATTTGCATTCTTTTTTCCAAAGCCGTACCTCCTTTTTCTGGAAATTACTGGGTCGTGCAGCTACAACGCCTGTCGGCTTCCCTACAAAGAAAAAAAAAGAAACAAACAAAGGGCGCGGGGGGGGGGGGGGTAGTGAGGAAAACACCACAGAAGCGGAGCGATAAAAAAAGGAGGGGTTGCCATTTATTTCTTTTTTTTACGTGCATATGATTTTTTAATATGCCACCGCCTTTCACCCATGCTTAATTGAAAGCAAGAATTCTTGTTTCGTCGCTAGCTACAAGCCTGCAGTCCGCCAAAAGCGCGAGTATGAGGAAACGAGCGCGGAAATACGCCAAGCAAGGCCAGCAGAACGATCCTGCATTTCGTAGGCTCCTCCGAATATGTCGCTCCGTTCGCCGGCCTAAAAGAAATACAAAGGAGGAAAACAAAGGACCAAAAGAGCGAACGCAGAAAGAAACAAGGAAATATTCGGGATGGGCACGGGGGTGGGCGAAGAAAGAAAGATAGAGAGAGCGAAGGGAAGGGGAGGGAGAAAAGAATGTCGATGCATCGCGTGGAGGGAAGAAGGGGAGGCGCGAAGAGGAGCGAGGGGGGGGGGGGGTATGTTCCTCGATTTGCGTGTGTCCCATGCCAGCGGAGGCTCGGCCATATCCATTATGCATGCGAACGGGACTCGCCGACGGGACTCGCCGTGTAATTGGATGTAAAACAACTCTCCGATATAAATTTTGCGTTCGGGCCCGTAGCGACTGCGAACACAGTGTCGCGAGGAGCGGGCTGCTCCGAAACGGGCCCTTGTTTTTCGTGTCTCTGCAGGTCTACGTCGTCGCACCGCTCGTGTTCATGGGTGCCGGAAGCTTTCATTTCTTGCGCTCGATGGGAGAGTCTCTCCTCGACGCTTGCGGCGCATACATTGTGGTTACTGCCGAATCAGCTGCCGTGCAAAACGATAAAGTGCGCGTTTCTAAATGTCGACAACTGCAAAGCGCTGCTGAAATTGTCTTTCACGCCGCCGAGACAGTGGAACGGATTCTTTATGTACGTAGCAAAGACGGGCGTAAGCTTGCGAGTTAGTCTGAGGAGTCCGCGCTCGTCCTTGTCTCTTGATTCTTCATTTACGTGCTGTTTAGCTAACTTGTGAAGCACGAACGTCAAAATTGCCTAGAACGCTGGAGATATAATTTATTTGAAGGAGAGCAGAAAGGTTTGCCTGAACTAGCGCGCTCTTGCCTACTACTCTGCAACGGGGGAGATTGAAAATAGAAGTAAAGGTTCGATAAGGAAACGTGATGCCATAGAAGGATGCAATGCGGACGGACGCTATAATATAGTTCGGTACTGCGCTGATCACGTAAGAAATTCTGGGACACCTAAACACTTCTTATGAGTTGTGAATGCGAAAGCATTAATGTCCAGTTTAGCGCTGCCGAGCGGTCCTTCGAGTTTTGCGCTGCGGGCGATGTACCATATAGTGGTGCGCGCGCTGCCCGAGCCAGCAAGCAGCAGCAGCCTGCGGTGCCAACGCCGCATGCCACCGACGTCCTGCGCGACGAGGGACCGAGAGAGAGAGAGAAAGAACTTTATTTTCATCTTGGTTGGTATGGTGGAAAGGCCCTCAGTCCAGAGCCTCGCTTGCGGCATTCTTCAGTGCAGCACTGATAAACGCCGCAAGGTACCGTTGGTCGTCGGCGCTGGCTGCTTCTGTCAGCCACCCGGCATTCGGTTGTGGGGAAATATTTGTGGGGGCAGGAAGGGGAGGTGGGGGTGGTCCACAGGACCAGAGGATATGGGATGTGTTCGGGTGTTCTCCACAATATCGGCAGGGTGGGGGATCTTCAGGTAAGAGACCGCGGAGGAGGTGCATTCGCGCTGGTGTAGGGAGTGTTTCTGTCTGGGCCTGACGAATCAGTACACCCTGTTCACGGGTGAGCACTTTGCTGAGCTTGGTGAACTTGCGTCTTGCCTCTTGAGGAAGCAGCAGCGGCCACTAAAGCCGCCAGGCGTACGCAGCAGTTAAGCCCAATGGGACCGCACGCCGACTTCCGAGAGTGAATTAAAGCGAGGGTGATGTGATGTCGCGGCGACGCCCCTACCTCTAACGCAACACTTGGCGCGCCAGCAGTTCGATTTCGACCGCTCTGCTCCATCGAGGCGACCAGGTGACGTGGCGTCGCAGGCAATGGGAATTAAGGCGCCGTTTCTTTGCTTTAGACGCCGGCTTTGTTGCCCAATGAGCAATTTGATGCTTCCGCATCTAAAGTCCCAATTAGTCATTTATAAATATCACTTAACAATCGGAATTCCAAATTTTGAGTGACACCATTGGTTCAAATGAAAATTCATAAGAGGGCGGCAGGAAGTCGATGGTGTCAGGGTTACTGCGGGACTTGGTAGGTACCGCTGTACGAAGAAACTCTTTACGCTGACTTGGAGCGCTGGATACGTGCCACTCGGCCTGTGCTGGTCTCCATCGAACGTCTTTGACGCCAACTTGGGGTAACTAGGTATGTGCCACTGGGAAGGTGCCACTGTAGAATGAAGAAACAGATCCATAAAATTTCTCCGAAACCGAGCGGGAACAAGCCCACGTCACAAGGGTTCCTCAAGGACAGCAACCCGACGCAATAGCAGGCGGCGCCACAAATGCACTGAAGTATGCGCTGCATTTCAAAGAACACCTTTCACGTCAACGCCTTAGCGAGCTGCGCCATGAATGCACTGGGTACGTGCCGCTCTTCAATGAACTTCGCGTCAACTTGGGTAACTAGTACGTGTCACTGAGCGAGTGGTCAAGCGACGGAACAATTATTAGCGTTCGCAGGCACCGGCGCGCCACGCTTCTCGTCTCGGAGGCCATGCGCGGACTTCTCAACAGTGCCGCTAGATGGCGCAGCGTGTCCAGAAATAAATGCGCGAGAAAGCAGTGCGGTTGACGTATGACGCGCTCCTCAGCCTTCGCACGCGCCGGCACGCATTTCGGAGGCCAAGCACAGGCTTCGTGGCGGCGGCTCTAGATGGCGCCGGGTTCTTAGGGAAGCGCGAAAGAGGAGTTCCGCTGCAGTACACGCCCCATACATGACTCGTTACGACGGTGGCAATATGTTGCATCGCTGTCTTGATTCAATGCTTACGCATGAGTGTCGACAGTCACCGCGAGATGGGTTCGCCACAATTTTGTTTGTGCTTTGAATGACAAAACTGTAATAGCTGATCGCGCACAAACTTCCTGAACACATGCCACTTCTTTCTTTTCCTGAAGAACAGCTTTTTATTCTGCGGAGGTGGTTCTGCATTCACCACGACGTTAAATACCGGTCGAAGGTGGAGACACCGCGCGGCGGAGTTCTTTTGCAGGTCTCCAAGCCACGGTGAGCATCCTTCACGCCATGGTTGCGTCACAGTTGCTTTGGCTTCAATCTTATCATGTAACGCTATTTCCTATTGCGCTAGTTTCTCCATTTCGAGCAACCACAACTACCTCGCTAAATAACCGTACGATTATATTATGGTGGACTACGCTGGCAGTCTTTGCCGCTGCGATGTAGAATAATATACTGGAAACTCAGTGCATTCACGAAGGAAACAATAAAAAGTTTTGCGTACATAGCAGTTTTGATGATGGCCATTCGGTGAGCACCGCGTAGTAGGAGAGAAACGGAAATCGAGAAAATTCAAAGTAACGCCGAATTTAGGGTAAATATCCTGTAATGCAGCGATTCCGTGTAGTGCTTGGTTTACGGCATAGTGTCAGTATCGTTTCGCTGGGCTTGGGTTATTACCAGCCTTAAATAAAGGGCAGCGTTTGCTCGCACGCATTTGCCCGTCCTATGTGTTAGTTTTCTCGAGTGACACATCCCTTGCTCTGCGTTAGCAATTCTTCAAGGATCACTTATTAGTAAGTTATTCTGTATTAGTAAATAACGCTTCTGCAAATCGGAAACGGGCACTTTTACTTTCAGAGGAGGTTTGGTGAGCCATAAAAGATACGATAAAGAAAAACAGGTGGCCCCGCCACCGTAAGGTTTTGAGGCTACCATGATTCAAGACATCATGGTAGTCTCACTACCATGATGTATTGAATTTCAACAGCGTTCACTCAGGTCAAGTTAACCGTTTATCGGTAAATAAGTGCTACATATTGCAATAAAAATTAATAAGATACTCTGTCTAGCAAATTTCGATGACTATTCCTATGCCACAATAGAAAAACCCTTAAATATGAAAAATAAAGTTGTTTAGAATTTGTGACGTAACAATGACATACTGACGGTGAGGTTTCGCCGCGTAATGCAAAAAGAGGAACAAGAAAGGAATAAATCCAGAAGTGAAACATTTACATTCCTTTTGGCTATATAATCAAACAATTTGCGCCACTTGAATATTAGAATTCTAAAAAAAATTACTTAGCCCGCCTAAACTGATTTAGTGTTGTTCGTTAGTGACCTTTTAACCTTATAGAAGCTACTCAACGCAGGTCAGTAACAAACACAATTACATTGCATGCAAAACGAACAATAATCAAAATGCAGAAAAAATACTGCAGTGTGAAGACAACCTCAAAGTGGAGGCGATGGTCGATCACACAGAACTACCTCACTAACATACACAGGACACTAAAAGCTCGCATTCATGTTTATTAGCTGTGTGGGCTCCATCACGCGGTGCCCAACAGAGTGCATCTCGCGGTGGTGGTGTCTGGCAGGCGGAGAGGTGGGTGAGCCACGCCCTTTCCATTTGCGGTCGGGTACCCGGCAAGTGGTCCTGCTAGGCTTGAGAACAAGATGATACACGGCGAAAGGCCTCGTGCAGATATGTCGCGCACGCTCGCACAGCCCAGTGCCCGAGCTTGGACAAGGATAACGAATGCCCGACTTAAAACAGGGTTCGACGACTTCGATAGGAACTTCCCTACACATCGCATATTTTTTTGGTCGGCGTAATATGAGTCAGAAGCTTGAATAGGCAATATTCTACAAAACGACAACGTTTCCATAAAAGACGAGCTCAACGTAATTACACATGATGAATGAAAGAAGATGAAATCCAGCGTTTGACGGAATCCCGTCTGGTCGGGAAGGGGCATGATGAAAAAAAAAAGAGAGAAAGAAAGGATGACGTCGACCAAAACAAAAAAAAAGAAACATACTTGGTGAAAAATTAAAAGTCGACACGGTAGTCGAAACGTCTTTTAATTTTTCACTAATTATTTTTTTTGCTCGTAGTCCTTTTTATTTCATCATGAATGAATGATGCCGCTCTAAAGAAAGAAGTTTCATACGTGGAAATGCACAGCAAAAGCTCATTCGTAGACATGTCTACAGCCTTAAATTTATCTCTGCATCACCTACGCTTGCAAAGACGATGCGCGTTTACGCGCGAGTCGTCGCCACGAAAGTTTCTGAGAAAGATTGCAGCAGTGCGAAAATCGCGTTGCTTGTTGACTTTGCGTGCACTCTGCGTAAAAGTGCGTATTCTCCATTTTTACAAGCCGATCGGAGCACTCGTTTTCTTGTAATTCCCACTTGCGCATGTAGAAGTTACGCAGGGCGATTTATCTCTGCATTACCTACGCTCCTGACAGAGTACCTCAGCACTTATAAACAATTTATAAAACTCAGCGCTTGTAGTTCCCACAGAAGCCGAGCGTAACGCTCAAGAAATTATGAAGGGTGCTTGGTCGAACAAGGAACGTGGCAAGAACCAACGGTTTGATGAGGGAACTTGCCTTCCTCAGGGCATTAACCGTGCGCGGCTGGTGACTCTCGGCGTTCAATAGAAACATGCAAGCCCCCCGCCATTTGCGCAGAATTCTTTCGAAGACCTATATCTGCTTAATTTGCAGGCCGATGAAAACCGTTATACGAACATCTGGGACCTGTGACGCCATACGTGTATCAGGAAGCTGACCACACGCATACAATAAAGGCGTCGCGTGAGTTATGTTTATGTGACCACTGAAGTGACCACATCAGAGTAGCCTATGCAGGCAACTTGGTTTTGGGCCTCTCACACAGAGGGTGTCGAGCGTTAGAAAGAAGCAAAGAGCGAATGGCTCCAAGGTTGCAGCACCGTAGCTGCCGGTACCGCCACTGGGGAGAACCCCGTCCCAGATGTCCCGTTCCCACGCCCGAGGGAGAGGGGGGGTCTAACGGAGCTGGGATGGAAGTAGAGGGGTTTCCAAGCCTCCTACTAGAAGCCACGTATAACACGGCGCGGGCAGCTAGCTCTTTGCGGTTGTGCTGTGGAACACGCTGTATAGGTTGCCGACGAGTGAGTAGGCGGTGATCGGTATAGCGTGAATCGAGGAGCACGCCAGAAAGAAAGCCTCATCGACTGGCTTAATGCATTTGCACCCTGGATGAAAGGAATCGTCGCGACAAGCAGATAGGAATCTGGAGAAGTGTTTCTAAGTGCTATAGAAGCCCAACTTGTCTTTTGTCACGCTTGCTGTTTCGAAGTCGCGACCAGTTTCAACCTCCTCGGTCGCCATGCGAAGGAGAGTAGGTTTCTGTAGTGGTGATATGCAGGTATGACTTCGTAGTGTACTATCAGCGGAAATGAGATCACAGCATCGATTGGATTGAATGCGAGGAAAGTGTTCCAGAGTCATCAACATGTCATAAAGAAAAGTTAAGACTTGAAAACCCAGAAGTATTTTTTGATAACTGGGTTCGGTCTATAGCTGATTTAGAGTTTTCTGGGGCGCACCACGTCGCAGAGCTTTAATGCAGGTGCGAAAGGTTTCGCATTATTTTCTCCGTTCCAATCCCCATACTGTGGCTCGTTAAGCATGGTGAAAAAATCGCGACCCCTCGATACGCACGCCATCCCGGCACCGTTAAGTGCTTATACAGGCTACTCTCAGAAACATGTAAATGCATGCAAGCAAGAGACGTGAAAAATGTTGAGCCAGGTTAAGCTCAGACGCATAGTGTCTCTTAGTTACGAGCATTCAAAGTCGTAGAAATTGCTTTCATCGGGACGTTGAATAAGACCGTCCCACGCAATCTCCGCGACTTTCATGGCCATCGAGTTACAGCCCTTGGCATAAACAGGTTCGCTGGACAGGCTAGTAATGTCCTGAGACTTGTAGCCCGCGTCTCAAATCGAAGAGGCTGTCTCAAGGAGGAGATCTGCTCAGAGCTTATCAGGAGCTCTTCCTAAGTCATATTATCTACATCGCACCGTACCTTAATTGGGGCAAGGCGGATGAGGTCAAACTTGACTCCCTAATCAGAACCGGCCTCAAGCGTGTGCTCGCCTTTCCGTAGTCCACGAGCACCGAGAAGCTGCTGGAGCTAGGACTCCACAACACCATCGGCGAACTAGCTAATACAACCTCACACGGCGGCTCAAATAATAAGACTATCATCCATTAAGCCAGGAATCAATATTTTAGAAGAAGCGTGTATTTAACCCAGACTTGAACCGGCGACCAAAGTTAGCTTGACCCGGGAAACCACAACTCGCATCATGGTTGATTCCGTCGAGCGAAACATCCACCCAGTGCATAACGAGAGTAGAAGGTTCGCGAGAGCCAAGTCCATTCTTAAAAATATCAATAAGCACAAATTAGGTGCCCTCTTTGTCGATGCTGTCAGTTATGACAGTGGGATAAGTTCGCTGTCTTGGATAAGTTCGCTGACGTGGGAGGGCAACCTGGTTAATGCAGACTCTGTCTATACTAAGTTCCACTCCTCCCACTCCTCGGTCCCTTAACAGGATAGACCCTGACCACTCACAGTCGTGCCCCAATTGTGGACATGACTCATGCTCTTTTGATCACTTGCTCTGGCTGTACCCAGCCCTTAACGCCTCTTCACCCATCACGAAAGAGCAATGGGAGGAATCCCTCAAGAGCAGGAATCTTCACATTAAACTCAAGGCCGTCCAGAGGGCCCACGAAATTGTGGCGGGACTTCGTCTCCCGGTCCCATCGTGGACGGAGCTACCGACTTGATCTGAGGGAGCCTTCAGCTCCCCTAGATCTCAGTTTCTCAGGACTCAAATGAAGTTCTTATCATGTCGTGTCAAATTATGCGGTTTTACATGCCAAAACCATTTTCTTATTATGAGGCACGCCATAGTGGGGGACTCCTGAAATTTGGACCACCTGGGATTCTTTGCCGTGAAACCTAAATCTAAATACACGGGTGTTTTCGCACTTCACCCCTACCGAAATGCGGCCGCCGTGGCCAGGATTCGATCCCGCGACCTCGTGCTTAGTAGCCCAACTCCCTAGCCACTGAGCAACCACAGCAGGTCATGTCATGTCTCAGGGCCGTGATCATTAAAAAGATTCTTTCTTTGCTTCTTCACTCCCCTTTGCAAGTGCTGGCTGCTAGATGTCTTGAAAGATGGGGCACCAAAGGTCAGGGCTCTATAACTATATCCTCCAACTGTCCAGGGCTCGATTAGCACAGTGCCACATTTAGAGCGAACATTTCTTTGCCTTTTACGTTCACTTTACGGCTACTCACTCCTTGCTACTGGCTGCTGTCCTGCACGATGAGCCGGTCCCGGAGATAGCGAAAAACCGAGGCACCTCGGCGCCAACCAGGGGCTGCTCCAAACGCAGACATAAGCTTCAGTACAAACAAAATGTGGTTGAACCATGCTATTGAACTACGCAGGAGACAGATGCTCGGAAGCGAAACAGAGACGACTTCAATGCGAGCGCATGTTGGCCCGTACACGCGAAGTGGAACAGATTCAAGTGGCGTTTACGAGCACCGACGAGAGCGGCGAACAGTTCGGCCCACCGAAACGCGAAGCGGCACAGCGTCGGTATACGCAGCGAAGAATGGCTTGGAACGCTAGTGTTCACTAGCTCGTAAAGGTGAATCCGGCGTCGTCGATACGTAGTGATGAGACAGCAGCGGGGCCGTACTGCGTCGTTTACGCGTGCAAATAAGTACTTTGAGAGACGCTGCCCAGCACGAGCTCGGATAAATGTGCATCGCCTGTGTGACAGACTCAGGTTCCTGTTGGACGTGTCGGCGACGTTCAAGCGCCACACGTTGAGCGAGACGTCTTCAGATTAAAACGTGTCCGACTACACTGTCTGTGACAACAATAAAGAACAGCGTTCTTCGTAAATACCAAAGAAAGCTGCGATTCCAATAGGGTGTGGGACCCACATGCGAGTATTTCATCTGTTAGTGTCGTGAACAACTCGTGTAGAAGGGGCAGCGCAGCTGCACCAAGCACTCTAGACGCATAAAGAGGTGCAATACACCATAGTCGACACCCGATTTATATGCTGTCAGCCTCGATCACGTGATGCAAAAGAGCACCGCGCCCTTTTTTTTTTCTTTTTGACCATGTTGTTTGGCGGTTCTCCTGTGAATGGTTTCAGTGAATGGCAAGTCCAGACGGGTGACTTATTTACTTGTCTTCGTGCATCTAGTGCCTGCATAATGTAGAGACGCGGATAAGAGTACGCATGAGCGGAGCAGCGGTTGAAAAGGGAGCTTGAGTCCACTTAACGAGGCAGTCATTTGGTTCGAGAGTACTTCCAAATATGAGCATGTATTGGGCACCAAGAGAGGTAAATGCCTAGAAACGACGCGCACTACACTAAGCGCCGATATCGAGCTTATTGTTACTTAAACAAAACTGCATAGGGTCCTGGGAAATGGGGGAAAAATGACATAAAGCGAAGAAGTTGAAGCGAAGAAGCGCCGCGGGTTGCGCTCTTGTAGGCGTGTCTCAAGCAGATAGTCGATCAGCGTTGTGATAGCGAATCATTGTTGAACAAACACACATAGCCCTGTGTGTGTCCAGTTTTTCTTCTGTGTCCGTGTAATATATAGCTGCGCTACATTAAACGTCAAGCCCATAAATGAACATAATACTTAGCGGTGAATAAAGCAATTTATACTTGCACCTATAGTGTTTATTCAATTTCAGTTTATTATCCTCCAAATATAATGAATTGGTAAGATACAATATACAGACGGTTCGTCGCTCATATTTGCTCATAAGAACACTAATATTTAGAGGTGAGCTGAATCTTTTCCCGACATTACAGACATAGAAATGCGCGACCTCATTGCGTTATGCACGGTCACCAGCCTCATATTTGGCATAAGCGTTCCGGCCTACAGAAAGTCGTCTGCTCCCAATTCTACAGCCTCGTCGCCACGGTATTCCCAAGGACGCTGTTCTGCAAGGACGGTTGACGCGAGGTCAGTGGAACACGATAGCAGACGTCAGCCACGAGAGAAGGGAAGGGGGGGAAAGCTGGGCTCGGAAGAAGACCGCCCAGGGAGGAGGAGACGTCGTGGGGCGAAATATACGCCGGTCGTCTGGTCAAGCTTTTCGCCCAAACGTCGTTTCGCCACGTGCTTAAGCCCTGTGACCGCACGTGGTACGTTGGGTGCGGTGCGAGAGAAGAGCCAGGCAAAACGATTCCATGCGGGAGCAAGTGAAGACAGAGGGCTGTTCTGCGACGCCCTCAGTAAAAGCGCTCACGACAAGCACAGCGTGCGTGCTTGTGTGGGTGGGTGCGTATGTGTGCGTATGTGTGTGTGTGCAAGCGCGTGTGTGTATCTGTTAAACCTCTCTGCAATACTTGAAAACGTTTGGACCAAGTTGTCCGAGTACTGCATGCAACTGTAAAGCACGTTTCAAAACACACGGAATGTGCCAAGTGCGAAAGAGGGGCAGTGAACAGAGCGGATCGCCCGCCTGTGGCGCCGCTGGCTGTGAACCCGCAAACGTCTCGGCTCTTAACCGGGAGTGTGAAAAGGCCAAGTGGGGAGGGCTGTTGGAAAGAATGCTGCCGACAGGCGAGACAGGCAGGGGTAGGCGGTGGCGTTTGTGGCTTAGTAATAATAAAAAAGAGAAGCGAAAAAAAAATGAAGGAAATGGCAGGCTGCGGAGAAAAACGAGACAAGGAGAGATTTTCCAAACCGCAGCACTTTGACTCAAGGACGCATAGAAGAGGAAGAATTATGTCCCCCGTTTCGGGGGGTCAACACCACCACGGAGAGCGACCACCCGCGTGCCCGAAACCTTGCTCTTGCTCGAAGAGTTCCAATACCAAATAAGGAAAGAAGTGAGTGGAACAACACGCGGGGTCCGACCAAAGAAAAATAAAAGCCGTCGCAAAATATACCAAGTGAAAAACGCGGCTATTTCTTCATCTGTTTCGAGCAATGTGTTTCGGCAGAGAACATCTCTAAGTAAATACGAGTGGACTGCTCAAAGCTTGAAGCAGCACTTCCAAGACTGTGCTTGCATCAATACACTATTTACTTGCGGTGTTTATGCAGTTTACAATTTACCCGCGAACATACGTCGCAAAGGAGCCTTTGGTCTCGATACATTATCACGCGTACAATGTGTCACTTTACGACAGTGACCGTTTTTCACCGATTTATCGCTCGGCGCAAGACGCGCATACTGTAATCGAAACTTCTTGAATGTTAACATCGATTCTATACCGCAACAGCCTTATGTAATCAGAGTGCGCGCGCGTCACACATGGTGTTATAGATTCTCAAATGTGCACGAGCACCGACGATTACACTGGAATGTGCGGTGATAAATGTAAATATAGGACGGGCTTGACCCGTTTATAGTTCAGATTTCGACCATCCACGACCGTGCTCGCCATTGCCACATAACCACATTATACAACATAACATGGGCATGTCAACAAACTGACGTATAATTTCAATCATATCACACCCAAGGGCGGAGCAATGGGAGGAACTTGTGTCCAGCGACCGCTGCGAAGACCAGCTAGGTCAAGCGAGGCGTGCACGAAGGACAGCAGAAGCCAGCGGAGCCAATTGCGACAGAGGACGAGAACACAATTACTACAGCTCAATAAAGTTTTCACTCACTCACTCACTCACTCACTCACTCACTCACTCACTCACTCACTCACTCACTCACTCACTCACTCACTCACTCACTCACTCACTCACTCACTCACTCACTCACTCACTCACTCACTCACTCACTCACTCACTCACTCACTCACTCACTCACTCACTCACTCACTCACTCACTCACTCACTCACTCACTCACTCACTCACTCACTCACTCACTCACTCACTCACTCACTCACTCACTCACTCACTCACTCACTCACTCACTCACTCACTCACTCACTCACTCACTCACTCACTCACTCACTCACTCACTCACTCACTCACTCACTCACTCACTCACTCACTCACTCACTCACTCACTCACTCACTCACTCACTCACTCACTCACTCACTCACTGTCGTTGTGCTTTGAATGTTGCTTGTTTTTATGGGCACTAGTTCACCCAATAACTAGACAAATTCCAAACTCGCAGACGTAGGAGCGTTTGCGTCTTCCCCCGTCATTACAACATGACCAATTACGTATATTCTCTTTTCTTTATTATTCTGCTGGCATTCATTTTAGAGAGCTTAGAGTGTTTAGAAAGTTTAGAGAAATAACAGAACCTACAAACCAAATGTCTGCGTGTCTTTGTTTTACTTACTTAGTTACTTTACGCAGAGAACAAAACTGGCATTTTCTATACCATGTTCCAGCACCCGATAATGCCCTCTGATCCGCTCGCGTCTACCTCAGTGTTCATGCGGCACTGAAGTATACGCTAGTCTGGTGCCAGAGGTACAACGATGCGGTGCATCGCGGTAAGAATCTCCGAGGCGGGCCGGCCTCTCCAAAGGTACGCGCACTGGGGGGGGGGGGGGGGGGGGGGGTTACATTTCGCAAGAGCATGCATACAACAATGCAGCTGTCCCCGCGCAAAGCTCGCAAGATCGTGCCCAGAGTGAAACGAAACAAACACAACAGCTCGCGGACTCGCGCGCCCATCATCTGAAGTGCACCGCGCAACAAAAAGGCGAGGAAAAAGCAAAAAAAAAAAGAAGAAAGCGGGAATCATCGCGTGTACGTACTGCGATACTCCGGCTTCGGCATGGGAGAAGGCAGGGAATTAAGGAACTTTACTTGAGGAAGCTAGACGGGGGCAAGTGGCGAGAGTGTCGATGTTGGCAGTGAAGCTTGCCTCCTCAAATCCGGGGTTCACGACACTTCGAAATTTTTTACCTCTGTTAATAATTAACCGATTTGAAAAAAATTATTGCGGTATTACGCTCCCTAGAGGACACGTAACAATTTCCAGCGTATAAAAAAATTTGCTACGTGGCCTGGTGAGGGGCCATACAAAGGGATGAACATGATCATTATTTGTTCACCATTGAACTTTCTCGTCTACAGACTTCTTCAGCCTGGCTTGCCCTGACGTATCTAACCTATTCAATATGTCTGAGTAAAGCGCCTGTTTGAAAACACTAATTCATTACCTTGATGTTACATTGCAGTTTTAATTTATCAAAACGTATAGAGTGCCACGCGAATGGAGTACTTTATTTTCTGTGAGGTAAAACTGTTACTTAATAAACATTTTTGCACAGCTTGCCCTTGATTTTCTTGGTGACTCTGCTGCCAATGGTGAAAACGCTTCCCAGTGAAGCAGACAAAATTCTACACCACTGGCTACTAAGTGCACATTGTGTTTTCAGTTTGGGGTTTCTGTTTATGGCCTTTCTTTTTAAACTGAAGCAAATAATGGCCCACTTTCTGATAGAGTACAAGCTGCCGTTGGAACTTATTTGAATTACAACAGTATATTCTGACTTCTAAGGTAATGTGCGCACTTCCAGATATCAACACACGCCTCCATGTCTGAGCATGCCCGCTGGGATTGAAACTGAAGGCACCCGGAAATACTGCTGCAGTGTTTTGCGTGCGTGCGTGCGTGCGTGCGTGCGTGCGTGCGTGCGTGCCTGCGTGCGTGCCTGCGTGCGTGCGTGCGTGCGTGCGTGCGTGCGTGCGTGCGTGCGTGTGTGCGTGCGTGCGTGCGTGTGTGTGTGTGTGTGTGTGTGTGTGTGTGTGTGTGTGTGTGTGTGTGTGTGTGTGTGTGTGTGTGTGTGTGTGTGTGTGTGTGTGTGTGTGTGTGTGTGTGTGTGTGTGTGTGTGTGTGTGTGTGTGTGTGTGTGTGTGTGTGTGTGTGTGTGTGTGTGTGTGTGTGTGTGTGTGTGTGTGTGTGTGTGTGTGTGTGTGTGTGTGTGTGTGTGTGTGTGTGTGTGTGTGTGTGTGTGTGTGTGTGTGTGTGTGTGTGTGTGTGTGTGTGTGTGTGTGTGTGTGTGTGTGTGTGTGTGTGTGTGTGTGTGTGTGTGTGTGTGTGTGTGTGTGTGTGTGTGTGTGTGTGTGTGTGTGTGTGTGTGTGTGTGTGTGTGTGTGTGTGTGTGTGTGTGTGTGTGTGTGTGTGTGTGTGTGTGTGTGTGTGTGTGTGTGTGTGTGTGTGTGTGTGTGTGTGTGTGTGTGTGTGTGTGTGTGTGTGTGTGTGTGTGTGTGTGTGTGTGTGTGTGTGTGTGTGTGTGTGTGTGTGTGTGTGTGTGTGTGTGTGTGTGTGTGTGTGTGTGTGTGTGTGTGTGTGTGTGTGTGTGTGTGTGTGTGTGTGTGTGTGTGTGTGTGTGTGTGTGTGTGTGTGTGTGTGTGTGTGTGTGTGTGTGTGTGTGTGTGTGTGTGTGTGTGTGTGTGTGTGTGTGTGTGTGTGTGTGTGTGTGTGTGTGTGTGTGTGTGTGTGTGTGTGTGTGTGTGTGTGTGTGTGTGTGTGTGTGTGTGTGTGTGTGTGTGTGTGTGTGTGTGTGTGTGTGTGTGTGTGTGTGTGTGTGTGTGTGTGTGTGTGTGTGTGTGTGTGTGTGTGTGTGTGTGTGTGTGTGTGTGTGTGTGTGTGTGTGTGTGTGTGTGTGTGTGTGTGTGTGTGTGTGTGTGTGTGTGTGTGTGTGTGTGTGTGTGTGTGTGTGTGTGTGAATACTGGCGACGGAGAAGCGCTGTCTTCGGCTCCTGTTAATTTCTCTCTAAAAGTTCATCTGGACAAACTTGATGCGATTTTAACAGTGCGCTCCCAGTAAGGAATAGCGAGAAGGAAACATGGGCACAGACGACAATCAGATAAACGTATCGTTTGCTGCTCTGTATAGGAATCAAAGAATGGAAAGAGAGAAATTTGATGTATAGAGAAATAAACCTACTGTCCATTCGCAGTTTCACAGCCCACTGCTATCACAGAGACTGTAGTTTACTTCATAAGTTCCTTGCAGCAGTGCTCGTGTGGCCTCATGCTTCAACGAAAAGTGTGGCTATAATCGAACAATATGTCTTTGTTACTGAGAATGTTTCCAAGTGGTCTAGCGCGCTAAGAAGCAGACGTCCAGTGCTCATCATTGCCACTCAATGAAGGTTGTAATATAACTAGGGTCCACTGATCTGAAACCTTCATTCAAACGATCCTAAGTAAAAATGTATTTCATTGTATACAACTGTGTAAGCTTTTGGACAAACCGTGTTATAGGCATCGTATGGACGCAATCTATAGCTTTCAGATCGTTTCTTAACTTTTGTCGAATTAAGTTGTGAATTTCGCTGGTGCACGCTCTTCGCCAAGAGCAGCCTTTCTTTCCGTATTAACATGGCTATGTATAGAGATGTTGGCACCAAACAACAGTGCCGGATAATCTTGTCACGTACACAAATACACAAAAGTAAGCGCTTGTTTCCTGTCGACCCTTTTCTAAGCTTTCATGCTGTGTCAGTTTTTCAAAAATTATTTTTGCGCTGTTTAAGCATGTCAAATACCCAGGAAAATTGACGGGAGGCTGGCTGTCGCGGTAAATTAACGTTAACGTTAAACGTTTAACGTTAACGCACCGCACACGGCTCCCACTTGCATCAAGTTGCCTTTTCGTCACCTAAGTTTTCCTTATTATTTTTGCATCTCGAATAAATAGAACTGCTAACATCTCCTATTCTTTCCCTGGCTTCATTGTCTGCTTGTTTGATATGGCTAGCTACCACTTGTCACATTCAAATTCAAGTGAGTAAATGTCGCACGTAAAAAATGCAAATGCATCAAGCGTTCAAAATAACCACAACTTTTGGACCATGCGGTAGAACTTCAAGCGATATATCTCGGCCATTTATAAGCCTGACATGCGACAAACGTGCTTAGAATCCTTCTCACGGCAAGTTCACCAAGGATATAAAGCAGCCAAACTGTCCTTGTCGCTCATGTGCGCTCTTGGTGATACGCATATTGTGACGATTCTTTGTGACATGGCAACGCGTGGGATGAATTGTAACACGTACTGATTCTCCAGAACGTTATGTGCCGCGCTTCATCAAATACCCTCAGTTTCTTGCTTCCTGCCCGTTAGAATACACGTCATCACACAGCCAAAGTTTAATTCTCGCTACCACCTCGCGCAACGCTAGTTGCACACTCGTATCGAATTCCATTAGGTGAAGAGTGGCACATTGAATTGCTCAAAAAAAAAAAGATCATGCTCGCAAAATACAAGATGCGTTATAAACATCAGCTGCAACGCAAGCGCTACCTTCTATAGGCACGGGGCAATCGACGAGGATTCTGAGTTGACAGAAGGAAAACAAGCTGGGGAAGAGAGCAAAACAAACGATTATTGACGAGCGTACCTTGTTATGGACACGTTTACTGCCTGCTTCATCTGTTTAGGCAGTTAAACTACTGTCACGCGTCCAAGGCGCCCGCAAGGTCGCTGTGTGCGGGAAATCGATGGCACTTCGCAGCTCCTTCCGGTCGCCACAGACACGAAGTGATAACGAACGGTCCGTGGCTGTCGAGCTCCGCACGCACTACAGAGGCGATGCACAAGCGTAACCAAGCCTATTCCAAAACAGAACACGGGGAAGACGACGAGAGGATAGCCGCGACGCGCCTATTTTGTGCAGCCCGGGAGAAAACACGTGATGTCTTCCCACATCTGTCCGCGGTTGGCGACCCCTCGACGACACTCACGCGGCCTTTAGGCGGCGCTGCCCACACATACGCTCGCGGCATCTGTTGCTCGTTGTGCGGTCTCTAAAGACCGCAAGCTGGCCATGATGACCAAGCCTTTTGAGGCTCCCCCATTTTGCCGGCATCTTTGAACCCCCTCCCATCTACCCCATTAAAGTTTTAGGCAAGCGCAGGCGTTCGCCCCTTGACTTAAAACGCCGAAACCACTTCGCCAACTACGCCGTAACGGCCTGGCCCATCACCGTTTCTACAGAGTTCCGTGCAGTGCGACGGAAGCGCCGGATGCCGTTTGTAAAGTGGCGCCCGTCGAAGAAGCCAATCAAATCAAACTCCGTGTCACTGAGGCCACCGCACCGCCCAAATCGCTTAGGGTCGCGCCAGTCTGCGCGTCTCCAAGCCTCGCGCGTTCGAGTCAGTATAAAGCGGAATAAGGGGATCGATGCGAGGGAACACCCTTATTTAGAGAAGGAGCGGCGTCTGCTATTTATTTCGTGCGTGCGGCGTGGAGGACATTGCCTGGAATTAGGGGAGGCCGAGTCTAATTGTTTTCCTCAAAACTTGCCGGACGCGGGAAAAAAGAAAAATAAAAGGAAAAAAAACCCGGCGACGGCGATCCTCGAACTACGGCTCTTAGGAGCGAGCGGGAAAGACGGGGCGGGGGCCGCGGCCGGCGGTCGACCAATGGGGGGGCGCCGCTGTGCCGGCGCCAGCTTTTCGATTGGCCGGTCCGACGTTGTCACGTGGTGAAGGGAGGAAAAGGGATGCGCGGCGCGTTGGGGGAAACTTGGGGTTCAGGCGCTGTGTCGTGCCGGTGGTCGCCGTGCGGTGTGGGGACAAGAAGCGCGTGGCCGTTGGAAGAGCAGCGCCGCCTTATCGCGGCGGGCCACCGCATTGTCACCGCGCGCTTGTTGTTGTTGTTGGTGGTGTTTTCATTCCCGCCTCGCGGCATCAGAAAACAAAAGCCGAAGGACGGCAGGATTCTGTGGGCACGGCACCTTTGGACAAGCGAGAAGAAGCACGAGTGGACTTCAGAAGAATACCGTCGGTGAGTGTTCTGCCGCTCCCACGTGTTTCTGCGCCCGATACTTTTCTTTTAGCCGCCACGCTAGCAAAAGTAGCTTCTTGAGTTTCCTTAGAAGACCAAAACTAACATCGCGACAGAACTGGCAGACCCACTGCTAAACGAAACAAACGCATGTAAAGCAGGCTTCTCAGACGGACCGTGGGAAAAGAAGTCAATTAGCGGCAACGATTAAAAGTAACATTTTACAACGAATTCTGCATGTGCAGCATGTTGGACATGTTGGTACTCGAACTTGGATAACACTGTAGCGCCGGCGGACAAGAACAGAAAGGACACGTAAACAGCACAATGCTCTAAAGAGAAAACGCTTGGTGCGGTCCACGTCTCCCTGGTGTCATTGCCCGCGGGCGCTAGGAGGTTACCCAATGCTTTTCACATATTCTGTGCGCTGATTCTGTAGGAAACCAAAGCCGTTAAGAACCTGCAGAAGCGTGCATATCTGCAGAAATAAGTGAGGTTTGTAACTACATTTTTAAAATTCTTTGAAACTTTAACTTGTTACTCAACACTACGACAGCGCACTGATATGTTTGCTCTCTTCTTTTTTTCATTCTGAAAAAAAAAAAAGCGCGATGAAACTGAATCCTGGCAAAAGGATGGATAGGTGGGCTAGTCGGTAATGCATTATTGTAAAAACTTAGAGCGCCATAATCACACAGGACGTAGAGAAGCAACACACGCGCTGTGGTGTGTGTTGCTTCTCTACGTCCTGTTTGTTTATGGAGCTATAAGTTTTTACAATAATGAATCCTGGCGCAGGCCAGTTACTGTTTCGGTCGCGTAATTACTCTACTGAGGTATTTGGCACTGCGTAACATGTTTGAAACCGCCCACTTCATTCAGCGTGCTACGAAGCCTCCTTCAAGCCATGTCTGCAACTCGGTGTTAGTGTGATCAACGTTTCAGTTATGCACTCAAACGTGATTATGTTGTTTCTGTTTAGTAAAAAATTATCCGTGACACGTTGTGTTGTCTTCGCCCTCAGGTTTAGTGTTTGCTTCCGATCGCATGAAAAAAAATGAAATAAACAAGAAAAGACAAGCAGTTACAAGAAGTTTATAGTAAAACCAAGTTGTGATGGGCATGCGGGAGCCAACAACATCAATTTATTTAAATTCAATTAAACATTTTTCGATCCCAAAGAGTAACCCAGGTGAGTAACTCCAGGACACGGTACTCGATGGTATGCGCAAGAATCTCAACGGCGTTCAAATTGAAGACATTAAAAAAAAATTATTTTACTGCCCACGTTCCGGGAAGACTATACTACTGTTTGATAGTAAATCGAATAGCCTGTATGCCGATTTTCTCGTACAAATGAATTAAGTTTAAGCAGCGTTTCCGGTTTTAATTGTGATTCATGCCTTGACCACAATCTGTACACATGCGAAGAAAAGAGAAGGGGGAGGGAACGACGGCAACCAGAAGTAATGCATACTGATTTCTGAAAGGTGGTATACTGCGAGGAAGATGTTTAGAAAGGTGACAAGGCGTACTCGCAGTGAACGAAATGTCTCATCTGTCGAGAAGAGCTGAATGTTGGGCTAGTTGGTTCTCCACAAGTCAACTTAGCGCAATAAAAACCACAGACACGAGAAAGGCGGACAAAGACAAGCGCTTGGTCCACCTGTCTTGTAACTGTGGTTTTTATCGAGCTGAACTACTAGTTCAATCTGTCGAGAAAAAAAAAAAAGCTTTATTCGGCATGGGGAAGCTGGGTGTATAGGTTTTTGGCTCGGCTGATGTTGCACGATTTTACGACACACCGCGGAACACGAATGACCACGAACAAATAATCTGGACGAACAAATCACCGCTGTTAAGGGAAGGCTTAAAAGAGATAGGGAAAAACAAGGAAACTCAGGGCGGCTATAACTAGACGGACGTTCGGTTGGATACCCTGCGCGGGGGAAGGGGTATGAAGGACTGAAAGAAAGAACGAGAAGGCAAAATGAGAGACAGTTCACATGCAATGTAGCAGACGTAGGGTACTGTCGGTGCGCGTCTTCTCAGGACCATAGATTTCGAGATTAAGCGCGTCGCTTCCAGGGCACCCAGGATATTTGCTTCTACATAGGATTGACCGTCCAGTCTCCTGAGAAAGCTCCGAAGAGACTGGTGTTGGACGTCGACGCAGGTTGCAGGGCAGAGAAGGCGAACTGCTGGATTGTCTCTTCCCAGTTGGAGTGGCCGCATATATGGAGTAATCAACCATTCCAGTAAGGAAGGAAGGAGGGAAGGGATAAGGAAGCTGTTAGGGAAGCCGGCAGAGGGCCTATATATGGGTGCTCGGCTAGCGCAGTATTTTTTTTTTTAACTGCGGGTCATGACCACCAAATGAGTCATGAGCCTTTTTCTGAGGGTCATGGGACGTTAAACTATCGCTATCACCAATGAAATCACCGCATCTTTGAAATCACTGAAAACCTTTGATGTCAAACGACGAAATCTTACTCGGGATGTCGCTAAAGAAATGCTATCACATTTAAAGCCCGGCCCTCAGGGGCTAAACTTAAGATTCTCATTAAAACATATTAATAAATCAACCACTGTTAAAACAAGAACAAGCATTTTTCGTAGCTCTACCTGCTGATGTTAATATCCTTTGGATAAATAAAATGTAAATATATCCGCGTCATTGAAAAAAGTTAATTTTCAGAAGGCCTATAAAGTTGGGGCATCATGGTAAGTTTGGTACTACTAAAAGTGGTCACGTAAGAGAAAAGTTAGAGGAACACTGCTTTGGGGGACTGCATGAAGGAGTGACGCTGTGCACTATTTCTCGAAATGGACACATGCCATGATTTCACTTCTGATCGTTTACGGCACCAAAAAGGCAATTCAGGTAACGAGTAGGACAGATAACGGGCCACTCAGAGGAAGTAAGAACGCGGAACAAGCCTAGAGCCGAGTGCGGCTTCCGTTCTACAATAAGAGAGAGAGAGAGAGAGATGAATGTAGTCTTACGCCCAATAGATGGAATTTGGCTTTGAGAGATGCCGCAATACGGGTGGTTCCGCATTAATTTTGGCCACCTAGAGTTCTCTAACGTGTGGCCAACACTCTGTACAACGAGAATTCTAGAATTTTGCCTCCATCGGAATACAGCCGACGCACACCGGCAATCGAATTTGCGATCTTGTGCTGAGCAGTAACGGCGGGTAGTGGCTTTGCAATGGCTAGTTCCAGGGGGGTGCGCGCGATTTACCGAGTGTAGAAAAAAAGGAACAGCAAAAACACACACAAAGAAACAACGTCGCCCAAGTGACAGTGATATGAATTATCAAATACATAATTACACGCATTAAGGCTGACACCGTCTAAGGCTGACACACTGAAAAAAAAAGAAATAAAAGAACACTTTCGATAACTATGGATCTTGCTTCACTTGCTTTCCTGTAGCGTCGTTCATTCTTGTAATTGCATTTGAATAACTTAACTCGCATCGAGGATGGTTTATTACGTGCACCGCATCGGCCACTGCGACCTCTGATGCCGTCGTGATGGCTACAACAACGATCTTCGGCGACCTTGCCAGTGGAGGTGAAAACATTCTAGCAAAATTGACCATCGTTAATCAAACGCCATCACCATTTCCATTCCCATCGCGTGGAGAACAAAATCGCGAAATTAACCTTGCCGAAACGTCGCTGCAGACGCGCCGTGCCGCTTAGGTTTCCTTAATAACATAGAGAACATGGCGAGCGTTTTATGGATACCAGCAAGCACTAACGCAAGACAAGACGATAGCGCAAATGCACGTACGTTCATTAGGTTGCACCCAACTCCCTCAGAAACGAGTCACGCGGGACAAAGCATTTAATGAGTGGAGAAGGTGGTCTAGATTCGCGCTGGCCCTTTTGGCTATTTTGCAGGGGGAAGCGGGGGAGGGCGGTGAATGTATATCGCTGTTTCAGACTTTTGTTCATTTGGTTTATCGATATTTGTGCAATTTGTTTTCCGCCCTCACTGTAGTTAGTGTTGTGTATTTACACTCTGAACTTCTACAAAAGTGGTAGTGAGTACCTATGTGTTCTTTAGATGTACCCTGCATACAAGAGACCGCAAATTTAGACGCGTGATCGTTCGCGCTCTATTTGCTCTAAACAGGATGGATAAGCATGGGCGGAAACGAACTCGGCTACCTTCTTTCAGTCTGCTTTTCTACAACATCTACAAGAAATAAAAATCGAAGTAAATAAACGGAACATTTACGCACCCAGACAAAACACAAGAAAGAAAGAAAGAAAGAAAGAAAGAAAGAAAGAAAGAAAGAAAGAAAGAAAGAAAGAAAGAGCAGCGGCACAGGGAAAGGGGGCCCGACAAATCACCGGGAGTGAAGCGCGATGCGATACCCCTTCACCTTCCGGAATGTCTCGCTCGTCCAATCCGCCTTCTGGAATGTCGCGCTGGTCTAATCCGCCTTCTGGAATGTCATCACGATCATCATCATCATCAGCAGCAGCAGCAGCCTGGTTACGCCCACTGCAGGGCAAAGGCCTCTCCCATACTTCTCCAACTACCCCGGTCATGTACTAATTGTGGTCATGTTGTCCCTGCAAACCTCTTAATCTCATCCGCCCACCTAACTTTCTGCCGCCCCCTGCTACGCTTCCCTTCCCTTGGAATCCAGTCCGTAACCCTTAATGACCATCGGTTATCTTCCCTCCTCATTACATGTGCTGCCCATTTCATTTTGTTGATTTCAACTAAGATATCATTAACTCGCGTTTGTTCCCTCACCCAATCTGCTCTTTTCTTATCCCTTAACGTTACACCTATCACTCTTCATTCCATTCTGGAATGTCGCATTCGTCCAATCCGCCTTCGGGAATGTCGCACTCGTCCAGTCCTCCTTCTCGAATGACGCCCTTATCAAAGCGCCGTACCCTTCGCTGAGCCAAGACAAGGAGTCGAAAACTTGATAATGTGGCAGCATGATAACACGCAAAGCAATAGTGCGCGTCAGGTTTTCCACAGCCTTCCCACCAGCGGCGCGTATACGCGAACGCAGGCGCACATTGTCCGCCGAGTGCCGAAGGCAATCAATCCCGCGGTTCCCCCTGATTGCGCGCATGGCGCGCTAAGCACTATTGAGCGGCGCGGCGGACAGAGACGCTCCATCAGACCGTCATGAGCGAAGAGAATGGCCCCGTCCATTAGTTTCCCGCCCGTGGAAGCGAGGTGGAAGCCCGCGGCGAGAAATAAAGCTGCCCCAAACGGCAAATCGAGTCTTTCAATTGGGGCAGGCAGGGTTGCCCGTCGGGGATTTGAGAATTATGATCTCACACGCACATCTTCGTTTTGCGTCCGCACGTAGCTATATAGGTACCGGCAGAGCCATTATGCGCTTCGCAAAAAGGCCCCGCCATAAATGTCTTGGATGTCTCTCCGCGCGAAGAAGTGCGCGCTGCTTATTGTTATTTTGTTTTTAAACTCAGACCATTGAAGTGGACGTTTTGTAATCTCGGTGAACGTTTTAAGCAAATATGGCGAGCGAGGCGCTTCGAAAGTGTTGCTCAAATACGCTACGCCTTTTCTTACTGTCCGATCAAATAAAGACCCTTCCGATCTGAACGAGAAGTGGATGGGCGTTTTTCGTAAGTTCCCGCTTTTCCCCTCTTTCTCGTTTTTTTTTTCTTCTTCGACTACCAACCGATTCGCTATGGCCCTGCGAACAGTGTCCATCGGCGTTCTAATGTGTAATGAAGCCCTTATTGCGAGAGAGAGAGAGAGAGAAGTGATAAGGTGAAAGGCAGGGAGAGTAAGCAGGATGAGCTCAATTGGCTACCCTGAACTAGGGAAGGGGAAAAGAGGTCCGAAATAATATAAGGAGGAGATAAGTTCATAGTACACACACACACACACACACACACACACACACACACACACGCACGCACGCACGCACACGCACACACACACACACACACACACACACACACACACACACACACACACACACACACACACACACACACACACACACACACACCACGCCACGCCACGAAGCGTTCATCGTTCATTTCGTCACAAGCGGTCATACTGGCTGATGCGTCTCCATAAACGCAGCAGCATCTTTTTTCGTCTTCTTTCTCTTTTTATTCCCTTTACCCTTTCCCCAGCACAGGGTAGCCAACCGGTGCTTACACTGGCAAACCTCCCTGTCTTTCCTCCCCTTTTGTCTTTCTCTTGAGGCTTTGCACGTCACAGACACGAGTCCACGCTTCCAGAATCGTCTCTTCTGTAAACGGTCACCTAATTGCCATAAAACTGCACAGAGGACAAGACTTTCGTCTTCGCATGATGGGTAGTCACACAGTAGGTGTTTTAAACTACACTTGGTTTCTCATGTCTCTGTGCTAAAGTGAGAGGTGGGGAGGTTCAATTGGGAGGGACAGACAACAGGTAATTGGGGCAAAAACAGGTGAGTGGCGGTGCTTGTTTGCCCAGCATATTGCACTGCAGAGCACTAACCTCAGTTTTCAGAAATGCGCCTTAACTTTACTAACTTTTTTTTTCTGAGCCGGGCTGACACAAACACGAGAAAAATACATTCATAACCATGGCGTACATTGTACAACGGCGCTACAATTTCGGTAGGGAGTTCGAACAATGAAAGACTAAAGAAATTTGGGTTTTGGCGCGTACCAAAGCTACTATTAGGGGCGAGGACTCACGGAATCGCCACATGTCGGAAGCGCCTCACTTGTGTAGATATATATGAGGGATAACGCGGCGCGCTCCTCGTATGTTTGGCTGTCGGGGCTAAATAGAAACACCACGCGGGAGCCGTCCTGGACATTTCTGTCCCACAGAATGTTTTACAGACGCTATATATATGTATTTACCGAACACGTACAATGACACATTTTTTTAATGTGGTTCTTGCCGTTCCCTCTCCATTCCAGTAAAATTGCCAATATCTAGCATGAACAAGTTCACAGACCAAACCACCATGGTATTAGCCGGACAGCGCGCGCGGTGGAGCGTTTCAGTGCGCGCTTTCTTCTACTCACCGAACATCGCAGCCCCGACGTCGTAGCAACAATCGTCCTCGCGAAAGTGCTTGCTGCACACCCGAGTTGTAGGCAATGGCCGTTTGACGGTTCTAAGTTTCGCAATCCAAGCTTCACGCAGCTTCTTATCCTGTGAGCACGTGCGAAGGCTGACACCGGGCTCCGATGCGTACGTCTGGCACTGCGGTACCGAGCAGTAGCCTACTATGTCGGACTCCTTCAAAGGCAGCCACTACCTATTATAGTGCTTTCAAGTATTGTCAAGCAGACACCCGCAGTGGGAAAACCTTCTCGCTTAATTGGAACCGCAGCGCAGATGAGAGTTCAAACTTTCGTTTTCAGCTCGCATCGGCGCTTCCGAAGCAGCCATGATCCCTCATACCACGTCACGTCGACTGCAGCGCCAGCTTTTCCAGTGGTGGAGCTCGCCCCCGTTATGATTATGAGGCACGCCGTAGTGGGGGCTCCGGATTAATTGTGACCAGCTGGGATTCTTTAACGTGCAACGAATACACGGCGTATACCCGAGTGTTCTTCCATTCCGCGCCCATCGGAATGCGGCCCACCGGTATCGAACGCGCGACCTCGAGCTCAGCGGCGCAATGCCACAGCCCATGGGCTGCTGCTGTGGCGGGTGACAATCAAAGCCTGACTTTCGTTCCCTTCAGTAACACTCAATCCTTTTCCGCCAAATGAACGAAAATAGAGGTTCCCTTACAGCATCGCTTTAAGTCGGTAGCACTGCCAAGAGACGGCGTGGAAAGAAATAGCATTCCGTGGCGAAAGTATAGGCAAAATTGTCAGCAGGTAGCGAAGTTTGGAGATCTCGAAAATTATTCGTACAGAAATAGAAGTGAAGTTACCTGGTTTAAAAAGAACGGAGTACGAAATGGACTGCTTCAGTCAACAGCTTCCGAGGTGGCGATTACATGCGACTTCACCGTGTTACTGTTTATCACTTGTGTGGCGCGCTTACTTCCTGCATTATTTACTTTTCGTGCGCAGACAATCTACTTTTTCAAACAAGTCCTTACACTTCCGAGGTCCACTGCTTCCAAGATGGCGATTACCTCAGAAGGCGTTCGCAGCGAGAGATGTGACAGTTATCACGTGCATGCTCCTAATGAGCCTCGAATGAGGAAACCTTGGTGCCGAACGTCTCCCGAAACAAGAACCATCGCAGTGCAGTTTTATTTGTACATTATACCCGCTATAAGATGTAATTTTTTAGATTCTACAGATTTTAAACAAAAAAAAGCTACGAGCTCAGAGCTCGTGACGTTTCCTTTCTTTCTTTCTTTCTTTCTTTCTTTCTTTCTTTCTTTCTTTCTTTCTTTGCAAGGGGGACATACGCGAGGCGGACATACTTTGCCGCTCTTAACGTAAGCTTGAGAAAGCCAATTAAGAAAAATAAAATTCTTATCTTTATTAGAATCCCTGGGGCAGTTGCTTACAGGCAACTTTGGAGTTAGTCAGATTTTAAGGCACCTCCATTTCTAATGAAACATCCTGAAAAATCACACATAATTTGAGGCATTCATTATCGTATTTTAACGCACAATACAGGCAATATCGACACCGATCGCGTCGGAAAGGCAGCTCCCCTATTACGTCAAACGGAAACGTCCCGAGTCTAAGTGCGTACGAAGCTTTAGCGACGGCACCTCGTTGTATAGATTTCTAAAAACGGCAAGTCATTTCACGAACTTCAAATTTCGTCAGGCACGTTAATCGCGTTAGCGGAGTTGATAGCGAAAAAGTATGTCCCCCTCGCTTACAACTACTCTGCAAAAACATCACATGGGCTATAACCTAATAAACATTTCTATAATAAAAGAAAAAAGAAAGAGAACATCTTGTATAAATCTCACAAAACCGGTACAACCCTTTCCTCTTGTTTAAAGTTTTCTTAGCCATCCTGGTATGTTCGCACATATTGATCTTTCCACAGAAAAAGCGGTATGCATTACATCACACAGTGGTCGCATTCGGAAACCAGTACCTTATTTCTGACGGTGATGGTTATCTCGTGTCTTGCTTGCACTAAAAAATGGACACGAGTGCGCGTAGCAACCATACTATCAACATAAATTCAAGCATGAAGATGTCGCATACGACTCAAATGTGTTGTTGCGTTTCTAGGTTACCCTGGCATTTGTAGCAATCGCTTAAAATTAGGCGTACTCCCAAATTTACGTTTAGGACTACTCCAACCTGTGAAACCGGCCACAGAACAATTACAAGTTTCTATTCCATGTAACTGAGCGGAGCAGGCGTTCTGGTCCGTGATATTCGCTTCGCATTTGAATGGTGATGAGCAAAATGCGTGTTTCAGCTACCGCACTTCGAAACTATGCGTAACGCGTGTACTCAGGACGTTTGGGCTCTACAATGTGCAGATTTTACTGATATTTGAAATTGGCATCATGGAAGCTACAAAATAACAAAATACTAGCAGCCTGCCTCGACTAAAATATCAGCACCTAACAAACTGAAGAAATAACGTACTGCGCAAAATATATAACGAAGGGCGGGAAAAGAGACAGAACCGGGCTCAGTGTCCTATCTATACTGGAACATATCTCAATAACCTACATATGATAGTATACTGTATACTTCCAGGTTTATTTCAGAAATTACTGCTATAATAATAACAGCAAACAGACGCCCGTTTAATCGTACTTTGTTCAAGAGAGAGCGAAAGGGGGCAAAGAAAGGCAGGGGGGTTAACCAGAGGTAGTTCCGGTTTGGTACCTTGCACGGGGGAAGGAGTACGGAGTTAAAAAGCGAAAGAGAGGGGCAGGATGAGAAAGAAAGACAGACGATCACAAACAAACCGCGTGCACTATGAAGGGTGGGCGGTGGCCTTCTTAAAGTCAATCGTGAAGCCTACATTGTTCAAGATTATTAGTTGTCGAATTCGCGTGTCTTTTCTTACATCCTTCATTTAACGCGATAGCGTAAATGGTTCCGTGTCGCAATAAATCAGGTGTTGGCGTCGGACATCGTTTCGCGAAAAATGATTCCGAACCACGTACAACCATGCACGTAGGCCCTCGGCGTGGCGCAGAGGCGTTACTGAATTAATCGAATTCTTCAAAGTAAAATGCGATAGAAAAATCGTAAAGTACGACCTAAACACAACCTACAGACATGATAGCGTCGGATCCTAATTTGAATATACCAGAAACCATAGTTCTGTTACGCGGAAACTCAAACACAAACCCTTCTTCCAGCGTTTCTACGATTCCTAGAGCGGTGCGGCCCACTAGGTTCCTTGCAACACCCCCATCCAGATGGCGCTCGCCTCCGCGCAACCGCAAGAAAGCTGCGGTTGCCGGGAAGAGTGACAAGCAGTCAGAGATCTCTGGATGCCATCGCGTTCCACTGTTAAAGACGAAGCTTAACCGTCCTCCAATTTTCTTTTTTCTTTTTCGGGCTGCAATAGACCTAAAAGAAAGCTGTCAGCAGAAAAGATTCTGCTATAGTGCTCTTTTAAAGCGCAACAACGACGAGCTCAGGGCTGTGCTGAAGCGAGGAAGGGGGGCCGTGCTTTCTCCCCAGCGTCCAGGCGCGAGACACGGTGACGCATGGAGCGGTCGGAGCCGAGCCAGTGGTCCCCGGCCAGGCGTCCCGAGTCGCCCACTGCGTCCGCGCTGCTCCTGTCGGCGGCCAGCAAGGCGGCCCTCCAGCACTCGAGCAGCGGAGGTCCAGGCTGCCGCGGCGGAAGCGCCAGCGGTCGCAGCGGCAGCTTCTCCATCGACAGCCTGCTGGCCGAGGACGCGTCGCGCCGGATGCCGCTAGACCTGAGGCCTTCGCCGGGCGGCGCGCTGGCCGGTCGCGTCGCTCCCGCCACCACCGCCGCCGCAGCGCACCAAGCGATGTCCGTGGGCGGGGCCCCGTGCCTGCGGCCGCTGGCGCTGCACCACCCGGCGCTGAGGCACGCGGTGCCGGCGTCCAGCTACGAGCAGCAGGCAGCCGTTGCGGCGGCAGCGGCGCAGCAGTACGGCATGACGGCCACGGCGGCGGCGACGCCCGCGGCGTGGCTGGCGGCGGGCAGGCCGCTCTTCTTCACGCTAGCAGGTACGCTTGGCGAGGCACGGAGGAGCAAAGCGGGAGCGTAGAGTTTCCCAAAAGCTCGCTACTGAGGAGCTAGAGTCTACTGAGGGGCTCGCGCTAGAGTCTAAAGCACGGCGGTTTAGCCAGCGTGGGAGTGATGGGTAGTGTGCAAGGATTTGCCCGAGGTTGACCCTTTTGCCTGCAAGTGACCTTGTGGCTTTGAAAATTGATCATTATATAAATAGTGTGTTGTGCATGCAACACTTTGCAATAGTTCTTTTCTTCCTTTCGTAGGCTTAGAAAGATAAGATTTCTTGAAAAACTTAAATAAAACTAATTAATCGTAATAGATCGTTCGAAGCCACAGACATAAAGAAATTTATGCTATTGTTGGCGTGGTAAATGGACGATCGCAGAGCCAGAGTTTTCTCTTTTGCCCTCAGGATAGAGAAAGAGAGAGAGAGGAGGAAAGGCAGAGATGCTGACTAGACGTTTTGTCCTGTTGTCTGTCCCTTCTCTTGCGAGGTGCAGAGATGTACGGGATCGGGGCCCCAAAACCTTCTGGACGAAGGCCCAGGAAACCGGGCGTCGAACGGAAGCCTCGACAGGCCTACAGCGCCAAGCAACTCGAAAGGCTTGAGGCGGAGTTCAAGGTGAGCGATGAAAGGGCGAGGCTGTTTTCTTTTTTTGTCCTTCGTTACGACAAACGACCTGAACCACACTTATAAGGCACAACTTTTGCACTCAGGTATGAACGCGACAATACTTGGCGGTAGCTAACAAGCATCACTTCCTTATAATCACGGTGCGTGCAATGTTAGTGACAAACTGTGCTCATGCGCCTTTCAGCGAATGATATTGGAGCACCTATGGTAACACGGTCTGTTTTTTTTTTCTTTTTTAAATGATACGCTACAAAAAAATGTGGTCTGTGTCGCGTTATCTACATTTTGAAAATGTATTTACGTGAACCCAATTGTACTTCCCTTTCAGAAGCTTTTATTTTTACCCTGTAGCATATATATTCGATTGAATTCATTTAAACGCGTGTCAAAACAGCACTGCCGTTATAAGTCGTGGCATCTATTCTTACTTTAAGTGTGTGGGGTCTGATACGGGATATCTCACACCGTACTCTTGGGACAAAGGAACGACAACACAGTAGTGCAAACAGTCACAAGGGCATTTATTGCACCTTTCATACATCAATGCCTGCTAGCCGAGTTGCTATCCACAAAACATGCCGATGGGCGCGCGACAAATCTAGAAGTCCGACTTACCGCGGCCGGAAGCGAGCGAATATGTTCGCCCCATGCTGGATCCCAACGCCGGGTCGTTCGCGTGTATAGTCACGCGAATCGTGGCGCGTTCGAAGGCGGCCACGCGAGGCAGTCTCGCAGATGCATCGGTCGCCGCGCACGCGGGATGTCCGCGCTCCTTCGGCGACCCGCCGGGAAAGAGGGTTGCAGCACGTGCCAGCACGTCTATCCCGCTCGCTTTCTGGAACCCAAGAGAGCGCGCCTTGCCTCTCCCGCCGAGGGTAACCCCGCAGCCGCGCAACACTAGCGCCATCTCTCGGACTGCGCCTGTACCACTCGGACCGCCGCGTGTGCGGCGAAGCCGCACTACGGGAGACGCGCTATGCGGGAAAAACATCAGGGGAGGCGCGAGGGTCGCGCATTCCCACAAGTGCGATTTAATAATTATTACTCTCAGGCTCACATAAAATACTGATCTTGTCTTCACGCGCCCATTAAATCAACGGCTCCTGAAACTTTGAGCTGTAAGAAGCTGGACTGTCGTTTTTGATCATATATAACAAAACAGATAATCCGAAAAGGCAGCAATATATCGAAACCAAGATGCAATACTTAAGCAACTACTTATGTCTAGTGGACAATAAACTATGCGCAGGTAGACAAGTATCTCAGCGTTAGCAAGCGAATGGAGCTGTCGGCAACGCTGAATCTGACGGAAGTCCAAATCAAGACATGGTTCCAAAACAGAAGGTAAGTCAAGATTCTGTCTTTCACGTAAAAACAAGAAAGAATCACAGGCTCCAGTTGAGATTCTCCGCTTAGTCGTAAGAAACGACAGGCTTACTCTCTTACGGTCTTTAACTGTGCGTAGCGTTCTTGAGATACAATGTTTGCTCAACGTAAAGAAAAGAATAAGACGAATAACTTTTGTAAGAAACACTGCATAGGAACACGGATCAGTCAATTCTGGCAGTTTATTCTTTATAAACTTGATGAGCATTTCATTCGATGCAAAATGGTAGGATAGTGGCTGACAAAACCAAAGCCAAACGTTCCATTTTTGAAGTGCGTGACCAAACAAGGTAGATGAAGATGTCGTTAAGACGTGACAGTTTTGAAGTTATATTCATTTATGTGAGTCACGTTTTCATAGACGTGTAGAAAAATTGCGAATTTTTCGCGGACTCAATTAACAAAAATCATGGGCTACGCCCTTGATCGCACTCGAGCGTATTGTAGTTTTCGCTTATTCGTGAACGATTAACAAAACCCATGCAGATGACGCGAAACCTGATGAGGTCACACGGAACTGGCACGGTAATTACAAGGTAGCGACAACGAACATATCTCGCTATCAGAACTTTATTTTTACTTTACGTACACTTATTACACTAACTGCGATATGAATATGATTGTGCCTTCCAGGGGTGAATATACTAGTCGTGAGCAGCAGCCGCGTCCCTCCAACCCAAATCACTTAACACAGCGTTTAAACGCGTAATAAGTGAAAAGCAAGGAGTAGCTTAATGTGTAGTCGACCTAAATATATGGCATACAAAAGGGCGTTTACATATTGTGTATATACCATTGGAGTAACATGTCGTCGACCCTATCTTAACCTATTTGATTGCGCTTCCAAAACTCACTGCCCCGTTCGTGACCGTATTGTCCCTCCACCTGTGGCCTTTAAAAGCACAATGCCACTGATGGAGGCTCGCACACGTGAGCAAATGTGGTCGCCGTGAACGATGTGGTGTTGTAATGCGTCTATACGAGTTTCACAAAAATGTAAAACAAGAAATCAAGAAAACAAATATTTGTACGGTTGTACAAAGCGAAGTGTTTAGCTTTTTTTTTAGGCCCGAGCTGTCTGCATGGGAACAAGAACCTACAGGAACATATATTCGCAGTAGGGCTAAACCTATGTCCGCTGCAGGAAACAATTAGCGGAGGACTCAGTGCATTGCAATGCGAAGAAAAAATATCAGTCTGGCCGGAACCGTAGGGAGCGTCCACCTTCGAGAAGCGCTAAAATTCAACGCGGATGAGAGTGCTAACTGGTCAACATTGAAAATCAGCGTGTGATAATTGCAGTATTGGCGGAAAATAAGTACGGAAGAAATGTGGACGGGATCGTCACAAGCATGGATAACTTTATAAGACAGAATATAGATAAACAGCACGTTAGATTACGATATGGTAACACGTATTTAGCTCACACATGTTACGTGACTGTTTCTCATCGCGATGCAGAGGGGTGCAATTAGCTATCAGCATCATGATATAAGCTTGTTAATATTTCGACTGATTATTACCCGAAGGCTGGCTTCTCCTCAGGATGTCCACATATGCAGAGAAGCCAGAACCTAAGAGCTTTGCACCTACGTGTAGACACTTGTGGAATATCGCCGGGAATCAATCAATCAATCAATCAATCAATCAATCAATCAATCAATCAATCAATCAATCAATCAATCAATCAATCAATCAATCAATCAATCAATCAATCAATCAGATCTCACGCGGCTGCGTTTTATCCCGTGCAGGACGAAGTGGAAGAAGCAGATGACGGCGCGCATGAAGCTGGCTCAGCGGCAAGGCTTGTGGACTCCGCACTACCTGGCGGCAGCGCCGGGACACGCTTTTGGGTCCTTTCTGGGCGCGCCCGCAGGCTTCGCATACGGCGCGCCGCCGGCCGCGCCCTGCGCCGCCAACCCGGTGACAGGAGAGCGAAGCCCGTCGCCGGATGCTTCTAGGGACGACAGCTCGACAGAGGACAAGTAGACCACGCCCTGTGACAGTGCGCGACACGCTGACGCTCCAGACCGCCTAGCATACACTGGCAAGTCCCTTGACGGGGCGAGACCGAGACGCGCCTGCTGACCCAAGCACGAATCTACCAGACCTGACCTTGACGGCGAAACGTTGGCAAGGTGAAATGGGACAAACCTACGCCCTGGACCATCTTGAGGCCTGGCAACGTGCACGAAAAAAGTGTTGCGGTGATCGTGGACTGCTTTCGCGAACGATGCATCTTCGCAGTTCGGCTGCAGGCAGCGGCTGCAGTGATTGCTCAAACGGACGGGCAAGCAGCGAAATTTTGCAGCAGACACGCGGCGTTGCGCAGTGCACGTGCGCGTGCTGTAGACAGTGCGCGCACGAATGCGGTTTTGCACCTTTCACTGAACGCGCGGTACTGTGTGCCAGGCTTGCGTGTCAGGTGCCAGATGGACTGGGGATACCTTAATCTGCGTTGCGCTTTACAGAGGTTAAATGTGATACTAGCCTACAGCAGCGACTGAAGTGGACCGCATGCAGGAACTTCTTCTTACTCGTTTGTACGCGAAGAAAAGTGATGCACACTTGTACTGTTTTATCCGTGGGCCACATTACGAGAGAACGGCAGCTGTAGTTTGGTTTCGAGATAGAATATTTGCGATTGGACGAAGGTAGGATTACGCGTAGTGAGAGCCGTGATGGAAGCATGTCCGATGTGGCATTCGAAGTCGACTCGTGCTTAGCTCCGAGTACGTGCTCTTGTACGCATAGTCCAACACAGCACCTAGTCAGCAAGCTTACGCTGATTTAGCCCTCCTGCACTGCAGGATTAGGATGTATCGCTTCGGGTATGCTGCAATGGAACAACGTGATTAGCAATAATTGAAGGCATGACATTGAAACGAGCACGTAAGCAGCCCTGATAAGCTTTTCGTACGGAGTAATGAATATTTGAACACGAATAACTCCGGCACACGGTGTAGACCTACATTTACCACGGTAAGACGCTATTTCCAGAATGACTAAAAACATGCTAACTTTGATTTCAATAGAAAGTTCTCAGTTAAGGTTCGTCGGATCTCACACTAGACTATGTTATTTCTGTACATTACGGAACGCAAGACGAAGGATTGGTAGTTTATGGACAAATGACTCGAAGCACAAAACCAGTCTAGCTCAAGCTTGACTTTGCTGACACACAAGCAAACAATCTCAAGCGAATCGAGCTGGTAGGTTGGTTCATTAGAAGCTGCAAGGATGAAGACCTTCCTGACAGGAAAAAAAAACAAGGCATAGGAGGTCTTGCGCATAGCAATGCATGAAATCAGGTCAGATTGTGCTCTTTTATGAATTATGAAACACGCTATAAAAGACGTCATTATAGTGAGGGTTCGAGATCAACTTCTACCAACCGGAGTTATCTATGTGTGTTTGTAAATTAAACTACGCTGGCGTTTTTGCATTCCAGTAGCATCGGAATGCGACCGCCACGTCAGATGCCGAAACCGCGACCGCGTGCTTGACAGCAGAACGCCATTGACACTGTGCCAAACGGCGGGTCTAGGCATTCCCACAAGCTGCATTTCTCATGACGCTTTTTGATGTCATGATATCAAATGACATACAGCCTCACGCTGGATCATTTGCGCAAGCACCTGAATACCTAATGTGCAATCCCGTATTTTGCAGAGAGCACCGCAATATACTAGCAAATAGTAAGGTTTCAGTAAAACGAGGGAATAGGATATGAAGAACGCGCAGCAATTATTTTCGTTTATTTACAGCGTTCAGTCATGACCGTGATGATGCCGGTTTCTGTCATTCTCTTCTTTAGTATCATTAAAGCAATGGTTTAGCCGTGACTGCACGCCACAAAGGTCAGTTCACAAGCACTGTGGCAGAAGTTTGATTTTGAACCAGGTCCTGCGTCGTACGCTGAAGCATATTTCCTGGTCTTGTTCAAACAGTGCATAAGCTGCGCTTATTTGAGAAATTCGTACATGGCCTACTGTCATTTCTGAAGCAAATGAGAACCTTACAATACAGCGGGAGTGTGTCAATTTTTCACGTGCTATAAATCGGGAATTGGAAACACTGCGCGGCCATGAGTAAGTAACACAGTTAGTACTTCTTTTTTATGTTTTTGCTTATATATCTTTATTAAGTTGTGCTAAACAAATGAGATCAGACACTGCTAAAAAGATCACGTGATTATGCAAGCTAATCCCACACGTGGTATTTTTTTAGACGAATCTTTGAGCAGTGAAGCAAACGAATATTTCTAAGCACATGGGCGAAGCGTGCAATAATAAAGGGAAGCTTGTGCTCGCACAATGGATCGAAGTTCCGCGGTGATCTTGTTATTTCGTTTTAGTTGTGTTTGATGTAGCTTTTATTTTGTTCTCTTTTTATTACTGAATAAATAATAAATGTATATAACGGGACCTCAAGCGTTTCTTCATTAGGACACAGTCAGAGGCAAATCAAATGCGAACGTGGGAAATAAATCTTTAAAAAATCACTGCCCAAGCTCTCCGTAGAGATGGTTAACCGGCGAAGCTCAAGCCAAGGGCCCCAGTATTTGTCACTGGGGTAATACCGACGGTTCATTAAATGACGGCTTGGTAGGCTGCCGGATCCTCGGTATGCAGTTGCTGCTTGCGCTCGGCTGAACGAGCCTGTTCTTGTGCCCGGGCTGCAGCGTCGGCACGGCATAGACGAGCTCATTCCCGGTTATTCACGCTGCGTTGCTGATCGAAAGCTGCCTGCCCCTCAGGAGTACGCATGAAGCGTGGTCTACCCATTTCGGAGGAGGAGAGAAAATGCTGCGCGCGTGCTCGGCTGCGACGGAGAGCAACGACGTCACTACTGGCGCAGCCAATCGCGCGCCTTTCTTTCTCTTTTTTTTTTGTGCATGCGCATGGCGCTGCGCCGGAGATTTTCGGCGTACAGGCGACATACGGACGGACGGACGAATTGGCTAGCCATGCACAGCTCTGCCGCAGAAGACGCAGTGTGCTTGGGTTGCGGATGTCACGTAAAGGCGATTTTGGCTTATGACACCAATATATTCGCGCATCGCAAGATGAAGTTTAGGTAAAACGCAAGAATATACTCCGCGCACCGAAAACACGAACCTTTCGATTAAGGTTTTCCTGGTTCGGTTTCCATTTGCCGCTGACTGTGCTCTTACAACATTCATATCGATGGCGACGTCTTATCTGGTTCCGGTCAAGCATCTGGTCCTCCCAGAAAGTCTGGCCCGCAACCGAACTATCAAGAGTTCGACCTTGTTCGAAACTGGCCAAGAGGTAAGCGTCTTATCTGCGCAGAGGCGTTTTGTGAGCAAGCACTGAGAAACCTAACGGCGCGAGTACCAATCTGTATAACTCGTGGAATGGCTATTACTATTATTATGAAGTTGTCGAAGCCATCCTCATTCTGCAAAGCAGTGCTGGTAGTGGCAATAAAAACCCTGGTTAGTCCACGGCATTTTGTGAATAAGCTTAGCGAAAGGTTGTTATCTGTTAGAAGGCAGCAGGGGAAAGAAGTTGTTTCTACAGCAGGAAAAAGAACGAGAAAAAAATTGAAACTAGATGTACAGCCACAAAAAAAGCGCGTATGCGAGGTATGCTTGGAGCCGTCAGACAAAGAGCAACCCTCCACTATATAGGTTGCGATCTTGTACGCGTTCCAAAGTAGAACGGAGGCGGTCCGTTCTACCGAGCCACACAGGATTGGTCAATTTGAACCATGACGAATGCGATGACGTCATTTGTGCCGTGATATCTGCTGTCAATCTTTCCGTGTCGTCGGCTATCGGACGAGTGCAATGGAACGGACCGCCTATTTCGCGACGTAAAGAACGGACCGCCTCCGTTCTATTTTGGAACGCGTACAAGATCGCACCCTATATAATATATTTGTTACTAGGGCGGGTACTATCAACTAAGCAAGTGTATACACACTGCATGTCATTAATAAAGCTTTCTTTGCGACAGGAGTTCTATATTAATAAAGAGAAAGCGAGAGAGAACTCACAATGCGTCCTTACCTAACGCTTCATTATGGTACTAGTTACGTCCTCAACCTATACGCCGTACAACTCGACGAAACTCAAATACTGCCTCCTGTTAGCGTGATTTGCCTGGCCGGAGAAAGTGCGACTCGCTTCGTTTAATACTAACCAAAGCGCCGACGCGAGGACGTCATTAATGAAGGTCTGTGCAATGCGAAAGCGCGTTTGCCTATATGCTCGAGTGTCATCGTAGCGGGTATTGCACTGGAGGTCAATCGAATAATACCAAAACGCGCGTATCAAACATTGCGGAGAATGAAATGCGACGGTCTGTAGGCCATCAAAGTAAGCACGCAAGCAACCGCCCACAAAGGCCGGTGCCGAGCCGAAGCACGTAAAGCCGACGACAATGCAGCGACGAGGTGCTGTTTACTCGACTAAATGGAACGACGCTGCTCTACGGGCGTCCGTTCAAAAGAAGCATATCGTGAGGCTTTTGCATCAGGGGTTCCACAGACGCTTATCTAATGCGAACCAGTTGGCAATAAAAGTGAAAAGGGTAAACTATACTTACTAACCGAATCGGCGAAGAGGAGAGTATGAAACACCCGTCGGCGAGTCCACCATTCGCAAGCACGCTGATATGACTGATGGGCCTGCCGAAGCCGCGTTCTTTGTCGCACACGGCGGGGGCTTAAAGCCTCGCAGTAAAAGGGATATACTGCAAACAGTTTGCGGCGCAAGAAGGCAACGAGCCTTCTTTACTGGCACGACATTTCGAACTTTATTTAAAAAAAGTTAATCACTAGGCAGGCGAGAACAATTTTAACGCAACTGCGCAGAACAAATATTCTCTGTTTTGGAGTTGCTGCTTGCGTATATGAGGGAATGTTTATTTTGTTTTAACTGTCCGTATGCCTGTACGTACCACTGCCAGGATGTTCGTTATATTTAACGCCCTGATTTCAGCCTGCTGGAAACTTGGGAGAGTGCTCTCGCGTTGGTCGTTTAATTAACGACCGCGGCCGCGAAAAAAAAAAACATCAACAAGTACGTGATTTGCCCAACTACAGCGCATACAGACGGTCGGTCGCGACTATAGCTTGTCTGGACGAACGGCCGCTCTTGGGAGAGGCGATACTGAAGTGCCCCTCCTCTGCAGTCGCGGCCACATTAGGCGGCGATTGCGATGTTATCGGCTTCCACAGGAAGCCATTGGCTGCGCCGCGGTGAACCTTGGATCGTTGAGCTGTTTCGCTGAACATGCCAGTTCTCTGAGCAGAATTAAACTCGCTCAGTCTTCGAAAAATATACCACCTGTGAAGTCGTAGAGTCGGCTCATGGCTTACATTCCGCAGCCAAATGTTTCGCATTCGAGTGCCTGTCTTGAGCGAGACAATTAAGATATCCGTGGACGCTGATTTCAATGCCGCCTTTTCACCTGCCCCTACCAGGCACAATTCTTCCTGGGGTGAATTGACTTGATCTGGCGTCTGTCTCACAGCGGCGTGCTTTCATGAGCGTGTCCGTCTTTCGTGCCCTGCTCTTCTCTTACTTTAGCTCGCACAGGCGCGCTACCAGGACGTCCTAATCCGATTACTCTCCCAGCGTTTCGCATTTCCCTCACTGATATGTCTCTCCTTCAGAACATTCCCTAGCGCTAAATCGCTAACAAAAAGCATCGATGACGAAAATCGGAAAGAGCCAGAGTCGTCGACATTCTGAAAGACAGCGTTGGCTACAGGATCACAGAAAGACGAGCGGCACAACGCCAGTATTGCCATTATTTATGCGGTCTTCGTAGCCAAGGCTCGTTTTCAGAATGCCAATGCGCAAAAATAACTAGCTAATCTTTGCCCTAGAGAAAGAGAGTTACTTGATTGTCGCAGTATGTTGCCCGTATTATGTATCAGTGAGGTGGCGAGATGATCACAAATGCTGTGATTCTCTGACACAAGTCCATAGTTCTGCATTCGGTATATTCAAGAAACAGATCGGCACATGTTCAAGGAAACATGGTAAGCGACATGCTATTATAGGGACTAGAGATATACGTGGGCCAATGTTCAAAGCAAAGATGTTAAGTGAGGGACTATAGACTGAAATCGCAAAGTGCTTTTCAATCGGGCACTTTAACTCGCCTGCGAGGTGCAACTCAGTTTTGCGTCAGAAAAGTTAGGAGGAGGGACAGAAAAGAGTGGAAGGTGACGATAGAGGCATAGAGAGAGAGAGAGAATGAAGAGGAAAGGCAGGGAGGTTAACCAGATATGAGTCTCCGGTTTGCTACCCTACACTGGGGAGGGCGGATAGGGGTTAGAAAGATGGCAGAAGAAAGCGCTAAAAAAAGGAAAAAAGAAACACGCACACATGGAGGCACACGCACAAAAGGCGTCCCAGTTAAAGTCGTTCACACAGACCGGTAGATCGTAAAAAGTGCAATAGCACTTGCACGGCCTTCTTCTGTGACGGTAGGTCCTTTCGATGTTGTAGAATTCTTTTTTAAGATAGCGGTTGGTCGTCCAGTTGGTCAAGTTCGTGGCGAAGACATGCCCTCTGTGGACTGTGCTGCGGGCAGGCACACAAGATATGGCCAATTGATTCTTCATGGCCGCAGTGGTCACAGGTTGGGCTGTCGGTCATCCCTATGCGGAATGCATAGGCTTTAGTAAAGGCAACGCCCAACCAAAGTCGATATAAAAGCGTGGCGTCTCTACGGCGAAGCTGTGATGGCGCTCGAAGACTTAGTGCGGGATCAAGTGAGTCATAATTCGCCATTCAGAGCGGTAACATGGGCTAGAGCAGTGTAGGCTGCTTCTGGCGATACCGCCCAGCAGACTCCTTGGAGCAGCGCCACGTCGGGCGCTCGGACAAAGAAGCCAGTCATTGGAAGTGCCCAATTATCCCAGTTTATCAGGCAGGGGCGCTTTAGTCCATTGTTCAGCCATAATTGCAGCTCGAGTTCTTTCGGCGCGATGCGCCGAGCAAATGCTGCGGATCCAAAATGCCCCATTATGCGGCGCGTATTTCAGTGCGCGCGATTAATCGTCGGTGTCATAGGTTTAACTGGGCGGAGAAATCGACGCAGTTCGGTCTTCGGATAGCTCACTGTGGCGCTCCGACATACATGCTCACGCCATTAGGTAGGTTCCCGAATTAGAGAACAGCTTTTCAGCCGTTACAGTTTCTCGGGGCCTTCTTGAAGCAATGAAACGTCACCAGAAATTATAATTAATAAGAAGAAGGGTGAGACAGGGTTTGTGATAGACCAGCCAAGTAATAGAGCCATGAAATGCTCTTGTCACGTTTTAAGTGGCTAAAGAAATGATGTGTGCGAATTTGTGGAAGCCACAGTTCCGCCGGGAAGGCGAGGCGTTGATAGCGACAGCAAAGTATTAGACAGTCATACGAATTAAGGTTCGTAGTGTTGTAGGCCGTGTAAATTGGAGTGAACATCCGCTTCCTTACTAAACGCGGACGGTGTAAAGACCAAAATGACACACATATACAGATCCTACTGTGTGAATGAACGCGAACACTCGCGACACAACGCTGGCGTTATGAAACACGCCGGCAGCGGCGACGGCACGTGCTTGTTCCAAAGCGAACACTTCCTGCTACCGCTCGCTTCACCACTTCTACTGGGCCTCATCTCCAAAAACTTAGATTGCGCGACCTTGAACACTAGGCGCGCGGCAAGGCAGTGCTCGAAGCCAGCAGCAATCTCGCACGCACTTATCAGTGGCACTCGTCGCAGATAACCTCCAACCATCCCCAACACACGGCACGCCGGTCACGTGTGTGCTCTACCGTGAAGAACAGTCATGCGCAGCCACGGCCAGGCTAGAAAAGGACACGGGCGCCATCCTCCCCTAGCGCGCGTCGGATCACGTGACTTCTACATTGGGCGCTTGGGAAGACGGCCCGTATCAAGCCAACATCGTTCTCGGCTCAGCCTCGCGAGCTTGTCCTCGCACGCGTAGCCCGCGTCACGCGGGCTGCTCGTTCTCCTCAAAATTGTATTTTATTCGGTACATCACAGCAACCGAGATTAAACGAAAAGAATGGTGGAGCATTAAGGCTCAAAACGACTCGTTTGCCTGACATATGGCTCACGGTTAACCATCGCTTTTATTGCGATAGCAATTATATGGACACTTCTAGCGCATTTATGGCGTCGCCGTCACACTATCCACTGTCCTTAGCACAATAATTAGCACAATTCTCAGCACTATCCTTACTTCATATAGCAGTCTGCTAATTTTCTATCGCAATCGATGCCTCGCCTATCGGGCGAAACTGCGACTTTCTCACACATTCACGCTTCAATTGGCCCCTCTACGATAACTACGTTGCAGCAAGTCACTATTGAGTGAGGACAATAACTGTATTGCCTTTTCAGTACCCATGACTAATTTTTTCCTTGTTCAAACATTAAGAATTTCTCACCACAATACCATTGTTAGTTACTACAGAGAAGCTGACTACGGTTTGAACGTGTCAAAGCTTCTGGCGCTTTCCGCTGCGTCTAACGTCTTAAATCAGAGAAAAATTTTTACAAGCTCATTCTCAGTTGTAACGCTCTGCAGCGGTGATTCCTCCGCGCGTCTTGCCTGAACGACTCAGGGGACTTTGCAGAATTCTTTTCTTTACTTTGAGGATGCTTCGCCGCAACATGACTATTGTTGCAAAGAAGTCAACCACGCCACGAATGTTTGAATGTAAGCAATCCTAGTAGAGAGTCTGACCACATCTGTTACGACTTACTCTTTTCAACAGAGCATTAAGTTCTAGTCCGACAGCTTTGTTTTGTTCATCTGCCTCTTAAGAAACTATGATGATCCTGTAATAGTGCCCACAACCTTTGGAGCTGTGACAATTGTCTGGGGCAGTCAGAGTGTCAGAGCGAAGAGTGTCAGAGCGAGGCAGCCAGAGTGTCTGTGGCGTCGTGGATATATGGTTGCGTAGCTTAGCGTTAAGTATAAGAAAGACGTTGTAGCAGGGTGGTGGTGTGATCTGGTATAATTTTGACATTTTCGGATACTTAAGCGTGTATCCGAAGTGCAACACACAAGTGGTTTCCTCTTTTTTTTTTCTTTTTTTGCTTCCCGTACTCCATCGAAATGCAGCCGTTATGGCTATAAGTGGAACCTAAGGCCTCATGCTTGTAAGCGGAACACTGTTACCACTGAGCCAGCGCGTCGGTTTCTGCGGTCTCTTCGAACAAGCCTTTCAAGTCACACACGGTCAGAACCTTGTTCACTCCCCAGAGTTGATTCTTCGGGAAACAGTTCACAGGCTATGTCAAGTTTGGGCGCCGTCCGAGTAATCTGTATCGACTTGGTCAGGGCTGACGGTTATATATAGTTAAGTGCTAAGCGCAGATGTCATGAAAAATTACAAAGTTGATCCCTAGCCATGCCGAAGGCTGACGAAGACTCGCGGTCTTAGCAGGTCTCAGAACCAAATGCTTCAACCGCAAGTGCATCCAGATTTCATTACAGTTTCATTGCCATAACAGAAACGCAGGACGGATAATCAAATCTCAGACTCGATCACTTTAGCTGTGATTGCTAAGTTTAGGGCTTGGTATAAACGTCCAGTTCTTCATTCCCGAACCAGTGCGCCAACTGCGGTATCTTCTCCTCTTATTACGGATTAGGGATCTAAACGAATTAGGGATTTAAAGCTAATGATGCCGAATCGACGCACATAAATTAGGTACATTGCCGAGCTACGGCATGCAAAACGAATGTAAGGTGTGAAAGGCCATAGCAGAAGCTCCGCCATGACACGGTGATGAAATTACGAATACGAAAGCGCTTTGTAGCTTCTACAGTCAACGTTACAGCGCAGATATGGAGTCCTTGCCCTCTGCTAGAGCATGAAATAAATGAAAGAGTACTCACAAAAGACGAATACGAAGTTTCTTTTTTTTTTGTCATCATGCTTGGGCAATATAACCGGTCAAATTCGCGCAATTGAAGCGTCATTATCGGCCGATATAATATAATAGCGTAATAATAATATTCTCAAAGACACATGCCGTAGAAAAAGTTTGCTTGCCGCGTGCGGATTATCTTACATTGTCCAAGGCGAACAAATAAATCGAACTGCACTGTGTACGCTTACGTGCGCCATCAGCTTTCCCGTTACAAAAGTCGACGCTATGCATTGCAACTTTTATCCGATGGTAGCAACTGCGATTTGTTGTTGAGAAAGCTTATGAATGCCGTGATAGCAGCCCGTGACACATAATGTGCCTTACCACGTCTGCAAAAACACACCATTCGACTGTATGGTTCATCATTTGATAATGATGAGTGCTGCTTTCTAGTCAAAATCTCATCCATTATAACATTACAATATCTTGTTAAGCCCACCTTGCCAATTATCCATACACAAAAAAAGTACTGCATTTGCTTTTCACGTTAAGACCATGCGCAGTGCATTAATGGCGCTCACGTCACCATAAGCTTCTCGTACTTGCCTAACTTGCCTGAAGTACAAAGCACATCGTTCAGTTTGTTCTTCTCTGCTTTCCGTTAACAATGAAGCAAAATTAGCGAACTCACATGGGCACTTAGCCTGAAAAGCTGAAGCCACGTAAACAAGAAACGCGATGAACATTCGAAGCTCGCGACGAAGTACAGTAAGAGCACATAGTGGGGCATACTTTATTCCCGTCCTCGTGTGCATGCATACTGAGCAGGAGCGGGGCCTCGCTCTGACGAACTCGCGTAAATTATAAAGCTCGCTTTAACAGGTAAACCCGTTTTCGGCGCCTTAATGGCACGTTGTATCACGGACTGCGGCACGCGCCGAAAGTGTGGGGCAGTCCTCTTCTTTCGGCGGAGGAAGCAAAAGGCGCAGCGCATTCACACGCGCCGCTGAGCGGTTTCTTCACCGCACGGCGTACGCTCCGCGCCGCTGACGAGTGCGTGTGCGCTTGGACGCGCTATAGCAGCAGCAGCAGCGACGGCGCTCGCTTTATCCTCGCGCGAGTCCGTTGCATTCGCTGAAAGAGCCAGGCGCTGCTAATTTAAAGCTACCATTACACCCAACACCCCGGCGCCCGCCTGAGAAGTGGCCGCGCGAAAGGGGTTCAGCACTTCTCGTGGAGGCGGCGGAGGACCCCGCGCGTATACGCGGACAGCGCCAGCGTCGTGCGAGGTGCGCTGAGCAGCGCTTTGCACGGAGCGGAGCTACAGCGACTACCGGTGTGAGTGAGTGAGTGAGTGAGTGAGTGAGTGAGTGAGTGAGTGAGTGAGTGAGTGAGTGAGAACGTAGGAAGGAGGTAAGTCAGTGATGCATTGGTGAGAGAGTAAGTGGGAGTGCATGAGCGAATGGTTGATTGAGGGGGAGCGAGGGCGATTGTGGGCGGCTTGGCTAGTGAGTTGGTAAGTCAGCTAACGGCGTGTGTCAGTTAAAATGAGAGTAGGACAGTCAGTGAGGAGCAATATAAGTCCGCGTGAGGGAAAATTGATGAGAACATTTAGTACGGCTACTTCTGAAACGAAGTTTCGGTCGACAGTGTCACGCAGGCCCTTAAAGTTGTCGGTGATGACTTCACGTACAGGCTGCGCTGCGGAACTTCAATGATGCTTTTCTGACGAAAGTCAGAATGTGCGGGTTTACCGTTTCGGTTATGTTTCCCTTGCTTTCTCTTGACCGTAGTGAATGAGAGCAGGGCCTTTGCGTGAAACGTTTTGGAACACGTGATTCTCCGTAGCAATTCGTTCTCAGGCACTACAACTACGCTGCATAAGCCGCTGCGTTCTTCCGCTCCACGAATATAGTGCGGCCAGGAGACCCACCGCTGTTCGCAAAATGTGGTTTTCGCCACGCGCCAGCTCTTCTTTCGAAACTGCCTCGTTCCGCCGACAGCGACGAAGGATCCGAGAAGGCGTTCGAGCTCGGCGTCCCGAGAACACGGTTCCTCCTCCTCCCCCCTCCCCCTCCCCCCTCACCGGCACATTCAGTGCTGCAGGAGCAAACCCGCTCGTTAAGCGGCCGCGGCGCTTAAGCGCCCACCGGGTGTAATTAATTAGGCTTAATTGGAACGGCGCCGCGTTTCCCTAACGGTTTCTCCACCCTTCGCTCGAAGTGACGTGGCTAGAAAGAGAGGGCAGCGTGTGATGCGAGAGAGGGAGAGAGAGAGAGAGAGCGCGGTGCTCCTGCGTGCCGCGCGAACAGGAGCGTCCAATGACGCGCCGCGGGAGAGCTTTGAGAAGCAGGAGTGCGCTTTCGGCTCGACGCTGCAACAGCCTCGTGGGAGGCCACTGCCGCCACTACTAAAGCTCTGTCGGGTACAGGACGCGAAAATGCAGCAGTGCGCCTCTGTTTAAGCACCGTTGCTCTTATAGCGCGAGTACGCGGTCATCTGCGTGCATATGCGTTAAAATCTGCTGCAGTTTCATTACACCTGCCGGCAAGCAATGCGAGATCGTTAATTTAGCTTCATCGAAGGGCAGAAAATGATTGAAGCAACCCCGCGCAGAGCGGCCCCCAGTTTCGCTGCCTGCTAATCCAAGGATATGCTCTCACACTTGAGGCATACCTTGCGTATATAAATGTACCCTCAATGCATGCTTTGATAACTTTAACTTGCAACAACAGGACTCTAAACCAAATACGGCTTACGTCGAAAAAAAAAAAAAAGGAGCCATGCTAAAGTTAAGGGTAAACGTGTTTAGATACAAATGTATACCAGTAAGGGTTAGTTTTGCACTGCCTATATCTACGGAACAATTTTAGAGAAAAAAAGTGAAGAAATGCCTCGTCGCGAGTACTGTGTCTGAAGGACAGAGCGTTAAGGTAAGGACGACTTTTTGGGATGTTGCGCGGTTGTGCATTTTCTGCACTTCACCATAACTCACGATCGCTCAAATATCACGGAGACAAAAACGTTGTAAATATGGTTTTTGACCGCTACGGAGTCATTTTCTCTTTAATTTCACCTGCGTTGAGCGACTACACCTCAACTCCGCATCGACAGGTGCTACAGTGGACGCAATACTAAGTGAAGGCTCCTGATTATCAAAAGAACAAAAAAAGGCATCTAAATAAAAACGAAATACGTTGTTTATTACCAGAAAGACACTCGAACCAAACCGGTCAACAAGCTTGCGCGCGTGCCGCCAGTCCCACTCAATTCTCTGTTATCCCAATAAAAGGAATCGATTGGCGTTTTTATGCCATTCGCCATCTACTGTAGTGAGAAGAGCTTGCGCCCGTGTGTTTCTCCTCATCCGCGCTATCAGAGGTCCCAAAAACGGTGGGAATGCATGGCTTCGCTTCAGGCTTGCATTAACGTCTTCGTCGTCATTTACGCGGTCCCTCTAATCGCACAATGCTCTGAGCGGTTTAAAAAAGAAAGAAAAGGAAAGGAAGAAACTGACCGAGCTTCTTGTTGCGAACGAACTTCTTTTGCCCCCATGCATTAACACGCGCACTTGGCGTCCTTCGAAGCGTCCGACACGGTAAACCAGCCCCAATATCTTTGCGCGCGCTTCGTCGGTACGTATAAAACGCGCTCTATGCAAGTATGTGCGCGCGGTCATCGTCTCCCGGCGGACTGGTTCTCGAGAGCGCGCCTTCGAAAGCCGATACGCGTACATCGAACAAGCCCATATACCCTTCGCATGTGGGCGCACTCCGCGTGGAGACGAGGCGACTTCTGTGATGGTGTGCGGACAGTGTCCCCTCACATGTTCACTCGTTAACGAACGTGTTCCCTCGTCTGTTGATATATACATACGACTACGCAGGTGACTGATCAGAGAGCCAGCTGGAACGCATCGGACATCTGCCCCGCCAGGTGCAATTTGTCACAGCGACGAAGTGGGTCGCATTTACACGCGACGATAAACGCGGCTCGTGCAAACGCGAGCATTAACCGCCAAACCGAAATCGAATTCCAATCGTGCACTGTAAAGCTGTCGCCGAGATATACGGCCACTTCGGTGGGGGCGTTGTCCTCCGAAGAAGATGCTCGCCTGCGACGCGCTCCCGCCGGACACGCGCAAATTCGCGGGCGTAGCCACGCGTTGAAAGATGGGAGAGGTTCAACGCTTGAATATGCGAACGGAGCACTTCGACTCAGGCTGAATGATTGAAGGCCGCTGGATCTTAGGATACCGCTGACGTTACATCGCCGAAAGGTTATCGATGTTATGTGTTTACGCTGGTGCTTTCTGTGGGGGAAGGAGGGGGGAGGCGCAGGACGCAGGCAAGAGCGGCAAAAGGCGGAATTGCAAACGACCCAATTGTGATAACAGAGAAGACGATAGCGATATACATACATAGCAGCGACTGCTCAGAAATCCACGTTGAGTCCTAGAGAGAGAGAAGGAGATGTGGCTCGCATCAATTTCTTTCTCGCACAAACAAGTGAAGTGCCCCCGATAGCCATCCGTGGAGGAAAGCTACAGGTTATCTTTCTCGGGCGAACATAATATATGCACGGTTATTTGCATAGCAAGCACTCTCGGCTTCTCCCAGCGCCACTCGAGGAAGCAACTGCGATTTGAAAAGACAAAAAGGAAAAGGAAACTTTAAGCAGCACCGCGCGAGAGACATCCGAGCCGCTCATATCTCAAGCCGGTGTGTGCTACTCGGGCCGTAAGTTCACCTCCCAGATATGTGCGTACACAGGGCTACCTGCCCGGGTCGTCCGTATAAGGTCCGGACGTAAATTAGGAGACACGATGCGAGCTGCTTTGCGCTCGGAACAGCATGCAAACACCACACGTACGATGGCGAACGCTATGTACGTGCAGGGCGACCAAAGCTTCCTGCGTGCATAACTCGACGCACACGCACTGCTGCTTTGATCACGTTTGATTTCGATCGCCTCGCCGCACTGCGGCCAACGCCGTGCCACCCATGTACGATCGAGCACGGTAGCTTTGTCGACATAAAAATTGTTGAGGACCTCTCTTGACAGCGGGAGAGGCGAGCGAAGATATAGCTGGGCACCGCGAACTCCCGGCAGGCAAAAGCTCCGAAGAAGGGTTACGTTAGGGCACGTTAGGTGGTGTAGGAAAGAAGTTGCGAATGCTTGTGGGGACACCGTGCTCTTGAGCCTACATCTTGTTCGCCCAGCTGCTGAGGATCGGCTGCATATGGGGTTTCAGATGCAGATGTTCTACGTCTCGTTTCTTATCACAGGTAACTATATATACATATACGCTGCGCTGCGAGCAATAGCGAGCGCGGCATAAAAAACCCGCGGGCAAGTAATACATTCCTGTTCTCCAGAGGTATAGAGCCGCAGGATGCGGCTCTATAAACTGCCCTAAATAAAACACGCACCACTTATACTATGGCTGATAAGTGTGGCAGATACGACATCCAAAAATATATCATTCGTTTTACAATAGGTCGGATCTCTCTCACGCGCACTGGCGACGCTGTAGCTGCCGCGTTCTGCTGATGAGCACATTAAGGTCGTCAGTTCGATTCCCGACCACAGCGACCGCATTTCCATTGGAGAACAATGCAAATTGCCCTAGTGATACTTAGATTTAGGTGCACGTTAAGTACCCCCTATGCAGTCAAAAAATACATCCGGAGACCTCCCCTACGGCGTCCGTCATAACCCTCTGCGCAGTTTCCTTAAAGCCTGTGAAACCCTACATAGAGAGAACGTTTGTGCCGTCTACTGTGATGGTGGTGGTGGTGTTGGCGATGACGGTGATGACTTACGCCTCAATATAATACTACACGTGACGTGCACGGGCACGCAACAGTTGATAACACGGGTGTTATCCGAGCGCTATAGCTGAAAAAAAAATCGAAAGCAGATGAACGAATTCAAAAGGAGATAACAAAAATTCAGGTCAGCAGGCATCAGTTGCCAAACAGCCGAGTTTTTTTTTATGCATATGGCGCTTCGCATATGACATTCGCATGAGCAGTTGGTATTCATGCGGTTCAGTGAATATTTTTTGATCGATAGTTGGCATTGCATGTTTCTGTTAAGTTGCCCCCTGTCAGTGATTACTAGCGGTATCAGTATCCGATGCTATTACCGATGTAATTACAATTTCCGGGCTATATAGAAAGTAGTAGATGCTACATACCTGTTAAGTATGTACGTCAAGCTTATATACTGCTTACTACATTTTACCGCACTGGGAAAGTGATGCTCTCGTCAAAGCGGCATGACCAAGTCAGAAAGTATCCATGCTTTCATCCATAGTTTCTGAGGCAATTTGCGCTTACTTTATGTCTTGGGTAAAAGAGGTAAACGTATATCCCTCCATTTTACAATATCTTCAAATACTAATTAATTTATATTAATTATGGGGTTTTACGTGCCAAAACCACTTTCTGATTATGAGGCACGCCGTAGTGAGGGACTCCGGAAATTTTGACCACCTGGGGTTCTTTAACGCGCACCTAAATCTAAGTACACGGGTGTTTTCGCATTTCGCTATCTTCGAATACAAACGACATGCTTTTCACATTTTGACTGACGCGCTGTCTGGACATATCCTGCTCATTCGCACCTGAGTTCGCTGCTAAAAATGCGCCGAAATACTTAGCACAGGATATTCTTGGCGCTTAAGTATGTCGTCCTCTTTCTCTTGCCTGCTCTTGAACTAAGTTACTGCGCTTTTTCTTCGTTAATCTAGATGCCGTTACTACTGCGACTACTTTCTATAGGATCACGCAGATACGCGCACCTCATATTGCACTTTCTTAGCTCTCTAAACTATGATTGCGCTCGAACACTCCTCTGACACGTTTGAAACAAAACCGCTTCCCGCAAATAACCAGAGACGACGGCCGCTGAGTTCTATGAAAGGAACGCAGATGGCGCCACGTACCTCGCTCCTTTGATCGTGTCGTTCAGCTCGTGCGGAAGCTGCCCTGGCTCTTCATGCGCTCACATTTACTGCAATCTTGTGCCCGTGCGAACGGTGAACTTCCTTTTCACATATTTCAGGCCCGCTTTCTCCAGTGCAGGGTAGCGGTATACTGGGGTCAGTCTGGTTAGCCTCTGTGCCTTTCCCTCATAACATCTCTCTCTCTCTCTCTCTCTCTCTCTCTCTCTCTGTATACTGGGGTCAGTCTGGTTAGCCTACGTGCCTTTTCCCTCATAACCCCCCTCTCTCTCTTTCTCTCTCTTTCTCTCTCTCTGATTCATGGACGGCGCACTACTGCAATTATATATGGTGGCATAGGATCATCTCATAACTTAAGGTGATGGTTATGAGTTGCACGTCAGGCCTGGGCATATTCATGTATGCCCACGCCTTTACTTATAATCCCTTGTTCATTGACGAGAGACGCCTTGCGCAAGATGTAACACGGAACAGCCGTTCAGTCTGCTCAGAGCCACTCCCGGCTAGTTCGCATGCAAGCGGTGACTGCGGCTCAACATCCAAGGCAAAGATCAAGTTATGCAGATCCCACGCACTGTGGGAATCGATGTTATGCGAAGCGTCTTACAGCTAGCTGGCTTTTCAGCACCCTTTGGGCTTCTTCGCAAAGTTGCGAGATGGACCAACGTGATTGTCTGAAGCAAGCAGTTGTGTTTGACGCGAGCGTGTGTGTGACGGCAGAAGCAAGACGACGACGACAATAAGACGGTGTTACGATAGTTTCTTTTTTTCTTCTTTGGGGTGAAACGTTGCAATAAGTTCCGTTACGACCTCGGCCGATACCGAAGGCGGTGCAATCTGACAGTGCATCTGAAAGCATTAGTTGCCACGAGGCAAGAATTGGAAAAGCTGGCCCTCTCCGTCTAGCGACGCAAAGGAAATAGTTGCAAAAAAAATTATGGGGTTTTACGTGCCAAAACCATTTTCTGATTATGAGGCACGCCGTAGTGGAGGACTCCGGAAATTTCGACCACCTGGGGTTCTTTAACGTGCACCTAAATCTAAGCACACGGGTGTTTTCGCATTTCGCCCCCATCGAAATGCGGCCGCCGTGGCCGGGATTCATCCCGCGACCTCGTGCTCAGCAGCCTAACACCATAGCCACTGAGCAACCACGGCGGGTGAAATAGTTGCAAGACTGTGGTCGAATAGAAACTATATAGCGCGCGTACGTGCTCTAGCTGGTGCTATGTCAAGTGACGCACGCGCCCATCGTCTCAACGAGCTAGTCCATAGCCCCTCGATGAACTCTGGCTAGTCATGTCTTTGGCGCAAGAGAAACATGCGGATGTTTCTGATCGAAACATTATGGATGTTCGGTCAAAATTTGGATGGAATTGGTTGAAGGCGTGTAGTCTGTGCAGTTTGTGGTTATGTATTTCTCTTCCTTGGGGCTGTAACCACGTTTCGTAATGCTAGTCACGGCAATAACGAGCCGTACGTACTCGGGAACAAACAATCCATGATGACAAGTCCCATGGGCTATTTTGGATAACCCTTCGGGTACACTTTGCTTCGTGCTATGTCACTCTTTGACAGCTGGCAACACTGTTCAGAGAAGGCCACCCGAGGTTTATGCTGTTGTTCGAGGGGTAATCTGTTCGCAAGGATCGAGAGAGGACTGAATAACAGTGGGCGTCAGGACTTATTTCGAACAAGAAAATACGAATGCTGTGCCAAATACAGTGGTCAATAGCTATCTTCTCCTCCCGGACTAACACTGCTATTCGGGCTAGTGCTCTAGGACCAGTTCGCACTTGCAAAAATTACAGCGTAAACATTACGGAGAACAGAGCTCAGAAGTCAGAAATACAGGCCGTTGCAGGTGTGCTGGACAAAGGCCCAATAACAAGTTGTACACATCCATGGCCAATCGTCCATCATGTGTACTTGTGCAACTCCCAATGTCATGAAACGAAACAAGTGACATCACAGAAGCAAATGCTACCTCAGCTTTCACGGTCCTCATAAGCACCGCCCGCATGCTTTTGATGTTACGATGTAAGCCGACGCTTGCAAGGACGAACGAAGGAGCACTTACAGGGAATGCAGACCTCTCCTACGGCTACGCCTCCCAGTATCTGACGTTTAAAACCTGCAGCGGACATTACGTCATCACTGGCACACATTCGAGCCGCCGTGCCCTGTTGTCGTGGGCACACTCGAGTTACCTCGAGGCGCCCTGAAAAGGCTCATCAGGCGTAGCTTCTGTGGTTACCCACTCTGATTCGGTAATCGAATAGTCCACACCTTAACGCGCGCGGCCTCCCACGCGGTTCGGAATCCTATATGCCTGCCGCCTCCCGTGCTCGCTCATCAGCGGGACCGCCTTGGCGACCGAGCCGCCACACCTGGGCGGCTGAGAGCTGCTACCTGAACCGACCCGTACCCTTAATTAGGGTGACAAGAGGAGAAGGGCAGTCCGCTCTAGCGAATAATAAGACATGCCGTGTAATGAGCGCCCGTACGGTAGCAGGAGCGTGGCGCCGTGCTGCGTCGACGAGTGGGTGCGGACTTCTAGACGGACGGATGGGCCGTCAAACGCGAGATCGGCGTAAGATGGAGTTCACTCCGTGGCCACAGAAGAGCGGCCTATCCTTCGCCGGTTGAGGTAACGAAAGGACAGGAAAACAAAAACGAAAAGAGAGCAAATGGGTCTGACCGGACGGCAGGATCCTCGGCAGCTGCTGGCATGCATATAGCATAGCGCCCAACTTTGTTGCTCTGCGACCGAGAACTGTCGACGCGCCGGTAATTGAGCTCGCGGTCGACCGGCCCGCACCTTCCCGACCGGCGCAAGAATCTCGGACTCCCGCTGGGAGCGAAGGAAGAGGCCGACGCCATGACGTTCGGGAGCCGCTCCAGGTCGCACCGTGAGAGATGCGCTTTGCTACCGTGCCTTTGCTACATCGCCTAAACCCCTCCCTGCAGCTCCGACCTCCACCCGGACTTCCTCGACGTGAAGCTACGCTTCTCTGTCGCCTTTGGTTAGGAGTGGCCTTCACAAAGGCATACTCTACATTAATTGGAGTCTCTGACAGTGCAGCATGCGAGGTCTGTGGCACCGAAGAAAACATCGACCACCTGCTGTGCCACTGTCCAAGATATGCCCTAGAGAGAGAAGAACTTGCCAAAGCTTTCCAAAAACTGGACAATCGGCCGCTTTCTGTGCAGGTGCTGCTGGAACACCGCCCCCATCGCCCGTCGGCCCATAAAGCGGTGAAGGCACTTTTGTGTTTCCTAAGGACGACGGGTTTGTGCGACCACCTGTGACTATTAAGGCAATTTTTGTAAAACCACACGCGTCAGCGAACTTGCCGTAATTTCCTTCTTTCCTTCCCTCCTCTCTCTCCCTGTGATCTTTGCTTTCCCCTTTCCCATTCCCCCGGTGTAGGGTAGCCAACCGGACGATATTCTGGTTAACCTCCCTGCCTTCTTCTTTTCTCTTTCCTCCTCCTTCCTTCTTGCTACCGTGCATGCGCGAGTGAGGTCGATGATGTCGTTCACCCGCGGAAACGCGATAGTTTCTGCTTTCTTTTTAACTCTCTCTCTCTCTCTCTCAGGCCAGATGGCGGCTACCCGAGTAAGCAGTGCGTCAGGTGCGTCATGCGAGAAAGTCGGTGGTTCAGCCTCAGCCACTGCTGCCTGCGCGCCGTTTAATTGCGCAGGATAGGTGAGCCGGTGGATGCAGGCAGGCACGATGACGCGTGCTCACCGCACTCTGTCCTGGTTGGGATTTTTCGGAGGTGTCAGCAATGCAGGGCAATGTGCGTCTTTAGTTGTCTGTAGAGCCAAGCAGTGTCGAATTGCAAACCGCAGACAAAACCACTATATGCAAAGTTACTTGGAGGTCTTGTGCATGTCTGGCCTCAGACGCTCGGGTGACATGGAAGCCCAGCTGCTGCTATTATTTATTTATTTATTTATTTATTTATTTATTTATTTATTTATTTATTTATTTATTTTACAATGCTGCAGGCATGACAGGCCCGAGTAGGAGTGGAATATCCAACGAAAAATTCGTACAAATGCGGGTTCACAAAAATGAGTTCACAAATAGTTGACACGTGTAAAAAAATTCAACAGACAAATAAGCCGAACGCAAGAACGTCTGTTCCTGTGCGTTTTGAAAGTCAGTCGCTTCAGCTATGAATTTATGAAGAGCGTTACGATCCGAAATTGTCTGTGAAAAAGATGTTTAGATGCATTGGATTTAGCAGTCATCGGTTTTAGTGCATGATCTTTCAGGTCTTTCAGGTATTTAAGTGTTGAACATAAGAAGATACAGACATGTCTAATTTACCTTTCAATATATTATGCAAGCGTACTATATGAGTATATTTCCGACGCATTTGCGCTGTTAAAATGACATTGTATTGCGTAAGCTTAGTGCGGGGTCACACATTTTGTATTTATTAAAAACGAATCTAAAAGCTTTCCTTTGTATCATTTCTAGCTTATGTATATCCTGCTTAATGTGGGAATGCCAAAACACGGAAGCAACTTCTATTTTGGACCTTACGTAAGTATTGTACGCAAGTAACCTGCGCCTTGCTGGAGCGTTGCTTAGTTTCGTCCATAAGGAACGGAACCTCTTAAAGACTGATGCACAGGTGTCCGAAGCATGAACCGACCAGGAAAAGCTTGAAGTAAGTGTAACACCTAAATATTTCTGATTAGTAACCTGTACTATTTCTTGATTGTAAAGTAAGAATAAAAACTAGACGGTAGTTTACGTGTGATCCTTAGTAAGGCAATTTTTTGTACATTAACTTCCATCTCCACTGCTCTGCCTTCAGCAACTCGTCCTGTAAAACAACATGATCACTCTCATACAATATTTCCTTATATATAGTACAGTCATCTGCAAAATGGTTTATAAACGCATATTCAGACACTAAACCAATGAAATAATTTACATAAACTAAAGAGAACTAAGGTCCCATTGCACTGCCTTGTGGCACACCAGATGAAACAGGGAGCATATGAAATGCATGGTCATCCATCACAACAAATTGTTTTTTACTTTGCAAATACTCTTCCACCCATTTCACTAAATAGTAGGGAAGGCAAGTTAATTTTAGATTATGCAGTAGTTACCCGTGCGACGCATTTATTATTATTATTATTATTATTATTATTATTATTATTATTATTATTATTATTATTATTATTATTATTATTATTATTATTATTATTATTATTATTATTATTATTATTATTATTATTATTATAGCAAAGCTTATATGACTAGGATCCCGGGATGTCTTCGTCTCCGTCGACAGACAATTCAACCAATCATAGCAGAAGGCGCGAGTCGCGTGCGCCGCTGGGTTCGTCGCAGCACCACCAGATGGCGCTCGGCTCCGCGCATCCGCCGAGAGAAGTAGGGAAACGACAAACAACGGAGGCGTGCAAAAACAAAGTTAACAATAGGGGTTCAGAAAGTTTGGTTATAGGAATTCATCGTCGGCTTTTTTTTTTCCTGTTCTTTTCTTTACTTCTTTAGGACACTAGGCAATATAATAACAAGAGCTTGGTGGGGCAACCCACCGCCCTGTTTCAAAGGGGACGCTCATAGCATCCATCCATCCAACTGCGGCAAGAAAAATAAAAGAGCCAGAAAGCTCGCCTTCGCGCTTAGCGTTCGCTGCAAGCGTTTCCCGGTAACGGTTACGGTTGCATAAGCTGAAGTTGCCGGGAAGCGGCAACCGCAGCATACGAAGCAGGGAGAGACGTCACTACACTTTCATATGTAAAACAATCACCCGCCTAGCAACTGATTTCATTTGTGTTGTGATAGCGCTATGGAAAGGGCCCACATAATTAATACTTCTGAAGAGCAGCGTGAACACGATGGACGGCTACGGGAACAGCAAAGCCAATACCTGTATGCACAATGGAGTCGCGCTGAGGCTAGGCAGGACACAGTGGTTCCTGCTCAAAGCAAGTCACGCAGAGTTAGGGCGCCTGAGGAGCAGCGCCAATACGATGAACGACGAAAGGAACGGCAACGTCAATAAGCACAACGGCGTCGTGCTCAGGCTCGGCCTCAGCAGTGAACCAACAGGAAGATGCGAGTAAACCAACGAAAAGTCTGAAGTGAACCACTCAAAGCACTTACTACCAGTGAACTCCTTTAGACATCATTCAGTTATTTAATGACGAGATAGATTCAGATGCGCCAGTTGACGTAGAACGAAGCAGCCTTCACTGCACGCTTGCACCGCGACACCATCGCTGCTATGCGCATACGTGTCTCTGCATTCGCATGTGCGTTCCTCCAGCCTCTTCCAGTGGCATACTTGCGTGAATCAACCCCCCCCCCTCCTTACTCCCCCTCCCCTGCTATTTTTATTTTGTGTGCGCGTGTGCATCTTGCGCAAAAATTGCCGTGCTTCGGCGACTGAACAAAGGGTTGGAGCTTCCTAAGTAAGGTGCTTGATCAGAATAACAGGCCCGCGACACTGAGTACGCGAGTATAGGATGAATTTAACTTTCTTTTTATTTCTTCACTCATTAAGAGTTCGCCTTTGTTACGCTGGAGTGGGCAAACAATTTTTAACGCTGTCCCTTCCTCCCCCCCCCCTCCCCGCGTCTCCCCCTTTTCTTGTTTTGTTCAAGGAGATTGAACAAAAGGAGCACTGGTGTGCTGATATACACCACCAAGGGTGGTGTTTATCACCCTTGGTTTATCACCCAAACACCAAGCTCGAGAACAACTCCTTAACGCTATGAAGGGGCGTACCTTCGTTGAGGGCGCATAGCGCATTCTCTCCTCTTACGCAAGTGCATTTCTATCGGAATGCGCGTGGGCAGCGTCTGCTCCAAAGGCACATCGAAGCGTCCGCCAATACCTCACAAAAGCCGCTGGGCGGGCCTCAAGGCGATGCCGAAGGGCTCGTCACGTGTACCAAGGACGGCCGTCCCGCGCACCGGAGCCGATTAACCGGGAATTCGGCGACCCGCAGGCGCCAGCCGTTTGACGAGTGCGCGTAAGGGAACATTTCTTGCTCGTCAGAGTCCGGTATGGCCGAGGAGGCGCGCTTGTTTCAGACTCGCTGCAAAGGGCCCTCCCGCACGTGTGTAATCAATCAAAACGGAGCGCGCAAGGATGCCCGCTTCCAGAAATGTGGTGTATAAATGGACACCCACTCATAAGATCCTTTGGCCCACGGTTGCAAGAGGAAGGAAAGAGAAGCCCTGAATTTTCTGTTGGCCAGGGCACGCTGACTGCATAATAGCACGCATGAAAAGAGTGAGAGAGAGAGAGAGAGACAGAGACAAAGAGAGAGAGAGAGAGAGAGGGAGAGATAGAGAGAGAGGGGTTAACCAGAATAGAACATTTCGCTTGCCACACTGTACTGAAGGACGGTGTAGGTAAAAACATACGATGGAAATATAGAAAGACACACACATATCACAAGCATACGATCCCGGCCTTTCACAGCACATGATAACAGTTAACGCTAGCCTTTGCTAAATTCGATCGTGCAGGCTTATTGTACTTCAGACGACATAGGAGGTCGGTGATAAAAAAAAATTGTTTGTTCTGACAATGGTCTATCAATAATATGAGCTAGGGCAGTCGCTCGCAAACGATCGTATCGGTAAAACGTATCGAGAAGAGTCACACACGAAGCGTTCAAGGGTCTCCTCGCGACCACATTCATCACAAGCAGCTCTGTCGGCCACTCCAATATGGAAGGAGAAATATGTTGAAAAGGCTACTCCTAGCCATAACCGACAAAGCAGAATAGCCACGCGTCGGTGAAGCCCTGGCGCAATGCGAAGGCCTGAGTGAAGAGTTTAGGCGATGCATTCAGTTGTTTTAAAAGATTTGTGTGTTCCACATACAGAACACGATGTGTCGTGCCAGGAAGCGAAGTATTTTACCTGCATCTGACTGTGACAGTGGTATCAATTTCTGGGTGCCCACCTCGAAAGCTGACCGAGCACCGTTATCGGCGGGCTAGTTGCCATATGCTACGAGGACGCGGCGATATCGAAGTCACTGATATGTGACGTCGTCTCCCTGTCCGGTCAAAGCATTATGTATGAATGAGATGTGTGATTTCGAGCACCAGTCCTTTGCATCAACTATGGAAGCATTTTGCACTATTCGCACATTTGCAACTATTTTGCATCAACTATGGAAGCACGTTTAGACAGCGCGCTTCGCGAGTGCTTTTGTAGTGTTATGGGGCGCACGGTGTTAACATCTATTCACGCATCAAGATCCCCGAATAGGTTTGCGAGACATGCATAAGCAAACTTCTATGTATGTAGGCTTACAAAACGGAATTATCTCGTCCATTCTTTTTTAAAATGTCATCTCGGCATGTACGGATGTTAGGAATTTGTCCGCGTTATATTTTCTAGGGTTGTCACTAGAAAGTATGCGCAAGGTATGTCAGTACTGTATAGCTAAGCCCTTTTCGCAAACCCTACATGCCCAAAGGACCACGTGATTTATCCGCCACTGGCGGGTTTTGCTGATCGCGATAGGTAACACAATATAGTGTCATTTCTCAATGGTCCCAACATCGTGGTTCCGGAATCTCACGTACGCATGCGGCCATGAACGTGGCTAGGTACGCGATATATTTTCGGCGATCTTGAACAGCACTTAAAACGTGTGTGAAAAAATACACCAGCTTGTTTTTGGACAGCCATCCGTTTCTAGGCCCGAACTTCCTTCTGGGCAGCCTGCAGATATGACATCAAGAGCAAAAGAACATGATCACCGAGCTGCATGCTGCTGCTGCTGCTGTTGCACCACAATGGGGGTTCAGGCGAAGAACGTGGGCGCGCGCTGCATGCGAGCGGCGGTGCCGCTGAGCTGAGTGACAAGTCACGTCGACAAAGCTCACACCGCTGACGTTTGAGAAACGAAGCCGGATCTTCTATACCCGCGTCGCTCGAGACGAAATCAGCCAACAGAGAGGAGAAGAGACGCGTCGGGCGGCTGACGAGTTGATCTCGAAGGCAAACACCATTTGACCGGCGCTGGGTCACGCTCAACTGGAGGTTCTTGACGAACAGCTCGGAGCGCATGAACGAAAGCGTATACACGGACGGTTTAGGACGGCCGCGCTTCGCTCCGGTTGCGTGCAGCGCTATCGACTTTGGCAGTAACTCCTAAGAAAAGCACTTCCGCTTGTCATTGCGTGTACTGTCTCCCATAAGGAACATTTTAAAGGGACATTACAGGCAGATAGCTAAGTTTAGTTAGGTTGCCAAAATACACTTCTGCCGTCACAGATATGACAGTCTCAGATATGACAGTCTTACCATGATTTGATGTTTAGTACGAAAGGAACAACAGACATAGCTTAGAAAAGACGTAGAAAATACCATTCGCTGAGCATAAGGCGCTGCTGGTAGGTCATTGAAAGGATGTCGAGGCAGCTCTACACCTCTTGTCTCCGGAGGATCGAAGCGAGTTCTTCATAGCTTTATTGCGCACGTGTGTGTCGGTTGCAACGACTTGACATAGACATGTAGCAGTGGCTATGTATATGCATTGTACCAATCGATATCCATGCGACTTTGTCTTGACTGATTTGTTTCGCAAGGTGGTTAGGGGCAATACGTCAGGTGACAACACGAGGAGCCGACTGCCCGCACATAACAGCTGTCTAGTCAGTTTACGGCTTAATACTCTACCGTCATGGCGACTTACCTGTACTGGCTGACAAAATAAATAGGAATTGACGATGGCGACGCAGTTTTTATCTTCTCTTTTGCGGAATTGACGGATAAGTTGGCGGTATTGTGAAGACTTTATTACGGTGAGTATAGCAATATATTCGGCTAGTCGGTGTTCGGTCATATTGTAATGTACTGGAGTAATACTGACAAATAAGGGGACAAAAATCATTCCCAAGACAAGAACGACAGTTCAACGGTCTGACATATCTCGCACCGAATTTCTATTTTGCGGAACTGACGGATAAGTTGGCGGTATTGTGAAGACTTTATTACAGTGAGCATAGCAATATATTCGGCTAGTCGGTGTTCGGTCATATTGTAATGCGCTCGACTAATACTGAAAAACAAGGGGCCAAAAATCCTTCCCAAGACAAGAACGACAATTCAATGGTCTGACATACCTCGCACCGAATTGCACTTCGATACAGCACTCGAGCATGTGTCTCTCGAACGTTATTTGCAGAGTGTAGACGCAATCACATATTCTCTCAACCCACCGCGAAGTCCGTGCCCAGATCTGCAAAGTTCACGCAAAGCAGTCAAGTTATACGAATTGTAATAAACCGGGCATGAGCTTTTTTTTTTTTTCTCGCAGAGTAGCGAATAGACCCTTGATCTGCGCAGACGCTTGATAAACTCACTATTGTCAAGAAATTTTCAACACCATCGCTCTGCCACCAGCACTCACGTCTTTCTCACCCTGCCAAGGATAAGCCGATATACCTGTACAGGACAGAGAAACGGACAGGACAGGCACAGAACAGAACAGACACAAAACCGGCACAACACACTGTGCTACGTGTTTGGTTCTATTTCATCCCCTACAATGCTACGCCAGTCGACCAGCCCTTTTACACTTGTCGTCCTGCTACGGCGCCTCGTTTCTCTTAGCGCTGTTTTCTCGGCACGAACAGGCGTCAGTTCAGCCAAACGTCTGTCCTCGCTCCCCGCTTCCTGTCTGCTGGACAAACCCTGTGTCCCGTGCTGCGCAGAACTGTGCAGAGCCACCGTTGTGTCACGGAAGACGATGATGTGTGCGAACCACGGCGCGCGGGCTGTTTACACTTCCGGCGGTCACTACTCCCTGGCCGTGTTTGCGTAGCCTGGCGTTAGAACGCGTGTCGCTCCCCTCTCCCGCCCCCCCCACACTTATTTCCCCTTCCAACGACCTCCACGTTGTTTCTAGCACGTTGCGAAACGCTCATCGAGACCGGAGGAAGAGGTCGCGTGGATGTATAATGACGTCTACGCTGAGTGAGTCTGCAGTTCTCATGACGATCAACAAACAGCGCAGCGTGCCGCAACCGAGACAAAAGCCTAGATTAAATAAATTAGCGAGACATGTCCTCGACGTCGTTAAAGGGGCACTTGAAGGCAACACCAAATCATTTTAGACGAATGAGATATTCTTTCAAAACTATATTTGCATTCATTTGATGCAAAAAACGAAGTCGCCGTTTCGCCAAAAAAAGCAATGCACCGAGTGCCATAGCAAATTAGCAGAGAGCTATACGAGGTAAGCATACCACTTTTATCGGGCGTGTCAACTTGTAAACATTCGCTTGCCAACTAAATTGACAAGCATGGTGTCAGCGCGCACAGCAAACATGAACGCATCACAGTCGATGAACTTGCCCACGCCAGCGTTTCGACTCACTGTCGAAACGCTGGCGTGGGCAAGCGCGGCAGCAGCGGCGAGCAAATTGACCTTCGAGCTGTCTATCGCTGCAACGCAAAGTGAGCGCCGAGAACACACAACACGCACAAAGCAACGAGCCGTAGACGCACCTAAACTTCGCCACCAACGCAGATCGCTCTCAAGCTACGGCCGCGTGACCGCGCAACCGCCACATACGCAGTTGCAGCCCGAGTAGAACGCCGGCCCTCTTTCTCTCTCTCCGGAGTCTCGCAACATTGAGTGCCTCGCGCGCGACGGAAGACGGTGCGCTTCCTCCCCGCTCTCCTCCCTTTCGCGCGGGCGAGATTGATGAGCCACGACTGTGGGCTCCCCCCGGACGCTTTCACTTGTACAGCGCGCGGCGACGGCGCAATCGCCCTTGTACTTTAACTTTATGCAAAACAACACGGCGACGCCGATGACAAAAATGCGCCTGGAGTGTCCATAAAATTGCTGTCGCAACAAAAATATTAACCACTGCTGGAGAAAATCAATTACAAAATTAAATTTCTTGAGTTTCGCGTCGAAATATTAGTACCCACTCGGCAGTATGACGTACCAAATTTTAAAGTAGTTTTTTTTTTAATTGCTCAGGCTGTTGTGGCGTTGGAAACGTCTTCTCACGGTAAGTGCGACTGTTCTGCTATTACACGATGGCCTAACATATTAAACTAGTTTAACTCCCTATTTGTATTCAACTTCCATTCAAGACGTGCTGGCATGATCTCGACGCATAACCCACAAACCCACTCAAATTATTTGAAAGTGCCGAGCGTTGCCCCTATCAGCGAGCCTTTTGAATTTACGCCTACACATTGACGCTAACTTTCATTCGAAGCAAACAGCGGATAAGACCTAGTGGGACCCACATCGTCAAAAAAAAAAGAAAAGAAAGAGTTACTGCGCTGCTTATAAAGCACCTTGTCTAAAAAAAGTGGGAGGCCACACTTGCTCCAGAAACGTAAAAGAAGAACGTATTGTGCAAACGTTCCTTTTGTGCATTGGAGCGTCGCGATTCCATTGTCTCCTAAGTGAAGTGAACGTTGCATTTTTCCATTTGCTGCCCGTTCGGCGACTGAAATGGCAAAAGAAAACGCCCTCTCTTTAAAGTGATGCCGTGCGTGCGTCTCTGCGGTCTTCAGGGAAAGCCACACCCAACGGTCGAGTTCAGCCACCTCTGCGGGCGGGACAACGTGGGCGCGCAAGACTTGTCAGCGCGGCCTGCGGACTTTCTTCGCACTCGCAAGAATGGTGCGTGGTGGCACCTAGCTGCCTCCCGCGGCAGCAACGTCGGCTGAGTGACAGGCGAGAAACAAGGTCGCGACTGCGTTCCAGAAAACTCCGAGCTGACGCTTCTAAAAATATGCATGCGCCGCCCGCGGTTGTGATCATCTCAAAAGCCGTGCCGGCTCGCGCGGACCTCGCCGATCTCGCCACAGAGGACGGCATTCTCGCGTCTTGTAGACGGCCGTCTATGCGCGTGAGACGAATCGAATATCTCCGCGGCTGTTCAAATCTGCCGAGTGTTTCCTTACTTTTTATGCGAAGCATACTAGCCGCACAACCACGGTCTTCCCTGCTGCGCCGCGCGCGGCCGCATAGCTACCATATGACGTCATAACAGCCGCAATTCGCCTTCAAGAGTGGAACGCGACAGCGTTCCCGTCGACCCGCCAAGGGGTGTAAGACAATGGGCTACGGCGCAGCGACTACGCGCCCCGCATCGGACGCGGTGAGCGTCGAGCAACGCAGCGTTCGGCGCGACAACGCAATGTGCGCCTGAGCAAGCGACGCACGCCTGAGCCTTAGAAACAGCTCGTTTCTAAGGCAACACCGCGTTCACTAGAGGCGCTTTTTTTTATGCGAAGCATATTACGAGGGCTCAACCCAGCTCCTCAGGCGCGGCGGTGACCATGAAATCACGTGACACCGTGACGTCACGACAGAGGAGAAGTGGCTTTGGCTCAACTCTTGCAAGACGGGCTGGGTGGGAATCGAACCAGGGTCTCCGGAGTGTGGGACGGAGACGCTACCACTGAGCCACGATTACGATGCTTCAAAGCGGTACAAAAGCGCCTCTAGTGAATGCGGTGTTGCCTTAGAAACGAGCTGTTTCTAAGGCGTGCGACGCTTGCTCAGGCGCACATTTCGTTGCCGCGCCGAACGCTGCGTTGCTCAACGCTCACCGCGTCCAATGCGGGGCGCGTAGTCGCTGGCGGGTCGACGGGAACGCTGTCGCGTTCCACTCTTGAAGGCGAAGCAGGGTAACGCATGAGTTGTTTCTTCGTCTAGCCGAACCAAATATAGCCAAGGAACAGCCGTTCACCAGGCTAAACAGTGGTTCAACAACTAAAATAAAGGCTAGTATGCTTCGCATCCTGGGCTTAACCTTAGCTAAGCCACAGCCATTTTTTTTTAGGCTACAATAGAATTTTTTTTTTTGAATATCGTCTGTTGCGGGTAAGGCAATTCTATAGTCCTTGATCTCGATCACTCCAAGAGGCGGACATTATGCTTGCCCGAGAAATCGAAATACATTCTCGACTAAACAACAAAACTGACTTAAGATTTCCCCTCAATTTTCCCACGGCGCGTATATTGCAAATATATTGCAACTCATGAATAGTAGCCGGTGAGTTCGCGAGGCGTATCCACTCGGTACGAATTTACAGGATGACACCTGTTTCGAGTTATGCATTACCCAAGTATGCGATGAAATGCATTAGCGTTCGAGTTATTCTGGCGTTTCCATGCATAAAATGGCCTTCATTAATAGAGTAAGAGGAATAATAATTCCTTTTTACCGCAAGTTTGACGGCGAATATCTCGAAACCGGTGCCATCCTAATAATTCGTTTCAAGTGGATACGCCTTGCAGAGTAACCGGCTATAAAGTTGTAAGTTGCAGCGTGCGTCGTGACGCAATTGGTTAAAGCTAAAGTAGCGAAAAATTTGTTAACTTGTCTACTGTGCATTTCGGTTTCTCGTGGAAGTAATGTCCGCTTTTTCGAGCGATCTAATTCAAGAATTATAGTTGTGCTATCCGACAGGCAACATAAAAAATGTCGTCTAAAAAAAAGAAATAAAGTACGCTACACCGAATAAAAGCAGTTAGAATACCGTGTCATCGCTGTAACAGCCTTATTTGCCGGCGAGTATCAGTACTCGGCCGCATTCCATAAATGATGCAGCACTGTATTGTAAGTGAAAGTGTAAGTGAAAGTCCTCGAGCCAATCACGCTCGGAACATACTCCTGTAGCCCTCTTTTTTTTTAAAACGGTGATCTCACATTATATAATATGCATTAATTCTGTGTGAGAAAGCGAAAACTGGAGCCACGAAAGGGCGCCAATATTTTCTAAATATCATGCGAAAAAGTCGCAACATTTGCAGAGGTATAATCTCCACCTGAGCAACGTCGCACTGCTCCACGGCGGTGCTTCACGGGAACGTATTCAACTAGCACACGGGGCCAAGTCTTTAAGGCCTACAAAGCAGTTTAAAGAGGGCAAAGGCCCACACGAGGATCGATGTAAATCAATATGATACACAGAACATTATCACATGCAAGCATGCTTAGGTTAGAAAAGATATGCATAAACGGTGTTATATGGTGCTACGGTTAATATTAAACAGGAACAAGTTGAGTTAAATAGCCAATGGAACACGTAGAAAAGCTAACCGGTCGTCTTTAATAAGCCTAGCACTTTAATGACTTTCAATGGAAATGCGGGCCGAGGCGGTGGAGAATTCAATGGAGAGATGAGCTGATACAGTTATACTTTGATGGCGTCATAGCGTGTGCTCAGTTGACACAGTAAAGCGGTGTGTGGAAATCTCGCGGAGGAAGCCTTTGACGGCAGAGAACTGATTAGGTTGGTGATGGCAATAGTGTATTAGCCAGCGCCTACGTTACTCGCCCATCACAAAGAAAGCGAGAGAGAGAAAATGAAACGGGAAAGGCAGGGAGGTTATCCAGAAGACAAAGGCCCTGTTTGGTATACACTACAACGGGGGAAGGGTGACGCAAGACAGACAGATTGAAAGCAAGTCGGGAAAGTGAAGCAGACAGAACAGAAAGAGAAAGCGAGAAGAAAAGTGCATCTGTGTTTTGGAAAGCAGTTTGTGTATCTGCTAGGTGCACGGAGTGGGTCTTAGGAAAAGAACATGAATGGCATTCTGGAAGGAAGGAAGGAAAAAGTGAAGAAGGAAGGCAGGGAGGTTAACCAGTTTAGCCAAACCGGTTTGCTACCCTACACATAGGAGCGGGATGGGGGGATGAACGATGGGGAGAAGAGATAGAGGGCACATAACACGGCACACACATTGTTGGTTACAGTCTGTCACTCTTGTGCGGTACGTGACATCACTGTCACAGCCGCTTGTCCAAGCCCGTATCCTTCATAAACCGAAGTAGTCCCTTCGTCGCCTTCAGCTGCGATGTCTTCTGCCGGCGATATGTGAAAATGGCATTCTGGAAGTGAGTGCAGTTCGAAATAGGTACGAAGTGCAGAATATATGAAGGAATACCATATCTCTAGATTCGGGTACATGCCAGATGGCTTTCGTTTCTTTTTTCGCGCTAACAGCCGGAGTTGTTGTAGGTGTTTTAGCTTTATTGGTAAATGGGTAGTTTGTTTAAGCGCACGAGGTCCTGGGCAGCAGTAAAGGCCGAGTGTGAACAAACTACCTCGTTCGACGCTGACTTCAGTTTTCAGAACGGTGCGCGGCTTTAGTGCAGCGCACCACACACATATGCTGCTGGGAAGGTCTTCGCACTTTTTTCTTCGCCTTCTTTCTCCGTGCGGAGACAATTTCGAAGGGCCTCACTACGGCCCACGGTGGAAGAAAGAGAAACACAGGTGGGAAGATGTCGGCCACGACGATGATGATGTCTTTCAAGTGAAGCGACGGCGGGCGTTTTCTGTTCGAGAGAAGCAAACCACGGGCGGGTCTCCTCCTTATCATCCCTGCAGGCTGGCCACCTCCCAGAAAGAGAGCATCCGAGCAAGCGATCTAGATGCCTCCGCCATTAAAATCGTGCGTCGGCGGAAAAGCGGGGTCCCATCTGAAGGAGAAGAAACTCGCGAGGTGGGCAACCACGTCAAGCTTTGCTTGGGGAGAACAATACGATGAGAGAGAACGAGAGAGAAAAGTGGGCCACTCAGATTCAGGGACAGGGGGTTGGGGGGCGGGGGGGGGGGGATTGTTTTCTCATGCGTCGAGTGCCCTTTATGACAAAGGGTGGTGACGCACGTTTTTAGCTTAATTGAGCGCCACGGTTTCGCCGACGTCTCGTGTCTCCGCCGGGAAAGCGTGTGGGCAGACGCCGACGCGGTGACGCGGCCCAGTCCCGACTGTACGCCGCGGTTTATACGCCCGACCCCGCAAGGCTGTCAGTTTCGGGAAGCGGTGAGACGGAGATCCGTCGCTGGCCGATCCATGCCGACTTTACGTCTCAGAGATCTCCAAACTGCGTATACACACTAACCCAATCATATTGCGCGCTGAAACCCCTGCCGCAATAGCTCTGTGGCTATTGTGATCACTTATCTCTTCCATTTCGCTTTAAAAATCACTTCACACACGTTGCGCTGCTGAGCACGAGGTCGCGGGTTCGAATGGTGGCCGCGGCCATTCGATGCGGGCGAAATGAAAGAAAAAAAAAGAACGTTGGCGCACCAACATCACTAGGTGCTAGTTAAGGAACCTGGCCAAAATCAATCTGGTGCCCTTCACCGTGGCGTCTCTCATAACCCTCTGTGTCGTTTCGAGACGTAAAACATCCACAGTTTAAACGTACTTAAAACGATTTGCAGCTTAATTGGTGCAAAAAGTATTTTTTAAGGCTAGAATGAAGGTCAAGGTTTCTTCTGAAAAAGAGCGTTAACTATACAGGCCCGCAGGCAGACGAACAACACAGGCGCTGTATAGAGTTAACAGCGTCTGCGTTTTTCAACTTTCTGTGTTCTTGTGGGTAGCGCTATGTTCTGGAAGCTTGCTGACGCACAGGGCCAATGACGTCGACTTTAAGTCCTGGATTTCAGGGAATTTTCACCTACGTAAGCCCACGTTTTGTGGCAGCGAAACAGCCACATACGTTGCAACAGACAAGGTTGATTTTCGATTACTCTCTAAATAAATGGAATGGTCTCTTTTATTTTTTTCATCGGTAAACAGAAAGCTGTTCTGAGCTGACATTTTCAAAGTCTATGAAGTCATAAGAAGCCGGTGTGAATATCTGCGTCGTTCGTCAGCCAGTTTTCAGCTTTGTGTCCTTTCTCCTATACCAAGCTTTGTTTCACGGTAAGGCTGAGCTGTTCGCAGTTACAAGAAGTTTTAATATTCATTTCTATACACCCTCTAAATAAACTAACAAACAATGAGTTACGATAACTTTCTGCGTTACAATTCTGCGATACATCATAGGTGAGTTTTACCGACAGCCGACGATTGCTATGGCAGAATACGACACCAAAGTAAATACGATAACACATATCCCCAACGTACACCCTCAGATGAGCGATATTTATTTAGGCTGGATTCCCTGTCATCAACCGCGGGCACAAATGACGCCAGCACTGTTGGTAATTCAAAGTGGGCCCAGATGTGCGCCTCCAAAAGTTATAGATCAGCCATTGCCGTCGTACTAATCGTGGACGCCCTTAATCGGAAACGCATGACATTGCCTGAAGGAGCTCACTTCTGTATAGGAACGCCGGTCATCTAGCCTCTCATATGAGAGTCATTTAGTATGCGCTCCAATAGCAAGACGATCGCATTTGCCGAACATGCCTTGCCTTATCCCCATACGGCGAGCTTATGTGTATTCATCGTACCGTCGCCATTCTCTAAGATCACATCAAATACCTCAGTAATTTCTCCACCCTTAGTCACGTGAGAGGACACGTGGAGACACGAGTACCTTCTCATTTATCTGTTCTCGCTGTTCTCGATCCTTTAACGCACGAGGCTTAATCTTAGGACGAGCAAGCGACCCGGATGTGTTCGTAGTGTGCTGTTGGCGGCAACGGTAATTTCACAATCCTTTTTATTTTATTTTTTACCCCTACGCGGTCAAGTGAAGCCGCACGTGCTTCTGACATAACGGGCGACTGCAAAAGCTGTGCATAGCCCACGCAACGCCAACACATCCAATAAATACATGCGCCCGAAAATCTAGTTCAGCGGTCTGTACAGCTAACAAGTCGCGCAGACGTCCTTAATTGGGAGCAGACGACAGTGCCTAAAGGTGCGCGTAGCACGATGAAGACATGCTGCGGAGAGACATATCCACCCGATCCTCTCGAAGCCGCCGGCAGCATTTCATCCTCCTTTTGGCGGTCCCAATTAGCCGCGCGGAATGTGATTGACCGTGACTCCACTTAACCTCTTCTTTCGGAAAGAGTTAAGAAAAAAAAAAAAACGCAGGTGGGGTCGAGCTTGCTCTGCTAATTAGGCGATTTCCCCGGGCGGCGCAACCTGGAAGTTTTATAATGAGTGTGAAAAGCGCGTCCAGATTGTCCAGCCTCTAGAGGCAAAGTTAATCGCGAGCGACATCTGAGGACCTCTCATTTTTCGTCCGCAAACTTCTTTTCTATGTTTTTTCTTCTGTGCGCTGATGGTTCTCACGCCTGCTGATTTAAAAAAAAAAAAAGACGAAAAAACAGGGTATTTCGACTTACGTGACCTGACCTTGCTTCAGTAACGATGGGCGCCGTATTAACGGATCAAAAGACCCCGGGCATTAGTCGAGCCTTTCATGCAGTGCAGTGCCTTTGGCTTTATCAAATTGTCGCTTGCACGAATACGATCGTGGAGCTAGCGCCCTGCAAGGAAGGAAATTACAACCTTGCTACGCGGCAGACTTAACGACGATGTTTAGAGACGTGGCTTTTCCTGGCTTTTCTTGCTATATAAGGGCAAAAGTGCAGAGCTCATTTTTTTCTGAAAGATTTTCTTCAATGCAGAAATTTGGCATTCTAAACTCGTTCGCCTGGTTTTAAGCTGCGCAAGAGCGGGATAACGCGTCTTAGAAAAGATAGTTATACGGTTCACACGTAATCAGAAATGCCTCCCAGCGCTGTCCGATCAGGCACGTCCCGGTTCCGGACACTGGCCCGGCGAGTCCGTAAATTGATATGACGCTTGTTCGGATAGCCATGCAGCCCGTCATTAAAGACCTTGGCCTGATGTCATCAACATAAGTGACCACTAGACTTTAATCGCTCGACACATAGCCCATGCCAACGGCTTCTCGCGTACTTAATTGGAGAGCAGGCGCATTACCCATTTACATTCAATGTTGTGCGGTGAACATACAAATGAGAGCCTAAGAAAAGCGTCAAACAATCATCAGGTGTTGCCGGGTACTGTGGAAGCACGTGTGTATGTCGTTCACTCTTAGATACATCAAGATTGTATTTTACGCGCGACTTTGCGAATGTCAGTCAAAAACAAAAAAAAGAAAACAAGCACTGCGGAGCAACGGCGCTCGAATATGCAATGTCACATTTCCATCACTGCGCTGTGCAGTCTCGGACACTTTGTCGCTGCACTGACGAACGTTGTGCAGCAAGGTCCTGCCTGTATACACCACGCGAGGTGCCCGCTAGCGTTCAAAATGTAGGCCACGTCTCACCAGAGCTTTGCATCGGCGCTTACACGCTACGTAGTCCAACGAGAACTCGGCGTCGCTCCGGGCGACGCGTCCCGCGAATACGCCTTCGGTCCTCCTTTCCACCCCTGACTCGGGGGACACACACGACCGTGACAGGCGCGCACGCAGTGCCCAACGGGCGCCAAGTCCGGTGCGCGCAGCCCGTCGAACCTCATCAACGCCGTCACACCGGCGGCCGCCCGCAGCACGCTGGAAATCGACTCGCTTTACACGCGCGCACGCCCCCAGACAGGCGGGCTGTCAAGAGTCGAGAGATTGGGACGTCAGGAGGAGACGCGCGGTACCATTCGCCCCGTCCGACGTGAGGAGCCATGGCGTTCATGCGTCGGCCGCCTCGTAGAGATGCCTTCGTAGTGCAAACAAGCAACCGAGCTCTGTCCAGCGTACACGCGTGTAGCGAAGAAATCGCGCCTGTTGTATATACAGCATATACATACTGCCTTGCACAGAGTGCGACGAGCGTGCGTTGGCCAGTGACGGGGGCGTCCTCCGACGCCACCGCTCCCGCAACACGCAGGCGTTCCACGCTCGAATCCGTGTCAGCCGCCGCGTTATGTTGCGCCGTTGTACGGAGCGGGGACCGTGGCACGTAGGCGACTGGATCGACCGCGAAGCAGCAGCAGCGGCGAGTCCTTTGATGCCGCGGATTCGACCTCAGCGGGCGCGCGCGATATGCAGTATCGCGGGCCCGCGCGTCGAGGTAATTGCGCCGACGACGCCTTCTCCGAGGAGTGTGTCTGAAAGGTGGCAGCTGGGCGTCCGATTGAGAGAAAGGTTGCGGCGAAGTGCATACGGCTGTAGGAGAGTCGCGCGGCCTTGCGGTCTGCCGTACCCTGCAGCAGTCTAAGGTAGGAAATGCTCTAATGGGTCTTGTTCAAGGAGAGAGGCTGCGGTCTAGACTGCCGACGGTACTACGGTCTCTGCGAGCGACAGACAACGCTCCCCACTGGGTATTGATCGCACGTCCGCTATGACCGATTGCAAATTTAATGAATATATGAGTACAGGTTGCCTTTTTTTCATATGTTCACTCGGAGGGCCTGTTATGGACATAGAAGAAATTGTGCGAGGCGTACAGCCTCTCATGCAACTGCAATTGAAAAAAAAAACAATAAGCATTCATTCCCTTACTTTGCGTCCGGGGTCCAATTCATAAGAATTTTAACAATTTAAAAGGTTAAAACTCATTGGAGTTTTTTTTTTTTTTCCTGCAGCCCCTTTATCTCGACCATATTGCCAGAGGTCGGTGCAAGACACTGCTCCATACATATAGGCAAAAATTGACAGGCGAAACTTACGGGAAAAACAAAAGAAAAAGAAATGCTATAGACTAATTCTGGCTTATTAGGACATGTTTAAGGACATGGCAGTCGATTATTTGGCCCTTAATTTTTTCACTTGGAACAAGCGGGGCTACCCAACAGAAGGTACAGTGACGTTGTTTGTTGATTATTTGTAGTGATCAGGAGAAACAGGACAAGAAAAAGCGCAGGAATGTTTCATCCTTGGAGGTTAACTGGAGGAGCACAGTGTTCGCTCTATTACACCGCTCCACTCAACGCTGAAAGCAGGCTAGAAAGAGAAGGTGGTACAAAAGTTGGCCGGCGTATTCGCTAAAGGGCCCCTCACCAGGCCCCATGGCAAATTTTGGTGCTACGCTGCAAGCCTGCGCAAGCGAAATTCCTTCCCTGCGCTCTCCCATACCGGACCTCGAGAATCGCGTGACGCACACGTCAAAGGCCCCCGCCTTCATTCTTATCTTTTTCCTCGCATTTCTTTTTTCTTTTTTGAGGCGCTGCGCACTTCCGCCGACGGCGTCGCGCGCGAGCTGTTGTGATCGTCTCGTTTCGCGCAGCGCACGATTTTGCGCGCTGTGCACGAGGACACATGACTAGCGGTATAAGTCATGCCGCACTACACCGATACCTAAGCAGACACAAACGGATCAAAGAGCATGATCCCGCGCTGGAACACGATAGAAAATGACATAGTTTCGGTGTGTGCGCGCACGACTCCACAACGTGGGAACAAGCAGGCGAAACGGAAGCACGTATCTCTAGCTGCGGTGGGAAAGTAAAACAAAAACTTGCGGACATTCGGTTTGTGTGTCTTATTATTTTTCTAAACTTTAATTCGTCTATTCAAGCAATAGATTACAGAAATAAGAGGCACTGCCTTGAATAATTCTCGAGGCCACGTGTCACTACGAGCGACGTCACAGCGCAAACAGGTGTACGTAGGCGCACTAGCGCGTGTACGTCACCGTCCGGCTTGGAGTGCGGCGGCCGCGAGGAGAAGGGAAAACGGCATTCGGTTTGAAATTTCAGATCTTTCCGCGGCGCGTAGCGATGTAATACTTTGCAGACACGATCGTTATCGCGCATTGTATGCTCTGCGCTCTTCAGCTCGGGATGGTCAGACCTGGTGAGGGGCCTTTTAAAGGCTATCATCATGCAAGCGGCAGCTTTAAACAACGCAGCAAAAGACACAGCAAGAGAACCACAGGACAGCGCTCTGCCCCATTGTTCTTTCTGCAGTGCCCTGTGCAGCGCAGCTTAAAGCCGCTGATTACAAGATGTACCAACCAGCTCGAATCAACATGCTACATAATGCGTTCGAGTGGTAGGTCTGACCTGAGAAAGCGCAGAAGTGCATTCGAAGCCTTGTGTGTATGTCTCGACAGGCGGTAGGATAAATGTTCCCTTCTGTTCACACAGTATAGCCAAGAATTCGAATAACCTTGTGCGATGAACTAAGATCCCTTTCGCGCAATAAATTGGGGTCAGTACACAAATGAAGAGGTAAATGGCCTCTTCGCATCTGGCCACGTCGATTGCCGCTAGCTCGGCGGTTTCGATATTCAGGGCGTATAGCTTTCGCGAAAGCGATATACTCCAAGTGAAGACACTTTTGTGCTTTCTGAGAACGTCTGGTTTGCACGAGCGGCTTCGACTCAGTGACTGTCCGTGGACGTCTCCATACCCTCTCTCTTCCCCATGTCCCTTCCCCCATCGTAGGGTAACCAACCAGACATTGACTGGTTAACACCCCTGCCTTCCATGTGTGTGTATATACATATATATATACATTACTCCACCAAGTCATGTAGTGTAGAAACGTAAGCAGCCCAGTTCATGGCGAAGCCATGTAGCGTTTCGCACATGCGCGAACACCGCCTCTCTATTTGCAATATTTACACGGATATTACGAGACAATAAAACTCACTGGAGAGGGAGTTTTCGCTCGTAAGGAAAAAAACGGTATTACGATTATAACGCGAGCAAATTATTATTCCTGAATTAAAAAGAAAGAAAAGGACACTCGCGTTCTACTCGTACAAATACGGTATATCAGACAGATGTATCGCACAAGGATGGCGATCGAATCGGCCGGGTTGGAAGCTATCCATGACATCAGGGCACGACAAAACGAACAATTTCCAGGCAGCGCTTGTCCTATATGTTTCATTTTATGTATCTCCCTTATGCCGTGCGCGGCTATCATAGATGCATAAGACACGCGGTTCGCGACGATACGGAGTCTGAGGGGACCCGCCTACGACGCGTGTGTTTGTGACGGAGGGGGCAACTAGAAAGACAAATGGTGCAACACCCAGTTTTCGCCCACGCGCTATATAGAAGAGAACCCAGAGCGGTAGTGGTGGTGTCCTCTGACGGGTGAACCGCGAGCTCCGATGTATAAGACATACGAAGTACGTGCTTAATGTTATGGGGCCAGTATACTTCTTCGACATGCTAATGCATTCCGATACATGGCTCACTGGTAAATTTGTTGTGCGCTGTGGGGGGGGGGGGTACGCGTAATGACGTACGTCACCCGGAGTTGTGTATATGTGTTTTATGACACCGGGCGTTGCAGACAGCCACATCAAGATGTCTGATTGGTATATATTGTAGGAAAAGAAGCGTAACCGCACAAACTCAGTAGAACATCTTTAATGGATGAAGCCTTCATGCAAGAGAAGAGACAATTCTGTAAGCGAACTTCTTGAAGTACCAGCTCCTCGTGTACTAGAAGCTAAACTGTTCTGAACTGTACACTGAATGAGCATAGTGTCTCGAATGAACGAATGCGAAGTTCCTCTTCTAGCGCTAAATGATTACAGCTGTTCAAACGGAACGGACCGATCTGGACGCCGTTTGGCACAGAGCAACACATACACGAGGAGTGCAGTTCTCTGTCATTTGCGCTCTCTTTCGTATTGGTTTCAAGTGTTAACTTGAGCGTGCGATGACAAAGATAATAAATAAGAGAACCAGCTTACACCCACTGAGTTCGGCTTTGCAAGCAAAGTTCTTCCTCTCGCATAACAGAAAATGAGGAGAAATTATGATAAGTAGCAAACTGAGAGCACCAGGCTCTTCATAGGAACTGAGAGAATATCTTTGAGAAGCAGAAAGCAACTGATGTAAGCCTGCAACACCCTGCGATAATGAGGGTCGAAGCGCGTTTTCTAGTTGCGATCTCCCAGCAGAGGCCTCCGCTGGTTGTCGTTGCAAGCTTCAATCTATTCCAATCTACCTCCCTTCTTCCTGCTCCCGTACTCTTTGGTCTTCTTCGCTCTCCGATTTTACTATCTTAAAGCAAGCTGTCCGAGCGCGCATTCAATTAAATTTCTTGCTGGATGTGCGCTGAAGATGGCCGCATCTACACCACCGTTGTGACGTCAGCAGACGCAGGTCATCTGCAGAATTCCTCCGCAAGTCGCCTGGAATCTCTTTAGCTTGGCGCAGTGCTCCCAGCATTTCTCGGGGTAGAGCGGGCATCCATAGCCTTTCAGTCTGGGCTCTGAAAGGACGAGAAGTGAGAAGGCGTAAACAAGCATGACTGTAGACATTTAAAAGCAATGAATGAAAATGAACACACATTTATTAGCTCTAAAACACAAGAATGAGGTAGAATACAACCGATTTCGCTATACATTACACAATAATCGGCGAAAACAAATACATAATTAAGTTCGCCAGCGGGACATAATTTCAGTTACACGAACAGCTCCGCTGTCACACCGCAAAGTTTTCGGAACTTAAGCAAATCATAAGGAGAGTGCGCACGCAAGCACACACGCGCACATAAGCGACTGGAAGAATTAGCCGCGATTTCGTGCCTTACGCCCGCTACTATATACCGTGCTTTCAAAACTGACGCAATCAACTATTCGCGCCTAATTAACACGCACACATCAGGCGAGGCTTCTGCTACACAGCGGGCGTCCAGACATGGTGTGTCATAACATAGCTTCTTGTTTAAACTGTTATGCGACGCCTTCAGCCACGGTTTGTTTTTTCAAGCACCACATACCTACCTCTTCACTATATTGGAACACACAGTCTCCTTGTCCGTCTTATTCAAACTTGAGCCGACCATCTCTAAGCCTTGGCTTCAGCCATCGACAAGCGCATTGCGCAAAAAGCGGCCGCGGCAGCTATCAGGCCAGGACGAGACCTTCGATCTCTCTGCCGTTACGACAGCGTGAAGGGAGCCTGTACCCTTTAGACATCGGAGCTGGCTCCTCTTACCAGCTGGGACTGGTATGTGGAACGACGGGCAAGAGAGCACCGGGCATGTCGGCTGAGGAGCAGCGAGAGACGCTCAAACACGAAGTGAAGACGGCTCCACGTTGTTCAACAAAGCGCGTATAAACTTCAGTTGTGTGCAGCAACGCGGGGTGCCATGCTCCTATAGCAGTGGCCTGGTAGGCCAGGACGGCTCGAGCCATCAATCGCATATCATCTTGCAGTCGCGTCACGGGCTGTCTATCCCCTCCGTGTCTGCCTCGTGTTGACAAGCTTGCTGGTGAAACGTACGTTTCAAACCAGTGTTGTCTGCTATACGTTCAACGCCCAAGAAAGGAAGAGGGAGAACAAGTTGGAGGAGTGCACAGACTTCGCGGTATGCGCCGGAGGGATGAGCCAGTGATTTGAAACAGCAACAACAACACCAACAAAAACGACGACGACGACGACGAATACTTTGTGGATAATTAAATCGAGCTTCGGAAGTCGCTGAAACAATTGTTCTTCATTTTCTGAAGGCGTTCTCCACATTTGCGACAAAACTTGTTCCATTTCAACGATGGCTCTTGCCTATTCGCTTGGCATGGATATTTTTTACAGGATCCACGCGCGAGGGAAGTTGGAATCAAAACTAGAAATCGGTAGTTAAAAAAAAAAAACGTTTTTCTTAGCGTGAACGGCTTAGTGAATTCACAGAGAACGCCACTACAGCTGCAAGATGTAAAGTCAGAAAAGCCGGTACAGAATGCTAGATATGCAATATGGAGACAGCGCGAGCTATGGGACTTTGTCGCACAGCAAAAACTGGAATCAAAGTGGAGTAGTTTTACGATTATTCAAAAAGGAGTGCTATACTGTTCGAAGCCATGTCAGAGTGTCTGAGGACGTGGAGCTATAGGAGAATTATTTCAGATGAAGACAATTGAGAATGAGATAATTGAGAATGTTCTGTTAGAAAACCAAATTATGCACCCAGCAATAAACGTTGTCGTACAGTTAGCCTGCAGACTGGTGGATGGATGGATGGATGGATGGATGGATGGATGGATGGATGGATGGATGGATGGATGGATGGATGGATGGATGGATGGATGGATGGATGGATGGATGGATGGATGGATGGAAAAACTTTATTGAGAGCCCTGAGATACGATATTATCGCACAGCGGGCCGCTCCCACGTTGGGACGGGCCGGCCGAGCCTGGCCGCCGCATCGTGGGCTCTTTGGACGGCCCAGATTTGGCCCCGATAGTCGGGGCTTCGCAGTGAGGTATTCCATCTTGACCGGTGTGCTTGATCTGTGCACCGTAACGAGATGCATCTCTAGAGCATGGGTTCCAACTTCGCTGAATCGCCGCACTAAAGGCACGTATTGCTAGTATATGAGTCTGGATAGATCGAGTGTAATAAAAATGGCCAGCGCGCTGAGTCGCGTACCTCAGGACCTTATTAAAGTTTTGCATCCATCCATCCATTGGGGTATATCCGTGTCTACAAAAGTCTGAGGGTGATTGTCTGCGCTTTGGTCAGTTCCTTGCGTGGGAGTGGATAGAACCCCCTACTAAGGTAAAGGTGTTGCATGACCCGTCGTACGTGGTGGGAGAATCTCTATTGCAGGGCGTCGTTGGCTGGGGGGGATTCTCCGTGGGCACGGAACGTGAGACCTCGTGCCTTGTAGTAGGCCAGCTCATTTAGGTTGGTGGCCCGGGCTCCTCTTAAATGGACCCCATGTGTGCTGGAAACCACGTTAGCGTATGTGGGGTGATCACTTTGCCCTTGAGAATACAGTGGGCTTCCGAGGTGATGGATCCAGTGGAAAAAGGCTCGGCCATCAGCTCGGGAGTCGCTAAAAACGTTTGAACGTTGTCCGTCAAGTTACGCGATGGCAATGGCAACTTGGTCGGCCGCCCTATGGAGGCGTATTCGACCGAGGCCGCGTTGATGATTGTTCCCGCGTGGTCAACTGAGACGGTCGTGTATCTTCGACTATCTCAGTAGCGGGAGGCGTCGACAAAACAGTTCTCTTTAGGGTTCTCTTTGACCTTGCATGGAAGGCCCAAGGCTCTGGCTCGTTTTCCTCCGAAGTTGCGCTGTGGGTGTACATTGGGAGGAATGGGAGAGACAGTGATTTGTTCTCGTTGATTCCTGGGAGGCCGCGGAAGTTTCTCTCGATCTTGATTGGTGGAATGCCCATGTCAGCGAGTAATTGCCGACCGGCCGTCATTCCCGAGAGTCTGGAGATCTGCGCCCTCTCTCGGGCCTCCGCGATCTCCTCTATAGAGCTGTACATACCCAGCTGGAGGAGCGGCTCTGTGTGCGTATAGAGCGGGAGCCCCAGAGCGCTTTTGATTCAAGGCAATTAAGGCATTCAGTTTAACTCGTTCGGATCCTTGCTAGTTATGTATTGCTACGACGTATGTAAAGTGGCAGAGTAGGACAGCATGAATGAGCCTGACCCGGTTGTCTTCGCACAGGCCGTTAGGTTTGTTGACGACCCTTCTGATCAGGCCGATGGTGCTATCTGTCTTCTTGATGAGCCGGAGGACCGTCCAGTTGTTCGATCCATGCAACTCCACGGTCATGACGAGGATGCGGATCGACTCAACCCTATGAAGGGGGGTCACCGTTCTTTGCGTGTAGCGATATGCTGCATTATGCTAGAGGTTTCAAGTCCTTCGGTTTGGTACCCCGCCTGTCCGGCCTGTATAGAAGTTGCTCCGATTTCGACCTGCCCGTCGCTGCCCCCAGTGCACCAGATTGTTATATCATCAGCATATATGGTGTGTCTGATGTTGTGAATCTTGGTCAGATTCTCGGACAGTCCAACCATCGTGATGGTGAATAACAGCGGAGATATGACGGACCCCTGCGAGATGTCCCTGTTGCTCAGTTCGATTTGATCTCATTTGATCTCTCCGGCCTTGAGCAGGGCACGTCGCCCTTCGAGGAAGGACTTGATGAAGGAGTGGAAGGACGAGCCCAGGTCGAGGTTCGAGGTGGCGAAGAGAATGAAAAAGTGTAGGGTGTTGTCGAATGCTTTTTCGAGATCAAGCCCTAGGATGGCTCTCGTGTGCAGGCTGTCGTTGTCCAATATCGGAGTCTTGCTGAGCTTCATGGCGTCCTGAGTGGAGAGGCCGGGTCTGAAACCCATCATGTTGTAGGGGAACCATTCGTCGTCCTCGACGAATTCTTAGATTATATTGTGTATGGCGTGCTCTGCAACCTTTCTGACACAGGACGTGAGATATATGGGCCGCAGGTTGTCCAAGAGCGGGGGTTTGCCAGGTTTGGGTATGAGGATGACTCGCGCAGTCTTCTACTGTTCCAGGACCGCGCCATCTCTCCATACTCGATTGATTTCGTCAATGAGGAATTCCATTGACGCATCCTCGAGGTTCCAAAGGGCCTTGTTTGTGACCCCGTCAGGACCTGGCGCGGGCCTGCCATTAAGGTCGTGCAGAGATCTTCTGATCTCTTCCGACTCCGAATGGCTCGTCAAGGGTGGAGTTTGGCCTTCAACGATACGCCGGGTACTCGACGTTGTCGCTCGTCTTTGCCGGAAGGTACTTTCTGATCAATCTGTCCATGACCTCGTCTACTGTTGAGGCTTTCGTGGCCTCGTGGAGCATTCTTGCCAAGTTACTTCGTTGGTTGGACCTGGTGTTGGTCTCGTCGAGGAGATGCTTGAGGAGGTTTCACTTGCACCCCGTTCTCATCTGGCCGTCGGTAGAGTTACAGAGATCGTCCCATTGTTGCCTGGAGAGTGTTCGGCACTGTTCTTCAATCTGCTTGCTGACGGCCAAAATCTTTTTCCTGAGTCTCTGGTCGAGGCGCTGCCCTTTCCACCAGTTGAGCAGTGATCGCTTGACTACTAACAGGTGTGCGAGGTGTCCATTTTCTCCGTCTGCAAGTCTGTCTGAATCGTTTTGGTAAAATATCTTACATCCTGTCAGATCGATTCAGCCCATTGCTCAAGGCTCTCTGGCTTCTCACTGTGGGCAGCGCGTTATCGCCTGATCTTACGGAACTGGTCCCAGTCTGGCACGGTGAATGAACGTAGCTTCTTTTGAGCGACTTCGAAGATGGTTGAGGTTACGTAATGGTCGCTACCGAGGTCGACCATGAGACTGAACCATTTGGCAGAGTCTATGTTCCTCGTGAAAGTGAGGTCTCCTGGTGGATGCGCCTTGTCTGGTTGGAAATGACGGACCAGTTGCAAGCATGCAGATGCTTTCGCTTTTAAAGACAAGTAGTGGAAACTCGGAAGGTTCATGATATAGTGCGGTGGTTATTAATTCAACGGAAGAGAAAACACGTAATGAAGAGAACGTTCTATTGTGAATAATACAGCTTGGCGCGAAAGACAAGGTATTTAAATATTAAAGTTACATTGGGAAGCCAAAGGCAACGAGGTTGGTGGCATATGCCATCACCCTGTTTCAAAGGACATGTTTCTATCGTCACATCAACATCATGCTAGCTATACCAATGTTGCTAACTTTTTACGCTTCCTCAAAAATTATTTCTACAGGACGTAACCTATAGTGCCCAATGATATCAGCAGCCTTAGTTCGCGACCACTCTAGCCGTACAGACAGTTTCTCTACGAGAACGTTAACGTATAGTAGTTAATCACGCAAGTAAACGCACATTGCACAAGGAGGCAAGGACACAATGAGTACACACTACCAATTATGCTAGCCGCAATCGGTACTTAGCACTCGACTTTCTTTCCTTGAGTGGTATGCGTTTATTTATGTGGTTAATGATGTTATTGTGAACGCACCAAGTAGTCGGCCAACGTGTGCCAGTAACTCAACAACGAATAAGTCGTTTAATTGGTAAGGTTTGCTCCTCTAATAACTAGTGTACGTTAAGAATTGATGCACCGAGATGCATTTTAGAATTATCAAATCGCTGATGGATTAGTTGCAGATCGTGCAGCATCTCGCTCCCCAAAGTATGGATCCGTAAATGCTGAGCAGCCGTAGCCCCTGATCGCAGAAATTTTCCTTCGGCCGCGAAGGTGTTGTCAGGTGTTGCTACACAACAGTAAAATGTAAGTGCGAACAAGGCATGACCTTCTTCTGGTTAGTGATGCGGCTAACTATGCGTTCGTTATAGTTATAGCATGCCTAAATTGCAGCCCTTACTACATATACCCGGTTCCCTTATGACTGCAGTCAAAGGTGGCTCTCAAGCACTTGCAACAACGCGGTGAACGAGCACACGGACGGAATGGGAAGTAATGGCTCGGAGTACGCACAACATCGCCACGCAGATATATCTAGGCAGCGCTCAGTGCTTGCAGCGACACCTTGAGGCGTTGACTTTGGACAGCAGACGATATGACCGTTCTTCCCACATTTATTGCTGCAATTTTTGCTGGGTCGGTCCACGAGAAAATCTGTAGCGAAGAGTTCTGGATAAACTATATTTGATTACGATGGGCATTTATTTACACTAGCTAGACCTATCGCACGAATTCGCTTTTCCATTCCACCTCTATCGGAGTATACCTGCACTTGTACGGAATTGAACCATCCTCGTTGTACCCAGCAGCACAACGCAGAAGCCGCCAAGCTCATAAGCAGCCGCTGCAGGTAGGAATTATTCCTCCAGATAGCTCGTCTCTATTGAAGGAAGTGAAGAAGAATGATTGCGTTAATGATGCGCCCATGGCATACTTTTCGCGGCCACGAGGAGAGAAGAGCGAAACTCAACGTCTAAATTACAGCGGCACTGCTCAGTGCTACTCGAAATAACGGTAATGAGGCAACCCTCTGCTAACCGCACGTCAAAGCTGCTCCTCTAATTTCCTTGGCGTGCCGCACGGCATTGAACAAGTGTAACAGCGGGCGCAGACACGTCGACGTGCCGTTCTTCGAGACCGCCGGCTGCTCGAGTTTCGGGACACGGCACTTCCGCCGCTGCGCAGAATTAAGAGTGAGACGTTTTGCGCTGGAGCAGCTCGAGCCTCTTCCTCGGGGAGATGCAACGCAGTGCCACGCGCCCTGCGAACGAGCGTTCGCGATCCCTCAAGGCCGATGCCCAGCAAACAGCCGCGGGGGACGCGTTCTTGTTCCTTCGGCGCGCAACGACACCGCGGCGGAGAGCCCCACGAGCACGACTGCCGGCGTCGAGAGTGTTCCACCGTCGAGCGCCACATAACAGACGGGCCTCTCAACGAAAACAATATGCTCGAGCACCGCACGGCTCGGCGTGGTGTTTGCCGTCCTGACCAGGCGTCTCCTCGACGCGTGACCCTTTGTCGACGCTCGAGCGGGGCTGCTGCTGCTGCTCCTCGCGATGCCAAGAGTGTTTTCCCTCGACATACATTTAATGGGGAAAGTGACGTTCAGCGCGAAAGGGAAAAACCGCGCCGTGCGTTCCTCATCCTCCCCTAAATTCTAACTTCCAACTGAACTCCTGAACGTCAGTTGTCTGACGGGAGTCATGTTCTCCCTCCCTGTCTCTGTCTATAGCCCAATAAATGCTTTTCTCCACCAGCACTCCGCAACAAAACAAGCAAGCATTGCTACATTGACCAATGCCTCGAGAAAAACATTGGTTCTGGATTCGATCCCCATACTACATTAATTTTTTTCTTCAACTCTTTAATTCGTTTTCCTATATCATACGAAAGTGGGTTTCTTTTGCGGACTTCCATGCATTGCTGGCAGGCGAACGGCCATTCTTTTTTACTATCCTTTTTTTCCGCGTCAGCTGACTCCACCTAACAAATCTATGCAGAACTTTATCGACTAATTTGCTCATCTCAGTTTAATGTTGGCATGTAGTTCAGAGACACTCAAACGCGATTATCATATGGCGATGCTTGACTGAACGAGCGCGAATGTCAGCTGCGAAGGGCGACAGCTGCGTAGCTCGGACACGAGAGCGATGATTGCAGCACAAAAATAGCTTAATAACAAGAGAAGTTAAGACAATATCTCGACTTTTCGCAAGGGCAACTCATAGCAAGTGTCTTCTATTTTCCTTTCCTCTGTTTTCTGCTGAGGTCTGTGTAGAGACTCTCGGGCGTTCAACCTTCGCATCGTTTCAGACCGTACGGACCGATGCACTCAAGGTGAAAAGCAGGAAAGGATACGAGCGTGCTAGCAAGTTTGCTTTCATGCGCCACGCGCTGCTTGCGGAACGCTCACGTGCCAGCAACAGCGGCAACACTTCGCGTCGTTCTCCTACGCGAGCGCGTGGCGCTTCCACTATCGCTTGGCGTACCGGGCAAACAATACGCGCGGAGACGCGCCGCTCTGGTTCTCCCGCACCGAACGAAACCGCACGCGCCCGTCCAAGAAAGGGGAGACGGAGGGGCAGCGGCGTCAACGAGCACGCGTTGATGTCACCGATGCACCTGGGTCAGCTTCCGGCACGAAACGGTTTTTAACCATACTGCGGCACGCGCGAAGGGCGACGAATACAGATAATGTAGCATAAGTAAGCTGTGATTATAGCGCCAATGTATACGCACTCCGATGCGGCTCTCACCGATGCCGAAAGAATTTCGCCTCTTCCGTGCGGTCACGGAAATGAACGAGCATCATCTGTAGGCGCGTAAAAAATGGCATTGAGTTGGAGCGCGCCGTAATTTCGCTGCATTCCTAGTTTGCTCCCGACTGCTGTTTTATCGAATAAAAAACTTTATTACTGCAAAAGTGTGTGCACGTCATCTGCCGTAACTATGTGGCGACAGCTTAACAACTTGGTCTCCGGAAAATGCTATATAAGCGATGCCATCGCAGACGGCGTCGGTCGACGTGCAACAGTCGGCACACCAAGACGACCGCTCGACGTCACGTGACTCGACGTCACGAGCGCCATATTGGTCAACGCTTCTATGCCTACAGCGCCTGCTGGAGATGAACGGGTCGAACAATAGTGAGCGGGTCTTATCCGTACTATAGTGTTTCACCAGCATGGCGGCCCCGGAGACGCCAGCGCAAACAACATACGGCGCACTTCTACCGATATAGATTTGGCTCATGCTGCACCGGGAACATCCAAAGTCCTAGCCTTGCTAATTACCTCTCTTATCAAGGGTGCTTCGCTGCCGAGGTTATGTGATCGAAGACAAACTATATACATGAGAGAGCGCCGGCACAGCTATGCGAACAACCAACCTAACGCATAGTTGACGGAGACAATACAAGCTATAAAGTTGCCTGGTGCGTTCTTCGTGAAAGGCTTGCTGAAGCAACGACAAACAGCGACGACAGCATTTCGCCGGCGCGGCTTATTTACTTGTTCACTGCCCCGCTCATCGCGTCGTCTTGTCACAGCGCAATGTTTCTCGACGGTCAGCGAGAAAATGTGCGAGGAAGCTCTTTGCGCAGAGAAGCAAAAAAACGCGCGTCGTAAATCTTTTTAAAATATTCTACATTTTCTCTCACTTGGAAAGAAGGAATTATTACGTTTTCATCATATACAACTCAGCGACTCGCGAAAATATGCGAGCCTCACTGTTGTCTTGCACACGAACCCATTAAATTGTCTCTTGTTTTTGTAAATCCGCGTTGTCGCAGTCTTCGCCTCATGCAAAGCCGCAGCCATCGCGTGTGCTGCCGACCGAGTCGAAGCGTCGAGAAAGAACGAAGCTTTTCGCAAGCGTGCTTAATAAGAGAAACATCGACCGGGAGACACAGAGAAGCTGATAATACCGCGCGCCTCAGAGCAATGAACTAGTTGGCCATGCTTGTTGCGCACGAAAAAAAGGCATAATGCGCGCAAAGCTCCGACATGAAAGACCAGCGCGGCGAAACTCAGACGAAGCGCGACTATCAGCTTCTGATTCCGGCGCATTCAAATTCGCCTGCCCGTAACAGCGCATAATGTAGTTATGTCGCTGAAGCACGGCACTTGCCTCGGTTTGGACCATGCCAGAATGAGGTTAACATCTCTATACCCCGCACCGAGGCTCTGCTGCAAACCTAAAAGCAAAAGCGAGGATGACCACGCGGTTCGATTGTCCGGCTCTTAAGCAACGCAGGAAGCGGTGCCCCCGTGAAACCGACTGGTCCCCGCTTTGTTTCTAGATGAGCGCCACTTTGGTGGTGCGGTGGATTTCCTTGACCCCGTCCATCTCTGCGTCATATGCGGGCTTTTAACTTGCGTGCATCGCAGTAGTAAATGGTTGAGCTTCGCCTTGGCCCTTTCATAAACATGTTATAGCTAATGACTTGAGCGGCTCTCCTTTCATATATACATAACGGTAGGCAAATGTGTTTCGCTATTGGTCGCTGCTGGATTGCTGGTCCCTCACGCTATAGCGAGCGTTATGACAAAATAGCCTGTGGTCAGGGTGACGTCCTATCAACCACAGCGTTTAAATATTTTCGGTCGCCGTTACTCCCCAATACAGCGCCCGTGCACCCCAACATTGTAATGAACCTTTCTATATATGCCGCAGCTCACCGCGGGAAGTCGAGTTCGTCCTGCGCGCGTGCTCGACTGCTCCTCAGTTCCGTAGTCGTTATAGGGTACGAAGCGGCAACCACATGGAGCGCATTTACGACGTATTTTCAGCGTCGCGACACCCGTGGGCGAGTGTACACGATGCTGCGCGATGACCGTCAGGCCATCTGAGCCGAAATGCGGTGCATATGGTTGCCAATTAAGGAACATAGCTCGTCGCACGTGTTTCCTGCGTGTTAATTGCGCGGCTAACGCGCATTTCCGGTGCCGACGCGCCGTCAAGCCGGAAAAGCGGCGGTAGTGCGTTCCATGCGGTTGCCCACGAACGCCTACTCGGGGCTGCGGCACGCGAATAGGACGAGCAACTTGCACGTGTTTTGCACAATACAAAGTGGCTACATCGTCGAAGAGCTTATATTGCCGCTATTTAGCGCGCACTTACTCTGGTCGGCAAGCATTCTCTTTCTCAAGGACCAATCGAAAGGAGCGGATGTGCTCCGGAGTCGCCTCTGAGCACGCGCGAACGCGCACGCTCGTCCGAGACAAAGTGCATTCTTAGCGAAAGCTATGCAAAGGCCGTTCTCTTGCTGGAGTGTTTGCATGAACCAACGGTGGACAGCGCGCATCTGTGGGACTTGCTTTCAGAACGTCTAGGTCAATTGCTGCGGCGAGAAGGTCCTTCTTTGAAGCCGGCTCATCGAAGGCCTGTCGATCTCTCGGCTGCCCCGTGCTATCGACCTTGGCTCTCTGCGGCGTCCCTGGCGCCATCGCAGAATGCAACAAGAGTTTTCATCTGCGACTAGTCCTGATCAAAAACTACAAGCCGCAGCCAAGGTAGTAGAGGCAGGGTTACCCTAATATTTGAGGAGCGGCCGTCCACCCGAAGTATATCTTGTGCAGGAAAGACGGGGAAGCGCGCGATTGTGTGACGTGAATATATAAACAGAAGGCCATGAGCACCAACAACTCAAAGACCAGCGAAATCTATAAGCGAGGCGTTGCTTCCAAGCCAAGAGTAGGAGACGCGCAAATAAAAGACAAGATAGACCACTGGCTGTCAACTTTGTTGCTTGTATGTTTGAATTCTTGTCTGCTGAAATACACTTTATCTTCAGAAGATGCACTTAAGCGCGGACGCGAGCTCCAACACAAACATGGCGTCGTCATCATTCCACTGTCATCGCTCCGCCGTCTTCACACCGTCTTCACTCCGTCATCATCACGTGGTAATCAGGCAGTCGTTATTCCGCCATCATCACACCAACGTCATCACGCCGCCGTAATCATGCCGACGTCATTCCATCGTCCCTGCATGGTCGTCAAGCATTTGCGGTCATACCATCATCGTCATATTGCCGTCGTCATAGTATCAATGTCGTCCCTTTGCAATCATGCCGCTGTCGTCGTCACTCTATCATTATCATGTCATCGTCATTTATTCGTCGTCGTGCAGTGGTTGCCATGACAACGTCATACGCCATCGTTATCCCATTGTCGTCGTGCCTTCATCGTCATTAATTCCATCGTCATCATGCCATCCTCACTTCGCCGTCTTCATAGAGTCGTCGGCATACGCCATCGTGGACATGCTGGCGTCGTCACGCCTTCAATTGATCGTTTCATCGTCGTTTGGACTTCCGCATAGCTTTTGAGCGGTGCAATGCACAAACATAAACATTGCTAGAGATTGCACGTCGCACAGAATTAATTTTAACGCGACAGCGTTAAGGAGCTCGTGTCGCAGAAAAGTCGGTGTCGTCGGCGTCGGTGTCGGCGTCCGCGGCGTTGGCCGTGAGCGATAAATCCCAGAAGGCACTTCATAAATAAAAAACATCTTGCAATATGGGCCGGTGGGAATCGAACCAGGGCCTCCGGGGTGTGTTTAGCATCGCCTTTAGTCGCTCGGCATTTAATTAACCGTTTCACGAAAGCTTCGATTCACATAGATTCCATCCACATTTGAAAAGTTATTGCATACCTTAGTTTGCATACCTTAGAACATGAAATATTGCTTTCGTGGATGTACACTCGGCGACAAAAGTTTACGCACCACGGGATCTCCGAAAACGTTCAATTCCCGAGCAGCCTGCTGCAGTAGCCAGTAGAACTGCATACGACAATACAGCTAGCATATTCTAGTCGAGGACCGAAATACCAGGCCGCGTTGTGAGGTTGCGGAGATATTCAGCTTTCTTCTCAGATCTCGTGCCCCGCAATCTTTTGTTTTCGGGTGTACTTGTTGTCGTCTGGTTATATGTTTCTGCCTAATTCTGTTCAGGGCACGAAATATATTTGAGCATAAAAAAAAGAAAAAGAAAAAAAGTCCGCAGAGATTTGTTCATCGGAATGACTGCATAGATCCCATACAGTCACATTCCGGTATTTCTTTCACACGGAAGCACTTGCTTGACAATATCCTTAAACGGCATTAGACAGTGGCGCGAGTGGTTCCTAGACTGAAGGCAGTTTTCTTTTTCAATGCTGCGTTCAAGCTGTCAACACACACAGTCATTTCTAAATCAATTCTAACCATTCCTCCTATTACACTTTAATTCATTGTAATGTGCGTAGCTTGCTCAAGAATATTGACAATCTTTGCTCTCTTCCATCACTGCATACTTTCCCGTTTGATGTTATTGCTACCTCAGAAACATGGCTGCTTTCACACAAATTGTACCATATACCCGGATATGCATTCTTTTCCACTCCTCGAAGTACGGTAAATAGGGGCAGCGTCGCACCATTTGTGAGGTCTTCTATATCGTGCTCAGTCATTAAGGAGTACTCTTACTCATACGCGAATGAATTTGATATGCTTGTTGTGAATTGTCAATGCTTTGTTGCAGCGGTAATTTATTGTGCTCCTAACAAGAACAAATCAGCTTTTATGCAACATTTTGAACATTTATTAGTTTATTTAACCAATTTAAATAAACAAATAATAATATGTGGATACTTTAATACTGATGCTATAAAGGAACATGACAGTGATTATTTTAATGTTGTTAGATCATATGGACTCCATAACGTCATTGAAACCCCAACACGTATAACTTCATTGACATTGACACTGATCGATCATATATTGTGCAACTTTAACACCTATTCAAGCTGGTGTAATGTTTATGATTCGGCTGTAATGGGTCACTCTGCTACCGCCATCTTTTTTCATCGATCCACTAATTCTCAGGGCCATTCTCATATTTCTCACCGATTTAGCTACCCAGTAATACCTAAGTGCCTTTGCTGATTAAATATAGATACGCAGAAAAATGCAAATCAGCAATTCGACAGTTTCAGACACGCGTTCTGTGATGCATTAGCGCAATCGTCAAGCACATTAGAAAAAAAGATATTATAGCACTCCTATCTGTCCTTGGATGACGAAAGGACTGCTAAAACTAATTAAAGATAAATACTTTTGGCACACTAAAGTAAAATCTCATAGGGGTAACAAATATTATGAACAAAAATTTCGTATGGCTCGAAATACAGTAACTAGCGTTATACGTATTCGTAAAAAAGAGTATTACACAAATTTAATAGTCTGTAATTCTGGTAATTCAAAGGCTACATGGCATATTATCAACTCGGTAATTAAGCCGTCGGTTAGAGAATATACAATGCCAGACTCGAAAATCTTAGGAATATCTATGGAATCCTTAGTATCGTCGTTTAACTCGTATTTCTGTATGATTGGTCAAGCAATATCTAATAATGAACCTCTTCTTTCGTCTATTACCCGGAAAGGACGACAAACTCATTTAGTTTTGTGGACATCACAGCGGAGGAGATAGTGTCTGCAGTTAACGGCATGCCATTCAAACATTCTACTGGCCACGATGGAATATCCACAGTGGCCTTAAAGCATTGTATTGATATACTGTGCAAGCCATTAGAAAAAATATTCAATCTCTCTTTACCTATCCAGACTTATTAAAGACCGCTAAGGTTAATCCAATTTACAAAAATGGGGACCACAATTTGTAATAAAACTACCGTCCTATATCAGCCTTAAGTTGCTTGAACACCGTCTTTGAAAAACTTATCGCCCAACGAATCCCGCCATTTCTTGAACGTGAATCCATTTTGTCTTATCGCCAGCATAATTTTAGAGCTAAAATATCGACAAACACAGCAGTGTTCGCTTTGTCTGTTTGCATAAATTCTCACTTGAACAGCAACAAAGGCATATTTCTAGATGTACGAAAAGCGTTTGACACTGTAGATCATGACATACTGCTAAATAAGTTAGAATGCTATGGTTCTCGAGGTCTAACTCTTCAATTTTCCCGTAGCTATCTTAGTAACAGAAAACAACTAGTTGCCATTGCAGATACCAAATCCGAAGTTTCTGACATTGTTACAGGGGTCCCACAAGGATCAGTACTGGGGCCAATATTCTTTCTTTATTTGCAAACTATCTTCCTGATGCCTTAGAAAACTTCTCTGCTGTGATGTATAAAGACGATACTGTTTTACTTTGTGCGCTAGACTCCTTGGGCAAAACATTTCAAGTGGCTAACAATGAACTTGGAAGTGTTAACCAGTGGTTAGCGTCAAATATGCTAACTCTGAATACCAAGAACACTAAATATATTCTCCTTACTTCTTCGTGGAAAGCACCTCTAAGGGAATGTCATTCACTTTCTCTAAACCATAATATACTTGAGCGGGTGAGTTCAATACAATACTTGGGTGTCACACTAGATGAGCATCTTCATTGGAAGCCTTACATTGCATTGCTGTGTTAAAAGTTGAGCAAGGCTTGTTTTATGCTGTACAAATACCGTTATTACTTCGACACTGCCACTCTGAGAGCAATTTACTTTAGCATATTCCATAGCCATCTATCCCACTGTATTGCATCTTGGAGTAACACGTACGTTTCATATGTAGAACCTATTGTACAGAGAAGCGCCTTGCGATTTATGGCTTTTTCGGAGAACAATACTAAATCAGTGCCGCTGTTTCAAAGTTTAAATATACTGCCTTTCAATTTATTACTCAACTTTAAAGCTGCATTGCATACTCATAAAAGCAAACCACTAAGTGCCCTTTGAGTTTATCTAATTTTTTGCATTCCAGAAGCAATACACGCAGCGCTCTTAAGAGAAATTTTCTCTTGCCAAAAATGCATAATGTACATGGAAGGAGAAGGTTAAACAACACTGGAACACTCCTATGGAACAGCTTACCATCGGAAGTAAAACAAGCAAAAACTTTTTTCAATAACAGTGAAATCTCATTATCACTCACTACTATTATCTGCATAGGGTTTTCATCTCGCTGGTGTAGATGTCTATTTTTGTTTTTCACTTGCAGTGCATAGTTACTACATACAAATTCCTTTTTGTAGCTATTACACGTACACTGTCTTGTGTTTATAAATGAATATTTATGTATATATGATTTCTTTCCACTTTGTCGTATTGTCGTTATGATTGTAAATAATAACTAGCATGGATCCCAACTAGCCTTGATCTAGGGTTCAGATGTCCTGTACATTATTTTCCGCGTACTTTTCCTATTTTGAATAAACTTCAACTTCAAATCCTCTCCCTCCCTCCCTTTCTTTCATACTCTCCCTTAAGCCCCGTTGCCTCATTTCGCCTTTATATGAATGATCTTTTAGCTCTCCAAGTTGTACCTGCGGACAATGTCATCGACTTGATGAGCAACGCGTAAGTATTGGGAGCACAGGCAAGAAAGGGAGGTGCAACACACGATGCATTGTATCTCACGCCGCATATTGGCAATGCTACCAACTTGACGCTGTTGTATTCTACCAGAGTCCATTCTCGCCTAAAAAAATTCGTGAAGGTTCATACCGTCCTCGTCTCCGTAGCTTCCAAGTTCAGACGAGGAATCCAAGTTCGACTTGAAATCCGAGTTGAGGAAATCGCTCGAGAAAAGGCAGCCGGCTCTGATATGCTTGGCTAGGTCGTAAGAAGAAGAAAAAGAGGAGGCTCGAAACGCTGTTCAAAAATGAAATAAAAAGGCTGAGAGAAATTATTCAAAATACACAGGGCGACCTAAGTTAATCCAACATCACTCTCTGTACTTTCGTAGGGATGCGATTTATCCCGTGATTCTCGTCTTATACCTCTTTAATGAACTCCGAGTGTAGGCCTTTGTCAAGTGGTGCGCTTGATTAAGTTGTGCGTGTGTTGGTTGTGGATGATGGTGACGACGCCGAGAACGTAAAGGCACAACTTACTCGCGTTACCGCATGGACACGTGGTTCTCTATTACGACTCTCACTCGTTCACTAATCGTGTTTTCATTACTTCTTCTACATTATTACAATAAATTAAAAGAGAGCCGCTTGATAGATAAAACCACACAGTCGCTACGTTAAAGAAGGGAAGGAAAAAAAGAACATTTTTAACATGGAAGCCGTAACTTCGATGCAAATCGAAGCGTATAACAATTTCTTATTGGCAGGAAGGACTTACCTGAGCAGAACAAGACAATTGCGAAGCAACATAATCGCGTAGCTGAAGTCATTGTCTGTTCGGAGGCTGTGGTGTTCAGGCACCAAACAACGGCGTGCACTGCAAAGCGAGCGAACGGAGTCCTCAGAACATGTCACGTTGATCAGCGAACTAAGTCATTCGCGCACGGGTCATCGGACACATGAAACCGCTGCTTTTCTCTGATAAATAGAAACATTTTCTTTCCATTCGCGCGAGTGGCAGTCATATAGCCTCACAGGTGCGAAGTACGCAGAACCCATGCTTTGCAGGCGCACTCTGAGAGCCAAAGTTCGCTAAATACGCTCACATAAGTATTGTCCTTTACAATTCGTAAAGCCACTGCTTGGGTACGGAAGTTTTCCTCCACCACCAAGGCTTCTTCCCCTCATACACTTCATTCTAAAAACTAGAAGGCGCTAATACCTAAAGCACGGAATTCACTCCCGCCTTACAGATTCATCCGGTCTGTCACGAGCGTTATCAAACAGCCTTGCCGCCGAGACAGCAGTGGTGTAAGAGCCGGTACAAGCAGCTAACAAGAAGTGGTACGTACCAAATAACATGCCTCTAAGACGTGCTGTTGTAAATGCAAAAAGAAAAAAAAATGTAAATGACCTTGAAACGAGTCGCGGCGTCCTCCTCTCCACCTGCTTCTCAATGCGGTTCTATAAACATACGCGTCCTACACACACGCACGGTGTCGAGCATGGGCGTGCCACGAGGAAATTACATCACGTCGCCGCGAAATTTCCTTAATCCGGATCTACAGGTCGTGACAGGCATGTCACGATATATACATGAGCACTATGATGTAAGTTGTACTTACTAAAGATGCACTTCCTCTCACTTCTATATTTTTTTTCTCGTGCACTTTGGCCAACGAGAGGGCAACAGTTTTCAGCTTTGTCTTCTTTCTTTCTTTTTTTTCATCGCAACACGACGCAAATAGTATGCAGCAGACATTGAATGAACTCATCTAAAGGCCGAATACAGAGCGGCAAGTACGTATACAAGGAGAATTACTCGCCACCAGTTCAACCTATTTCGATACGGCTGCCACTACGAGCGAATATCAGATCGCGGCGATTTCACGCCGCGAACACAGGCGCGGGTATTACAACGATCCGTATCTGACCTTGAAAAACAACACCTCCGAGCGGTATAAGTCCATCCATCTCGCGAAAAAAAAAAAAAAAGCTAGAACAAGCGCGGTACAAATAACCGAGCCGCATCCTTCCTTGATGGCAAGCAAACGCGTCCAGGAGGCGGGAATCACATCCTCGCTTTCTACAAGGCCGGGAGCTGTCCGTGACCGTTAAGAGAGACGCGCTTCCAGTGCATTACGCTCCAGCGCAGACCGCTCGCACAGATGGGCGGGATACACGGTAGATACCAGAAGAGCACGTACACCATGCGTATGCTTACCTTTTTCGAACTGGAGTTCCCCTTCCCGCAAAAGACACCAGCGCCGAGGACAAGCTAAGCGCACGGGCGGAGAAACCGGCCAAAACCGAGAGGCAAACCTGCGCGATATGGACTGCGCCGGGACGCTGTGCGGACGAGCTGCTGGATGCTGTGCAGCTGACGCCGTGTCTGGCACGAACTGAACAGACTTCGGCGGGCAAGGAAACAAGCCCGCGCGGACCCTGCGTCCCGATTCGTTCTTTCTCCCAACACCGTTTTCTTTTTTCTTTTCGTTTTCCTTTTCGTTTGGCCCGTCCCGGCGCGCCGAACGCGTTGCCGCCTTTTGCATTTCGCGCGTGTCGGTCGGGCGCTGAACCAGACGGCGACCCCAGCGTGCTGCGAAGATGAGCCGCGCCGAAGGAGCGCGGCGGGAAGAAACCGGATTAAGGCTGCGCGAGAAGAAGAAGCGAACCATCGAAAATGGGACGCCCGAGCCGGCCGATCTCTTCTCCCTTTCCGCGCTGAAGGATGCGAGCAACGCTGGTTCCTCGTTCTACTTGCGAGGCATACGCGCACCATATGCCCCCCCCCCCCCCCCACCTCTCCCCCACCGCTACCCATTACTGTTGCAAACACGCACATACACACACGCGCGCATGTACAGACACACGCACACTTTTGTGTTTGGTTTAACAGTGCAATGGCTGTAACGCGGACCAGAAGACACCAGCCGCAATCATTCTTTGTTTGACGCTCCTCGCTCCGACTTTTTTTTTTTTTTTCAGCCTCTTCGTTGCGGGACCCGATACGGAGCTGTCCGAATCGTTTTTTTTGCCGTTAGCCCCGTTGCCCCCGAAGCGGCTACAGCTGCGAGGACAATGGGTCACTCAGGATCACGCTGCTTGCGAGCTCGCAAAAATAGAAGTCCGAGCGCGGCAACTCCTCTGCCTGCGTGTCCGCGAACCTACCAGAGCGATGGACGGGCGATGGCCCTGTCCATAAGGTCGTGACGCTTCTCTGTTCGTACATGGTCTGCACTTCTCAAATATCTCTCGCGCTTTGTGTTTTTACCTCCACTAATCTTTAATTTGATGCATATTTAGTACTATTACTAAACCACTTGTGATAATTTCTTACAACTTAATTTTCTTTACAAATTCAACCTGTTTGTGACTTAATTACAAGCACTGCAGTGCGCTGTTCATTACATTCCTATGCCCACTGATGATGATGCTGCTGCTGATTGCTTTTTAATAATTGATTTCGCAAGCCCTGTTATGCTGCGCTATTAAGCTGTTTTTGACTCGTGAACCTTAGCTAACAGCTTGCAGCCACAAAACCTCTGAAACTGTACTTGTAGCCAAAAAAACTTTTTTTTATCTCCATTCTAGAACATCAAAGAATAGAAAGGTAATGAAGCTGGATGGTGTTTAGTAGTTATAATCTAAGGCCTTGAGGGTCCGGTTCACAAATGTTTTCGTCCTTAAGGAATACCCCTGAAACTACTCTGGTTTTCAATGTACACAGAGCACGATATCGCGGTTTCAATTGCTGGTCGCATTCTGAAGTGAGGAAACATAGCACGCATTGAGAGGGCTTAGTACACGTGAACTCACATCGTCGTCGTTATCATCATTATAATAATCATAATCAGCATCACGAGTATACCGAGTTCTACAGCAGCGCAGTCCATTTATGCATTCCAATGCGGGACACAGGCTTCTTCCAGAGATATCCACTTACCCCTGTTGTGCGTTAAACCGAAGTCACTCGATCGGGTTGCAGCGAATTTCGTGGTCTCACCCTTCAGCTAGATCTCCGCCGATCTCGACTGCCCCGCTGCATATTTTTCTCTGCCATCGTCGACCGCGTTTGCGTTTCCTTGGACCCCGTTCTCTTACACTAATTAACCATCAGTTATCTGTTCTTCGCCTTACATGGAGGGCCCGCAATCACTTCGTCCTCCTAATCTTCACCAGGATGTCATCTATTATCGTTCTATCCGTAATCTATACCACAGTCTGTGTATACATATATCTGTTAACGTTACATCTATCACTTTCCTTACCATCGATCTTTGACCGATGCTTAACCATCTTTCAAATCTATTCCGTATCTTCCATTTTGTTCTCTCGTATATGCAGACCAGGCCCAGCATTAGGACGCAATAACCCCATCAATTACTATTATTGGTTATCATCCTGTTAGATATCATGACACATGCTCCTGTTTCAGTTGCGAACGATTTGAGTCACTGCTACGAGGCCGGTGCGTAAGAGACGGTCGATGAGGAAGCGACCCGACGTTGAGGTCAGCAGCCTCTCGGTCAAGCTCGGGCGGCGGGAAATCCACGCCGTTGTTCTTCGTGACGCACAACGGCTCCGCCTCTTGTCTTCGAGTGGACGCCAGGTTATCCGTGCGCGCGCACCAGGTGCCCCGCGGCGAAAGCTGCGCACTCAATCTTGCCCGACATTAATGCGTTCCTGATGAGGCATCGGCTGTAACACGAGCGCCGAGTGCTTCGGCCGGGCTTGAAAAGAAAAGTGATAGCAAGCGCGGATTATGCGAACGTTTATCTTGCTCGATTGTGTGTGTGATGCACGCTTGCGAGACGGCAGGAAAATTGCTGCGCTCATCCTGGATTAGGTTTTCAACAGTCTGAGCTTGGCCGCGTCCCCGTCCCGAATTCTTCTACTTCTTTCCAGTCGTGACCAGTCAACCCGATGGGTATGTACCAGTTGTTACAGCGCGAGACTAGGACGCTGTAATTAGTAACGTCGTACCTGAACGGCCGCTATTCACGCGTTGCGCTATTGCATAGCCGTAACGGGGAAAGCACGCGCAACGTATAGGAGGTGCGGTTGGTGATGACTAGGCCAGTATAACGTCCCCGGGCTGCAATCAATAATCGTGGAGGCAGTTATACCGACTTCTGTACTTCATACATTCTTGCTTCTAATCCTTCGTGTAACGCTTGCTTTGCATACCTAGTAACGTTGCTCCTCTGACGGGCTCCGTAGAGGCGTGCTTACCTGCCAGGTTGTTCGTAGCTTTGACTTAAATGATGCTAAACATCGCGACTGAGATGGTGTCTCGACCATCTTGCCGTAGAACGATCTGGGCGAAGAAGCGGCGTAGTTCTCGCGCAGAAGTACATTTTACTATATAGGCAAAGCTGCTGGCGGAAAGGTCACGTAGACGAATTAAACTGAGTAGTCATGGCAACCTTCACTACAGTGATTCCGACGCTCCGGTTCCGATTCCGATTCCGGCACTGCAGTGATTCCGACGCTCAGCGCGAAGCGCACACATTGGTAGGGCAAAGTGCTAAAAGCGGAACTGCTACTAGGTTTACCAAAGGGGAAGGGGGAGTATTAATCGAATTGTGCTTGGCTTCTACATCTCTTTCCTACAAAGGCTCATTTCAATGTCATCAAGTGGAGTACAAATGTGCCATCACCCTTGTAATGCGACATCGAAGTTCCTGCATTCATTGTGTGTCTTCTCATTGAGCGTCCGTTCGCGTAGCGTATAATTGTGGGGAGCCGTCGCCGTTCATGTGATATATACATCAATTTGCCAAAACGTAAGCCTCGTCCACCTGTGGCCATCGTTCCACCTACTCTCGTAGTGGAAAAAAAGCTTCAGCTCAAAGCAGTTTGCATAATCTGATCCCATACAACCACCCCCTCGATAGAAAAAACCACTTGAGTTTATTTAGAATGTTATATACTCGTGCGTAAAACAGACCGCGCTCCTTCATGGAGAATGAACGATACCTTTAAGTGCCGTAAAGTGAGAGCGCTCTCAGTTTCCAGCGGACGTTCTCCGCCGCCAGCCGACGGGCATGTGAAGCTCTCCGTCGTCCAGCCCAGTGCACGTTTCACTCTTCGTCACAGATGTAAATTCTGCGAAAATTCAATTTTTACATTTGGTGACGAAACGTCAGAGGGCGTGCGAGACGTGCGTGGCAGCGCAAAAGAACTAGCATCCGTGTAAGGTACTGTGACACGAATTACTACCATTTGGTAAGCATCCAAAGCAAAATAATAATAATATTAGTAATAATAATAATAATGATAATAATAATAAAGTAAAATAAAGGCGTCGAACTCCGTGCGAGCAAGCGGCGATAGCTCAAAAGGAGGAACACACGGGGACAGAAGCGTTTTTGCGCTGTCGTCGCTCGTGCGAGCTGAATTCGACATGAAAGTGAATCTGTAACAACTTGCCCGGCTTTGCGTCGTTGCACCGAAGCTTGTCACGCAAGCAGTAAACCAGTCATGACGCAATCAACACTGTGTATTTTGCCGAAACAATCAAAGACTGCAGGAGCTTGACAAAAATTATAGCTGTGCTCCCGGCCTTTGTAGTGATGCTTACGACAGGGTGTGGTTCCGTTGACGGGTTCAAAAAATAGGTTCCCCGTGGTCATAATCACCTGCTTTACGATGCCCATCATTTTATGTTCATGTGCTAGAAAGAATGCTGTATTCAACAGTGAAAAACAAATTATGTGAGCTTCTTCACAACTCAGAATGCTTGTACCACAGGATTTGAACACCACAGGATTCGAAGCATCGCGGCCTCGTCTCGCTCATGCAGTGCTCCTGAGAAGACCACAACGCCTGCACCCAAAAGCAAATCTCGGAGGCCACGAACCGGCAGAGTGCTTCTCAGGAGTTCGCCACAGATGGAACTACTACATGTGTAGCATTTGCCCGCTTTTTACGACCTTATTCATTGAAAGTATCGCAGTAACCGAGAAGTAAGCAGTCGTCCTTGACCTTACGATCGTAGATATAGTCATTTGTTGTAAACGGACTCTAGGTTATTATCAGTGTATTCATACCATCCATCTCAAATTACCTCATCATGATGAGGCTCTAATTTCCTTTTGAGGGCTGGAAAAGGTGGAAGAGCAGTACTTTTGCTTCGGGCTTTTTAATTTAGAAGCGCGAAATCATGGGAATGCTGCTGTTGTATTTAGCCCGCTGGCACCGATGTCCTCTTGCGCGAGATGAACCTCTCGATTTCTGTACAATTCCACGCATTGCCAGTAAAAGCCACATATGTTTGGGAATAATCATATCAAGTACAAGGAAAGAATCAGTTGCACTTCCTTTTCAAAACACATACCCAGGAATTTGGACATCAAGGTTACTTCGCCTGTTCAACGACATGAGTAACTCAAACATTTTTTTTTTTTTCGCCTTTGTGGTGGTCATTGCGACTCCTTAATATCTCCTGTTAGAAAGCTGCTCTTCTATCCATTTCATTATTTACCGAGAAACTTCTTTCACTCATAATGGCAAAGCCTTTAGCGCAATTCAAAAAGACAGGGACGTGACAGAGATACAGCACAGCGCTCACGTCCTGCGCTCGCCACGTCCCTGTCTTTTTGAATTGAACAAAATGCTTTCCCATTATGAGTAAACCGTACCAACTAGCCCAAGAATCAGCCTTGTTGAACTTTTTTCACCTTGTTCGTTCAAAGCTCATATGCGGTGTTTTCACTGCAATACAGAACTGCACTGCGGTTCGGTGGATGCGAAATCTTGAAGGATGCGAATTTCACTTGAAAGAAGTTGTTTGCCCCATGGTTCCATCGAGATATGTTTTCGTCTTTCACAAATGCGACTTTAAATAAGAGCGCTGCAAATGTAGTGTGTTTTGGTGTGTATGGTGCTTTCATAAAACGCACACGCTCGCGCACAGTGGCTTCACTGCAGTTCAGCACTGCACTTCACTGCACTTCACTTCACTGCATTTCACTGCAGTTCAGCACTATAAAAGTGCCTCTTTAACGTCAGGAACGTTGCGCATATAATCAAAACTTGGCATGTACGAAGAGTGAGGGAGAGTGATTACGTCTTTCAGTTATTTCTGATGATGGAGGCGCATTTTTCTGGTACGAATTTCTAAACAAAGTTATGGAGTTTCGAATAGTGCAATAAAGTGGCCATTGAACGCAGAAAAATTACTGCACTAAAACTAAACTTTGCACATAATGACAGGATCACATACAGATTATTTAAGGGGATAGACGTAGGTGTGTAAGGAAGTTTCGCTCTGCAGTTGATTTTTGAAATTATTTTCCCACTGAGCGACGCGACCGCGCAGCAGCCGCCACTGACAGACGGCGTAGTGGTCGATGTCCCAAATTTCTGGACATCAAAGGCATAGTCTTAAGACGGTTTACGCAAAGGTAAAGAATAATTGTCTTTCAAAGATAGGAACCTAACCGCATTACACTTCATACTCTTTATTTCGAACATCCAAATACATATCAGGTTATAAAAAGAAAATTGTGAGTCCAGTAGCCAATGACCCTGACGTCAGAAGCTAACTGCATGTCGTATACTTTGCATAGTATGCATTACTACGCAGTTTTACATACTGTGCAAACACAGAGCCATACGCTCGCACAATGTGCTTACAGTTACACGCGCATCCTGCATACGCGCATGCGGGCACGCACTGCAGCCACTTTTCTGCTGCGCATAGAAGGGCACTTGCGCAGGTGTCATCACTGCGTTTTCGTCGACTATTCGTACGTACACTGATCGCCCAATTCACCAATGATAGGCATCGCCAGAATTACCCGCCCGAGGGTTGGTTCCTTCAGCAGCTTCAGTGCGCCATGATCATCGCGCTGAAGATCAGATAGAGAGAGTGCAACAAAAAAAAAGCCAGTGCAGCAGTACAGACTGGCGTACAGAGTATATTAAGACGTCAAGGAACGAACGTCTTAATACTATACACCCATGGAAACGCGGTCCCCGCGCGATCCGTGCAAGCTGGCGCGTATACTGTGTTTCCCGAGTGCCAAAGTAAGCGGTAGTCCATTGCTTTGCATCAGCCTACTTCCAGCGAACGTACACAGAAAGCGCGCACTTGGTCGATTGGATGTTCGTTTTGGGTGCGTGCTCGCGGTACGCACATGTGGCACATTACATGTCGGAAAGCATACATGCCGAGTGCTCACGTGTGTAAGTTGTAGTAGACTTGATGCCCTTGCGAACTGCGCGAAGTATAGGCCTATATGCTTAAAGCACGCACTCACCAACATACGCCGGGATGTGAGTATCTATATCAGAAGCCCTCGCTTGCGAGCCGCGCTAGTGCAATTACGCGATGTCTGCCCGCGCGCGGTTGCTGCCTCAAAGAAAAGCATAAGCAGACACTGCTCCGCAATCGCATTCGATAGGGGCTCCGGTCGGTACATCCGAATTCGAGCCAGCGCTTTGGGGAAAAGGTAGCGGGGAGACTCGGGCAGGTCGCAACAAGGACACCCGTTAATGGGATCGTGATTTACGGCTCGCGCTGCCGCTCATCTTATACACATGCGCGAGCACGGCAGAGAAGCGTTGCGCGGTGGAGGCTGCGGTCGCCGCAGGCAGCTCGCCGCCACTCGCCAGGGCACTGAACCGCGTGCACGAAATGAGAGGCCGTGATGGAATAATCTCCGATCAAGCCATCAAGAAGAGCGGCAAGAGAAAATTTATCATCGGCCCGGCCGCTTTCGGCGCCATTGTAGGCCGTTATCGAAAGCTCATCACCGAGCTTAGATTGCCTCGGTGAAATAGATAGCCGGCAATTTGCGTTGCAATAGACGGGCTATTGTCGCGCCTGAAGCACTTAAGGTAGACATGCCGAGGCGGTTTATGTGACACAGTTTACTCTCCTGCGAGTGCCGAAACACATTGCTTTATACTGACCACGTTGTTGCGTCTTCGGGCCGGGGAGTTTCCTCTTTCTCGCCGAAGAGCTAAGTGAATGAAAAAACGGCAGCTTCGATTATTGGGAGCTCTTGCATTGTTAAATAGAAGAAAATGTAGGACCCCTTAGATGGCCTGGCTTCAGTGTTACTCTCTGTGTGGCAACCTCGGCAGTTGTTCTCAGTCGTAGAAAAATTGGTTAGGTCGTATACTTGAATTTTCTTCATCAGGCGAGAAGGCTAAATCTATCAGTGTTATTGTTCATACCAGTTTAAATCTGGCTAATAAGATCTCTACTCAAACAACTCTAAATTTTGCCATTAGAAGCCCTTTCACTTCACTTCTTTCTCTTGCTTTGTTTTGTTTCTCAAGGTTAGCTTATTGTTGTACTTCTCTTCTACCAGGCCTCATTTGTCCACTGTCTCGCGGCTGGCAGCGCGCTTTCCCTTGAGACCAATTATTCAACCAACGCGAAGAAGAAGGAGAAGAAGAAGCCACCAGACACTGACGGGTCAGACGTTCCTACGCATCCGTTGCTACTGTTGAGTTTGGGCGAGAACCCTCAGGTAACGATCCACTTTTCAGAACAAGGAAGCCCCCCCCAGGAACGTGACGGTCTTGAGGCGGATACGGCCTCTGTGATTCCGATCACAGTAACGCATCTCGTGTGAAGCAACTTCGATAGAGAGCAGCCCACAAGGATTCTGTTGATTGCTCTTGTTGGTGTGGAATTATCGTCGAAGCTATAATTCAATGCAATTAATCGGAGCCGTTAGGCAATCGCAGGCTAGCCTTGGCACAACCCGGGCTAGCCTTGGCACAAAGCGCAAACTGACTGTTTCTCTGGTCTATTAACAAAAGTAGGGACTTACGCGATTGACTCGAGCACGAGATTTGAAAACAGCGCTATGATCAGACTTCGCGAAAAAGTGATACATTAGCGCTGTACTCACATTAAGTTGCCTAGCCCTGCATGCTTTCGAGATATGACTGGCTAGTTACGGATGCCTCGTAATGTAACGGTGTGGCTTGATTGAAAGCGAAATTGCTACGTTTTCTTTTTTTGCCAATACTTGTAGGAGGATACTCAAACCGCGCGAGGAAATAAATCCATGCCAGGCGATATAATGACCCTTAACTACGATGCCTTGCATGTGCAGGGATGTGGTTCAGTCTATACGGTACGTAACGTCACTTACTCGAAAGCCACCAGCGAAGCAGCCTAGGGTTCGGTTAGTACTTGTGAAGAAGACCATTTAAAACCACCAGATGCTGATGCCTCTTCGTATGTCAGCAGTGCTGCTATGCATTAAAAGGACACTAAAGGCAAATATTAAGTCAAGCTAAAGTGATAGATTAGTGCTAGACAATCTCTAAGGCGTCAATATTATCGGGAACAGAGCGTTAATAGTCGACAAATTGAGGTAAATGCAGGACATAATCAAGGACTCCTCCGTGACGTTCAAGTACTTGCCCGATGACGAAAGCACTCTTAAGTTAAATTCTGTGACCTGTACTCTACCACTCGTTGCAAAAAATATCCTCATATTATATTATAAGACGAAATAAAATGCTACTTGTCCAGTTCTACTTCACTTTTAGAAAAAATGACTCATTGAAGTTACCCTTGACAACGGCGCGGTCGGTCGAAAGGTTTCGTTTTCGCTCGACTCCGCGCCGACCACACTTTCGAGTTTCAGTAGTTTCGTTATCACGTAGTGCTGCACTCGTTTTGCTGCCTTGCGAAACTTGCACAAACTGCAAGTAGGAGATAATTCAACTTCCATGTGATGTCGCGGGATGCACGAAGTGTCTACGCCACATGACCAAAAAAGCAGCTGCAGCGGCTATCCACCACTCTGTATTGGCTCGTTACCGCCGTCTGGAGGGCGCAGTTTTACTCACCCACGGCAGCAACGGATGGTGATAGCGTATGCAACTGGCCCCTCACTCGATTGGGGTGCGGGAGATTTGAACTACGAAAAAAGTATTCGGTCCCTTCAGATGCAATTTTCTCGTAAACTAAGTCTTTTCTTGGTACGAAACAAGCGTTGCGAAGTTTCTGGAATGGTACTTAAACAGTCCACGTCGACTTAGTATTAGCTTTTAGTGTCCTTTAAGTATTAGTATTAGCCTTTAGTGTCCCTTTAAGAGAGTCGACACCTGGACGAGTCGGTATATGAATTCCCTGTTACGAACAGCGCGAAAGACTAGACACGAAGAAATTGACGAAAAGGGAAGTATTGTGCAGTCTTAACCTGCAGCACGTCATCACTCTTATTCCAAACTACACAGATTAGCCCCGCAGGCGAGCCATGTCCGAGGCCGAGCAGGCAAGCAGAGTCCGGCCTCGGACTTCTCAGGACGAACGCCATGAGGATCCTGGCTCGCAAGCTCCTTCTCGCAAGTCTTCCCATAGAGAAAGAAAAAGACTGTCTTCCGCCGGGTCACGGTCGCGGATGCGGTCAGCATCCAGACTGTCGAATCGACGCGTTCGCCGTAGAGATTACGGAAGCACCGCGCCCAAGCAGCCAGTGGCTGCAGGCTCCTCATCATCGCAACAGCCTCCCGACGAAGCTAAACGCGCACAAGCGTCGACTGCGTTGATCGAGCCCTCACCGCCGACGCCGCTGAGTCAAGAGGCATCCTTCTGCCGCCAAAAAACGACGCTGCTTCAAAACGCCCAGAGTCTGCAGGCAGAGGAGGAACAGCGGAGCTCGACGGCACCGACCGAACTGAAAAGTTCAGCTGCCGCTGTGCCATCGCCACGTCCAGAACAGCATCCGCAGGGCCTGTTCAGCGCATACTCCACGGTAGCTTCGTCACCGCTGTCGGAGCAGCAAGCCGCGAAACCTGCAGCGGAGCAAGATGCGTCAGGCAAAGCTGGCAGCCCGAAAGGTACGAGGTGATGTCCTCGGAAACAAAGCTGAACTGAAAATCGCGATGTCAGGGCAGTGTTGACAGTGAAACGCAATAACGATACGTTATAGCAAAGCTTCCGCTGGGGCATTTTGTAGGTGTGCATCAGAACAAAATAGGCTTGCTTGATTTTGGCACTTTCGATCTTCCCGTCCTTTTATCCGAGTGGGTGGATGTTTCAGCTACAGCAGCCACATTTAGATGGTGTAATGACACGGCAACAAGTATTGTTTTATCTCTTGTTTTACTTGCGCAAAGTTACAAGTACCTCATCAATTTGAAGTGTATATATGCTCAGGTGAAATTAAATTTCATCATTTGCTAGTTTGCGATCCCACGTCACGTCTGTTGCAGATGGGTCGGCTCGAATTAAATTCAGCAGCTTGATCGATTGATTGATTGATTGATCGTTTGATCGATCAATTGATTGATTGATTGATTGATTGATTGATTGATTGATCGATCGTTTGATCGATCAATTGATTGATTGATCGTTTGATCGATCGATTGATTGATTGACTGACTGACTGACTGACTGATTAATTAATTAATTGATTGATTGATTGATTGATTGATTGATTGATTGATTGATTGATTGATTGATTGATTGATTGATTGATTGATTGATTGATTGATTGATTGATTGATTGATTGGCAAACATGCCGATACGCTCGCAGTGCCCGACGACAGCGTATTGAAAACCACGCTGATGTCCAGCCGAGTGCCAGGGAAACCAAACTCGGGCACCGCCAGCCTGTTCTCCTCCGGCAACGCATCACCTATGGTGCACAGCTTCTGGTCAATGTTCAGCAGCAACGAGTATCAGCCGGCCTTGGTGTGAGCCGCCCTTTCCTAACGGAATCATTTCGAAACGGCGCTTGTTCGAATTAGCTGAAACTCGGCGACGCGGTGATACGCCAGTTGAACAGTTCCACTGTAAGAACTTTGTGCAGAAAATCCACTAGAGTTGTCTAAATAGGCGCAAGTATATCCCCAAATTCCAAGTTAGCCCACCCCCAAATTTAACTTGGCCGACCCCGTATTTCAAATTGACCTACCCCCGTATTTCAAGTTGGCCAACCGCCAAATTTAAGTTGGCCCATCCCCAAATTTAAGTTGGCCCACCCACAAGTTTCACTTGACCCGCCCCTACTATAGGCTTCCCCATGCATTTTCTATGGAGAACTATATATCGCCACGGGTATGCAAAATATGATCATATGGGTATTCGCTCATAAATTTGTTGTTTCAATTGTTCCTTGTCATTTATAAAGCTACCAATCATATACATTTACAATATTATAAATATTAGATGTTTTAACTTCGCAAATTACGATTTTTTGTGCAGATACAAGGCATTACACTTTTCGCGTGTAATACTTTGCGCGTTTTACACTTTGGGGTGCTTGCCAAAGAACGCGTACGCATTAATACGTTCAGAAATTGGAAGATTTATGTCAATCGGAGCAGCTCAGACATACACGAAAGACTCCTTAGCTGTACAAGAGAGTTCTCGCATCCTTCGGAAGTCCCAGGGGTTTGCTTAGCCACTATTCGAAATATATCCATGGCTTTGCGAAAGCTTCACTATACTCGAGCCTTATCAAATATCCTCATTACTTCTATACTCTCCGCTATATCCAACGCATGTTTCTGCATGCTGCGCCGGCTATACTGACGCCGGCGTCTCACTGCGCGTTCCGACAGCTTTGTAGGGCTGCGCTGCGGGCACTTTTTTTTACGCGACAGCGTTAAGGAGCTCGTGTCGCAGAAAAGCCGGTGTCGTCGGCGTCGGCGTCAGCGACGTTGGCCGTGAGCGATAAATCCCAGAAGGCACTTCATAAGTAAAAAACATCTTGCAAGATGGGCTGGTGGAAATCGAACCAGGGTCTCCGGATTGTGAGACGGAGACGCTACCACTCAGCCACGATTTCGTTCCTTCAAAACGGGACAAAATCGACTCTAGTGAATGCGGTGTTGCCTTAGAAACGTGCCGTAGAAAGTTATACTGCGGTGTATATCAGTAATTATGACCATGTAACTTACAGAAGTGGCAGTTTCACGAGTAGCGAAGTACGTTTCCGCTAAATTTCTTCTTCTTAGCTTTTCCGATAGCTCTTTTTGATAGCTCGTCAGTCATCAACACTGCGTGGTCATCACCGACGACTGGCCTCTGGCTGCTGGTTCTCACCGATGCCCCGTTCATACGGTCGCTTCGGGGCACAAATCCGATGCTGGTTGTTCTCATGATCCACACTCGGTAACAATGACCGGCCACACGCGACTGGGCCCCGAGCCAACCGCTTCGCTCGCAGGGCCAACCAGAGCGACTACCTGTTGTGCATGGGCAGCGGCGTGGTGGCGGCCGCGCTGATCCTCCTAGCGTTCTTCGTGGTCGCGCACGCGATCGCGAAACCGAAGTACGTGGAAGTGCGGGGCCCGTTCGGCGCCGTGCGCGGCGTCGCCCTCCTGGTCGAGGGCCGCCTGGTGCACGCGTTCAACGCCATCCCGTACGCCGCGGCTCCCGTGGGACCGCTGCGATTCGCTCGACCGGTGCCGCCGCAATACGGGGTGACTGTGCGCGTATGCGCCCGGGCTACGCAGTTGGGCCTCTCTTCCGCGTGTCGCGTTGCCAGTGAGGACAGACACACCACGACTCAATTAATCACGCACTTTATGGTGACTTATACGTCTGCACGTCGTAGAAAGAGCGTTTTGCACGGCGCAACGAACCTGACTTGTTAATTTGGTGTAGTGTCCGTCTCGAAGCATGCAGTGCTTCCGCTGCTCAACCAAGCGTTGCATCACAGTTACTTGAACGGTGTACCGCTTAAGCAACGTGAATAAAAAAGATAACAACAACAACAACAAGGACGGTGCGCTAATCTCCCGTATTTATTATGAAAATTGAAAGTTCTACACGAGATATAACACCAATAACAAGCAACCTACGGAAAAAGGACGAGATAAACCACCGAATGCTCTGCCTGCAGAGTCCAGATAAGCGATTTCGCTTCTACCCAGTGCTATAGAAGGAGGCGCTGACGCTGCTAGCACCGGATTTTCAGATAAAGCTCACATTCACAATTTCTTACGTATCTGTACACAGCGTACCTTAAACAGCATACCTTCACAATCACATGTCACAACTGTGCACCGACAAATGCGCGTTGCGACGGGTTCAACTTTCCATTATCATTTAAGTGTACCGCTGTTTCCTCTATGTATACTTTGCTCTATGCATCACAGTTGCAGCGGAATACTAGAATAACACTACGTACGGAATGGGACAAATCATAAAAAGGCGACAACCGCTGCAATATCGAAGGTGTCGTACAGTCTGAACAGTGGTAACTACTTCGGCAGAAGTTACAGATTGTCCCACATTTGGCACTCTTAGAGACATTGAGTGAGTGAATGAAACAATTTTTCATTCGGTCCACAATAGACGCGAGGAAACTCAACGTCGCCCCTGGCTAGGTCCAGAGAAAAAAAATTGGCGGACCCCTCGTACTGTGGGAATGGATGTAAGCGATACTTTGGATGCTGTTTGCTTTGGTTGACAATAATTAGCGGTGATGTTGCCAGCGAATGTGTAATTTCGTCAGCGTTTAGTCCAATACGAAAGTGGCGAGTTCATGTTAAACCTTACCTTGCGTGTACCACTGCTGTTTGTCTGCGTATTCCACAGAACACACAGGGAAACGTGTTTGCTTGAGGCATTGTTGTGCGTCATTCTTCACAATCTCTGAGAGGGTTGAGCATTATCATTGCCTCACGTATGGTACATCGCATCGTGGCAGACGTGTTAAGCTTCAATTGAACTATGGGGCTGTGTGTAATTCAATCAATTATTATAAATGTGTGTATAGGTTGTATACATACATTCGCTGTCTGCACCACGTTTTATTTTTTTTGTGCTCCAAGGCATGCACACTGAGTGCACACTGAGTGCACACTGAGTCATTTTGCTGGCGCGTGTTTACGCGCTCCTTCTGCATGCACGGCCAACACGCTGATCAGGCGCTAGCTCCAAGCGCGGTCTTCAGGCTAAAACATTCTGGGGTTTTACGTGCCAAAACCACTTTCTTATTATGAGGCACGCCGTAGTGGAGGACTCCGGAAATTTCGACCACCTGGGGTTCTTTAACGTGCACCTAAATCTAAGTACACGGGTGTTTTCGCATTTCGCTCCCGTCTAAATGCGGCCGCCGTGGACGGGATTCGATCCCGCGACCTCGCGCTCAGCAGCCTAACACCATAGCCACTGAGCAAGCACGGCGGGTCGCTGTCTTCCGGTTATGGACGTTTGTAATGTTTACCCTATCACAGCCCATCACGCGACCTCCACAGCCCAGCACCTGCATGTTTGTCGCATAGGAAAGCAAGCACAGTACGTGCCATACGCACAAATTGTGACACGTTGCCTCGGCTGCGCCAGCCGGGATGCGCGGAGGCGAGCGCCACCTGGTGCTGCTGCAAGAAACCCAGCGGCGCACGCGAGCACGACCACAGCAGCAGCACCCCCGAAAGTCAGGCAAAGAAGCAAAGAAAACTTCGCCTTAAAGAAAAAAGAAAAAAAACAGAAAAAAAAGAAATCTTGTTGTCAGAAATAGGTGTAAGGTCGGCCAGAGTGATGTGCTTCAAGGCTGCTACGTTTACCAGTTATATTCACAGCCACTTATCTGTTCAATGCACGGAGTGTGTACGAAAAAACTTTCGTGTACACCATACACCAAGAAGGAGCCAAAGTATATACGGAAGCAAGACCGTGTACATATTGTCAACTCGTACAAACAGTTACTGTTGCTTACGTCATCTTGCGCCGTCATAACCACAGTCAATAACAGTGATTCGGGTAGAGAAGTTCACACAATACCCTGTGGCGATCCCAAGTGATTGCATACTAACACGAACCTCTTTTCTCCCAGACCATCATAGATGGGATCCAGCAACGTTACACGGCGTGTCCTCAGCCGCGTCTAGGCAACACCGGACCGGGCACCGGCTGGATCGCGGACGAGGACTGCCTGCGCGTCAACCTCTGGATACCGACCGGCTGCGGGCTCGGGACTTCGTGCGGTGGCAACAAGACCGTCCTGGTGTTCATTACGGGCAACCTATTCCAGCAGGGAGACGATGGTGACGTCACCGAAGACGGAAGCATTCTCGCTGCGCTAGGAGACATCGCTGTGGTCACCTTCGCCTACCGGCTAGGGGCTCTCGGATTCTTGTGCACCTCCACCGCAAGGGTATAAAAAAAATTTTGGCCCACTATACGACTGGGGGCAATCGAGTTGGCATGAAGCCTTGTGGCGTTACCGAGGTTGCCAGTATATTGGCGATATTAGAGCGCACAGATATCTACACCTTCTAGACGTTGTGGTTTACCAGAAGATATCAATGCCCTTGACTGCAGCTCCATTGCAACGCTTAAAGCAGAGTCGCTTCTGCCAAGGTCGATGTGCGCGCGCGCATGCGTGCGTGTGTGTGTGCTTGTGTGTGTGTGCGTGCGTGTGCGTGTGTGCGCGCGTGCGTGTGCGTGCGCGCGCGCGTGTGTGTGTGTGTGTGTGTGTGTGCGTGTGTGCGTGCGTGTGTGTGTGTGTGTGTGTGTGTGTGTGTGTGTGTGTGTGTGTTTGTGTGTGTGTGTGTGTGTGTGTGTGTGTGTGTGTGTGTGTGTGTGTGTGTGTGTGTGTGTGTGTGTGTGAGAGAGAGAGAGCGCCAGCTCTCCACTCACGGTAAGCATGATCCGCGTGCACTTTTAAAAAAATGCTGTCTATCAAAGTACAACAGATAATATCTCCACCTATAGTGTATTTAAAGAGTATTTCGGTTGAGACAAAAAGGGTACCAATTTCGCGCAACGCAGGACTCGGGAAACATGGGTCTGTACGACCAACTGGCGGCTATGGAGTGGGTGCACAAGAACATCGCCTACTTCGGCGGGAACCACTCCGAAATAGTGGTGGCGGGTCACGGGTCGGGAGCTGTGTCCGTAGGGCTGCACATGCTGAACCCGAACTCCAGTTGGATGGGCTACGTGAAGCGATTCATCGTCATGAGCAACAGCCCGTACAGCAGGTGTGTCTGCGCACAAAACCCCCCGGCTGTCGACTAAGCGTGGTTCGCAAATAAAATGGCTGGAATACTTTGCACGACCAGTCGGCGCCTGATCATTGATCGCCGAGGCAGTTGACGTTGGTTCATTGTGAAGAAAGTAGCGCTAATGCAAAGCCACACAAGGGAAGAGAGACGCAAACACATGGGGAAGTCTTTACAGTTTCCATCACGCTGTCGTGAATCCGAAACTCTAGCGAAGTGGGCTTCACCCAACAGTACCTCTTAATGTGAAGGAATCAGCTTCGGACGACCGCGTTTCGCCAAACTACTACGAAAGAACTTGGGGAGGCGTTCGGGAAATGCGTCGCAAGCGCCGTTTTGTGCAGGCGCTAGCTCGCGCGAAATGCAGGTGTCGCGTGAAAATGACTTGAGGCGACAATTTTGATTTCACGTTACAGCACATCCAGCGCAAGGATGCCTTGGCGCACGGAGCTATAACTTGACGCTCGTACCTTCTGCACACATAAAAGCAACATTCTCAATAAAATTTGGCTCTCGACAGTTGAAAGGAAATCACTGTGTGCAGCGTAATAAATGCGGACACTTTCGAAGACAAGAACACAAGACGAGTGCTGACCTTCAGCTAAAAGATTTTTTTTTCGAAAGCAACAACATAAGTAGGCAAGTCCCCACGAAAACAAAACGAGTACCAATGTCAGAGGAACTAGCAATGAATGCGGTATTTTAATCTAAGAAAAATCAGAACCGTCTCTAATCTTTCGATTAGTAAGAGCATTTCTTTTTGTCGCGTTTGCGTTTCTTATCAAGCGTTAATATGACTTTTGAACTGTTATTTCCTTGGTGACGATTCGCTATCTATACTGCTCTTTTCGACAAAATCCATCAGGTGAGCTGCCACCGTTCCTCCCCTGTTCCCGTCTTGGTCTCCATACATGCGCTGTATACCAACTCTTCTGGCAGCTGTGCCCATTCCGCTTCAGAGTAGAATATTTCTTTCCCAGGCAAATTGACGGCAGGGCCGAGACGACTAACAAGACAGCGGCCTTATCACGAGAATTGGGCTGCGCTGACCCGGCGGACGACGTGGTATCGGCAAACGCTTGCCTGCGATCCGTGAGCGTGAGCGCGCTGCTCGAAGCGTCGTCGCCGTCGAGGGAGCACTTGACGAGCCTCTTCTTCCCTACGCAAGGCACCGACTTGACGCCGTACAGGCCGAGCGACTTGCCGCACGTCGCCACGCTCAAAAGCAAGCAGGTGCTCATCGGGCATACGACTTCGGAAGGCGTCCACCAGGCAGCTCTGTTCAGGAACAGGGTGGCCGGATCTGTGTTCGAAGTAAGTGCGTCTTGCAGCCGTTCGCGCACGTTCGGCGTCGTGGCAGTTTTGTTTTTGTTTTGTTTTTTTCCCGCTGAGCGCGAGTTAAAACACACGGACACATTTCTGTGGCAATCGGGGGCCTCTACAAGAAATCGACAGAAGCAGGTCGAGTTGGCTTGTCGGTTTGCAATCGGCCTGTCGAGTTCATGTAAACGCTAGCCGGTCGGGCTGAGCGAGCGTCGAGTCCGGCTAGGCTGATCCAGCCTGACTCGTTTGCATCGCGCATGTAAACGCGAACGAGGCCGCCAGCGCTGAGGCTTGCGCGGGTCGAGGAGACGTCAGCGTTTTATGCGCCGGCAGCCGGAGTGGTATCAGGAGAAGGCAAAGATAAGCGCTCTGCAGTGCAACCTGATCGCAACGATAAGAGCCATGAAATAGGGCCTTGTATACGGCTGCGAGAAGAACAGTGTCATGGTTGGGGTCGGGCACGAAATAGATGGTAGCAGGCCCATGCCATCGTTCAACTTATCCACGCTGAGAACGTTGCTGAAGGGAGAGACTTGTTCTCATCGAGAACGAGGAATATGGGATTTATTTACAGTATTTACATGAGAACGTTACAGTTCGTCAGTCTAACATGTCTGAAAGAGGAATGCACACCGAGGAGCCGCCAACGGCTCCTTAAATACACTCTGTCCTCCCTAGATCCCTAGGTGAGGGAAAAACGGCCGTTGAACCTGCTACCAATTCGGAGCGTTCAAAGTCATCGTAGCCGACCCGCCTTTGAGGGGGAGGGTTTACGCACTCATTTCCGCACAGGTTACACTGACCACACCAAGGTGAGAGGGTTTTCGCAGACACGGGTCTTGCCCCGAGCCTCTTCATCCCAGTGTTGACTCAACAGACAATGGCCGCCGATTCTGTCCATGACTTCTAAGCCCCGTGAGACGGCCGCAAGACATCTTTTCCCAGGAGTTCCACCGCTTCAAACAAGCCGTGACGGCCACGGCGAATCCACTAACAATACTTGGTCCGCCGACCGCATTTAGTCATAGCGGCGCCGAGGGGGTGTTGATGCAGCACATCGTCGTCCCTACAAAACGAGTCGCCGCAGCAGGTGAGAAAGGGTTCCAAGGTCGCTTCTGGGAAGCTCACCACCTCCGCAGCAGCAGCTGGCTGGGAAAATTTTGTAGGTCGGTACCCTCTCAGGCCGTTCGTAACAACGGGGAGAAGGTCACCTGGCGCACCACTGCTGCAATGGTTTTCGGTGCACAATTTTAACACTACGCCGTTCACTGTGACGCCATTTTGCTTAGAAAATCCGAGGCACATAAACACTGACACATGTCGGGCAAAACTCCCGAGCTAAATCTTGGGAGACACCGCGTGACAGCGGAGGGTGAGGTAAAGGGTAACAGGCATATGCTGGCGGCGGTTGCATGAAAACTGCATTACAGGCATGGCAGCAGTTTCCCATGAGTTGTCCAGAAAACCTTGTCAAAATAAGGTCCAACGCAGATAATAATACTTTGATATGAGCTGGCATACTTTGATGATTGATGAAACAGCAAGAAGTCAGTGCCAGTCTTTTGTTTTACGTGCTGCCATGTGTGCCCGCGTCTCAATTCTCCCTACAAAGACACACCTTACTACGGCGAGATTAGAGAGAGCTTAAGAGTGCGAGTTCATTGCCAAAAAAAAATTGCTGTAGACTACCCCCCCCCCTTCCCCTTAGTAAAGAAGAAATATGTGTATCCTTGTTTTACCGATTAGTATTCATCATACGCATTGCATATTCATCTTCTACCCTAGAATCGACTACGGCACGATAACGGAATAAGACAACGAGATATAGAAGCTGCGTCCAACAGTGTGGCGAAGTTAACTTCTTTTTGGAGCAAGGAACACCGTGTTGAATGCTGCAGTCTGACTTGCCATTCGAGATACACACACCTGACAAAGCGATACCATAGGCAGCATCGAATCTCTTTTCAAGCAACGAATACACGGTCTTCAACCAGATGTTGTTGTTCTTGTTATTGATGACGACGACGACGACGACGACGATGATGATGATAATAGTGATGATGACGACGAAGAATATGCAAGAAACTATGGGTGCCACCAGCCAACCAGATTTGACAACCAGAAAAAGGAGTTCGGAAGGATTAGTAGCGCACACTGGACAAGCCCTCTTTCTTTCTTTGAAGCACGCTAACGGCTCTTGTTACTGATTGGCTAACACGAGCCTAAGCTTTCGATTTAATGCCTGCAATTTGCGGGACAGAGTGCGGCTTTCCTCTTCCACAGCTAGTCACGCGAAAAATTTCGATGTTCGATGGCGTGAATGCGGAACGCTCATGAATTTATGACCAGTCACCGACTGTCACATATATTTATTGCGGTTTCCACTTCAGTTCAGACGGCTTTTCATTCTCCAGGCGTCTCTGGAAAAGGACGCCGTGTCCGTGCTTCGGTGGCTGGGCGTGCCGGACCCAGAGCAGGTGGTGGCCGCGTACGCCCACGCCGCGTCCCAACATGACATGGAGTGGATGCAGAGCGTGTTCGGCACCGTGCTCAGTGCTTGCCCGGTGCACTACTTCACTGAGCACTTGGCCCGCAATGGGGCAAATGCCGTCTACGCCTACGTCATCAACCACACGCTCCTGTACGAACGACTGGTCGCCGAGCAAGACCGCGATGAAGACGAGGTACTCCCTTTACAGCGATTCACCGAAACTGTTTGTACAACATTACTCAGCTTTCTATAAGCTCATGAAATTGCGCGTGCCTCCAGGACTGAATGTTTAACGCCTTGTTCCGGGTTTTCTTTGCTACTTTCATATTCACTCAGCAAATTTAAGGCCTCAAAGCACAGCATTCGCTTTTTAGGTGGCCATCTGCCAGTGCACCTTTAATGTCATATCGTTTCAGCCAAGTGTCAAGTTTCGTGGTTAAGATGAAAAGAGCTTTCTGCATAACTTTTGGTACTTCACTGACGCTTGAGAAATAGGTTAACAGGGCACATTTACGAATAATTTTAAGGGCTGTATGCAGCACGTGCCCTTAACTAAATCAACGAATTTAGCTTAAGATGTGTGAACGAATTGAGCGACGAAGCGCGCCAGCTCAGTATACGTAACAGTGTCAACAGATTCTACGCTTAAAGGCCAATTGCAACGATATTTCACTTTGGCTAAACTTGTTATAAATCTGTGGCATACACTACTGAGGCAATCGTGGCAAAGTCGCAGGGCTGGTAGTTGCATAATTTTCTTGTTAGCAGCCTTTAAACAGTACCTAAGCAGGCGGCGCGTGCGCCTGGTGGTCGTCGCCATGACGTAAGCCCCAGCACGCCGCCTCAGAGAGTTTTCACCGCGCTGCGGCCAGAAGCCTAGGGCGCCGCCTTATCTTGGAGGTCATGCCGATATCTTGCATTGTTATGGTTGGCGTCTGACACCATGTGGCGAAAGGAATTTCATCCGCCCATCTTCGTCGAAATGAGGCGTGACTTCTCCTGCGATGGTTGGCGTCCCGCACATCGTGCACAAAGAACTTTCTCTCACCCGACCTTCTTCAACCAGGCCTTGTCGAAATGAAGCGTGACTTCTTAATTCGCCATGACCGTTTCGAGTGTCTACCTGTCTGCCGGAAGCCCCGCAGTGTACAGCCTGTTTTGTGTGTGTGTGCGAGTTTAGAGAGGCACTTTCCTCGAATTAGACCTAGAAGAGAACTTCCACGAACCCGCAAAGCGCAGAAGAGGCGGACAGGCGTCGACAATTCCGGGAGGCGGGACGACTTCTTCCTTTCAGCAGGCTTGGTATAACCAGAGAGGAGGGGCCCTCTTTCCGTGCCGGTCACGTGACATCGACGGAAGCAAGATCCCGCCCACGATTGTAGAGAGCCTGTTTAAAGGGCTCCGAAATGTACTTTTGATCACTTCATGCTCTTCTCACTTTCTTTCATCTACCTTTGAATAAACCGTGCACGTTTCGCAGTAGAAATCGTCTCGCCCTTGCTTGGTCGCCATGGTCTACCGGATGCCTGCAGCTCACCGACAACGCCACGCTACCCAATAAGTAACGTCGGTCGAGCTTCGATAGGCAGGCGCCGCTACTTCTCGGCAGCAGTACGATACGCTACCCTGGAGTACGCAACAACATGTTTTAGGGTGATGCGTCACTTCCGGCAAACGTTAAGGGGGGCGTTATTTTTTTTAGGTATCGAAAACGGTTATTCTTGCGCGTTTTTTGTGATGCTCCAGTTCGTATTTTAGACGTAGAATTTTGCAAGGAGACTCCTCTATTTCTACGCTATCATAAACTAGGCTTTTTACGCTGTCCAAACTTTCCTTGCAGTCGGCCTTTAAGGGTTTGTGGCACATTTCACAGTCAGCAGGAAGACTTGAAGGGTTAGGTTTATTACAGCGACCTATATTCCCTGTATTTGCCCGTTGCATATCACTGAGACGGGCTACGTAGATATTTTGGCACGAATGAATATTAAACAAATATGGACGTTTGGAAAGCAGACGTAAAGCACTTGTGTTATGCTTGGTTCACTTGAACGGAAAATTAACCTGTTTTGTTTCTTTTTCTTTAGCCCGAAGCACATTTCGAAGATCTGGGGTACATTTTCGGGCTTCCGCTGAGGAGCGAGTACTCGGCGCCAGAGGAGGAGAAGGACTACAGTCGCGGTCTCATTGAAATCTGGGCGAATTTCTCCAAGTCCGGGTATTTGAGTTCTCCGATAGCCTATCTTACCTGTACAGTCTATCTATCGCCTAAACATGAAGCGGTGCACAACATAGCGTTATTAACGACAAATGCAACAGTGGACATGCAAGAACGCGCAAGTTCGTTTCTCCGCACATCATGTATGACCTACCCGAGATAGCGGATCCATGCCTGGAGTCGTTTATAACGCTTCAGAATCGTGTGAACTGGTGCCACCGCTCTCATAAGTTTATTGGTGAAATACAGAACCCTAATAAACTTATATGCGAAACCCCTGTCACTGCGCTAACGACACTGCTCCAACGCCTGCAGAACTATCTCGGTTCAGTAACCCTACAAGACTACCATCTCCCATTATTTCCACGTTAATAGATATATGCGACACTTGCGCGTTCGTGCTGAAAAAGAAGGAGCGCCTACTTCTAATAAAATATGATTCATGCAACACCTGCGTAATGCACAGTTGGCCACTTCATTCATCTACGTTGATGCGCAACGCTGTGGTTCGTGTTCTTCTATAGGCAGCTACCCACGGTTCAAGGACAAGCATGGCCAACGTTCCATCTTGAGAACCAGACCACGGTCGAGCTGGCATGGCCCGAGCCCGTCGTGTCTCAAGTTACTTGGAGGGCAGAGTGCGAAGCACTGCGAAAGCACCTCGTATAAGATGCTTGGACTATTCCTGGCCGAGCGCATCTTGGTGATTATAGCACTGTGGATCCGCGACCAGTACGTGGACTTGCTTGGGGCACTGACTATAACCGCGGCTAAAATCACTTAGAAACAACTGAGCTGGGCTTATATATGGTATTTTATTGTATAGTATCGTATGCTGCTGTATGATATTTATTGCACTATCAGTGTACTGCACAGTATTTTAGAGTATTGTATCGCTCTGTATGACGTTTGTTATTGTATGTTATTCATACCCAGCTCTGTTGTGCTTCCCTGGTCGCTTGACCTACCCGAGGATTGAACGACATTTGCGACAGACTCGGCGAAGACACATCGGTTTCTTTTCTTTTAATGGTTTTTGGTTGGTGTCCATTTTACCCTTCACTATGAGTAATCCCGGCCAGAAGAGTTTTCTTCGAATTATTGATTTCAGACTAGAATCACTTAGCCCTCCTCCTAGTAATGCGGATTCAGCGCACTCATATATAGCTCACAGTGCACGACGCTTCACATTTAATAAAGACGACCGCCTCAAATTCGGCGGCCAGACATGTTGCGCCCGCCTGCGGCTTACGTTGTTGTTGTGTTGAGGGGCTGTGGCACGTTTGTGAGCTACTGCAGGGCGCAATTTGTTCGCAAGTGACACTAAGAAGGAATTGTGGTTCGCTTGCAGGCACGGCGATGTAGACGATGTTCGGGCAACCATTTCTTATCCTCATGCTAATGGTAGAAGAACCCGCCAGCGGTAGAGGCGACTGCGTTGTCCTTACCAGGCGCCCTATCCATACGGAAATCGCACGCGTTCGCAACGCGAACGTCTTCTAAAGCGAAGCTTTCTTTGTCCCTTCTCCCGACTTTCCGGGCGCGCTGCTGTGACGGTCTTGCCGCATGTGCCGCTGGGGTTCTTGCAACACTACCAGATGGCGCTCGCCTCCGCGCATCCCCAGGGTTTGCAGAGTGCGTGTTAAAGTAAGAAGTGATTGGAGGATTGGTGGAAGAAAAGTAGGGAAACGACAAAAAAAGAAACGGATATGTACAAAAGCACAGTTCGCAATAGGGGATCAGGAAATTTGGTTGTGGGAGTTCATAGTGTTTTTTTCTATTGTTTAACCTAGGTAGGACATTAGGCAGTATAATAGAAAGCGCTTGGTGGCGCAACCCACCACCCCGTTCCAAAGGGGACACTCATAACATCCATCCATCCATCCATCCATCCATCCATCCATCCATCCATCCATCCATCCATCCATCCATCCATCCATCCATCCATCCA